>NC_072795.1:143207500-143807500 GCF_028583425.1 Eublepharis macularius | reverse complement strand
GGAAGAGAGCAGATTCGTGGGAGCGAGCTAAAGCAAGCCCCACGATGTCGAAAAAAGAGTGGCAATCGGCAATAGAAAATTTGGACAAAAAACTTATAGACATGATGAAAGAACTTAAGGACACGAAATTGGAGCTTATTAAAGAGGTCAAGGAAGTTACACAGACAGTAAAGTCGGAGCTGTCAGAAGTGAAAAAAGGCGTGGAAACGATTAGCAGTGAATTACAAGGAACGCAGCAGAGAGTTAAAACAGTAGAAGACGCGATGGAGAATTTAATAGATACGCAACAAACAGAGATGAGGCTGGTGAAGGGGAGGATGTCAGTTGCAGAAACTAAACACATGGAGAAGCAGCTTCGTTTTCGTGGTCTGCCAGAAGTGGAAGGGAAGTCAGCGCAAGAACAGATGACTGAGGTGTTGGCTGATTACCTGGGGAAGGAGGAGGAGGAGATTGTGGCTATCCTAGATGTGGCGTATCGTGTGAACTTGAGAATTGCAACCCAGAGGAAACTACCAAGGGATGTGATTGTGCAGTTTACAACTAGAAATATGAAAGAGAGGATTGTGACAAAACAATTTCAAGATCCATTGGAGATTGATGGCAAGACGATTATTATAATGAAGGAACTGCCCAGATCAGTGTTATTGGACAGGAAAAAATATAGAGTGCTAATTCAGACTTTGAAGGACATGAATATCAGATACAGATGGGAGTTACCGGAAGGAGTGTCCTTTGAGTTTGGAGGGGCAAAAAAACGCATCAGATCTGAGCGGGAGATGGAGAGATTTATCAAGGACAATGAAAAAGACTTACCAACAAAACCATGAATATGGAGTGTAAAGTATTATCTTGG
Source organism: Eublepharis macularius (assembly GCF_028583425.1). Taxonomy (NCBI): domain Eukaryota; kingdom Metazoa; phylum Chordata; class Lepidosauria; order Squamata; family Eublepharidae; genus Eublepharis; species Eublepharis macularius. The sequence continues at coordinate 143,806,647 of NC_072795.1, read as the reverse complement.
AATGTAAATGGACTAAACTCACCGAATAAGAGAAAAAATATTTTTCATTGGCTATTAAAACAAAAATGTGATATTGTTTGTCTGCAGGAGACCCATATTAGAAAACAGGATGTAAAATATTTAAAATCTGGAAAATTGGGCAAAGAATTTGTAGCGGCTTCCAACAAGAAAAAAAGAGGAGTGGTGTTGTATATAAAAGAGGAGCTGCAGCCAAAACTTGTTATGAGAGATGTGGAAGCTAGATTTGTAGTAGTGGAATGTAATTGGAATTTAAAGAGAGTGTTGGTAGTCGGACTTTATGCACCTAACGGTGCAAAGGAAAGCTTCTTTAAGGACTTAAGGAAGCACCTAGACGATCTTGTATATGACCAGATAATTCTTGCTGGAGATTTCAATGGAGTGACAGACTTGGAACTAGACAAAAAGACTACAACGGCACAAAAGAAAAGAGGACTATTGCCAAAGCTTTTTTTTGAGTTGATTCAACAAGAGACTCTCGAAGACGTATGGAGGAGAGAATATCCTAAAACCAGACAGTTTACTTTTTATTCTGCAAGGCATCTTACATTATCAAGAATTGATATGATCTGGGCCTCAAAGGACTTAGCGTTATGGACTAAGGAGGTAGAAATAATGCCGATGGTAGGCTCAGATCACAACCCAATTATGTGGAAATTTGGAAAAAGGAGAAAAAGGAAAGCCTGGAGAATAAATGAGGACTTGTTACAGGAAAGTGAGAATATGGAAACATTGAGAAGAGAGACTAAGTTTTTTATACAATACAACGTGAATAAAGAAGTACCAACCAGTAAAGTTTGGGACGCGTACAAGGCGGTTGTAAGGGGCATACTAATGGACTTAAATGGCAGAGCAAGGAAAAAGAAAGAGGAGAAGAGACAAGAGATTGAGGAGAAAATAAAGGCCAAAGAAGCACAGTTAAAAAAGAGACCAGGGAAAAAGAAAATACATCAGGAAATCAAAATTCTTCAAGAACAGTTAACAGCAATGAGTAATAAAGAATTGGAGTGGAACCTTAAAAGACTGAATCAAAAAGCTTTTGAGGGTGCTAATAAACCTGGGAAATATTTGGCATGGCAATTGAAGAAGAAAAGGGAAAAGAAAATAATAAATAAAATCTGTGAAGAAAATAAAACGTACCTGGAGCAGACTACCATTAGTAGAGCCTTCTATAAATTCTATGCGAAGCTGTATAATAAAAAAGAAGTAACCAAAGAATCAATAGCATCATATTTGGAGAAAACTAAACTTCCAGAGATTTCGGAAGCTTGGAGAAACAAGTTGAACAGTGAAGTAACTGATGAAGAAATAAGTAAGGCAATACAATCCGCAAATCTAGGAAAGGCGCCAGGGCCAGATGGACTTACGGCTAAATTTTATAAGACAATGGCCAACGAACTGGCACCATTCCTAAAAGAGGTGATGAACGGAGTTTTCAGGGATCAAAGAATTCCAGACACTTGGAGCGAAGCGAATATATCATTGATCCCAAAAGAGGGCCAAGATCTGACTAACGTGAAAAATTACAGGCCTATATCATTACTTAACAATGATTACAAAATTTTTGCGAAGATATTGGCGGAGAGACTGAAGGGGTGGCTCTCGGAAGTCATAGAGGAAGAACAAGCAGGCTTTTTGCCGGACAGACAAATAAGAGACAATTTAAGGACAGTGATCAATGCTATTGAATACTATGACAAGCGTTGTGATAAAGAGGTTGGTTTCTTCTTTGTAGACGCTGAAAAAGCGTTTGACAATTTAAACTGGGACTTTTTGTTTGCCACTATGGAAAAGCTACAATTGGGAGAAAGATTCATCAGAGCAATTAAAGAAATTTATAGAGACCAGACTGCAGCAATTGTAGTGAATGATGAATTGACCAAGAAATTGACGATTAGTAAAGGAACAAGACAAGGTTGCCCGTTATCTCCATTGTTGTTCATTTTAGTATTGGAGATTCTGATGATACAAATACGACAAGATGAGGAAATACGAGGAATAAAAATAAAGGACTATTCATACAAGGTTAGAGCATTTGCAGATGACATAATGTTAATTGTAGAAGATCCATTGGAGAACATGCCAAAAGTGATAGATAAGATCAAGGAGTTTGGTGATTTGGCAGGTTTCTTCATTAACAAAAAGAAGTCAAAGATACTATGTAAAAACATGACTAAGCAGAAACAACAATTGTTAATGGAAACAACGGACTGTGAAGTAACTAGTAAAGTGAAATATTTGGGAGTTGAGCTGACTGCAAAAAATATAGATTTGTTCAAGAATAATTATGAAAAATTATGGACTCAGATAGAGAGAGACTTGATCAAGTGGAATAGACTGAATTTGTCATGGTTGGGTAGGATTGCAGCAGTTAAGATGAACGTGTTACCAAGAGTAATGTTTTTGTTACAGACAATACCAATCATCAGAGACTCTAAACAATTTGAAAAATGGCAGAGGAAAATATCAGATTTTGTTTGGGCAGGCAAGAAGCCTCGAGTGAAAGTAAAAGTTCTACAAGATGCAAAGGAGAGAGGCGGAATGCAACTGCCCAATCTGAGACTTTACCATGATGCAATCTGCCTAGTTTGGCTAAAAGACTGGATGACATTAAAGAATAAGAAACTATTAGCCCTAGAGGGATATAAAAAAATTTTTGGATGGCATGCATACCTATGGCATGACAAAGTAAAGGTCAACTCGATGTTCCTGCATCATTTTGTAAGGAGAAGTCTATATACAATCTGGAAGAAGTACAGAACTTACCTACAAGAAGGAACCCCCTTGTGGGTGGTTCCATATGAGGTGATAGATCCGAGAGCTGTGGATAATGAACAACAATGTTTAACGTACAAAGAAATAACTAAGATTGAAGTATCTAAACTTAGAATAAAGACGCAAGAGGAACTATCACCTAACTATGATTGGTTTCAGTATAGACAGATTAGAGACTTATACAACTCGGACTTTGCAAAAGGGGGCATACGAACAGAGAACTCGGAACTAGAGCAGACCCTTCTTAAAGAAGACAAGAAAAGAATATCCAAGGTATATCAAGTACTGTTGAAATGGTATACTGAGGATGAGATAGTTAAAACACAGATGGTGAAATGGGCTATAAACTTTAATAAAGAAATAACAATGGAGGCATGGGAATACTTGTGGAAAACTACAATGAAGACAACGACATGTATTAATATTAAAGAGAACATTTTCAAAATGATCTATCGTTGGTACATGACACCAAAGAAGATTGCGCTAGGGAATTTGAATACATCTAACAAATGCTGGAAATGTAAGAAACATGAGGGCTCCCTCTATCATATGTGGTGGTCGTGTGAGGTAGCTAGGCAGTTCTGGGGGGAAATAATAAGAGAAATGAGTGAAATTTTACAGTTTCAAATAAATAAGAACCCAGAACTCCTGCTGCTAAACTTGGGAATGGAGGGAATTCCAGCCCATCATAGGACGATGATATTTTATATGACTGCAGCAGCTAGACTTTTGTATGCGCAGAAATGGAAAGTACAAGAAGTGCCAACTATTGAAGATTGGATCTACAAATTGCTGTACATGGCTGAAATGGACAAGATGACAAGAAAACTGAGAGATCTGGACTCAGGGCAGTTTAACACAGACTGGGAGAAGCTGAAACAATATCTGGAGAAGAAATGGGAGGTGGGAGGAAAACTGTGGCAGTTTGAGAACTACTGAAGTATAATAAAAGTATAAAAGAGAGGGGTGACTTTACCGGGGGAGGAAGAGAAATGTGAATTTATAAGCAGTTAGATTAATTGATCGAGATATATATAGATATGTAAAGATTAAGTGATAGAATATTGATAGAGAATAATTAATGATAAGGTTTAAACATGAGGATTGAGTAACTAACAATATTTTCTTTCTTTGATAAGATTTATATGCACCAAACTGAATGCATAGAAGAGTTAAATTGATTGATTATGTGATAAGTTAGATAGAATTACCATAAAAAGATGAAATGAGTAATATATAGAGAATAAATCAAATTGTTTGATTTAAATGTGGGAAATTTTTATGGTTTACGATGTATAGGTTTATGATATATAGAAATATTCAAAACTGGAAAATGGGATAAATTGGTTATCTAAAGACGTACGGTTTGGGTGTATAATAAGTAAAGGAGTTAAAGATGTACTGCTTAATATAATGGAGAATGTATATTTGTTTTAGACAGATGAATTTTATAGAAGTAAGGGAAAAGGGACAGAGGGTGGGAAAGCTGTTGGAAGTCAACAAAAGGGGGGGAAAGGGAGGGGGTTAGAAACGAAAAATTAGGGGAAAATTGAATGTAATGTAAAAATAATAATGCTCTAACCCAATAAAAAATTTTTCAAAAAAAAAAAATAAAAATCTATTATAATAAATAAATAAGAATAAGAAAATATTAATTTAAAGAATAGTAAGCTTCCAAAGAGAGGAGAGAGCAAGAGGAAGTGAGTAATAAAAATACTTATAATGCTCAGTGTTCCACTGCAAAATGGGGCATTCTCACAGTCAATCTTCCCCATCAGCCAAGAGCAGGCAGGCAGAATGACGGGCTGAATCCCTCCCCCACAAACAGACCTCTGTTTTCCCCATAAGTTTCCTTTTTGCTGTAGGGGCAGGAAGGATTCTTTTTGAAAGGGGGGAGAAAGTAAATGTTTGCCATTTGACTCAGAAAAAGAGAGAGCTTTGAAAGACTATGGAAGCACTCCTAAACAGATTTACTCAGATATAAGTCCCATTTTATTCTTCAGTGCTTACTCCCAGGGAAGTGTCTTTTGAATTGGAGCCTATGATGGAAGTTTCCCTTCCAAATGTTTCCAAGGCTGATAGGAGAGGAGGGGTCGCCCCTTGTGAAGACTAGATTGGCAGGGAGGGAGAGAATGCCATTTTCCAGATAGCTACAGGGTGGGGTTTGGGGAGATGCACATACCTTGTGCATTGGTAGTATTCCCCTTTCCTGCCAACAGAGTGAATTCATCACCTAAGGTCTCTGTCCCCTTGGGATCTGATTGGTGCTGTTAAGGAAAACAAGCCGCTGCCCTGTGAGGCAAGCCCCATGCCTGCCTGCTATTGGGAGGTCCAAACCAAAAAGAAACACAAACAAGGGAACTAGCTGGCTTATCCAGCACACACACACCCCCGGCACCAGCAGCCCAGGCCTGTGTCATTTTATGCCCCTAGTCCCCTCCTCTCCACTTGTTCTTGCTCTCATGATGCCAGCATGGCAGAACAGAGAATCTGGGATTTATTCAGCCATTATTCCCTGAAGGGAAAATGCTCTGGGCGGTATTCAGGGGGCTGGGAGTGTATTCAGGGGGCTCAAAGTTGCAGCGAACATACTCCTGACTGTTCTCTAAAGACCCCTCTTAAGATTGGACTTAGGATCCAATTCTATGGACCACCGAAGAAGGTGCCCCCCAGCATTCACCATTATTCCCTAAGGAGAAAACTATCTGGGGTCTATCCGGGAGACCGAGGGTGGCATTTTTCATGAAAACGCTACCACATTTGTAGGAAACATACCCTTGAACGTCCTATAAAGACCACCCAAGTTTCAGGAATATTGGACCCCAGGGCCCAATTCTATGGGCCCCTGAAGTAGGTGACCCCAGCCACTCTTCATTGTTTCCTGATGGGAAAACATTTCCAAGCAGGCTCTCTGGCAGAAGCGCACAGGGGCAAGGCTGCCAGTGGCCAAAGGCAAAATCCCAAATGCAACTTCAGCCCAGAGAAAGCCCCAAAGAAAGCAAACTGAAGCCCTCGCCAAACCAACTGCCCCCTGGACAAGCTGCTCAGCCACTCCCTATTGTTTCCTATGGGGAAAACATTTCCAAGCAGGCTCTCAAGCAGAAACACACAGAGGCAAGCCTGCCAGGGGCCAAAGGCACACTCCCAGATGCAAGAGGAAGCCCAGCAGTACCAAGCTGAAGTAAGGGAATGGATGGAATCCCCCCCAGAACCAAAGTGAATCAAGGGGACCAACTTCAAACCAGAGAATGATGTTAAAATAGAGAATTCCATTCAAACCAAACTGAAGCAAGAAGAGCCCAAGTGAATCAAGGGGACCAACATTAAGCCAGAGAATGAAGTCCCAATTGTTTGGGAATAATGTTCCAAACAAAACTGAAACAAGGGACACAGTTGCAACTTGCAACTTAGGTGAACTGGTCTCTCACAGAAGCGAGGCAGACAAGGACAGAGTGGTGCAAATTGGCACAGATTGGCCACTCACTCTCCCGCCCTGCCTCCCTCCCCCTCCCTCCCACCTCTGCCTCACTCCCCCTTCCCTCCTGCCTCTCCACTCTTGGGAAAAGGCAGGAGAAGTCCAAGAAGGAGCCAGCCAGAGGCTGAAGCCATGTTTCCTGGATTTACATGGATATATGTGGCGGTCTGGATCACGGTTCCCAGACTGACTTCATTTGAGAAAGCTAGATTTAGCCAGATCAGCAAAACCCAGGTTTTTCCCTGAATCCCAGATATGGATTGCACACCACAACCTAAAAGAAAAATTATTCTTTTACTTCTCCTCACCCCCAGTGTTTCTCCTTTTTTTCCAGCCCCGGGACAACGTATTCTCTATAGACACACTAAAAATGATTCTTAAAACCATGGTTATTATGGCTATTGCTCATGTCTGATATGATTTTTCAAAACATCACTGTCAAAACTTCACTGGTCACTGTCAATGGGTTTAGGAAAGTTCTAGAACACTGAACACTGAAAACTATACAAACCATACTTAAGTTTGCTGTGTCAAAAACTATCATAATGAGAGGCAATTCTCATTACGAAAAGGATCCTCCAATTATTACTAGGTAAGCAGTTTCAGTTCATCTTGTCTCAAAAAACCCTATATTTGATCTCTTGTCTTCAGAAAGGAATTTGAACTTATGACATGTCTAAACATGCCAATAGATTGTCATGTCTGTGCCTCATCCATGCCATACTTAATGCAGACCTGTTGTTCTGAACCAATGTTTCATGCTGTAACTTGATGTCATATTGCCAGTGCCGTAACTGTTTCCTTTCACAGGCTTATTGAAGCTGCAGGTGCCTTATCCAATGGACGGTAGAAGCTCTCAGTGCTTCTGACCTTGTGTACTGCTCACTCCCATGCACTGCTGTGTCTCAGCTTTGATCTCCGGCTTTCTCAGTGTCTCGACTTGGTAGTACAAATATGTGAAACATTCTCAGGATGAGTTCGCGCCAAAAGTCCTGTTTTACTGTTGGGAGGGGGAAGGAGCAAACATGTGGGTTAAGAGGAAGGATTTTCCCACAGGTCACTATTCCTGTCAATCTTGCTCTTACTGCTTCGATGCTTACCTTGCTTCTGAGTAATCCTATGGACATATCTGTGGAAATGATCTGATTTCTGAATAAAGCCATTTAACCAAGAGCCTGGATTTCTTGCTGCAATGGTACAGGGATCTATCTGTCATAGCCTGTCATCTATAGCCTGACATAGATGGCAGAAGAACAGAAAGAACTTCTGGGTTTCAGTTTGTACAAAGTGACTCTCTAATCGGATTTAGCAGGAGCCAATAAAATTAGCTGATAATAATTATACCCGCAATTTCAAATGAAAAGCATTCAACAACTGGAAGAAAAAGTGAGACAATTGGGTGCTATACTCTGTAAATCGAGTGCACTGAGATTTAAGTGTTTCTGTTTGCATTTTTAATTTTCCAGTGATTCTGCAAAACTGCCACAAACAAAGCAAATATCACATAGGCTTGAGATATGCAACTGACCTGTAGCATTTGAAGATAACCTTCTTGTGGATCACAGAGGAGTGAAGATACCCGGTGGTTGTTCCTCATACACCTTTGATTGTTTTCTCTTGACATAGGGAAAATCTGCCGTATGACGGTCATCCTTCCAAGAGCACTGTGCACCAATTCTAAAATCTCATTGTCACTGATTTCCTATGGAGAGAAAAGCGAAATCATTTGAAATCTGTGCCTTCTCCACTATGTTCACCTCTTGAAAAATTATTCTTGAAAAATTTATTTAAAAACAAAAGCTGAGTCTAGCATCTAAGGTTGACATTACTATTAGCACACGATGCCATTATGCTAAGCATATCTCTGCCTCCCTGATGGCCCCATGGAAGCTCCAAAGGAACTCATAGAATTGTAGGGCTGGAAGGGACCTCTAGGGTCATCTAGTCCAACCCCATGCACAATGTAGGAAATTCAAAACTACCCCCCCCCCTCGACTGCCCGAGTGACCCCAGAATTGTGGGATATTTTATATTATTTATATTTTATATTACATTTTATATTATTTATGTTATTTATAGTCCATCTTTCTCACTGAGACCCATGTCAGATTACACAGTGTGAATCCATGCAATCAACAGCTAGGACATTCAATAAACAACAGAATAGTGTATATATGGCAGAAATTGAAAAAGAAGCATACAATTCAAATACAAGAATACAGAGATGAAACATGGTTGAAATGAAACATAAGTAATTTGATATGACCTATTAAATAATGTGAACACTACCCAGTAAGAATATAGTTAAATCCACAGACGGTACCCAGTAGCATCGTCTGCAGTTCCTGACCCTTACCCAGGCAGCTTTCTGAATGATTTCCTTACAGCACAGCCCTATTGCCTGAATGTAAAAGCGCTCCTGAATAATTTGGTTTGCAAAGTTTGCAGGAAACAAAGTGAATTTTGTTCCAATGGTATTTTTATGCCCAACTGACTAACTTCATTCAAATTCTAAAATAATCTCAGAAATACAAAATTATAGTTTTTATTTACTATTTAAGTTCCACTGGTGTCCTCAAGCTTTCTTCTTCTTTTTTAAAAATAAATTTTAATTTTATTTTAAGATAAACAAGGGGATACAGAAATGAAAAGGAAAGGGGAACAGAACATTAAAAAATAATATTATGTTACAAGGACTGTTGGGATACAAAATTCTTATAACATTTAAGAATGTTGAAATGATTTTTGAGAATATTTAAAATACATATTTTCAATTAAACAATGCGTACAGAATTCAAACCTACTTTCACTCGTCTTATCCCAGCCTTCTACTTATATATTTATTAGCCATATTTCAATACTAACTTCTTAACAACATTTCAATACTGTCTATAATAGATTATATTCTACTAATTATCTTACATTGATCAAATTGGAAGACATATCTATATCTATATCTATATCTATATCTATATCTATATCTATATCTATATCTATATCTATATCTATATCTATATCTATATCTATATCTATATCTATATCTATAATCTTTTCATTATGTAGCATACTTATCCATTCTCCCTCTCGAAAACTTGAGACTGAAACAAACAACATCTCACTAGTTTCTAATAATCAGAACTCATGATTATATTCAAATTAACAGAGCTAATTTATCGTATTCCATGTACTTCTTTCCAGATTTTGTCTATTGTAAGCAAAATAATTTCTTCAAATTCCTTAATCGGTCTCCTATTTATATAACTTGTCAGTTTTGCCATTACTGCATATTCTGACATTTTATCTTTCCAAATTTCTCTGCTTGGGCATTCTTCATCTTGCCGTTTGCTTGCCATTGCTACTCTAGCCACCGTCAGCAGGTATCTAAATAATTTCTGTAGTGTCGAAGGCTTTCATGGCCGGAGAACGATGGTTGTTGTGGATTTTCTGGGCTGTATAGCCGTGGTCTTGGACCACGGCTATACAGCCCGGAAAATCCACAACAACCAATTTCTGTAGTGTTCTGTCAGCACTGTCTGGTATTATTCCCAACAGCATAGTCTCAGGTTTCATAGCAAAATCAATTTTTAAAATCTCCTGGATCTCAGCATGTGTATCTTTCCAGAAGTTTTTAGTTCTTTTGCATGTCCACCACAAATGAAAAAAGAACCGTCTGCTTCCTTACAATTCCAGCACATCCCTACATACTTCTTATCAATTTTTTCAATATCTTTTGGGGTAATGTACCATTGAAAAAACATCCCAATTATTCACTCAGTGTTTGATTTGCTGTGAAATTTATGCCCTGTCTCCATACATTTTCCCACAAAATTTCACCCAAATTTTGCATCCATTTTGACATACAAGTTTTACCTTGTTCTGTTTCTGTATCATATTGGAGTAAAAGTTCATAGATTTGGCCCAAGGTGTGATTTTCTGCTGAGTAATTATCTTCTCAAAATCAGTCAGATCCCTTAATTGGCCTCTATAATCCTTAAGAGATTCCTTTAATCTGGAGACCACCTGAAGGTATATCAGCCATCACATTTTCTTGCCTTTATCACTAATTTCTTGCCACAATTTGATCTTCCCTTGAGAGTTAATCATATCTCGATTTGTTATAAGATCTTTGGTTTTTCTCAAATTCTTGTCACAAAAGGCATCAATTGATGACGTTATCGGAGATGTCGATGGACTTATCCTCATTTTTACTGAATGCCAGATTTGGATCAAACTGTCTCTAATCACATGGCTTTTATGCTGTATCCTTGTTCATCTCCTCATCCAAAGGTAGTTATGCAGCCCTTCAGTCAAATCAACCACTTCTAATCTTATTAGTCTGTCCTTTGGGTTTTTAATCTAGTCTGTAATCTAAACCAGACCAGCTGCTTAATAGTATAACTTGATATTTGGTTCCATCAGGCCTCCTCTTCTTTTTTCATCTTGTAACACTTTAAACCTTTTTCTTGGTTTTTTGTCATTCTAGATGAATTGGTTTATCTGTCTTTGCCAAGTTTTCAATGTCTTATCTTGTATACTGATTGGTAACAATTGCGGGGGGGGGGGAGATTAATTTTCGGTAAAATATTCATTTTGATTGTAGAAATTCTTCCTATCTAGGACAGTTTTAATTCAGACCATATTTCAAGATCATTTTGAATTCTCCAAATTGCTTCATAATTGTTTCTATATAATGATTCTTTTTGTCCTGTTAAATCTATGCTCAAATATTTCAGTGAGTTTTTTGCTGTTTCACATCCTGACATTTCTCATTTTTTTCCCCTTCTTGCCTTGTTAAAATTTTTAATTTTCTTCCTGTTGACTTTAAATCCCAAAAAGGTTCCAAATCTTGCAAGGTGACATCATGACATGACATCATGTCTCGTGTGGGTTCAACATCAGCATAACATTTCAATTTGAACACTTCATCGATTCGGTTTCATTTTCTCCGCCATGTCGGACGCTCCTCTTCGCTGGCTCGAGAGGAAGCGGCCGAGCACCCTGTCCGGGCGGCTGATCTGCGAAGATTAGCCCCAAAACTCCCAGTGAGGGAGGCTGGGTCCGGGACGCTGCGGGAAGAGCCCCCCAGAATCAATGCGGGGGGTTAATTGCCCGTTTGTCCCTACGGAGGCCGGCGGACGTGTGCGGCGCCTCGAGTGCTGCCAGGCCATGAGAAACGGCAAAGAGCAGAACTAGGCGAGAGCCTACAAGTAAGCGAATTCCTTCTGTTATTACAAGCGTACGTGAAGGAGAGGTGAGATCTGAAGCTAAGAAGGCTCACTCTTCCCCTTTGCTGAGTCTCAAAATTTGGTTGGCGCCCCCCCCCCAAAAATGGCAACAAAAAAACAAAGTCCTGCCCTTGGCAAGTCAGTTTCGGCTGCCTTAAAGGGAGAATCGCTGGAGGAAATTGTATGGAGGGCGGTTGGTGAAGCTATAAAACCCTTTGTTGACAAGCTGAATGAAACAGATCAAAGGGTGGGCTTACTTGAGAGCGAAGTGAAAACCATCAAGGAAGCAGCGGGGGGGGCAGAGAAGTCTGCTCGGGAAAGTGCGTCACTCGTGAAGGCTACGAATAAAGAGCTTAAACTGGTGGAGAATCAGTTGATCGGGCTACAAGTGGAACGAACACAGACAATTTTGCGCCTCCGGAATGTGAAAGAAGAGGAAAACGAGGACTTATGGGGTCTTGTCTCGGAACTATTGGCGATACCCGCGAGGGCAACTAAAGAAGAAGTTAAAAGCGCCATTTTGGAAGCCCGTCGGGCTACTTCAAAGTATGCAATGAAGGGACTTCCTGTTTGGGATCCATGGAGGTCTAACGCAGCTCCACTTGCGGAGCTGACCGGACTGCCGTTTTAACCGGCCAGCGGGGTGAAAATAGCCCGCGGCCGACTGCTCTCAGGCGGGGAGTAGGAAAAGAACGCTCAAGACCCTAGGGTGAGCTAGATCTCGGACGAGGGGGGGCTCTACACAACGAGTCTCCCCCCGATCCTTGAGGTCCCACCTTGCGACGGGTCGGCTATAATCTCTGCGGCAGTTTTGGGGCCAATTCGGCTGGCATAAGACCTACATACCCAAGCATCGATTGGGGGAAGAAGCTGAGAGGAGAACTTAAAATCGAAACAGCGATTACAACCCGAGAAAAGTGAAGAGAAGGTAAAGATCATTATCTTCTGAGACGGGACAGATTGATAAAAACAGAGAGGAAAAAAAGTAGATTTTTAAACTGCAACAGACTAGTGAAAAGGAGGGGAAGACTCGGCAGGAATTGAATTTAAAAAGAGACTAAGTTTAAAGAAGTTATTAAAGAAATGGGACTATTGTTTTGAATACCTGTGGCTTTGGAGCTGTGAGAAAAAGACACCATCGCGAGATCTGCTGTGGGAAGACGGGAGACAGGAAGTGCGTAATAACAATAGAGTGGCTGGAGAGAAGCGGCCCTTGCTGGAGGGCAGGAAGTAGGGAATCGCCATTTTTGAAAGGGGAAGGGTCGCGGCTTCAGCGGAAGAGGAAGTAGGCCATCTTGGATTACAAAATCATAGAGAAACCATAGAGAAAAGACGCCCGACATTTTGGACTCTTTAAAATTTAATTTCTATAAGAAGACCGGGACATTTAAAATAGAAAAACGTTAAATTTTACGCCACGGAGTTAAGGAAGAGAGCGGATTCGTGGGAGCGAGCTAAAGCAAGCCCCACGATGTCAAAAAAAGAGTGGCAATCGGCAATAGAAAACCTGGATAAAAACCTGGACAAAAAACTTTTAGATATGATTAAAGAACTTAAGGACACGAAATTGGAGCTGATAAAAGAGGTTAAAGAGGTTACACAGACAGTAAAATCGGAGCTGTCAGAAGTGAAAAAAGGTATGGAAACAATACGAAGTGAATTACAAGGAACGCAGCAGAGAGTTAAAACAGTAGAAGACGCGATGGAGAATTTAGCAGACACGCAACAAATAGAGATGAGATTGGTGAAGGGGAGAATGTCAGTTGCAGAAACTAAACATATGGAGAAGCAGCTACGTTTTCGTGGCTTGCCAGAAGTGGAAGGAAAGTCAGCGCAAGAACAGATGACTGAGGTGTTGGCTGAGTACCTGGGGAAGGAGGAGGAGGAAGTTGTGGCTATCCTAGATGTGGCATACCGTGTGAATTCGAGAATAGCAACCCAGAGGAAACTACCAAGAGATGTGATTGTGCAGTTTACAACACGAAATATGAAAGAGAGGATTGTGACAAAACAGTTTCAAGATCCATTGGAGATTGATGGCAAGACGATTATTATAATGAAGGAACTGCCCAGATCAGTGTTACTGGACCGGAAAAAATATAAAGTGCTAATTCAGATTTTGAAGGACATGAAAATCAGGTACAGATGGGAGTTACCGGAAGGAGTGTCCTTTGAGTTTGGAGGGGCCAAAAAACGCATCAGATCTGAGCGAGAGATGGAGCGATTTATTAAGGACAATGAAAAAGACTTACCAACAAGATCATGAGTATGGAGTGTAAAGTATTATCTTGGAATGTAAATGGACTAAACTCACCGAATAAGAGGAAAAATACTTTTCACTGGCTACTAAAACAAAAATGTGACATTGTTTGTTTGCAAGAGACCCATATCAGAAAGCAGGATGTAAAATATTTAAAATCTGGAAAATTGGGCAAAGAATATGTAGCGGCCTCCAACAAGAAAAAAAGAGGAGTGGTGTTGTACATAAAAGAGGAGCTACAGCCAAAATTTGTTATGAGAGATGTGGAAGCTAGATTTGTAGCAGTGGAATGTATTTGGAATTTAAAGAGAGTGTTGGTAGTCGGACTTTATGCACCTAACGGTGCAAAAGAAAGCTTCTTTGAGGATTTAAGGAAGCATTTAGACGATCTTGCATACGACCAGATAATTCTTGCTGGAGACTTCAATGGAGTGACAGACTTGGAACTAGACAAAAAGACTACAACGGCACAAAAGAAAAGAGGACTATTACCAAAGCTTTTTTTTGAGTTGATTCAACAAGAGACTCTTGAAGATGTATGGAGGAGAGAATATCCTAAAAGCAGACAGTTTACTTTTTATTCTGCAAGGCATTCTACATTATCAAGAATTGATATGATCTGGGCCTCAAAAGACTTAGTATTATGGACTAAGGAGGTAGAAATAATGCCTATGGTAGGCTCAGATCACAACCCAATTATGTGGAAATTTGGAAAAAAGAGAAAAAGGAAAGCATGGAGAATAAATGAGGACTTGTTACAGGAAAGAGAGAATATGGAAATACTGAGAAGAGAGACAAAGTTTTTTATACAATACAACGTGAATAAAGAAGTACCAACCAATAAAGTTTGGGATGCCTACAAGGCGGTTGTAAGGGGCATACTAATGGACTTAAATGGTAGAGCAAGAAAGAAGAAAGAGGAGAAAAGACAAGAGATTGAGGAGAAAATAAAAGCCAAAGAAATACAGCTAAAAAAGAGACCAGGGAAAAAGAAGGTATACCAGGAAATTAAAATACTTCAAGAACAGCTAACAGCAATGAGCAATAAAGAATTGGAGTGGAATCTCAAAAGACTGAATCAAAAAGCGTTTGAGGGTGCTAATAAACCTGGGAAGTACCTGGCATGGCAATTGAAGAAGAAAAGGGAAAAGAAGATAATAAATAAAATTTGCGAAGATAACAAAACGTATTTGGAGCAGGCTACCATTAGTAGAGCCTTTTATAAATTTTACGCTAAGCTGTATAATAAAAAAGAAGTAAACAAAGTATCAATAGTGTCATATTTGGAGAAAACCAAACTTCCAGAAATCTCGGAAGCTTGGAGAAATAAGTTGAATAGTGAAGTAACTGACGAGGAAATAAGTAAGGCAATACAATCTGCAAATCTAGGAAAGGCGCCAGGGCCAGATGGACTTACGGCTAAATTCTATAAGACAATGGCTAATGAACTGGCACCATTCCTAAAAGAGGTGATGAATGGGGTTTTAAGGGATCAAAGGATTCCAGAAACTTGGAGTGAAGCGAATATATCATTGATCCCAAAAGAGGGCCAAGACCTGACTAACGTGAAAAATTATAGACCTATATCGCTACTCAACAATGACTATAAAATTTTTGCGAAGATATTGGCGGAGAGATTGAAGGGGTGGCTCTCGGAAGTCATAGAGGAGGAACAAGCAGGCTTTTTGCCAGACAGACAAATAAGAGACAACTTAAGGACAGTGATCAATGCTATTGAATATTATGACAAGCGTTGTGACAAAGAGGTTGGTTTCTTCTTTGTTGACGCTGAAAAAGCGTTTGACAATTTAAACTGGGACTTTATGTTTGCCACTATGGAAAAGCTACAATTGGGAGAAAGATTCATCAGAGCAATTAAGGAAATTTATAGAGACCAGACTGCAGCAATTGTGGTGAACGATGAATTGACCAAGAAATTGACGATAAGTAAAGGAACAAGACAAGGTTGCCCGTTATCTCCATTGTTGTTCATTTTAGTATTGGAGATTCTGATGATACAAATACGTCAAGATGATGAAATTCGTGGAATAAAAATAAAGGACTATTTATATAAGGTCAGAGCATTTGCGGATGACATAATGTTAATTGTAGAGGATCCATTGGAGAACATGCCAAGAGTGATAGATAAGATCAAGGTGTTTGGAGACTTGGCAGGTTTCTTCATTAACAAAAAGAAGTCAAAGATATTATGCAAAAATATGACTAAGCAGAAACAACAATTGTTAATGGAAACAACGGATTGTGAAGTAACAAGTAAAGTGAAATATTTGGGAGTCGAATTAACTGCAAAGAACATAGATCTATTCAAAAACAATTATGAAAAACTATGGACTCAGATAGAGAGAGACTTGATTAAATGGAATAGATTGAATTTGTCATGGTTGGGCAGGATTGCAGCAGTTAAGATGAATGTGTTACCAAGAGTAATGTTTTTGCTACAGACAATACCAATCATCAGAGACTCCAAACAATTTGAAAAATGGCAGAGGAAAATATCAGATTTTGTTTGGGCAGGCAAGAAGCCTCGAGTGAAAGTGAAAGTTTTACAAGATGCAAAGGAAAGAGGCGGAATGCAACTGCCCAATCTGAGACTTTATCATGATGCAATCTGCCTAGTTTGGTTGAAAGAATGGATGACATTAAAGAACAAGAAACTATTAGCCCTAGAGGGATATAAAAAAATATTTGGATGGCACGCATATTTATGGCATGACAAAGTAAAGGTCAACTCGATGTTCCTGCATCACTTTGTTCGGAGAAGTCTAGACATAATCTGGAAGAAGTACAGAATTTATCTACAAGAAGGAACCCCTTTGTGGGTGGTTCCATATGAGGTGATAGACCCGAGAGCTGTTGATAATGAACAACAATGTTTAACGTATAAAGAAATAACTAAAACTGAAGCATCCAAACTTAGAATAAAGACACAAGAGGAACTATCACCTAACTACGATTGGTTCCAGTATAGACAGATCAGAGACTTATATAATTCGGACTCTGTAAAGGGAGGTATACGAATAGAGAATTCGGAACTAGAGCAGACCCTTCTTAAAGAAGATAAGAAAAGAATATCCAAGGTATACCAAGTACTGTTGAAGTGGTATACCGAGGATGAGATAGTTAAAACACAAATGGTGAAATGGGCTATAAACTTTAATAAAGAAATAACAATGGAGGCATGGGAATACTTGTGGAAAACTACAATGAAGACAACGACATGTATTAATATCAAAGAGAACATTTATAAAATGATCTATCGTTGGTACATGACACCAAAGAAGATTGCGCTAGGGAATTTGAATACTTCTAATAAATGCTGGAAATGTAAGAAGCATGAGGGCTCCCTCTATCATATGTGGTGGTCGTGTGAGGTAGCCAGGCAGTACTGGGGGGAAATAATAAGAGAAATGAGTGAAATTTTACAATTTCAAATTAATAAGAACCCAGAACTCCTGCTACTGAACTTGGGAATGGAGGGAATTCCAGCCCAACACAGGACGTTGATATTTTATATGACAGCAGCAGCTAGACTTTTGTATGCGCAAAAATGGAAAGTACAAGAAGTGCCAACTATTGAAGATTGGACTTACAAATTGCTGTATATGGCTGAAATGGACAAGATGACAAGAAAATTGAGAGATCTGGACTCAGGGCAGTTCAACACAGACTGGGAGAAGCTGAAACAATACCTGGAGAAGAAATGGGAGGTGGGAGGAAAACTGTGGCAGTTTGAGAACTACTGAAGTATTGAAGTAGAGGGGGGAGACTTTACCGGGGGGAGAAGAGATAAATGTGAATTAATAAGCAGTCAGATTAATAGATTGACATATATATAGATATATATAGGTTAACAAACAGAACATAGAGAAAATAATTAATTATAAGGACTAAATATAAGGAGCGATTAACTAACAATATTTTCTTTTTTTTCTGACAAGTTTTGTACCAAACTGAATGTCTGAAGATATAGATGGGTCAAATTGATTGACTACGTGAGGAGATATATATAGAACTATTATAAAAAGATAGAATGAGTAATATATATAGAGAATAAGTCAAATTGTTTGATATAAACGAATGTATGATCTATATGGTTTATGATATATAGAAATACCTGAAATTGAAAAATTGGGATAAATTGTTTATCTAAGATGGAAACAAAGGCTTACAGTTTGGGCATATAATGTTAAAAATAGTTAAGGATGTACTGCTTAGAATAATGGAGAATATATATTTGTTTTAGATAGAGGAAGCTAATAAAAGTAAGGGAAAGGGGATAAAGGGTTGGAAAGCTGTTGGAAGTCAACAAAAAGGGGGGGGAAAGGGAGGGGGTTAGAGATGAAAAAATTGGGGAAAATTGAATGTAAATGTGGAAATAATGGATTCTAACCCAATAAAAATTTTTCAAAAAAAAAAAAAAATGTATGCAATGAAGCGTCAGTTGCCGCGCGAGATCATCATCGATTTTTCATCTAAGAGGATCCGGGACACTATCCTATACAATTCATACAATGCGGATTTGGACTTCTTGGGCAACAAAATTAAGATATTGAAAGACGTCCCATTTCTAGTCCGGAAAAGACGTTTTAAGTATAAAAAGTTCGCAGCTCTTCTGAGAGAACGTGGAATAAAGTACAAATGGTTATTTCCGGAAGGAATCTGGTTCACCCATAAAGATCAAGCCTTTAAGATATTATCAGAAGATCAACTAAGGGATTTTGAGGACAGGAACCCAGAATTCCAGTGCACCAAGCTAGACGAAAAGGAGAAGCCTGAGGGGGAGGGGGAGGAAACGAGCACTGCGGCTGCAGTTGCGCAGAGAGAACTCCGTCCGGGACCCAGGAGGGGAAGAAAAATCTAACTTGAAATTAAATTGTAATTTGCATTTAGTAAGGTCAACCACTCCATCAATATAATATAAAGCTTTAACTTTTGAATAATGGCAGTATGAAGGGAAAACAGAAATGTAGTGTTTAGTGTTTAGTGTTTGTAGGGTACCTTCCCCTTTTCTCCACCCCTCCCTCCCTCTCTCTTTTTTCTCTCTTCTTTCCTACCCCTTGTGCTATTGTAGTCTTTTGTAGTTACTGTTTTGTAGGGTATGTATGTATGTAGTAGTTGTATGTTAGATATTGAAAATAAAAAAACTATAAAAAAAATTTGAACACTTCATCATCCACTTTTAAGTCCTTAATTTTAGACTCTTATCTTAATTTTGAAGCAAAAATTTCCATTGCTAAGATAAATAATTGTGCTGCTAGTGGACAGCCTTGTCTGGTCCCCTTCTCAATTTGGAGTCTTTTTGTTAATGCTCTATTAATTAAAACCTTGGCTTTTTGCTTTGTATAAATTCCTGGTATCCAGTTCTCAAATCTAGAGCTACAATTTAAATTTTCTATTATTTTTTATTTAAAAGTTCAGCATCTAAAAACATAAATGCCATCTTGTGGCCCTGTTTTCCACCAATTCCATCACATCAATTACAAATCAAACATTTTCCTTCATATATCTCTTTGGCACAAACCCTGCCTGGTCCAGATGTATTATTTTTATTACACATTTTCTTAAACTTTCTGCCAGTATTGAAGTGAACAATTTGCAATCCATGTTCAATAAAGAAATCGGTCTATGTGACTGGGGCAGCACTGGGTCATTTCCTTCTTTGTGAATTAATGTTGTGTGAACCTTTTGCCGGGTTGCAGGTAAATGCCAGCTCCTCAGACTTAACTGGGGGAGCTCAGTTGCAGGCCGTGGGGGAGGGCGGAGGGCAGGACGGCATGGCGGCCACCATATTGGAAGGCGGCGTTGGCTCCCTGGGGTAGCAGGGCAGCCACTGCCGCCCAGATTCAAAGTGCAGCCGGCCAATCAGAGCAGGCCGGCTGGGCGAGGAGAGGACTGTGGACCTGGGAGGCTCAGTCTCCTCTCAGGTCCGCTGCTGGCCCTTGTAAGGGAGGCAGTCCCCACCCCTCAGCACTTGGCTCGTATGCGGCGCCAGCGCTCCTTGAACTGTAAATCAATGAAGCTGTGGCCTCTTTTAACTCCATCATAGTTGTCTGTGTGTTTTTGTCTGGCTCTCCTCCCTCCGCCTTGAAGCTGGCCTGCAAAACCTTTTCACTTATTTTAGTCATCACTTTCTGTAGTGGCAGTATCAGTTCTACTTCCAAACGTTTATAATACATAGCTGTTCATCCATCCAGGCCTGGAGCTTTATTTGTTTTTTTTTGTTTTTCTTATTGCTTGTGAAATCTCCTGTGCTGTAATATTATGATTAAAAACATTTTCTGGCATAACCTTTGGAATTAACGTATCATTAATATAATCTCCCATTCCTTGTTCCGTTAAATTTTCTTTTCTGTATAATTGTGAAAAAAGGAAATAAATTGCTGATGTAACTCCATCTGATTTTTTGATTCCTGTTATCATTCTCATTTCAGATTGGTTCCTTAAGTAATAAGCCAAGAAACAACTTGGTTTATTTGCATGTTTGAAATGTTTCTACTTCATAAAGCTTAATGTCTTTTGCATGTCTTCTGTTTAAAACAAATACAATTGATTTCTTAGTTGCTTAATTTCAGAATCAGTTGGCCACCAAGGCATGGCTTCACACTATCAAATATTGGTTGAGACTCCGTTTTAATTCTGATCCCCCTAGTTATACGGATCATTTATTATCTGAATTTGCAAAATCAAAAAGAGTCCAGTAGCACCTTTAAGACTAACCAACTTTATTGTAGCATAAGCTTTTGAGGTGCTACTGGACTCTTTTTGCTTTTGCTACTACAGACTAACACGGCTACCTCCTCTGTCTCTGAATTTGCCAACTCTAGTTGGTCAGCCTGTATTGAAGCTAAAATAAGTCCCTTGAACTTATCTATAGAATTTTTATCCCTGCTTTCTGAGTCTGAGGGCCTTCTCAAAAATAAAATCCAGTCTTTGGGGATTAGAGTTACAAACTCTTTATAGTTCTGCTAATAGAACTTGTTCTCCCCTAAACTTGGGGATTGTCTCTAATGTAAGTCTCTCAGCAGTATACTTTTACCACCTCCTGGCTCCCAATTTGTGTAGAGCCTTTTCTCTGGCCAAATTTAATATTCTTCCTTCAGCCATTTTATCTGGTGGATTTCATGAGGTTCCTTATCATAGCAGGTGTTGTCCTTGTTTGATGGACTGAGTTGAAACTGTTTCCCATGTTCTTCTCCAGTGCTCTTTTTATCTGGCACCACACCGGGATCTTCTACATCCTATATTAGCCCAACTTTCAGAGTTTTCTGATGATTTTAAGGTTCAATTTCTGCTTGACAACCCAGATGGGGAAATAACTGAAATAGTAACAAAGTTTCTCTACAGTGCCAGGGCCATACGCCCTGACAAGGAATATTCTGTACTGGTTTTGCTGCCCTGTTCCTATCTGTAATTTTAATTGCATTCTGTATGGACTCGTTTCTGTATTTAATATCTTATATTTTATATATGCCAATACAGGCTTGCTTGCTTGCTTAATTTCTGCTAACATTGTCTTCATGAGGGATTTTTTTAATGCTTTCTTCCAGATTGGATTTTGGTCATAATTTCATTAATCTGTCCTTTCTCCTTTTTCCTCCAAGTCCGAGCCATCAGATTCCCTCTCATAACAGCTTTGCTGGCTTCCCAGATGGTTTATTTTAAAATAATCATCCAAATGACTCTTGTACTTCTTTACATCATCTTGCTCTAAAATATTATTATTTAGTCTCCATTTTCTATCTTTAAATCCGCCTTCTCAACACTCTATCAACAGAGGGTTATGATCTGAAAAAAAATTTCAGCTGTATCTCAGCCTCTTTTAAAATTCACTAATGCGGTTTTGGATATCCAGCACATATCTATCTTAGATCCAGAGGAGTTTGCCGTGTTAGTTTGCAGCAGTAAAAGCGTCCAATTCCTATGTAGTATACTACTGCAAACTGCTTTTACTGCTGCAAACTAACACGGCAAACTGACTCCACACCAAAAGGAGATGTTTACATTTACTAGCAAAGGAATGTTTTGGTTGCCTCCCCGCTAATTGCATCCTGTCCCCTTCTGATATATGTCTCCTTCTCTCCCCTATCTCCCCTCCTCTTCTGTATTTGACCAGTTTGGATTATGCATCTGACGAAGAGAACTTGATTCTCGAAAGCTTATGCTACAATAAAATTGGTTAGTCTTAAAGGTGCTACTGGACTCTTTTTGATTTTGATATCTATCTTAGAATATGTTTGGTGTCTGTCTGAGCAAAAGGTGTAATCTTTAGATCTTGGATTTACAGCTCTCTAAGCATCTACCAAATGTAACATTTCCGTATATTGAAAAACATTTTCAGGTAGCTTTCCCCTCTCTTGTTTTCTTAGATCTATCCTTCTTTAAATCCAAAACTCCATTCATGTCACCAAAAATAATAATTTATCCTTGAAAGTCCAACAATTTTTCAAAAAAAATCTCATAATTTTTTTCTTTTATATTTTGCATGTACATAATGTTATTAGGGTGGTAATCTTTCCATCTGGGCATCTAATTTTCAACAATATAGATCTTCCTTTGGAATCTTTCACTTCCTCAATGACATTGATTTGTTGATTCTTTACATTCACTGCAACTCCTTTTTTCTTCTCATCTGCTGATGATAAGAAAACTTGACCTAATTTTTTATATTTTAAGATGAACTCTATGTGGGTTTCTTGAATACAAATAATATCCGCTTTTTGTTTCCTTAGCAAATTAAATATTGTAGACAGATTTGTTGAGGAATTTAAACCGTTGATATTTATTGATGAAACACTGAAGCTTCCCATTTTGTTAATATGCTGTTGCTTGGCCTAGTTTCCCTTTTTCACTTTCTGACACTTCTTTGCTTTCTTGTTCCTGTTGATCTTTTGGGGGATTTTCTGTCAACAGTTCCTCAAAAAGTGGTTTGGTTTGGTCAGTAGTTGATATCAGTCTCTTTCCCTTTGGTAAAAGCACTTCAAGACAAAGTGAAAAGACCAAATCTAGGGGATGTGCAGTCAGCTAAGGAAAATAGAGTCCCCTCTACAAAATTAACCAATCAACCAAAAATTATTCAATTTCAAAGTGCATGCAATGCATAAATCACATCTGGTTTATATAAATTCATAAATATATGATTCATAAATAAGTATGCAATATTCATACAGCCTCTGACAGATACAGTAACCAACCACTTTTATCTGCAAGGGAATACAGTCAACGAACAGTCAATTAAGTGTAGAAAGTGCAAAATAGACGGCAGGTGGTGTTGTGTTCTTCAGCCAGCGTCTGCTCCCAGATGTCCTTGCCCTACGGTCAATCGGCTGTTTCCATTTCACATGTGCTATCTTCACACAGTGCTTTCTCAGGAGCACACAATTTATCTGCCAGTTATCACCATTTTCTCATGCATTACAATTTCACAGGTGCTTCATCAATGTCAGCATCTGTGACAGTGTGAAGATAGCACGTGTGAAACGGATACTGTATACACTTGCAGATAAAAGTGGTTGGTTACTGTATCTGTCAGAGGCTGTATGAATATTGCATACTTATTTATGAATCATATATTTATGAATTTATATAAACCAGATGTGACTTATGCATTGCATGCACTTCGGAATTGAATAATTTTTGGTTGATTGGTTAATTTTTCTATTTTCCTTAAAAGCACTTCAAGGGCAAATGGAATTCTCCAGTGGCATCTTATTTCTTTCTTTTGCAAAACTTGTCTTAGAAAGTCAAAATCTATCCTCTTTTTCAGCTAGCTTAGTGGAAGGTCCTGAAAGATTTGTACTTCTGTCTTGAATACTTTAAGTGGGAATTCTCTCTATTTCTTCAGAATAAAATATCTGGTTTTCTTATGTGTAAATTTTACTAGTATGTCCCTAGCTTTCATGTTTCTCACTGCAAATCGTGAGTTGACCCTGTATAGTTGATCTATATCTGGGAAGTCTCCCTCAATTTTAAAATGGTTTTGCAGTAGCATTCTGAATTCCTCTTCTAAATCTTTTCCCCCCAGATCTTCTGAAATGAACCTAAATTGTAAATTGGAATTTCTGCTGTGAACTTTCAAAGTAGAGATGGGCACGAACTGAAATACGAACCAAAATTTGTGACAAACCAGGCTGGTTTGTGGTTCGTGAACCAGCAGTTCATCAGATCCCATTTCTGACGAACCACCACAAACTTTAGGCTGGTTCATTTGGTTCATTTTTCATTTCATCACTGCAGGCAGCCTGGCACTGATCAATCAGTTTCCTCGGCAACAGGAGATGGACTTCTTGCAGACCTTCTGCTGACCCAGAAGTGACCTTCTGCTGACCTGAAAGTGATCTTTTGCTGACTTAGAAGTGGTGATTTGCTGGCCCGAAAGTGACATTTTCACGAACTAAAATGAACCGATTCATGAATCAGGGCAGGTTCGTGAAAGTTTTTGGTTTGTGGTTCATGAAACGTGAAACGTGACGAACCACAAACTGCATGGTTTGGGTTTTTTCTGGTTCATGCCCATCTCTATTTCAAAGCTTCAGTCTTTTGATTTGCTGACTCCAATTGCTGAGATAAAGCTTCTTGGCACAATTCAGAATCTTAGTGTGTGTTTTTTACTGCCTCAATTTCCTGTGTATTCTTTTGTGTTATTTTCTGATCTTTGACCAGTCCTGCTGAGAATTCTTGCTTTAGGGTTGAGATGTCTTTATTTATCTTGTCATAGATATTCTGTCCTTGTTTCATGCTCTTTTGGGTGTGTTCCTCAGATTTCCTTAGTGAATCTTCAATTTGAGTTGTAATTGCTTGGGTTTGCATAACCAAACTCTGCTGAATTTTTTCCATAAAATCTTTAAGCTCTTCTTCTTCTGTTTCTTTTTTTCTTCTTTTTCCTGAATACCATCTTCTGTGTCAAAGTTTTCTTCTTAGTGATTTTGACATGGTGTCTACTGGCAACATGGTACGCATCAATGTGTTTCTTGGTGTCTAATTGTTTATTCATCCAAGTATTTCTTGTCCAAAGCAAATAGCAAGTCCTGACTTTTCACTACCCCACTGGAGCTCTGCTTCAGAAGAGCCCAGGAGGCATCGCCTTCATGTCCTGGAACAGCTGCTTCCATCAAAGAAGGATGCTTGGCTTGAAACCTCCAATGTTGTCTGGAACCTCACCATGTGATCAGACCTAGCCACCATTGCAGCCATTTTGTGATTGGTCCTTCCATGACTGCCATTTTGTTGTGATGCCTACTAACTATTCTCAACTAGGCAGGGGACCTCTGCTTTAAAGTTTCTTTAGTCAGTCCACTATGAGGAAGATTACTATTACCATTAGGACAGGTCTTCAGAAATTCTTTGAGCCAGCCCACAGATTTAGGAGCAAGACTCGTTTTTTAGCAATCAGGGTTTCATATTTCAATTATCAAATTTTCTAATGATTGTCGCCACAAAATCTAACCCTACTTTCTTTAGTTTCCCATAATTTTCTTAAAGCTATTATAAAAGTATTATAGTATACAAATAAATATAGGGTTAACATTGGTTGTTATCACAAAAAGCTTACCTCTACCCTCTCCTAACTTCTCCAGAATTCTCATTTGCACATTTAATTGAATATTGGAGCCAGTATAGAAAGAAACTGGTTAAGATATGAGTTCACCCACCAGCACTGAACGTGTAAAGTTAATATATAAACAAGTAATGCCAAACATTGTACAGAAATATTGTACATATGCATTTTATGTCATACAGCAAAGCATCTTCTGATGTGAAATGATAAATAAGATACGTACTTCTACCAACAATTGCTGAAACACCACTACAATAAAGTCATTACTCAAAAAACTAGTCACCACCATCTTAGAGCGATGGCATCTGGGATTTGTTGAGTTCTCCATTGGGATCTACAAAGGTTCCTTGCCTCTACCTTATCTTTATACCCTTTCAGTCAGATTTGTGACACAGCAACAACAACAACAAAAACAACTATGACTACACTTTCAACATGATATTGGGATTTCCACTCTTCCTTACATAACACCTTTTGGTTTTTTATCAATACACTGATAAACATCAACCACTGTGTCATAAGTATTGTATCATGGCATTTTCCTTTATGACATATAACAGACTAAATAAGCAGAATACATCTCTATTCCAAGGTATGAATGTTAAAGCAGCTGAAGTTTAACAGCCAATCAAATCAACATATTATTTAGAATTACCAATGCTTCTCTGTTGGAATGAAGAAAATAAACCCAGGGAAGAATCTGTTAAATGAGAGATTAAATGTGGTGACTAGCACATTGCTGAAGCTAAATGGGTTGTTTTAGAAGAGACAGACATTAAACAGGCTCTTCTGGCACAAGTTATATTGCTCCATCCTGGGTTTCTGTTTCTGGCACAGCACTTTACCTCCTTCAGGTTAACCTGTATGAGGAAGAATGTGAGGAGCATGAAACTCAAGGCCCACAGAAATCCCTTTGGAATAACTACATCCTCTTCTGGGATCACTTATGGAAACAACTTGCACTAACGGCTACAGAATATACAGAATGACACAAAACACTGGAGTTGTAGCTTGGTGAAGAAAATGTCAGTGTGGGCTTTTAATGTTTTTCTACTGTCTTACAAAATCAGCCATGGAATCATGCCAGACTTGTAAACTAATTGGGGCAGGCCACAATGTAGGTTTTGCATGCTGAATATTAAACAATTAGCCACAAATCAGAAAAGCAGGAAAATAGTAAGTTCTAAAATAAATCTGAACAGTCTCGATAATGTTTCTAATAAGAAATATGCATGGATATCATGAATCGGGCAATGTTTTGTTGATTAGTCAGAATTTGTTGTACAGTAATTAAACACCCTCAAAATTACAAATGTTTTTTAAAAAATATTTTGATGACTCTCACAAACTCCAGGCAATGAATGTATGTGAAAGGAACGACATGCAAAGATTTCTATGGGAATAAAGGGCTTCTCAAAGACAGTTCCTACAGAAAGGGAAATGATGGAACTGAACAGTTGCCAGTAATCCAAGAGTCAGCCATGCACCAGTTCACGGCTATGCACTACAACCATAATTCAGGGTGCTCCTGAGTACATTTATTACTGCAAGATCTCCTATGTGCCACTTCCTAATAAAGGACTCATAATTACCATTATTTGGGCTGTGGAAACCTTACGGTCAACGTTAAATTCTGACCTTCCCAAACAAGCATTGATGACTGATTCTTCTCTGAAGCAAACTGAAGCAACTTCAGGGCCATCTATCTAAATCTTTTACTCTCTTACCCCCCCCCTGGACCCCCCTCTTCAGGATAGATAGATATATTTGCTCCCCCTCTCTCTCTATTCCCAATTTCTAAGCTTCCTAGAACTCTGTGTGTGTGTAATTATTTTTACCCCATAATCCTGAGTGTATGTGCATGTAATTTTGTTCTTAATAAAAGTTATTGTGGGACCTTAAGAACCAGCCTCGTTTGCTATCTTGAGAAGGGACCTGGTAGAAACTGGTGACAGATCCCTGCGGTTACCGGCCTCTTGCATAGCCATTCTCCTTGCTAGCTAATTCCCCCCACAAATCATTTTATTGCAAGAAGACCAGTTCCGGTAACACATCTTCACTCCCATGGTGGAGCTTAGGATGCTCATAGTGAATTTCTAAGCAGCCTTTAAACACTGTAACTGTGTTTTAGGACTGCACTGTAAATCTGCACACTTAGTACACACAGAGCCAGTTTAGTGTAGTGGTTAAGAGCGCGAGACTCTAATCTGGAGAACTGGGTTTAATTCCCCACTCCTCCACTTGAAGCCAGCTGAGTGACCTTGGGTCAGTCACTTCCAGAGCTCTCTCAGCCCCACCCACCTCACAGGGGTGGGGTTATAATTTTTCTTTATTTAAACTATAAACAATAACATAAAAACTATAGACAAGAAACATAAAGGATAAAAAACATTCTAAAAAGAAGACACACTAACAATACATAGACAAGTGAAAAAAGAAATAAAAACCCTTAAACTAAACTACAGATTGAGTTCTGATTTTCTCCGCCACAAATATAGATCATTTTCAGAGTATCACTTATTCTAAGTTAAACATAAAAGCCCTCTTTTTTCTATTGTTCATGGTTCTTAATCCATAAATCCAGATGTCATCAAATCCTTATTATCCATTTCATGTAAAAAGTTTATATACAGTTTCCATTCAGTCAAAAATGTTACTAATGTCTTTTCCCTAATCAGTGAAGTAAGTTTTGCCATTGACACAAACTCCAATACTTTTATCCACCATTCCTCCACTGTAGGCAATGTTGGAGTTTTCCACTTTTGTGCACAGAGTACTCTTGCCGCTGTAATCAAATATGAAAACAAAGTTCCAAATCTTTTTTTCCAACTGGCTGTCCATTATTCCCAGCAAAAAAGTTTCTGGTTTCAACTGAATTTTAATCTTCAAAATCTTCTGAATCGATAATTGTATCTGTAACCAGAAACTCTTTGCTTTCTTACATGTCCACTACATATGAAAAATGTCCCTTCTTGTTTAGCACATTTCCAACATACATTTGAAGCACCCTTATACATTCTAGCCAATTTTTCAGGAGTCATATACCAATGATACATCATCTTATAAAAATTTTCTTTGATTCTAGAGCTTAATGTAAATTTCAACTCCCTTGTCCACATATTTTCCCATTGCTCCATTGATATGTCATGTCCACAATTTTTTGCCCATTTAATCATATATTCTTTTACTTGCTCTTCTTCAATCAAACCTCAACAAAAGTTTATACATTTTAGAAATAACATGTTCATCATTTGTACAGAGGGCATTTTCAAATTCAGTTTTAGATTGCTCAAAATCATAGTGACTGTTATCTAATTTAAATCTCTCCAAGATTTGCATATAGGGAAACCACTGGCAAGCATGCCCTTCTGCTGCTAAATTCTCTCTTGATTTAATTTTAACTTGGCCTTGAGAAAATTCCAATAAAGCATGATAAGTTAACCATTTAGGTGGACTCACCATTTCCCTTCTAAAATGAGCTTCTTGCGATGACAACCAGAGAGGTATTTTCAAGCACAACCTAGGTTTGTATTTATTCCATACTCTCAAAATGGCATGCCTTACATAATGATTATTAAACTCTACATTAGCTATAACTTTATCATACCAAAGATACGCAAGCCACCCAAAATTTAAGTCATGCCCTTCAAGGTCCAATAGTCTGTTTTTTAACATTATCCATTCCTTCATCCAAACCACAGTTGGCCGCAAAATATACTCTCAAATCTGGTAGACCCAAACCTCCTCTTTTCTTTGTATCCTGTAGAACCTTAAGTTTAACCATTTTTTTTTTGCATGCACATATATATTGAAGGAAATTTGATGTATGATACAGGATTATGATCTGGGAAGGTCTTGGGTAGGACCTCTATTTTAACCATCCTAGTGGCAATGTCCCTTGATGTCAAAATCATATCTATTCTTGAGAAAGATCTATGTCTTTCTGAAAAAAGGTACACTCTCTTGCATTGCCATTTTTCTGTCTCCATAAATCAATCAAACCCGAATTGTCCATTAAATCAAGGAAAGCTTTGGGAAATTTACCCTGGAGTGTCTTAATATGTTTCTCAGAACATCTATCTATCTTCGGGTCAATCACTCCATTCCACTCCCCCATCACACAATCATTTTCATATGCTAAATCTGTCAAACATTCTTTTCTTTTTTTTTGAAAAATCCAGTTTTATTCTCATTTGGAGCACAGAGTCCCACCACCACCATTTTTGACCTCTGTAAGTCAATTTCTACTGCCACATATCTTCCATGCTCATCACTCAGTATCAGTTTAGGCTTTAAGTGTGATTTAATATACAAAGCAATTCCATTCTTGTATTGTTGAAGGCTTTCACGGCCGGAGAACGATGGTTGTTGTGGGTTTTCCGGGCTGTATTGCCGTGGTCTTGGCATTGTAGTTCCTGATGTTTCGCCAGCAACTGTGCCTGGCATCTTCAGAGGTGTAGCACCAAAAGACAGAGATCTCTCAGTGTCACAGTGTGGAAAAGATGTGGCAGGTCATTTATATCTACTCAGGAGGGGTGGGGTTGAGCTGAGTCATCCTGAAAGAGTTTCCCAGGGTGTGGAATGCTAATGGCGGGAGGCTTCACTGTATCCTGCCCTGCAGAGAAGATTAGCACATCAAGCACCAATCCATATGCAAAAGAACCTCCTCAGGATACAGTGAAGCCTCCCTCCATTACTCTTACAGGATGACTCAGCTCAACCCCACCCCTCCTGAGTAAATATAAATGACCTGCCACATCTTTTCCACACTGTGACACTGAGAGATCTCTGTCTTTTGGTGCTACACCTCTGAAGATGCCAGCCACAGCTGCTGGCGAAACGTCAGGAACTAAAATGCCAAGACCACGGCAATACAGCCCGGAAAACCCACAACAA
Source organism: Eublepharis macularius (assembly GCF_028583425.1). Lineage (NCBI taxonomy): Eukaryota > Metazoa > Chordata > Lepidosauria > Squamata > Eublepharidae > Eublepharis > Eublepharis macularius. Next base: position 143,776,423 of record NC_072795.1, on the reverse strand, counting down.
CCATAATTCCATTCTTCTTTTTCTTCTCTGCTGTTCTAAATTCTTCACCCAGAACTTTGTAAGTCAGACATCTTATCTTTTTTCCTAATGTGGGTTTCTTGCAAACAAATCATATCATGTTTTAGGTTCTTCAAATAGTGAAACATTTTCTTCCTTTTGGGGGCTGAATTTGCCCCATAAATGTTTCATATTAAACTTTTGTAATCCATCACGCCATCAGATTTTTAAAGTTAATAAAATGGGAGAAAAAACCCAGAGGAATATATATGGGGAGGTAATAAAAATAGAATTAAATATGAACTCCCACTTCCTCCTCCTCCTTGCTCTGGACCAATTGTTGCCCTGTTGATACTTCTGTTAAACTTTTTAATGAAATTTTATCCAAATTTCTGTGTTTTCCCAGAAAGTCTCTGGCTTTATGTACCCAGTTCAGCCTAATCAAAAAGAGTCCAGTAGCACCTTTAAGACTAACCAATTTTATTGTAGCATAAGCTTTCGAGAATCACAGTTCTCTTCATCAGATGCATGGAGGGCAAAAAGAAAATTTTAGAAAGAAATGCCTAAATCTTTCTCCATGAAATTTAAAGATCACACTCTCTGGGGTATCCCATCAAAAAGCAATGTTCTTCTGTTTTAGTCTTTCCAGCAGAAAGCTATAATCCTTGTGTTTATGCAAAAATCGTTTGGGAATTTCTTTCAAAACAATAATCTGGGCACCACCAATTGTTAATTTTGTGATATAATGCTGTTGTAAAATTTGCTCCTTCACCCTTCTTACAAAATAGACTAGTACATCCCTTGGGATCTTCCTTGTTTTGGCATATTTAGAGTTAATTCTATACATCTGGTCAATTTCTGTTTGCATTGCTTCCTGATCCCAATCCAAAAACTCTGCCAAGGCCACAGTCATTTTGTCCGTAATGTCCTCACCATCTTCTGGAATGGATCTGAACCTCAAAGCAAATTCTTTTTCTCACATTTCTAACAGTGGAAGGTTATCCAATTGTTTTCCCATCTGTATATCATCAGAGTCTACTTTGTTTTCTATTATCCCAACCTTCTCATTAATTTGATTCACTTCTGCAGACACTTGTTAAATAGATTGGTCCAATTTTTGAACTTGCTCTGTCATTTGATCTCTCAGAGCAACAATCCTTTTATCTATTTGTTTCTCAAGACAGTCCACCCCCTCCCCCCAGATTCTTTCCTAACGCATCCATCTTATCAGCCATTTGCTGGAAATATTTCTGAAACTGTTCCATTTCTGGAAAATCTATAGACCTATGCTGAGTCTTTTTTTGAAATCATCATTGTAAAAAATGTAAATATTCTGTAATTGTCAGCAGGTGGCAAAGAGCATCTAGGATTCTCAAGCCAGAAAGATTCTCTCGTCAGGAAGTTTACTTTTTTCCCTTTCCTTTCACTATGGCAACCCTATCTCTTTCACTCTTAATTTAGACCTGTTGGTCCTGTTGCCATAGCAATCAAAGAAAACATCAGCAAGGTCCAAGCAATTCTTATCTTTGTTAGTCAAAACAATAAGTTTCCCAGCTTTAGTTTTTCTTTTAATGAGCAATACTTTTAATCCCAAGCATATTTTTCCTCTAAAAATGTCCAAATCCACAATAATAAATTTTGAAAAAGAGTTCAGTATTTAGACTTTTTACTTTCCAGATCTATAAATCTTCCACAAAGTTGGAAAAAGAAAGATATATTCAAGTGTCTTTTATAGTCTCCTGAAAAAAGGCTCCCTCCCCAAAGGATATTATCACATTGCTTTGGAGAAAACCGCTCTTCGTTGTTAAATTAATTAGTCTCTTCTAACATCAAGAAATGAGGAGTGGAAAGCTTAGTGTCCTTTAATAGGCTCCAGCACAGCTCTGAGTAGAGATAACTGTCCCCAATTCCGACGGGTAAGGTAGGGACCTGAATACCAAAACCTCCATCTCAGCAATAAAGCCCCTCCAGAAGCAATCTTTGGAATGCATATGGGATAAACTCCAGATCTGACCTTTTATTCTAGGCAGATATCTGGGTGGAAATCTCTCCCACTACAGCAAATTAGCTGTCCTGTCTCTCAGCTCTTGTTGGGCATCCGCCTTCCTTGACCTCCTCACTGGAACTCCACTCTGAGTGGGTGTTAAGTCACCCTGAAGGGCAGTATATAAGTTGAATGTTGTTGTTATAATAAATGGGGAAAGGGCTTTAGCAATGGGAATAAACAACTATTACTAAAACTACTCTGCTGAGAACCTTTACAGCTACTCTAGCTCAAGTCACAGATATCAAACTAGTGCCTCTATTCCTGTAACTCAGAAGTACAATGTACCCTAAGAAAGTGAGCAGGGGTCTCCCGTGTCTTAAACCTGGACTGCTGCTAACATCCATTTGATATACTTGCTGTGTGCTGGTTCAGAAAATCTTCCTCCCTCAACAATGGCCAGAAAGTGGTATAAGTAAGTATGCAGAGCACAGAGAGCCCCCACCCCCACAAACCAGAGCTATACTGGTAGAACTTGTGCGTTACTGTGACATTTTGTTTTAACGTTGACTTGGTCCTTTGTTACAGCTCCTCCTTATGTAACCTTAAACTTTTATTTCAGGAGTGCCCTGGTCATGACCAACACTCCTTTTTGCTCCACACACACCTAGAGCTTCAGGTGTTCTCTACTTTATTCAGACCGTTTACCTTGGGAACACCTTCCCTTGGGGGTTTGAATTCCACTGCTAAAACTACCTGTGGCATTTTCCCATCTGTGTTTGAACTATGTACTGCTGCTTCCCCAAAAGTTTTCACTGACACTGCAGGTTTTCGCCTTAGACCTCCTCTGTTTAACTGGTATTATAGGAAGGCTTTGGTATAGATGTCAGTTTGACAGAACGGTTAGCACATAGGGATGGCTGTGAGGCAAAAAAGGGATCCTTTTTGTTGCTTAACCAAAAGTAGAATTTATTTATGACTTACGTTCTTAAGTGTGATGGTTGTGTAGAGTATTAATCATTGTATTGGCTTCAGAATAGGTTCGTAAGCTTGGTGGTTACAAAAACAGATACATATTCTTAAAGGTATATTCACAGATCCAATCACAAAGACCAATTTTCCACACAGATCTTCACCAATAAAATAAACATTCATCTCATCCACACAGACACAGTATCTCAGGCTCTTCCACACAGTCTGCCTCACCTAGATAGAATAACCTCTCTCTCAGATACACACAGACTGGACCAAGGTCAGTTTGCCAGACTTGGACAGAATCTTACATACTAAAGGATACTTAAATCTGGAGATTGGAGCCATAAATGGAAAACATAGAATTTCCAATACACCTGAAAAATGCCCAAGGTTTGCAGAAAAGTCTGAAATCTAAAAACAACAAAAGATATTCTTCTGGATTACTGGTCAGGCCTGATTCGTATAGAGGCATGCACTTAGCTTTCCTGTATCAAATTATTTAATTCTTGGCAAAAGGTACACCACAAATAACGTTTTAGGTTAATTTTTTCTGGGTATAGTACACCAGTAATACTAAGTAATTCTCTGTTTCCAATCCAACCTTTATTATTAAACACGATTATTCAGCATTCTTAACAGCTCAATCAACAGAAAATCATACCATTCATTATAAATACATAGATCATTAAAGGAGAGCAAGTATAGAGATAAATGCAAAGTTCTCAGAAGCTGCATCAGGCAAAACTAACACTGCCATTCGAAGCACTGGCCATCTTGTCAGATGGCCATCTAGCCTCTGCTTTAAAACCTCCAAAGAAGGAGAGTCTGCCATCTCTCAAGGAAGCCTGTTCCACTGAGGGACTGCTCTAACTGTCAGGAAGTTCTTCCTAATGTTTAGCCAAAAACTCTTTCGATTTAATTTCAACCCGTTGGTTCTGATCCATCCTTCTTGGGCAGCAGAAAACAACTCCATGCCATCCTCTATATGACAGCCCTTCAAATACTTGAAGATGGTTATCCTATCACCTCTCAGTCATCTCCTCTCCAGGCTAAACATACTGAGTTCCTTCAACCTTTCTTCATAGGTCTTGGTCTCCAGACCCCTCACCATCTTCATTGCCCCCCTCTGGACATGCTTCAGCTTGTCTATATCCTTCTTATACTGTGGTGACCAAAACTGAACACAATACTCTAGGTGAGGTTTAACCAGAGCAAAGTAGAGTGATACCATCACTTCTCCTGATCTGGACACCATGCTTCTGTTGATACAGCCCAAAACCAAATTTGCCATTTTAGCTACCACATCACACTTCTGACTCATGTTCAGTGTACAGTTTAAGACCGCTTGATCCTTTTCGCACATACTACTGCCAAGACAAGTCTCCCCCATCCTATAAATATGCATTTGATTTTTCTTACCTAAATGCAGAACTTTGCATTTATCTCTATTTAGCCCAGTTTTCCAGTTTTAGCCCAGTTTAGCCCTGTTGAGATCATCCTCTATACCCTGTCTCCTACCGTATTTGCTACCCCTCCCAATTTAGTATCATCTGCAAATTTAATAAGCATTCCCTCTATCCCTGCATCCAAATCATTTATAAAAATGTTAAACAGAACAGTTCCCAAGACTGATCCCTGAGGAACTCCACCTGTCACTCTTCTCCAAGAGGATGAGGAACCGTTAACAAGCACTCTTTGGGTGCAGGGTAGAAATAGTTGTAAGCAGATTAAACCCCTCAGCCTGTTGATTTCAAAGGTCTTAGAAGAATGTAACTTTGCTTAGGGTGGCACTCAAAGGGCTTTAGGTGTTGCAACCCGCACCTTGAATTAGGCCTGGAAGTTTACTAGGCAGATAACATAAACCACCCTCTTTTCTGCATTTCCAAGAAGCAAAAATTTCCACTTTATTTTCAAGAGTAGCCCAAATACAGAGCACATTAAAAGCATCTTGGCCAAGAATATTAATGAGCTGACAAGATTTTTATACTCTGTAGTGAATAAAAGTATCTTACAAGTAAGGAAGATTTACAAAAGTGGATACATCTTTTATGCCTAAATGATGACTAGTGGTCTACATAGGCAAATGAGTGAGTAGAAATTGTTGTGGCCTTATAATAATTGTGCTGGAGAAGACGGGCTTATTAAGTATAGAGCAAGAACCAAAACAAAAAACAAAAAAAAACCCGGTGCAGTGGGAAAAGTGGTTTTATTCCAGCATACTGCCCCTCCCATTTTGCTGACACTTCTTCAAGGGGGACTATATAATAATGTCAGGTACTTTCCACAGCAGCAATTTTGCCGAAAACAAAATTTCAGAGACATTTTAGAGAAATTACTGTTTTCAGAGATTTTCAGTGAAATAGCTGCTGTGGAAAGTACCTGTTATTAAGAATAATTGAAGAGCAGAGAGGCAGAACACTGGAATAAAACCACTTTTCCACTGCACCAGCTCTCTGAGAGCTGTGGTTCTCAAAAGCTGATGATGCATCTGATGAAGAGACCTGTGGTTCTCGAAAGCTTATGCTACAATAAAGTTGGTTAGTCTTAAAGGTGCTACTGGACTCTTTATTATTTTACAACTAGTACAGACTAACACGGCTAACTCCTCTGGATCTATGCTAATATCTGTGGCATCATTTGCATGCAGTAGTGCTGGTAACTTTCATTAGGAAATTAAGCTCCCTAATTTGGAAAACTCTAGCTTCATTTATGAGCTGAGCTTACAATGTATTTACCATCAGCCAGCCCTCCCTGCTGCCCCTCCCCTGCAAATTTACTCTTCAAGGAAGGGGGCGCTGGCAGCAAGGGGGACCAATTGATAAGGACAACAGCCGCTGAGCGTGTTCAGAAGTGTCCCTTGACCTCAGGAGTGCATCAGGGGAAATATACTCGCAAGGTCACTATAATTCCCATACATCTCAGTATAAATGACACTTCTGCACATGTACATAAGGATCCTGGCTTTAAGGATGAAGCCTGCAGAACTTCTCAAGTCACAAACCTGTTGCCCTTTCAGAATGGTAAGTTTGCTTGGTGGACGGGAGGGCTGGGAGTGAGCACCCCCTTCCCTGGCCTGACCTCTCAGGTAAACACTCGTAAACATTCTGAGTTGTTCGATCTGCAAAAACGTTGGGAAATTGAACAAATTATGAGGTGAGCCATGGGGAGCTCATCCACTGCCATTTGCAAGGCTGAACTACAGGCAATAAAAGCAGAAATCAATCTTTAATAACCTTCCTGTTTTAGAAAATGTCTTACAACTGGTATTTCAGCCTAGAAAAATACAATTTTTATACATTCATAAATTTAAATGCAAATTATATTCTTAAAGAAGTGCTCCCTCTATTCAGTCAATTTGTATATTTATTTATTTGCACACAAAAATTTAAATGATTATTGTGTTTGCAATACCTAGCAATTTTGCTCTAGGGAAATATTTAAATCTATATTAGTTGCATTCAGTTATCATAACACAAATTGCAAAACGAGACAATTATGTTCCACATTAAGCCCCTTATTTTCCTAGAGGTAATGATGGAAAATTATAAATTTTAATGACAATACTAATTTACAGAACCAAAAAAGGGTTCTAAAAACTATGGCCCTAAGAAAAATCTGAAAATTAAACTTTAATAGGCAAAAGGATCATGAAGCTGAATGTGATCTGCAGTATTTATACCACAGTTCGTAGTTACCAGATGAGATGGTTTTCTCCCAGTGCATTTAGGTTTATAAAAGAACCTTGACCTTCTGGTGATAATGTAATATGTTTGGGTGTCGCCAGCTAACTTACAGGATATCAAACAGATCAGAATACTTCCACACTACTTAGAAAACAGTCGTTTGGTACACATCTAATCTCAGAACTGGACTACAGTGGAATGAGATGGCAGAATCTTGTAGTAGTTCAATGAACTGTGTCCGGGGTCTGGGTCCCAGCCCCCAGACTTGGTAGGAGGGAACAGCAGGTCAACTGGGCGGACAGGCATACAGAGGGGGCAGCCAGCAGCCAGCAGGTCAACTGGTCAGCCAGCAGACAGCAGGTCAACTGGTCGGCCGGCTGACAGCAGGTCAACCGGTCTGATTGGCAGGCAGAAGGGGCAGCTGGGGGACAGCAGGCCAACCCCTCCCATGGGCAAATGGGGCCAGAACCTGCCAGTGCCAGGGGCAAGGGGCAAAGGCCCAGGGCCTCAGGAGGCAGGGGGAGACAGAGAGAGGCCAGCGAGTCCCACTCCCCTAGGAAAAGAAAGGGGACTAAGCAAGGCGGAAGGGGGCAAGGGCAGAGGGATTGGGGGCCCAGCAGTCACCCACCCAAAGGCCTTACCTGAGGAGGAGAAGCAGCAGCAGCCCCAACAACCCAAAGCCACGCCCCAGCTAGAAAATAGTAGCCTGGCCCAGGAGTTGCCAAAAGCCAAGCCACTCCAGGTGGGGCTAGTGGAGGCACTCGGCATGAAGCCCTGGGCAACCAGCCAAGGAGCCGCAGCTGGACCCACCTTCAGCCATCAGCTCAGCCAGGGAGGCCGGGCTGCTAGCCAGGGAACTGCAGCTGGACAGGCCTTCAGCAATCAGCCAAGGCAGGGAGGCTGGGCAGCCAGGGAACAAGGCACAGCTGGTGCTGGTCAGTGGGGCCAGATCAGCTACCCCAGCTGCAACTGCTTGGTGCAGCCCAAGACCAGGCTGGAAGAGGGGTGGGACAGTAGAAGGAAGCCCTATAAAAGCTGGCTGGGAAGAGCCCTGTGGTGGTGGGTGTGAACGAGGAGTGATGATGTGGAGTGAGGACGGTGCAATGCAAGAGTGGAGGTTTGGAGGAGAGTTCTGGAAGGAAGGGATGAAGAAGGACACAGGGGGCAAACAGGCCAGGTTGAGCAGGCCAGCGAGTGGACTGAGAGGGAGTCTGGGTGAGGTATACCGCCCCTCCTTCCACAGAGCAGGGTCCTGCAGAATCCCTGGCCCCCCTATGACGTCAGGAGCAGACCGCCCAGGGCCACACCCAGCGGCAGCGGCGGCACGCCCTGACAAGTTGGTGGCCCGTACGGGGAAAGTCGTTCCGACGCAGGCGCCAGTCAAAGGGATGTATCCCAATGCCGTAGCCCCAGCAGACCTCAGACTGTGGCTAGAGGAATGCTTGGACAGGATGTGGAGGAAGCTGGAGGCGGCCTTCCAAACAGCTCAGGCAGAGCTAATGCAGGCCGTGGAGCAGCGGATGCAAGCCTGCACCCCCACAGCCTCCTCACCAGTGGTATGTGCGTTGGCTTGGGAAATTAACCCGCCAGCTGGCAAGAGGATAGAGAGTCTGCACGCCACCGTGAGGATAGGCCGGCAGAGCCTGCAGGCCCTGTTGGACTCAGGGAGCGCAGTCTCGGCGATCCACACCCAACTCGTCCCAGCTGCCACCCCAGTGCACCGCTGGATCCCGGTGACAGATGTGATGGGCCGCACCCTGCCGTATCCTGCGGTCTGGGTCACGGTGGAATACCTGGGGGCGATCCGCCGCATAGAGGTCGTCAAGGTGGCCCACTTACCCCTCCCCATGCTGCTAGGGAGAGATGCCCCTGAGTTTTCCCGGTTACTCAGGGAGGCGATGGGGGCGTTGGCAACCCCCCAAGCTGCTGTGGCTCTGCAGGTAGAGGAGGCAGCTGACCCCAGCGAGGGCCCTTCCCGTGGACCAGTGGCCGAACCACAGGCCGAGGACCCCGCAGGTCCTCCAGCAGACCGCCGGTTCCGCAATGCCCAAGGTGCAGACGAGTCCTTGCAGCGCCTGCGAGATACGGCAGCTCGTGAGGAGGAGCAAGTGCGGGATGAGAGAAGGGCCCAGCGGCTCCCCCGCATTGAGAAGCAAGGAGAGGTTTGGGTCCGTCTGGCCCGTGCCCCAAATGGCCAGGGAGAGGTCCGCCAGCTACTGGTGCCGGCAGCCTACCGGGCGGAAGTTCTCCGCATGGCCCATGAGCATGCTTGGGCCGGGCACCTGGGGCACCACAAGACCCTGAAGAAGGTCCTCGAGCGGTTCTTCTGGCCCTCCGTGAATGCGGACGTGAAGGCCCACTGCCGCTCATGCCCCACCTGTCAGCGGGTGGCTGCACGGCGCCCCTCAAAGGCCCCCCTCTCCCCATTGCCCGTCATGGAGACACCCTTCCAACGCATCGCAATGGACTTTATCGGCCCGCTGCCGCGCACACCCCGGGGCCACCGCTTTGCCCTGGTGATCGTGGACTATGCTACGCGGTTTCCGGAGGTCATCCCACTAAAGACAATGCAGACCCCAGGGATGATACGGGCCCTGTCCAAGCTGTTTGCAATGGTGGGCCTGCCGGACGAAATCTTGACGGACCGGGGGGGGCCGTTCCGTGCCAAAGCCATGCGTCAACTCTGCCAGAATTTGGGGATCCGGCAGGTATTCACCTCGGCTTACCACCCTCAGACGGATGGTTTGGCAGAGCGTCTGAACCAGACCGTCAAGGAAGCCCTGAGGAAGATGACCCGGGACAAGCCCCACCAGTGGGATCTGTACATTGACCCCCTCATGTTCGCCCTCCGGGAGACCCCACAGGCATCCACCGGCTATAGCCCCTTTGAACTGCTATATGGGCGCAAGCCACGGGGGATGCTCTCTCGGTTGGCAGAACGGTGGAGTCCCCGCGCCAGCAGCCCTGCTCCCCCCATACAGGAGTATGTGAGCCAGCTCCGCGAGCGGGTGCAGAAGTCCCAGGCAGAGGCAAACCGCCAGCTAACACACACCCAGGCGCAGCAGAAGGCTGCCTACGACCGGGGTGCAAGGATGAGGACCTTCCAAGTTGGAGAAAAGGTCCTAGTACACCACTCGGTGTTCCCACGGGAGGAGGGGGACCCATGGAGGGGCCCTTACCAAATTCGGAGGGTACTGGGTCCCACCACTTATGAGCTGCAGTGCGGGCCGGGCCGGCGCCGGCGGAGGACGCTCCATGTGAACCTGCTGAAGAGGTGGTACGAGCGGGACAGCGAGGAGTGCCAGCTGGCGGAGGATCCCCTGGAACTCCCGTCCAGTGAACTGCCGTGGACCACAGAAGGCCCAGAATTCGAGGAGCCCAAGGTGGACCCCCAGCTCGACTCAACTCAACGGGCCCAGCTACAGGCTCTATGGGCCCAGGTACCAGGCGTCTTCTCCCGCAGACCGGGTAGCACCAGCCTGATACAGCATGCCATCCCAACCGAGCCAGGGCAGGCGGCCCGGGCTACGTGGCGACCCATCCCTAGAAAGCGCTGGGAGGCAGTGGAAAAGGAGACGGACGAGATGCTCCAGCTGGGGGTGATTGAGCTCTCACGGAGTGCCTGGAGGAGTCCAATAGTCTTGGTGCCCAAGCCGGACGGGACCACCCGCTTCTGCGTTGATTACCGAGAGCTGAATAAGGTGGCCAAGTTCGATGCCTATCCCATGCCCCGAGCAGACGTGCTGGTGGATCACCTGGGGTCCGCTCGCTACCTGTCGGCTCTCGATTTAACCAAGGGATACTGGCAGGTGCCCGTGCGGCCTGAGGATCGGGAGAAAACAGCGTTCGCCACCCCCCGAGGTCTTTTTCAATTTAAGAAAATGCCTTTCGGTCTCCATGGTGCGGCAGCCACGTTCCAGCGACTAGTGGACCAGGTGCTGGGCGAGTGCCGGGCATACGCAATGGCCTACATTGACGACATCATTATCTTTAGCCCGGACTGGCCCACCCACCTCCAGCACCTGGAGTCAGTCTTGAGAGCCCTTCAACAGGCCGGACTGCGGGCCAACCCAAAGAAAAGCCATCTGGGGTTCCAGGAGCTGCAGTACCTTGGCTTCGTGGTCGGGGGAGGACGGGTCCGACCACCGCCGGACAAGGTGGCCTCTATAGCCGATGCCCCACAGCCCCAGACCAAGAAGCAGGTCCGGCGTTTCTTGGGACTGCTGGGGTATTATGGGCGGTTCATCCCCCACTTTGCCTCCCGAGCGGCACCTCTGACGGACTGCTTAAGGAAGGGGATGCCCAACCAAGTCCGGTGGACCCCAGAACTAGAGGTGGCCTTCCGAGACCTGCGGTCAGCCCTCTCTAACGCCACCGCCCTGTGGAACCCGGACTTTGACCGACCCTTCACGCTGGCCACAGACGCTTCAGACTCCGGCCTCGGGGCTGTGCTGACTCAGGAGCATGATGGAGTAGACGTCCCCATTCTCTTCCTGAGTCGGAAGCTACAGCCCGCAGAGAAGCGCTATGCCACAGTGGAGCGGGAGGCCCTAGCAGTCAAGTGGGCAGTGGGGGCCCTGCAGTACTACCTGGCCAACAACCCCTTTGTACTGCTGACGGACCATGCGCCCCTGCAGTGGCTCCACCGCATGAAGGCGCACAATCCCAGGGTGCTGCGGTGGTACCTCTCCCTCCTACCCTTCCAATTTACCATCAAATACCGCCAGGGGGCACAGCATGTGGACGCAGACTTCATGTCCCGCATGTTCGAGACTGAACCGGACCCCCACAACTCAAAGCCAAGCGGGGGGGTGTGTCCGGGGTCTGGGTCCCAGCCCCCAGACTTGGTAGGAGGGAACAGCAGGTCAACTGGGCGGACAGGCATACAGAGGGGGCAGCCAGCAGCCAGCAGGTCAACTGGTCAGCCAGCAGACAGCAGGTCAACTGGTCGGCCGGCTGACAGCAGGTCAACCGGTCTGATTGGCAGGCAGAAGGGGCAGCTGGGGGACAGCAGGCCAACCCCTCCCATGGGCAAATGGGGCCAGAACCTGCCAGTGCCAGGGGCAAGGGGCAAAGGCCCAGGGCCTCAGGAGGCAGGGGGAGACAGAGAGAGGCCAGCGAGTCCCACTCCCCTAGGAAAAGAAAGGGGACTAAGCAAGGCGGAAGGGGGCAAGGGCAGAGGGATTGGGGGCCCAGCAGTCACCCACCCAAAGGCCTTACCTGAGGAGGAGAAGCAGCAGCAGCCCCAACAACCCAAAGCCACGCCCCAGCTAGAAAATAGTAGCCTGGCCCAGGAGTTGCCAAAAGCCAAGCCACTCCAGGTGGGGCTAGTGGAGGCACTCGGCATGAAGCCCTGGGCAACCAGCCAAGGAGCCGCAGCTGGACCCACCTTCAGCCATCAGCTCAGCCAGGGAGGCCGGGCTGCTAGCCAGGGAACTGCAGCTGGACAGGCCTTCAGCAATCAGCCAAGGCAGGGAGGCTGGGCAGCCAGGGAACAAGGCACAGCTGGTGCTGGTCAGTGGGGCCAGATCAGCTACCCCAGCTGCAACTGCTTGGTGCAGCCCAAGACCAGGCTGGAAGAGGGGTGGGACAGTAGAAGGAAGCCCTATAAAAGCTGGCTGGGAAGAGCCCTGTGGTGGTGGGTGTGAACGAGGAGTGATGATGTGGAGTGAGGACGGTGCAATGCAAGAGTGGAGGTTTGGAGGAGAGTTCTGGAAGGAAGGGATGAAGAAGGACACAGGGGGCAAACAGGCCAGGTTGAGCAGGCCAGCGAGTGGACTGAGAGGGAGTCTGGGTGAGGTATACCGCCCCTCCTTCCACAGAGCAGGGTCCTGCAGAATCCCTGGCCCCCCTATGACGTCAGGAGCAGACCGCCCAGGGCCACACCCAGCGGCAGCGGCGGCACGCCCTGACAAACTGTACCCTCTTCAGACTGCATAGGAGCATATCAGATTTTTAAAATGCCCTCTCACATAAACCAGTCTCTACAAGCACAGAGAAAACGTATCCAGTATTGTGATTAACAGCCCATAACAGCAACTTTATTGAAGACCAGAAGCGGACAGACTCAAACCAGGCCCAACAGGAGCCAATTTATACTTAAGAAAACCGCACCCCTTTTTAGCAACAACCAATATAAAGCAAGTAGTTAGAATCCTTCGTTTGCATGAACTATATACAAAGTAACTATTTACAGCACAGTGATTGGATTATAAGGCAAGAGTTATGATTGACCATTACCAGTGCAAAAACACCCAATAGCCATGTAGGCCTCAGGAGGAGCCTTCGTTCAGACTCAAGCGCCAGCAATACACAACATATTGCTTATTTATTTAGTGCCTTTTTTATCCTGTCATTCCTCCAAGAAGCTGAAAGTAGAGTAGAGCCTTCTCCTCTCCATTAGTTTATACTCAAAACTACCATGTGAATTAGGTTAGGCTGAGAGTGTGTGACTGGCCCAAGGTCATCCAGCAAGCTTTCATGGCAGAGTGGGGATTCGAACCGGGATCCTCCTGGCCTGATACGCTAGCCACTTCACCACGCTGGTTCTAGCTGACCCCTCTCCTACAAGTTTTTATGTGTAAGCAGGTTTTGCTTATTTATTTGGGCACAGCAGAACGTTGAAAAATGAGTCCCAGCCCTCGGTCTGAGCTGATGCTGGTCATTTCTCTGTCTCATGAATGAGGCTGTTTATATACGCTGAGCCCAAGACACCCCAATTACTGGGAGGAGGGAGGGAATCTGACAATAGAACACAAATCTTCCTTTCTCATAAGGGGAATATGATGTGTGTCCCCAAACAGTCAAATTAAAAGAAAAGTGAAATTTGGTACTGATGATGCTTGAAGAAATGCTACTTGTTAGAAAAGTTTGAAAATGGAAAACTTCTACTTCTAAAAGTCAAAACACAGAACTTGCAATTTCTTCTGTAAACTATATGCTTTTAAGCATTTTAACTACTTTGAAGCGAAGACTCCTGGCATTTTCTTCAGGCCTGATTAATCGTTTCCTACTCATGAGGACTTACCATGTATGCAATGGTAAGGATCTGGTAAGGATCTCTGTACAGATCCATTCTTTACCATTGCATACATGAATATCATTCACACACAGGGCACTTGCTCACTCCAGCAGCTGGAATGGATCAGACAAGCAGTGTTTGCAGGAATATCGTGTCAGGCCTGCCGAGGGGATTCTCAAACTCTACACTTCATCCAATACGGTTGCATGAGTTAACGGCCTTTATTCAGATAAAATCCCTACAAGTGCTCTGTTACATAGAGATTGCCCAGAATGCTGAAGCAAAGTCTTCCCCGAGAGGTTATCCCAGCCCCCCTCCCTCCAGTCCAAACAAGTCAGTTGAAGTCAGTGAAAGTCCTGCAGAAGATGCAAAGCTGAATTTCCCACGGCTGGTTCCCACACGCTGCCAGCTGTCCTGATAAGGCCTCTTAGCAAAGCAGAGCTGAGTACAGTGAAGGAAGAAAGCCCATCCCCCCCCCAGTAGATATGCATTCACAGTTATGGCCGACATATAGAACTAGAATCATGCCCAATAGGAGTGTGTGCCAAGAAAAAAAATCCGTTATAATGTTGGATCCAGGCTTGGGGAGTGGGGGAGGGGTGGTATCTCTGAATACAACATTACCAGTTCAAATTCAAATCCATACACTTTTTCGTGTTCTAGAGGTCAAGACAATTATGTTCAATGGTGAATGTATGAGGATCTGGGACAGCTGTTTATACAGCTACTGGCACCAAATTTGGACAGTCTAAAGACCCCTTAACTTAGGAGCAGTTTGTACAAAAGTGGTCAGTTTCACAGTCTAGGTCCCCCACCCCACCCCAAAGTAGGTCCCTTTCTGAGCAGCTGCACTTCTTACTACGGATTCCTAAAATGGCCCTAAGGCAGCAGTGTAGCAGGAGAGCTCCAGTGGATTCCCGTTCTACAGGCTCCTGATCCAAGGGCCTCCAGGCTTCCAAAGACACTGAAGGAATTTGCAGCAATTTGCAATTTGCCTGAGAAGATGGTTAGCTGGGAGCTCTTCCTTGCAAGGATCTAACTGTAAGAGAGAAATCCCATCTCCTAGCACCGCCGTAGAATCTGACCAGAATTCTTATAAATTGCAATATACTGGAACAATATAAGTGCAATATAATGGAACAGTCTAAGAGGGTGCTTTTATAGAGGAATAGGATTGTAGTCTATCACGATGATTATTGGATGTATCGTCTTGCTTTTACTGCACTATATTCTACATTTGCAATCTACTTTCTGTACCGTTCATGGTATATTATGACGTAGGCAGTTTTGTTTGGGTCTGTACATCTAATTCTAATGGGAGCCCATCTGTGGATATTTAAATTACCCTGATAACTGTCACTAGTGACCATGAAATTTTGGGATTTATAGTCTTGGGGAAGGAAAAAGCTGGACATAGTCAGACATACAGGTTGGATTTTAGAAAAGCCCGTTTTACCAAGCTCAGAGTTATGCTGGGTAAAACCCCGTGGTCAGATATACTCAAGGAGGAGTTCCAGATGGGTGGGAGTTTCTTAAAAGTGAGATACTAAAGGAATAATCACAAACAATCCCAATGAGAAGGAAAAGTGAGAAGAACCTAAAGAAGCCAGGATAGCTCCACAAACAGCTTTTTAAAGATCTGAAAATATAAAAAGACTTACTTCAGAAGTGGAAGGAGGGCTGTATAACCAAGGATGAATATCAACAAACTGCCAGTTCTTGTAGATAGAGTGTTGGAGAGGCTAAAGCTCAATATGAACTTAGGCTAACAAGAGATGCTAAACACAATTAAAAATGGTTCCTTGGTTTGGTGTAGTGATTAAGAGCAGCAGGACTCTAATCCAGAGAACCAGGTTTGATTCCCCACTCCTCCGCTTGAAGCCAGCTGGGTGACCTTGGGTCAGTCACAGCTCTCTCAGAGCTCTCTCAGCTCCACCCACCTCACAGGGTGTTTTGCTGTGGAGATGATAATACATACTTTGTATACCGCTCTGAGTGGGTGTAAAGTCATCCTGAAGGGCAGTATATAAATCGAATGTTGTTGTTGCTGTTGTTATTATTATTATATTTGGAGCAAGAAAAAGAATATGGAAGTGATAGACTCACTATGGGGAGAGGAAAGTGAGATTTTAACAGGTGATAAAAAGGGGGCAGAACTACTCAATTCCTACTTTGCTTTGGTCTTTTCTTGCAAGGGGAACTGTGCTCAACCTGGCAAAATGAGAAAATATGATGACGTGAATTACAGCCCAGAATAGGCATATGGGTGGTGGGAGGTAAACACCTATTTTCTTGAAATGAAATTCTCACAGCCCAGATGAAGTGCACCTGAGGGTACTAAAGGAACTTGCTGATTTAATTTTAGAGCCCCTGTCCACCATCTTTTTAAAGATTTTAATAATGCTTTATTAGAATTTATGCAAATTGGACGGCACTGAGAATCTAAATAAAATCCTGGCTGTTATAACCTTTTTTTAAAACTCTGTTTTAAAACATAGTTAAGAGAGTAAGCAGCTTTAATTAGTGTTTTTTTTACTAGATGGAAATGTTCTTACCAGCAGAAATAGGTGTCATATGAATTAGCTTTAAAACTGTGAGGTTCATAATTCATTAATTAGCACCGATGCCTCTTCTCTGGGGGAGGGGAGATAGACAAAGTACACACACAATAGCCAAATAGAAAATTACAACTAACAAACAGAAAATAATAACAAAACACAAAATGAACTAAAGAAAAAACTATATAAACTAAAAGAAAGCTTCCAATTTTCTCCATGTCAAATATAAATATAATTTTCAAATTTTCTCTTACTCTATGTTATAAAGAAAAGTTTTTTTTCTAATGTCCAAAATCCTTATTCCACAAATCCACAAATCATCAAATCATTATTATCTAATTCATGCAAAATGTTTATAAGGGATTTCCATTCAATAATAAACAAACGTTGTCTTTTCTCGAATGAATGATGTAAGTTTTGCCATTGTTGCTAATTCCAGCACCTTTACCAACCATGCCTCTATTGTAGGCGATGTTGGACTCTTCCACTTTTGCATGTAAAATAGTCTTGCTGCCACAGTCATATATAAAAACTTCTTTGTAGCTGAGTCTCGGTCCCAAAAGAAAAGACTCTGGTTCAGTTGTATATTAGTCTTTAAAGTCTTCTGAATTAAAAATTCTATTTGTATTTTTTTTTTTTTTGCTTTCTTACATGTTCACCACATACGGAAAAATGTTCCTTCATGTTAGTCACATTTCCAGCATAGACTCAAAATACCCTTATACATTCTGGCCAGTTTTTCAGGAGTCATATACTAATGACACATCATCTTATAAAAATTCTCTTTAAGACTAGAACTTAACATAAATTTCAACCTTTTTGACCATATATTTTCCCATTGTTCCATTAACATGCCATATTGAAAAAATTAGCCCATTTAATCATAGATTCCTTCACTTGCTCTTCCTCTGTCTCAAATTTCAACAAGAGCTTATATTTCTTGGCAATAACATGTTCATCATTTGAACATAAATCTGTCTCAAATTTAGTCTTGGTTGCTTAAAATCCTAATACCTCTTGTCTACTTTAAAGCTTTCTAAAATTTGCAAGTAACAAAACTATTGGCAAGTATATCCCTCTGTTTCCAAAGCTTCTCTTAATTTTATTTTAACTTCACTTTGTAAAAATTCTAACACATCACGATACGGTAACCATTTAAACGAACTTGACATTTCTCTTCTAAAATGAGCTTCTTGTGGCAATAGCTACAAAGGTATTTTTTGGACAAATACTAAGTTTATATTTGTTTCATATTCTCTAAATGGCACATAGCAGTTATTAAATTCTGCATTAACTTTAGCTTTGTCATCCCGCAGGTATCCATGCCATCCAAATCTCAAATCATACCCTTTTAAATCCAATTATCTCCTATTGGATTCTATTCCTTCATCCACACAAACAGCAGGCAACAAAGTATAATTTGAAATCAGGTAAATCCAATCTTTCTTTTTTCTTTGCATCCTGCAATATCTTATATCCAACCCCTTTTTCCCCCTTGTCAAGGATTTGATTGTCCATTTGGATTATCGGAGAATGGATCCAATAGGGACTTCCCCTTTAGGGCATTTTAGATGTGGCCATTGCTGCTTGTGCCCTTTAGCATGAACCAGGAGTGAGATCAGAGTTTGGCCGGGAGAAGACACTATTCCGCTTAGACATTTTACCACCTGTCAATCCTCTGGGATTGTTTATTTAATTAAGTGTAAATGTCCCAAATTTTATGTGGGTAGTACTACAAGATCCTTAAAAACAAGATTAATGGAGCATATGTCTCAGATTCGCAATAGAGTTATGGAAGATCCTTTGGTGGACCACTTTGTGGAGTGTGGCCACAAGAAGAATGATTTTCAGTTTACAGTGTTGTTTCATACACGGGATGTACCACAACATTCCTTAACCACTATCTTACTCTGTAAAGAGTCATATTGGATCTTTAAGCTGAACACACTGAAACCCCGAGGATTGAACAGTGATTTAGATCTCTCCTGCTTTCTTTGAAGTATACGGTCTTATATTTATGCCTGTACCTTTAAAACCCCTCGTTTCTATTTAATGAGAATCTGTATTTAAACACGCCTCTTTTGGGTTCGGGTGCTGAAACAAGCCATATTGATTGTGTTGATTAGCCAGGTGCTGCGATTGAATCCTGTTATCTTGGTGCAGTGATTATAATTGCCGTTAACTGGGTAAGTTTATGAATAAGGTGTTGGATTTCAGGCGGAACTTCGTATATGGCATGCCTGTAATTATAATTGCTGTTAACTGGAACCTTGGAGAAATAACGCCCCTGAGGAGGTCTCAAGGACGAAACAGCAGAATAAACCGGTGCTGGGCGTCGGGTGGCTTGGCTCTGCAAATCGCAGTCGCCTCCACTGTTCCTAACTATTGGATACAAGTATTCTTGTCATATGGACCTTGAAGTAAACTGTTTATGTTTATAATTGATTGCCTTATTGGGCGTGCAGTTGATTGTTACAATTTGACATGTCTGTTTTTTTTCACCAATTGAGTGTTTCACCCAGTGTGCAGTAGATTGTCACATGCACCTGTGTTTAATTTGTTCATTGTATGATTCTGTGTGAATAACATTGTTTAAATGGTGTCTTGTCGTCAAAGGAGAGATTGTATGAAATAAAAATAACATTTTAGGTAAGACATTCATAGTAATCACAGCTATTCTTCCCAAAAGTGATAATTGAACTTTGTCCCATCTTAATTACTCTTTAATTTAGTTACAAGTCTTAAAATAATTATTCTGAAATAACATACAATTCATATTTGTCAAAGTAATATCCAAATATTTTACCTTCTTTTCCATTTTAAAACCTGTTTTATTTTCCAATTTCATTTGGTCATGTATTTTCATATTTTTGTTAACATCTTCGTCTTCTGTTTATTGACCTTAAAACCCGTTACTGCACCAAATTCTTTCAGTTTGACAAAGTTTTATTCCCTTTTAACAGGTGTTCCAAATGTCAGCAAAAGCTCTAACTTATAATACTCCTTTTTAATCTTTACACCGCCAATTCTTTCAGCTTCTCTTATGTCTCTATTCAATATTTCAAGAACAAGAATAAAAAGGGAGTAACAACGGACAACCTTGTATTGTTTCTCTTTGTACCTCACATGGTTTAGTCAATCCTCTATTAATAATTATTTGTGCTATTAATAATTATTTGTGCTGTCTATAAATCAATTTTACCCATTTTATAAAATTTTCTCCAAAATCCATATCCTCCAAGACTTTAAATAAAAAGGTCCAGTTCAGATTGTCAAAAGCCTTCTCTGCATCTAAGAAAATCAATGCAGCTTGTTTTTCATGATGTTTTCCCAAATATTCCCAAATATCTAATACAGTTCTAACATTATCCCTCAACTGCCTTTTAGGTAAAAATCCACTTTCATCTTCATGAATAAAATCCTGAAGAATTATTCTAAGTCTCCCAGCTAATATTATTGTAAACAACTTGTAATCGTTATTCAATAAAGAGATATTAGGCAGTAATTTCTTGTTAAATGTTGTGTCTTTTGGCATCAATGTTTTATTAGCCTCGATTCGGTTCCGTTTTCTCAGCCATGCCGGACGCTCCTCTCGGCTGGTCCGGGAGGAAACGACCGGGCACCCTGACCGGGCGGCTGATCCGCAAGGATTAGCCCCCAGGACTCCCAGGGAGGGAGCCAGGGTCCGGGACGCTGCGGGAAGAACTCCCCGAAATCAATGCGGGGGGGGGGGGAATTGCCCGTTTGTCCCTATGGAGGCCGGCAGAAGTGCGCGGCGCCTTGAGTGCCGCCGGGCAACGAGAAATGGCAAATAAAAGAAACAGGCGGAAGCCCGTAAACAAGCGAATCCCTTCTGTTCTACAAGCGTTCGTGAAGGAGAGGTTGATCTGAAGAAGACTCGTTCTTCCCCTTCGGTGAGTTCCAGAATTTTGTTGGCGCCCCCCCCCCAAATGGCAGCAAAGAAGCAAAGTCCCGCTCTCGGTAAGTCAATCTCGGCTACCTTGAAGGGAGAGTCGCTCGAAGAGTTGGTGCGCAGGGCGGTGGTGGAAGCCATAAAACCCTTTGTTGACAAGCTGAACGAAACTGATCAAAGGGTGGGCTTAATTGAAAGCGAAGTGAAAACCATTAAGGAAGTAGCGGGGGGGGCAGAGAAGTCTGCTCTGGAAAGTGCGTCACTTGTGAAGGCTACAAAAAAGGAGCTGAAGTTGGTTGAGAACCAGCTGATCGGGCTACAGATGGAACGAACGCAGACAATTTTGCGTCTCCAAAACGTGAAAGAGGAGGAAAATGAGGATCTGTGGGAGGTGGTCTCGGAACTATTGGCGATACCCGCGAGGACGACTAAAGAAGAGGTTAAAAGCGCCATTTTGGAGGTCCGTCGGGCTTCTTCAAAATATGCAACAAAGCGACAGTTGCCTCGTGAGATCATTATTGACTTTTCATTTAAAAAGATTCGGGACACCATCCTATATAACTCATACAATGTGAATTTGGACTTTATGGGTTTGAAAGTCAAGATTTTGAAGGACGTTCCATTTCTAGTCCGGAAAAGGCATTTTAAGTATAAAAAGTTTGCAGCTCTTCTGAGGGACCATGGAATAAAGTACAAATGGTTATTCCCGGAAGGAATATGGTTTAGATATAAAGATCAGGCCTATAAGATACTATCAGAAGATCAACTAAAGGATTTTGAGGATAAAAACCCGGAATTCTGCTGCACCGAGAACGAAGAAAAGGAGAAGCCGGAGGGGGGGGGAGGAGGAGAGCACCGCAACAGCGGTTGCACAGAGAGAATTGCGTCCAGGACCTAGAAGGGGGAGGAAAGTTTAATCAGAATTTGAAATGCTTATTCTCTGTATGATTAACCACTCCATCATTATCCTATGGAGCTATTTTTGTATTATGACAGTATGAAGGGAAAACATTGAAGTGTAGTGTTTAGTGTTTGTAGGTCATCCCCCCCCTCTTCTTTTTCCATCCCCCTTTGTCCCTTCCCTTTCCCCTTTCCTTGTGATAGTCTTGTGTAGTGCTGTGTAGTGTTTTGTAGTTTGAAAAATAAAAAATTTATAAAAAAAATATGTTTTATTAGCCTCTTTCCATGTCTCTGGCATCTTTCCTCCCTGTAGAATAGAATTCATCATATTTTGTAGGGGCTGTAGAAGATCATCCTCGAAACACTTATAATAACTACCTAGGAGGCCATCTGCTCTGGGGGCCTTTCCTAGCTTGATCTTTTTTATGGCTTCCACCACTTCTCTTGTCATAGGTCTATTCATAACTTGTCTTTGTTGTTCTGTAAACCTGGGTAAACTTTGCTTTCTGAAGTATTCATCCATTTTTTCTATTGGCATATCAACTTTTATATCAATTGGAATACTACTGATGAAATACTTTTTGTATAGCCACCATATCTGTAAATACATTCTCTCTCTCTTGTATTTTCAGAATCATTTTTTTCCCTCTCCTTTCACAAGTTATAAGCCAACCGTTTCCATGGTTTTTTTGCAAATTCAAAAGTTCTTTCTTTTGGGACTTCCGGTTTGGGATTCATGGAGGTCTAACGCAGCTCCATTTGCGGAGCTGACCGGACTGCCGTTTTAACCGGCCGGAGAGGTGAAAATAACCCGCGGCCGACTGCTCTCAGGCGGGGAGCAGGCAAAGAACGCTCAAGACCCTAGGGTGAGCTAGATCTCGGACGAGGGGGGGCTCTACTCAAGGAGTCTCCCCCCTGATCCTTGAGGTCCCACCTTGCGACGGGTCGGCTATAATCTCTGCGGCAGTCTTGGGGCCAATTCGGCTGGCATAAGACCTACATACCCAAGCTTCGATCGGGGAGGGAAGTCGAGAGGAGAATTTAAGATCGAAACAGCGATTACAACCCGAGAAAGCTGAAGAGAAGGTAAAGATCGCTATCTCTTGAAACGAGAGATTGATAAAAACAGAGAAGAAAGAAAGTAGATTTTTAAACTGCAGCAGACTAGTGAAAAGGAGGCGAAGACTCGGCAGGAGTTGTATTTTAAGAGAGACTAAATTTAAAGAAGTTATTGCAAAAATTGGACTATTGTTTTGAATACCTGTGGTTTCGGAGCTGTGGGAAAAAGACACCATCGCGAGACCTGCTGTGGGAAGACGGGAGACAGGAAGTGCGTAACA
Source organism: Eublepharis macularius (assembly GCF_028583425.1). Classification (NCBI taxonomy): domain Eukaryota; kingdom Metazoa; phylum Chordata; class Lepidosauria; order Squamata; family Eublepharidae; genus Eublepharis; species Eublepharis macularius. The sequence continues at coordinate 143,754,052 of NC_072795.1, read as the reverse complement.
ACAATAGAGTGGCTGGAGGGAAGCGGCCCTTGCCGACGGACAGGAAGCAGGGAATCGCCATTTTTGAAAGGGGAAGGGTCGCGGCTTCAGCGGAAGAGGAAGTAGGCCATCTTGGATTACAATAACATAGAGAAACCATAGAGAAAAGACGCCCGACATTTTGGATACAAAAAAATTAATTTTGGCAAAGATTGGGACATTTGAAAAAAAAGGAAAACGTTTAAATATACGCCACGGAGCTAAGGAAGAGAGCAGATTCGTGGGAGCGAGCTAAAGCAAGCCCCACGATGTCGAAAAAAGAGTGGCAATCGGCGATAGAAAATTTGGACAAAAAACTTATATACATGATGAAAGAACTTAAGGACACGAAATTGGAGCTTATTAAAGAGGTCAAAGAAGTTACACAGACAGTAAAGTCGGAGCTGTCAGAAGTGAAAAAAGGAGTGGAAACGATTAGTAGTGAATTACAAGGAACGCAGCAGAGAGTTAAAACAGTAGAAGACGCGATGGAGAATTTAATAGACACGCAACAAACAGAGATGAGACTGGTGAAGGGGAGGATGTCAGTTGCAGAAACTAAACACATGGAGAAGCAGCTTCGTTTTCGTGGTCTGCCGGAAGTGGAAGGGAAGTCAGCGCAAGAACAGATGACTGAGGTGTTGGCTGATTACCTGGGGAAGGAGGAGGAGGAAATGGTGGCTATCCTAGATGTGGCGTACCGTGTGAACTCGAGAATTGCAACCCAGAGGAAACTACCAAGGGATGTGATTGTGCAGTTTACAACTAGAAACATGAAAGAGAGGATTGTGACAAAACAATTTCAAGATCCATTGGAGATTGATGGCAAGACAATTATCATAATGAAGGAACTGCCCAGATCAGTGTTACTGGACAGGAAAAAATATAGAGTGCTAATTCAGACTTTGAAGGACATGAATATCAGGTACAGATGGGAGTTACCGGAAGGAGTGTCCTTTGAGTTTGGAGGGGCAAAAAAACGCATCAGATCTGAGCGGGAGATGGAGAGATTTATCAAGGACAATGAAAAAGACTTACCAACAAAACCATGAATATGGAGTGTAATGTATTATCTTGGAATGTAAATGGACTAAACTCACCGAATAAGAGGAAAAATATTTTTCATTGGCTACTAAAACAAAAATGTGATATTGATTGTTTGCAGGAGACCCATATTAGAAAACAGGATGTAAAATATTTAAAATCTGGAAAATTGGGCAAAGAATTTGTAGCGGCCTCTAACAAGAAAAAAAGAGGAGTGGTGTTGTACATAAAAGAGGAGCTGCAGCCAAAATTTGTTATGAGAGATGTGGAAGCTAGATTTGTAGCAGTGGAATGTAATTGGAATTTAAAGAGAGTGTTGGTAGTCGGACTTTATGCACCTAACGGTGCAAAGGAAAGCTTCTTTGAGGATTTAAGGAAGCATTTAGACGATCTTGTATATGACCAGATAATTCTTGCTGGAGATTTCAATGGAGTGACAGATTTGGAACTAGACAAAAAGACTACAACAGCACAAAAGAAAAGAGGACTATTGCCAAAGCTTTTTTTTGAGTTGATTCAACAAGAGACTCTTGAAGACGTATGGAGGAGAGAATATCCTAAAACCAAACAGTTTACTTTTTATTCTGCAAGGCCTCTTACATTACCAAGAATTGATATGATCTGGGCCTCAAAGGACTTAGCGTTATGGACTAAGGAGGTAGAAATAATGCCGATGGTAGGCTCAGATCACAATCCAATTATGTGGAAATTTGGAAAAATGAGGAAAAGGAAAGCCTGGAGAATAAATGAGGACTTGTTACAGGAAAGTGAGAATATGGAAATATTGAGAAGAGAGACAAAGTTTTTTATACAATACAACGTGAATAAAGAAGTACCAACCAATAAAGTTTGGGATGCTTACAAGGCGGTTGTAAGGGGCATACTAATGGACTTAAATGGCAGAGCAAGGAAAAAGAAAGAGGAGAGAAGACAAGAGATTGAGGAGAAAATAAAGGCCAAAGAAGCACAGTTAAAAAAGAGACCAGGGAAAAAGAAAATATATCAGGAAATCAAAATTCTTCAAGAACAGTTAACAGCAATGAGTAATAAAGAATTGGAGTGGAACCTTAAAAGACTGAATCAAAAAGCTTTTGAGGGTGCTAATAAACCTGGGAAATATTTGGCATGGCAATTGAAGAAGAAAAGGGAAAAGAAAATAATAAATAAAATCTGTGAAGAAAATAAAACGTATCTGGAACAGACTACCATTAGTAGAGCCTTTTATAAATTTTATGCTAAGCTGTATAATAAAAAAGAAGTAACCAAAGAATCAATAACATCATATTTGGAGAAAACTAAACTTCCAGAGATCTCGGAAGCTTGGAGAAATAAGTTGAATAGTGAAGTAACCGATGAGGAAATAAGTAAGGCAATACAATCCGCAAATCTAGGAAAGGCGCCAGGGCCAGATGGACTTACGGCTAAATTTTATAAGACAATGGCCAATGAACTGGCACCATTCCTAAAAGAGGTGATGAATGGAGTTTTTAGGGATCAAAGAATTCCAGACACTTGGAGCGAAGCGAATATATCATTGATCCCTAAAGAGGGCCAAGATTTGACTAACGTGAAAAATTACAGACCTATATCACTACTTAACAATGATTATAAAATTTTTGCGAAGATATTGGCGGAGAGACTGAAGGGGTGGCTCTCGGAAGTCATAGAGGAAGAACAAGCAGGCTTTTTGCCAGACAGACAAATAAGAGACAATTTAAGGACAGTGATCAATGCTATTGAATACTATGATAAGCGTTGTGATAAAGAGGTTGGTTTCTTCTTTGTAGACGCTGAAAAAGCGTTTGACAATTTAAACTGGGACTTTTTGTTTGCCACTATGGAAAAGCTACAACTGGGAGAAAGATTCATCAGAGCAATTAAAGAAATCTATAGAGACCAGACTGCAGCAATTGTAGTGAATGATGAATTGACCAAGAAATTGACGATTAGTAAAGGAACAAGACAAGGTTGCCCGTTATCTCCATTGTTGTTCATTTTAGTATTGGAGATTCTGATGATACAAATACGACAAGATGAGGAAATACGAGGAATGAAAATAAAGGACTATTCATACAAGGTTAGAGCATTTGCTGATGACATAATGTTAATTGTAGAAGATCCATTGGAGAACATGCCAAAAGTGATAGATAAGATCAAGGAGTTTGGTGACTTGGCAGGTTTCTTCATTAACAAAAAGAAGTCAAAGATATTATGCAAAAACATGACTAAGCAGAAACAACAATTGTTAATGGAAACAACGGACTGTGAAGTAACTAGTAAGGTGAAATATTTGGGAGTTGAGCTGACTGCAAAAAATATAGATTTGTTCAAGAATAATTATGAAAAATTATGGACTCAGATAGAGAGAGACTTGATCAAATGGAATAGACTGAATCTGTCATGGTTGGGCAGGATTGCAGCAGTTAAGATGAATGTGTTACCAAGAGTAATGTTTTTGCTACAGACAATACCAATCATCAGAGACTCTAAACAATTTGAAAAATGGCAGAGGAAAATATCAGATTTTGTTTGGGCAGGCAAGAAGCCTCGAGTGAAAGTAAAAGTTCTACAAGATGCAAAGGAAAGAGGCGGAATGCAACTGCCCAACTTGAGACTTTATCATGATGCAATCTGCCTAGTTTGGTTAAAAGAGTGGATGACGTTAAAGAATAAGAAACTATTAGCCCTAGAGGGATATAAAAAATTTTTTGGATGGTACGCATACCTATGGCACGACAAAGTAAAGGTCAACTCGATGTTCCTACATCATTTTGTAAGGAGAAGTTTATATACAATCTGGAAGAAGTACAGAATTTACTTACAAGAAGGAACCCCCTTGTGGGTGGTTCCATACGAGGTGATAGATCCGAGAGCTGTTGATAATGAACAACAATGTTTAACATACAAAGAAATAATTAAAATTGAAGTATCTAAACTTAGAATAAAGACGCAAGAGGAACTATCACCTAACTACGATTGGTTCCAGTACAGACAGATTAGAGATTTATACAATTCGGACTCTGCAAAAGGGGGCATACGAACAGAGAACTCGGAACTAGAGCAGACCCTTCTTAAAGAAGACAAGAAAAGAATATCCAAGGTATACCAAGTACTGTTGAAATGGTATACTGAGGATGAGATAGTTAAAACACAGATGGTGAAATGGGCTATAAATTTCAATAAAGAAATAACAATGGAGGCATGGGAATACTTGTGGAAAACTACAATGAAGACAACGACATGTATCAATATTAAAGAGAACATTTTCAAAATGATCTATCGTTGGTACATGACACCAAAGAAGATTGCGCTAGGGAACTTGAATACTTCTAATAAATGCTGGAAATGTAAGAAACATGAGGGCTCCCTCTATCATATGTGGTGGTCGTGTGCGGTAGCTAGGCAGTTCTGGGGGGAAATAATAAGAGAAATGAGTGAAATTTTACAGTTTCAAATAAATAAGAACCCAGAACTCCTGCTGCTAAACTTGGGAATGGAGGGAATTCCAGCCCATCATAGGACGTTGATTTTTTATATGACTGCAGCAGCTAGACTTTTGTATGCGCAGAAATGGAAAGTACAAGAAGTGCCAACTATTGAAGATTGGATCTACAAATTGCTGTATATGGCTGAAATGGACAAGATGACAAGAAAACTGAGAGATCTGGACTCAGGGCAGTTTAACACAGACTGGGAGAAGCTGAAACAATATCTGGAGAAGAAATGGGAGGTGGGAGGAAAACTGTGGCAGTTTGAGAACTACTGAAGTATAATAAAAGTATAAAAGAGAGGGCTGACTTTACCGGGGGAGGAAGAGAAATGTGAATTTATAAGCAGTTAGATTAATTGATTGAGATATATATAGATATGTATAGGTTAACTGATAGAGAATAATTAATGATAAGGTTTAAACATGAGGATTGAGTAATTAACAATATTTTCTTTCTTTGACAAGATTTATATGCACCAAACTGAATGTACAGAAGAGTTAAATTGATTGACTATCTGAGGAGTTATATAGAATTACCATAAAAAGATGAAATGAGTAATACATAGAGAACAAATCAAATTGTTTGATTTAAATGTGGGAAATTTTTATGGTTTATGATATATAGGTTTATATAGAAATATTCAAAACTGGAAAATGGGATAAATTGTTTATCTAAAGACGTATAGTTTGGGTGTATAATAAGTAAAGGAGTTAAAGATGTACTGCTTAATATAATGGAGAATGTATATCTGTTTTAGATAGAGGAATTTAATAGAAGTAAGGGAAAAGGGACAGAGGGTGGGAAAGCTGTTGGAAGTCAACAAAAGGGGGGGAAAGGGAGGGGGTTAGAAACGAAAAATTAGGGGAAAATTGATTGTAATGTAAAAATAATAATGTTCTAACCCAATAAAAAACTTTTCAAAAAAAAAAAGTTCTTTCTTTTGCATCTGTCTATCATATTTGAGAATTCTTGGAGAACAGTGAAGTGTCAGAAGATTGGAGGCATGCAAATGTTGTCCCCATCTTCAAGAAGGGGAAAAAAGAATCTAGGTAACTACTGACCTATCAGCTTGAAGTCCACTGGAAAGCTTTTGTAATACAACAGCAAACAGTTCTTGATTATTTAGAAAAGACAGCTGGGATTACTAAGAGCCAGCATGGGTTCCTCAAGAACAAGTCATGTCAGACTAACCATATCTCCTTTTTTAGAAAGTTACTACTTTGGTGGATCAGGAGGATGCTGTGGACATAGTTTATCTTGAGATCTGTAAGGCTTTTGATAAGTTTCCACTTAATATTCTTGCTGACAAGTTGGTAAATTGTGGCTTGGATGCTACTATTTTAGGAGAATTGTAACGTTGACAGATTGTACCCAAAGAGTGCATGTCATTCATTCATCATTCGTTCATTCGTTCGTTCATTCATTCGTCCGTTCGTTCAATTTATAGACCACCCTCCATGCAAACAGGCTCTAGGAGAGAGTTGACAAGTGGAGGGCCTTAGGGATCTCTGTCCCAGGCCCTGTGTTGTTCAACATCTTTATAAATGACTTTGATGAAGGAATAGAGGAGATGCCCATTAAATTTGCAGATGATACTAAATTGGAAGGAGTAGCTAATACAGTAGAAGACAGAATCAAAATTCAGGATGGATCTTGACAGGCTGAAAACTGGGCTAAAATTCAGCAGAGATAAATGTACAGTTCTGCATTTAAGTAGAAAAAATCAAAGGCATAGGATGGGGGAGACTTGTCATGGCAGTAATACATGTGAAAACGATCTAGGGGTCTTGATATATCATACACGGAACATGACGTGGTTGTGTAATGGGTAGCTAAAAAGGCAAATACATTTCTAGGTTCTATCCACAGAAATATAGTGTCCAGATCACATGAAGTAATAGTCTGCTCTGGTTATACCTTACTTGGAGTACTGTGTTTAGTTTTGTGCACCATAGTTGAAAAAGGATGTTGACAAGCTGGAACATGTTCAAAGGAAGGCAACAAAGTTGCTGAGAGGTCTGGAATGAGCAGGGTATGTTAGCTTGCAGAGGAGGCAACTGAGAAATGATCTGATAGCCCTCTTTGAGTGTTTGAAGGTCTGTCACAGAGCCAAGATACAAGTGACTTTTTTTCACACAGAGAACACTTGATTGTTTTCACAAGTTTTCCTGGGAACTGAAGTCCCAGTGTCCTTCCCCTCTCTGTTACAATCGCTGCCTGAAGAGTCAGAGAAATCCAGCAGCAGCAGCAGCAGCAGCTTTTGCAAATCATTCCTCCAGTCACAAGGCTGCTGGACAAGAGGGCTCCCAACGATCATTTGGGGGCGGGCAGCTGCTACTTTCTCCCTGGGCGTCCTGCTCCCAGGGAGCTGCTCTGGAAAAAGCCACCGTGTCGGTGAAATTCCAGCCGCAGCAACAGTGGAAGAATCTGCTGCTGCTCTAACATGCCCTTCCCCTGCTCCTGAGCTGGAGAAAAACTGGAATAAGGGCATGTTAGAGCAGCAGCAGATTCTTCTGCAGCAGGGGTGGAGGGGTTGCCATTATTCTTCACGAGTCCCTCAATTTCTGCAGATCTCCAGTACAAACTACAGCTGGTATTCATTGCATGTTCCTGTCTTTGGGAATTAAAGACCGACTGGGTATCCTGCTTGTTTACAGACCACCCAGCTCCCCCATAAGCCCCCTTTCTGACTTGGCAGAGCTGCTACCAGACATGGTGTTGGAGACACCTAGACTTATTATTCTGGGAGACTTCAACATCCATGCTAAGTGTTCAAAGTCAGGCCCAGCTCAGGAATTTATAGGTTTTCTGAAATAGTGTCAGGCCCTACACATGAAAGAGGTCACACACTAGACTTAATATTTTGCACTGAGCCTTTGAGGGAAAACCTTGGCTCAACATTAGAAATTCGGCCTGAACCATGGTCAGATCATCATCTGCTGAAGGCAAAAGTGACTATAGCCCCAACACCCCTCAAAATGGGAGGTCCACTGAAAATGATTCACTCACAAAGGCTCATAGACCCTCCCAGATTTCAAAATGCCTTGGGGGATTTTAGAATTCCAGACACATGCTCCACAGAAGCTGCTGTAGGAGCGTGGAACACAAAGCTCCTTGAAGCTAGTGACACCATTGGTCCTTGTCAACCCCTCCGGCCCTAGGGACAGAAGCTGGCACCATGGTTTACCACAGAGCTGGCTGACCTGAAGAGGGCTGGAAGACATCTAGAAAGACACTGGTGAAAAACCTGCAGGGAAGCTGATAAAGCTTGCTACAGAACACACTGGAGGACCTACGAACAAGAAGTGAAAGCGGCAAAGAAACGTTAGATCTCGGCAACCATTGCGTTGGCTAGTCCAAGACCCTCCCAACTGTTCAAGGTATCCAAATATCTTCTAACCCCTAAATCTGATCTTTTACAGTCCCAAGAACAGACAATTAGCTGTGAGGTCTTTGCTAAGTTTTTTGCTGATAAAATAGTATGCATACGCTCTGATCTAGATTCCAGATGCAATGCAAATGAGATAGGAGAAATGCTTAATACACCATTTGGCCTACATTTGGACTGTTTTGAACCAGTTACAATGATGAACCTTAACTGGATCCTGGCATCTCTGAAACCTACTACTTGTGTGCTTGATCCTTGCCCTTCTTGGTTGTTAAAAACAAGTAAAGATCACATAAGTGAACAACTGAGATCTATTGTAAATCAATCACTAACTCAGGGCACCTTCCCCCAGCCACTCAAAGAGGCAGTTATCCATCCGCTAATTAAAAAAAACATCTCTAGACAAAACTGATGTGGCCAATTATTGCCCAGTGTCTAACCTGCCCTTTTTGGGCAAAGTGATTGAGAGAGCAGTAGCTGACCAACTCCAGATCTTCTTGGAAAACTCTAGTGCTCTAGATCCTTTCCAGTCTGGATTCAGACCAGGGCATGGGACAGAGACAGCACTAGTAGCGTTAGTGGGTGATCTCCGTCTGAATATAGACAAAGGCCATGCCTCCTTATTGCTCCTCCTGGATCTGTCTGCAGCCTTTGACACAGTAGACCAGGCCATCTTGTTGAGGCATCCAGAGACAGAAGAGGGCATCAAAGGATGTGCCTTGGACTGGTTTAAATAGTTTCTCATGGGACAGATTCAAAGTGTTGCTGTCAGAGATCAGCTGTCTCCAGAATGGGAAGTATTTTGGGGGGTCCCACAAGGTGCAATCTTATCTCCCATGCTATTCAACCTCTACGTAAAACCTGTAGGAGAACTCATTCGCAGCTATGGGGTTGGATGTCATCAATATGCAGATGACACCCAACTCTATATCTCGCTATCCAGGTCCCCACAGGATGCAGTGGAAATCTTAGATTGCTGCTTGACAGCTGTGGTGAAATAGCAGAAAAATAACAAATTGAAATTGAACCCAGACAAGACTGAAGTGATGCTTGTTGGGAAGCCAGAGATCTTGAAAGACACTGTACTCCACACTTTCAATAGAGTTCATCTGACCCTCGTAGCCTCGGTTAAGAGCCTAGGGGTTAGACTGGATCCAGAGCTACTACTAGAAAAACAAGTTAAGGCAACTGCAAAAAATGTTTACTACAACGTGACTCTAGCCTGGAAAATGGCTTCTTACCTTGACACGGCCGACTTGGCCACCTGGATCCATGCTATGGTAACATCAAAACTTGAATATTGTAATGCTCTCTGTATAGGTCTCCCGTCTAAGTTAACTCAGAGGCTCCAATTGGTGCAAAATGCTGTGGCTTGACTGTTAGCAGGCGCGAGCAGGAGCATGAACATCACTCCCATCCTACAGTCACTCCATTGGCTACCTATCAGTTACCATGCTCAATTCAAAGTATTGGTTATTACATACAAAGCTCTTCATGGCCTTGGCCCAGCATACCTACGAGATTGTCTCACTCCTTATGTCCCTCCATGGCAGCTTCGCTCATCTGAACAGGGTCTCCTGCAGGTGCCAGGCTGCACATGGGCGAAGTCAGCAGCAGCCTGCACATGGGCTTTCTCTGTGGTAGCCCCCACCCTATGGAACAGTCTGCCTGAGGAGGTCAGGAGAGCCCCCACAAACAACGCAAAACCGAATTATTCAAAAAGGCTTTTTACTCAGATCGGAAGGAAGTATTATAGGGAGGGGGTCTCAAATGCTTCTCTTATGAGTTAAGACCCATAGACTTCACCACTATGTTGCCTTGCATGTTATCTGTTGCTCGAATATGTACTCTTATACTACCTGTACTTCATGTTTATCCAATGTCAGTCCTAGATTATGTTCTGTTTCAGTAATTCTTCAACTCTGTATTGGATCCTTGCTAATGCTATGTCTTTGTAAAATCCTATGACATTGTTATGGAAATGTCCTGAACACTGTATGGAAATGTCCTTAATACTCTGTGGAAATGCTCCCGATTCCGACTGTAGTAATCTTACGCTATGTAATCCGCCTTGAGTCTCAGTGAGAAAGGCGGACTATAAACAAACAAACAAACAAACAAACAAACAAACAAACAAACAAACAAACAAACAAACAAACAGAGGAGGAAAAGGGGAAAAGCTATGGAGAGGCTGCGAGGGAAGAGAAATAGGAAACAATAGGGGAGAGGGAAATAAGATGCTCCCTACAAGACTTTATGGTCCCCCACTCATTATTTTTTTTAATTCTATAATCCTATTACATCATTTACTGGATGTCTTATGCTATCTGTTTGAATTGTTTTATACATAATTGTTATCTATGTTGTTATACATATTTGTTTTTATTACTGTAATCGCCATGAGTGTCTGTGAGAAATGCATAAATGAAGTAAGTAAACAAATAAATGAATGCTGTGGGGCATAAATATAAACAAAATGTCTGTCACTGGCTGGCAGGCTTTGGCCTGTTGTGTTGGAGTGGATGAGGCCTAACAAACTGAAACTGAATCTTGACAAAACAGATGTACTACTGGTGGTGGGGAGGCCTGACTCAGGAAATGGATTATCTCCTGTTCTATATGGGGTTGAATTCCCCCTAAAGGACCAGGCGTATAACCTGGGGATGCTCCTGGAACAGGGCCTCTTGTTGGATAAACAGGTGGCAGCGGTTGCTGGCTGTGCCTTTCACCAGCTTTGTCTGGTAAGTCAGCCACAGTCTTTCCTAGATAGGATCTTGCCATTGCGGTACATGTGCTGGTCACATCTAAATTAGACTTCTGCAATGCGATCTACATGGGGCTGCTCCTGAAGACTGTCCAGAAGTTACAGCTGGTATAGAATGCCGTGGCCACTATATTGACTGGAATGCATCATAGAGACGATATTGCTCCAGTCTCGTTCCAGCCACACTGGCTCCAGTTTGCTTCTGGGCCCAATTATAGGTGCTGTTGCTTTAAAATCCTATATTGCTTGGGCAAGCCTTCCTTGAGTACTGCCTTCTCCCGTGTGACTTACCCATTCGCTCCAGTCATCTTCAGAGGCCCTTCTTTGGGTCCTCCCATCATCTGAGGCTGGATGGGTGGCAACCTGAGAAAGGGCCTTCTCCGTCGTGCTGCCAAAACTTTGGAACTCCCTCCCCAGGATGTTGCATTTGTCCCCCTCAACTGCTGTCTTCCACTAGTGGATAAAAACTTCTTTGGTTTGTTATTGGTCTGTTCTTGGTGTTGTGTTTGTGTGTGTGTGTTTATTGAATAATGTTTATGCTATCTTTAAATGTTGTTTTAAAATTAAATTGTTTATTTTTTTGTTTTAAATTATTTAATATTTCCCACCATGGGGACCCAATTTGACTAAAAAGGTGGCATACAAATGTTTTAAAGAAATAGATAAATAAAATCATGGTTTTAAAGAAATAGATAAATAAAATCATGGTTGTGGATGTGGCCAGGGTTTGGCATTCATCGAAAAGATATTTTCCCCTTTTAACTTGGCTTTAAAGGGATGCACCTTTAAATTAAGTTAAGCCGATCTTCTCCATGATTATGGTTAACGAGGGATGGGGAACATGTGGTAGCCCTTTCACAAGTACAAAATGTCACTTCATTTTACTCTCAAATTAAATCTGTGAGAATTGGCCCAGACGTAATGACTCTCACAATTAGGAAGTCACACAAAGTTCAGGCCAATTGGTGAGTTGAAAACCTGTCTTCATATCATTCAAGCAACGTTCGCCCATTATAGAAGTGAATATAACTCAAAAGAAAGAAGTAATCTGGGATTCACCCCCTTGTCTGGTATCCAGGTTCTGCACGACTCTGGGCCTCTGGCTCTGCTAGGCCTGAAAGTCAGTGTGTTTTTTTGATGTCATGCATGATATCAGAAAGCCATTCTCACAATCCATCACCCTCACGTTTCTCCATGACATCAGCAGAGGCTAGTGAATGTATTATAACAGTGATTAAGGACTATATTGCCCAACAGCTTCCGGTCTCTGACACAGACAAAGAAAGTTGTCTTGTAGGAGAAAAGGGGAAGCTGAAAAAAGCCGGAGGAAAACACAGAGCTGATACATCTGGTTGACCCACCAGTCGGGATTGAAAATCTGAGTTGATCAAGTACAGGAGGTTAAAGAATTATATACTTGAATCCAGTTATTATTTTCCACCCCTGATGGCTGCAAGCTTTTCTGTTTTTATCTACCTTATCAAATTCCCCTTTGATACCCACATTTCTTTGCAACAGCTGGAACCCACCAAGGCTAGAGTCAACATTACATAGGGGTGCCATCATCACCTCTGGTCCTGGTTGTATAGCCACTCTGCCTATTTATACTCTCATTACATTATGACTAAGAAACAGACATGCATTTTTGGAGCCAATTCAAGCCTCAGAATTCAGGGCTATTCACTCAATGACCTAGAAGGACTTTACCTTCTAGGAATGCCGTGAAATTATTCTGTTCGCATCACTGAGAAAACTTTGCATTAAGGCACATCCTTCTGATTATGACCTAGCAAGATGCCAAGACAGAAACCTTCAGTTCAATAAGCTGATCTTTATTTCTGGGCATGCCGACGATGCCTCATAATGAATATTTTAAAATCTAATAAATATATAATCATGATAGATAGATAGAATTAGTACTGTTGATTAAAGAAATCATGGTCTTTTAATTATATGAATTTTAAATGCTCAATCAATTAAATTTGCAGAAATCCACATGTGAATAAGAGCAACATTTCAGAAGGAGGGCGTATTTTGTTTTTCAAGGCATTCAGTCCTGAGTGAGGGAAGCAGGAGAAAATGCTCTGATGCTTTGATGGTAACTCATTAATTTTGTAACTGCCTGATTTTAAATAATACAACTTTTAAAAAACATATCCTTTTACAAAGGAGCACCTTTTTAATTCATCCAGAAGACGTTAACTAGTTAATCTAAGAGAATAATGGAATAAGCATCATAGCCCTCACAGGTTTATGGGAAATGGAATTGGGAAGTAATACGTACAAAGGTTATTTCACTTCCGGCAACCCACTAGGGTTGCCAGGCCCCCTTACCCTCCCAGCAGGGGGGGGGGACCGCAGCATCTACCTTCCTCTTCATGCATGTGCTAACCAGGCCTGTGTGATGATACCACTTCTGGGAGCTGACCTTGTTGTGCCACCCTGGTAGTGCGCCCAGGAGGCCTGTTCTGCTGGCCAGGTGGGTTGTGGGGGGGTCCAGAGGGTGGGAGGGGGGATCTCCTACCCCCACCAGGGTAATGGCAACACTACAACCCACCAGGACAGGTGGTCTTTGAGTCCTCCTAAGATCTGGCCCCGATAAATGGTGACTGGCCAAACCTGCACTGAACTAGGGTGTGCTGGGTGGGCCGAGAACGAGGCACAGCTGAGACGCTGAGGGGCAGAGCGGCTCTATAAGGCCTCCGTCTCTGTCTCCCAGTTGCTTCGAGTGCAGCTTTCACTTCACTTTCTAAAATTTCAGGTTCTTTGTCAAAAGAGTTCTCTTTGAAGGACTCTGCCATCCTTCCATCTCTTCTGTATAATTCTTCAGTGTATTGTTTCTGTATATATTTTGTTGTGATCAGATCCATGTTGATCTTTCAGCATCCTTATACATGGTTTAAATTTCCCTTTGATTTACTGGATTTTGTGGAACAGATCTCTTGCTCTGCCTTTTTTGTTGTTCTCTTCTATGCTTTGAGCTAGTTATTATAATTATAACTCTTTGTCTCTGCATGCATCATTGAAAAAGTGCATTTAAAATTCTGATTCTATTTCTGTCACCTTTTACTTTTGTTTCTTGTCTGACTAGCAAGAGTTTCATCTGTCATCCCTCTCGGCTTCTCCTGTCTTTTGGCTACAAGAACAGTCTTTGCACCTTCTTCCTTGACAATATCTCTGATATCAGCCCACAGTTCTTTAGGTTCACAATCAATGAAACTCAATAATGTAAATCTGTTCTTTACGTAGTCTTTAAATTCTTCAGGAATGTTATTTAGATTATATTTTGACACGATGATTCTTTTTTCTTTAGCTGTATTCTAATTTTTGATATTAACTATTCATGGTCTGTACCACAATCAGTTCCTGGTCTTGTTTTAGCAGACAGAATAGAACTTCTCCATCTTCTGCTTCTGTATTGGCCATTTGGTGATTTCCATGTATACTATCGTTTCCGGGGGGGGGGGGGGGTTGGTTGCCTGAAGCATGTATCTGATTCCGGTTCGTCTCCTACTTTTGCATTCCAGTCACCTATGATTATCAGCACATCTTGTTTAGGTGTCAGCATCTGTTGTTAGGGCATAAACTTGAACAACGGTTATGTTGACAGGCCTTCCATGAAGTCTGACTGATATCAATCAGTCAGACTTTGCGTTGAAGCTCTTGACAGCTTGTGCTCTGTCTCGCCTCACTATTAGTGCATTTCTTTTTTTAAAAAAATTTTTTTTTATTAGGTGAGAATATTAATACATACAACTTTCAAATAACATCTCAATATCATTTCCCCCCCCTTTCCCTCCCCCCCCTTTTCAGGACTCCCAACAGCTTTCCAACCCTATATCTTAATCTATTCCTAATCTATCCCCTTTTTCTGTAACTCATTGTATTGTGTTTACATTCTGCTTTGTTAAGCTAAGCCCTATCTGTTAGCTTCAAATCTATTATTATTAACTTAAAATCTATTATCTATTACTATCTGTTAACTTCAAATATATTTAAATTTAAGCTAACAATTAAATAAAATATCTACTTTATTAATTTTACCAATATCTATTAACTCCAAATCCACTTAAATTTAGGCTAACAACTAGCTAATACTTCACTTCATATGGTAAAGATTCTGTCTCTTCCAATAAAAAAAACCAAACATTCTAATAATTTTCAAATTGCCATAATTCCCCTTTCACGTCCCACTTCTTTTCTAAATATGTTTTCAAACTTCCCCAATCAGTAAAAAATTCTGCTAAGTTCTGATCTCTCAGCTTTCTCGTCATTTTATCCATTTCCGCCATGTACAGCAATTTATACATCCAGTCTTCAATAGTTAGTATTTCTTGCACCTTCCATTTCTGCGCATATAAAAGTCTTGCTGCAGTCATCATGTAAAATAATAATGGTTGTTGTTTTTTTTAGAAAATTTTTATTGGTGAGTATACTTTTCAAATTCAATACATACATTCCCTCAATATCTAATTAACCCTATCCCCCACCCTTTTCCTCCCCCCTCTCTATCGACTTCCAACAGCTTTCCAACCCTTACCCCCTCTTATTACTTGATAATTCCCTTAGTCTAAGCACATTCTAATTTTTTTTTCCAGGTATTCTATCATATATCAAATATCCTATCAATATAGCATGCTTCTATCAATTATACTATCAAATATCCTATCAATATAGCATGCTTCTATCAATTATACTATCAATATAGTATAAATCTTATACCCCTCAATATAGACCAGTATGATATGATATATGATATGATATGATATGATATGATATGATATGATATGATATGATATGATATGATATGATATGATATGATATGATATGATATGATATGATATAATATAATATAATATAATATAATATAATATAATATAATATAATATATAACAAAAGTCTTAGTTTAAACATATTCTATTTCTTTTAAACATATATTCTATCAAATATACTATCGTCATTATAATATGTATTAACACCCCTACTGTGCACCCTGCCACCAATGTGGCACCGCACACAGCACCATATTTCACATTCATTATATAATATACAATCTAATCTACCAACATAATAGTATATATAGTATGCCCCATCAGTATATTTGTTTAACTATTCCCTTATTCATATACTCTGATAAAGGTATTACTTATCATAACCTCCCTATCTTATTCTTTAAAAAATCAGTTCTAAATTTCATCCCTCTTCTGCTATATTATAATCCAAGCTTAGATTAAAATAGATATAAATTCTTAATGGTAAAGTCACTTCTCTCTTCTGTTTAAAATGTCTTATTTCAAAAGTTCTCAAACTGCCACAGTTCTCCTTTCACATCCCATTTTTTTTCTAAAATAATAATGGTTGTTGTGGGTTTTCCGGGCTGTATTGCCGTGGTCTTGGCATTGTAGTTCCTGACGTTTCGCCAGCAGCTGTGGCTGGCATCTTCAGAGGTGTAGCACCAAAAGACAGAGATCTCTCAGTGTCACAGTGTGGAAAAGATGTTGGCAGGTCATTTATATCTACTCAGGAGGGGTGGGGTTGGGTTTTGGTGCTACACCTCTGAAGATGCCAGCCACAGCTGCTGGCGAAACATCAGGAACTACAATGCCAAGACCACGGCAATACAGCCCGGAAAACCCACAACAACCATCGTTCTCCAGCCGTGAAAGCCTTCGACAATACATAAAATAATAATGTTCTGTATTGCATAGGAACATCTTCCATACTTAAATTCAGTAGCAATAGCTCTGGGTTCTTCTTTATTTGGGTCTGCAAAATCTCATTTATTACTTCTAAAATATTTCCCCAGTACTGTCTAGCTACTTTACATGTCCACCACATATGATACAATGATCCTTCATGCTTTTTACATTTCCAGCATTTATCTGACATTCTCTTTAATACTGGTACAAGTTGAAATCTTCAATGTAGTTTTCTATAAATATTCCCATGACTCCATTGTTATTTCTTTGTGACAGTTAATTGCCCACTTCACCATCTGTACTTTGACCATCTCATCCTCTGTATACCACTTGAAAAGTATTTTATAAATTTTAGATATCTTCTTTTTACTTTCTTGTAGTATAGTCTCTTCCAACTCTGAGTTTTTCCATTTGATTCCTCCTTTTGAACAATCCGAGTTGTAAAGGTCTCTAATCTGTCTATATTGGAACCATCCATAACAGGAAGATAACTCTTCCTCCGTTTTGATTCTTATAACTTTTTGTTCCATAATCAATATCTCTTTATATGGTAGACATTGTTCTTCATTATAGATAGCTCTCAGATCGATAACTTCAAACGGTACCACCTTCACCCAGATATTTTTTATATTTTTTCCAGATCGTGAAGAGGCTCCTTCTAATATAATGGTGCAAAAACATAGAATCAGCTTTTATTTTATCCTGCCACAAGTAGGCATGCCATCCAAACAACTTCTTATAACCTTCCAATGTTAAGAGTTTGCGGTCTTTCAGTGACATCCACTCTTTTAGCCAAACCAAACATAGTGCTTCATGATATAATCTAATATTCGGCAACTGCAGTCCACCTCTTTCTTTAGCATTACACAGAACTTTCATTTTTACTTGAGGTTTCTTGCCTGCCCACACAAAGTCAGAGATCTTCCTCTGCCATTTTTCAAATTGTTTAGTGTCTGTAATTATTGGAATTGTTTGTAATAGGAACATAATCCGTGGTAACACATTCATCTTAACTGCCGCTATTCTTCCCAGCCATGACAGATTTAATTTATTCCATTTAATCAAGTCTCTATCAATCTGTTGCCATAGCTTTTCATAGTTATTCTTGAATAAATCGATATTTTTCGCAGTTAGCTCAATTCCAAGATATTTAACTTTATGTGTTACTTCACAATCAATAAGTTCCATTAACTCTTGTTGCTTTCGTTTAGTCATATTCTTGCATAGTATCTTTGATTTCTTCTTATTAACATAAAATCCAGCCAGATCTCCGAACTCTTTTATCTTATCAAGCAACTTCGGCATGTTTTGTATTGGATCTTCCACTATAACCATCACATCATCCGCAAAAGCTCTAACCTTGTAGGTAAATTCTTTAATCTTTATGCCTCTTATAGCCTCATCTTCTCTTATTTGAATCAATAACAGTTCCAAAATCAAAATGAACAACAATGGAGATAATGGACACCCCTGTCTTGTACCCTTTCTTATTTCCAATTTTTTTGTTAAATCGTCATTTACTACAATTGCCACACATTGGTCTCTGTATATTGCTTTTACTGCTTGAATAAAATCTTTTCCCATTTGCAGCCTCTCCATTGTGGCAAACATAAAATTCCAGTTCAAATTATCAAAAGCTTTTTCTGCATCCACAAAGAAGAAACCAACTTCCTTTTCACAATGTTTATCGTAGTATTCTATAGCATTTACTACAGTTCTCAAATTGTCTCTAATTTGCCTGTTTGGAAGGAACCCTGCCTGCTCTTCTGCAATAAACTCGACTAACCAGTCCTTTAATCTCTCCGCCAAAATTTTTGCAAAAATTTTGTAATCATCATTTAACAGTGAAATAGGACGATAGTTCTTAACATTGCTTAAATCTTGATTTTCTTTTGGTATCAATGATATGTTGGCCTCAATCCAAGACTCTGGTATTTTTTGTCCTTTTAAAATTTCATTCATTACCACTTTCAAAAAAGGTGCCAGTTCATTTTCCAATAATTTGTAGAACCTAGCCGTAATTCCATCTGGGCCTGGTGCCTTCCCTAACTTAGTCGTCTGAATAGCCTCTTTTATTTCCATCTCTGTTATTTCTGCATTCAGCTTTTCCTTCCATTTTCCTGATAATATTGGTAAATTGATCTTGTTCAAATATTGATCAATAGTGTCCAGATTCACTTCTTTTCTTTGATACAGTTTTGCATAATACTTAAAAAAATCTCTACTAATAGCCAATTGATCTGTTAACGTCTTACCATCTTCTTGAATCTTAGTTATTACTTTTTTTCTCCCTTTTCTTTTTCAGCTGCCATACTAAATATTTCCCAGGTTTATTTGCATCTTCAAATGACTTTTGATTCAATTTTTTCAGTTCCCACTCTAATTCTTTATTATTCATTACTCTCAGCTGTTCTTGCAAAATTTTTATTTCTTGATACAGCTTCTTCTTCCCTGGTCTTTTCTTTAATTGTAACTCCTTGGCCTTTATCTTTTCCATAATTTCTTGCCTTTTCTCTTCTTTTCTCCTCTTGTCTCTTGCATTTAAATCCACTGAAGTTCCTCTAATCACTGCTTTGTAGGTGTCCCAAACTTTGTCAATTGAAACATCTTTATTTAGATTATATTGTATAAAGAATTTGGTCTCTCTCTGTAGTCGCACTATATTATCTTCTAGTTGCAGCAAATCTTCATTTATCCTCCATCCTCGTCTTTTGGTGCCTTTCCCAAATTTCCACATTACTGAATTATGATCTGAGCCTACTTTAGGCATTACTTCCACATCTTTAGTCCATACCGCCAAATCTTTGGAGGCCCAGATCATATCAATTCTTGATAATGTCGAGTGTCTCGCAGAATAGAACGTGTATTGTTTTGTTTTAGAATTACTTCTTCTCCATACATCTTCCAGATTTTCCTGATCTTTAATTTCAAAAAAGGATTTTGGCAAAAGTCCTCTTTTTTTGTGAGCACCCTTCATGTTTTTATCATCGTCCAAATTTGTTACTCCATTAAAGTCACCTGCCAGAATTATTTGAGCATATGTTAGTCCATCCAGTTGGTTCTGTAAATCTTTTAAAAAGTTCTCTTTAGCACCATTAGGTGCATAAATCCCAATCAAAAGTATTTTCTTTGTATTCCAAATTATTTCCACTGCTATATATCTAGCTTCCACATCATTTAAAATCATTTTCGGTTGCAGCTCATCTTTAATATATAAAACAACTCCTCTTTTTTCTGGTTTGACACAGCTGCAAATTCTTTCCCCAGTTTAGTAAATTTTAAATATTTCACATCTTGTTTCCTAATATGTGTCTCCTGCAGACAAATTATATTACAATGTTGTTTAGATAGCCAGTGGAAAGTGGTTTTACGTTTAGAAGGTGAGTTTAGTCCATTTACATTCCAAGATATGATTTTACACTCCATAGTCAAATTTTAGATCTTTTGGGTAAGTCTTTTTCATAATCCTTTATAAACATTTCCATCTCATGTCCAGATCTGAGTGTTCTTTTAATCTCACGAAATTCAAAACTCAAGCCTTCTGGTATTTCCCATCTATATCTAATGTTCAATTCTTTCAACATTTGTACTAGTTCTCTGTATTTCTTCGTCTCAGACAAAACCCCCCTAGGCAGTTCCTTCATTATTCTCACTCTTTTTCCATCAATTTCCAGAGGGTTTTGAAATTGCTTACTCACAATCTCTTCTCTTATTCTCTTTGTTGTAAATTGGACTATTATATCTCTTGGTAAATTTTTTTGTGCTGCATATTTTGAGTTGATTCTGTATGTCACATCTAGAAAGGCTGCCACCTCGTCCACTTCTTTGTTCAAAAGTTCTGCTAGTATTTCTGAAATCTGCTCTTCGGTTGATTTCCCTTCCACTTCCGAGACTCCGCGAAATCTAAGTTGTTTTTCCATATGTTTACATTCCACCACGGCCATTCTTCCTTTCAAAACTTTGGTTTCTATCTTGTGTGATACAGCCAATTTGTCAGTTTCATCTTCCACTGTTTTAACTTTCTGCTGTATCGATTGTAATTCTTTCTTGACCTCATCAATATTTTTGACCAGCTCCACCATCTCTGATTTAAAAGTCTCTTTGAGCTCCTTAATGTCCTTCACAATCTCTTGCATCGTATCTTTGATCTCCCTATTCCCCTCTGCAACTTTTTTATCAAGACTGTCCAGCGCCGTTTGCCATTCTTTCTTCAACATCGTGGGGCTTGCTTTGCCTTGCTCCCACGAGTCTGCTCTTTTCCTTAGCTCTGTGGCGTGGCTGATTTACTTTTCTCAGTATAAATGTCAAGTTTTAATGAAATATTTTAAAAATTAGCAATCCTAGTGTCCAAAATGTCGGGCGTCTTTTCTCTATGGTTTTTACTTGAAGTTTATGCCCTTTCCCTTATCCAAAATGTCCTACTTCCGCCCAATTTGAGGTCAAGCCCTTTCCCTTCTCCAAAATGGCATTCTTCCTCTTCTGGTTCTTCAAAGGCCGCTTCCAGCCAGTCTCTCTTTTGCACTGACGCACTTCCGGTTCTTCTTCTCGGCTCAGCGTTTCTCACGATTTTTCAGCTTTCTCACACTTCGCTATCTCTTTCAAGCCGCAGGTATGTAAACAATAATCTATTTTCCACGTTAGCTCTTCTCTAAAAAGTTCTTTTCTCTCATTTACTTTGCCGGAACATTCACAGTAAAGTTTTAAATCTTTTGCAATTTTTATCTTCTACTTTAATTCAGTTCTTTTACCAATTTTCTTCTCAGAAAGAGAGACAGCAATCTTTACCTTCTTAGTCCTTCTTTACGGGTTGTAATCGCTGTTTCAGTAATTAAAATAATCCAATCTTCCCAATTTGATGCTGAAGCTTGGGTATGGAGGTCTTAAGCCAAAAACGTGACTCCAGAGCTGCAGCAGAGATCTTTGCCACCCATCTACGAGCGGGACCTCAAGGCTGAGTGGGTTATCGTTGCGTAGATCCCCCCACACAGCCGAGATCAACTCACCCTCGGGGTCTTAAGTGTACTTGCCTGTTCTCCGCCTGAGAACAGGGGGCTGTGGGTGATCAGCACCCCACTAGCCCTCACAAACAGCAACACGGACAGCTCAGCTCCCTGAGCTGCATCAGCCCTCCATATTCCCCAAGCCAGAAGTCACTGTTAGTGCATTTCTTTTGAGTTCATTCCTGCAGTAAAACACTGTGTGGTTTTCTGACTGAAAATGTCCTAATCCAGTCCCCCTGCAGCCAATTTGGATTTCTTCCCTCAGGCAAGCCATCAGAAGAATTCTGAGGGAAACCATTGCTAGCAACATTTCTCAGGCAGGTTTCTCCTCAGTATAAAATTTGTGTTAGATGCGTATAATGTATTACATGGTGGATGAGGATTTATGCTCCAATCTGGACACCGCAGTTATCCTCTAGGCAATGACAACCATATGACACATGCCAGTGGGCATACTTCCCAACAACAAAAGAAAATTCCCTCAGCTGTGCTTCGAGGCTGGCAAACTCCTCTAAAAGGGCATGTACAACAGAGGCTGCAAAGATTCAAGTCAGGGAATCTCAAATTAGATTCATACCTGAAGGGATTTATCCCATGGCTGTAAGCACAGGGATTTACATTATTAATACCTTCTGATCCATACAGGAGCTCAGAATGATAACCCACCCACACCATCACTCTGTAAACAGACAGCAGCACACCAGCTTTCAAAAAAAAATTAAGATATTTACTTTCACCTATAGAGTCTGGCACTCGGATTTCATGAATCTGAGAAACATTAGTAGTGCCTGTGCTAACTCAGTTGAATTGTACAGGGTCTATAAAATGTTTTACATAGATAGTAATCACAGGATAATATTTGTGTACTAGTTTCACTTTCTACCTACAGTAAAGGTCCCAGAAATTGTATGATGTTATGTAGAGATTTTAATTGGTTACTATTTTGTGCATCTGTTGATTGATAATTTAGATCTATATTTTGCAAATGCAAAATATATTCTTTCTATATTCTATCCGTCAAAATGATCCCTATTTAATGATATAAAAACATTCTCCTGACAGTTTTGAATGTTTTCTTTATGCATCTGCCAGATATTACACACACATACAGAGACTCACAGATTTTTAGTTTCAAACAGTGAATCCCAACAATTCAGTCAGCAACACCCCTCAATGAAAGCGGCAGAGAATGCACAGGGCATTGTATTTATGTGAACATAAATACTGATTTCCTCTGTGTGTTTTTTGCTGGTTGTTTTATTTGAAGCCATTACAGCCAAAAAAGAATGAGTTCCATAAACGTGCAAGGAGTGTAGAAGATCATAATGGCTCTTGGAGGTAGCAATTTTACATCCTCCACCCTCTTTTAATTTCAGTGCATTACAGCTAACCAGACAAAAGCAATTTATAGTCCCTGTTAACATGTACAGCTGCCTTCCTCCAAATGATTAGTGAGTAGCTATGGAGAGAAAGAACCATGAACAAAAGAGGCCTGTAGTTAAACTTGATGTTCCATATATAATGCATTAACGTGAAATAATAGATACACAGCTCTTTCTTTAAACATTTTATCAGTCTAAGCACATAAAGAACACATGATTATTAAGATATACAAATGTATATAATAATGCTGCTTCTCCTAAGTGGCCCAAGATTTATAAATGAGCATGCAGTATATTTTCCGTTTGCATATATTGGGTATCCTTTCTCAGCGTGCAGAACTTCCGTGTGGGCTTTTCTACAAACAACTTAGCGATTTTTTAAAAAAATGTTGCATGCAACATAAATAGAGGTGGACTGCCCTTTAAACAGGATTTAGCACATACGAACTTAGCATACGTATTTGTTAAATCCAGAACTGGATAGCAATTATGCAATCAGAAAAATTCTGCTACAGAGTTTATAATGTATCAGGCAGACACAACTAATCTTGAGTACCGTACACACACTTCAAAAGCCAGGAGTGCGAAATGGCTGCACATTAGGGTGTGCTACTTCCTCTGTTGTCAATGGTGACAGACTGCAACTCCACAGCCCACCAAGAGCTATATCTCTGCATTACTGGGGTTTCTTGAGAGTATTGCCCTGGCCCCTACAAGTGGAGTAGGTCAGCATGAGAAAGAATAACGTGACAAGCTTTGCCATTTGCAATACACAGTCAGAAGTTTGCCATGCTAGAGTGCCAATCAAAGGCTGGGAAAAGAACTCTATAATTGCCATTCTAGTATTATTCTGGTTGGGGGACAGCAGGTAGTATTCTCAAGACAGCATTGCAGATGGTGGGCCAAATTTAGAGCTGAACCAAATTTTTGTAAATTTTGATTTTTGTAAAAATGTGTTTATTCTGGTCAAACAAGGATGTGCTTCAAAAGTATTTTTTATGTTTTCCACCCAGCATGTAGATATGCTTATATGATTGGCCGCAGGGAGGATTTCTGCTACCACTTCTGCTTCTGTACACTGCTGAGAGGAGGTAATGATGAGATAAATGTATGGAGGGCATCAAGAGATACCAGGGGGCCACGCAGGTGCTCATTTATTGGGCCAATAACAGAGTCTAGCATGGGCGAGGGGGTGGCATCACTTGCTGATGATGGGTTCTGCTATCCAATCAGCATCCACTTCCTGATTCCCTCCCATAAAGGCACAGTGTCCCCTCCTTCTTGGGTGATACTCTGTGGTTTACTGGGAATCCTCCCTGACCCCCAAGTTACTGCTGCACAAAGGGCTTCTCCCAGTGAGTTGTGCCACACACACCAGAGGCTGATTTGGGGTTTTGTTAAAAAGGTCAAAGCAGTCCCCTGTGCAAGCACCGAGTCATTACTGACCCATGGGTGGACGTCACACCACGACGTTTTCTTGGCAGACTTTTTCTTACGAGGTGGTTTGCCATTGCCTCCCCCAGTCATCTACACTTTACCCCCAGGAAACTGGGTACTCATTTTACAAGTCAGAAGCCTTTAAAAAGGAAGTGAATGAGTTGTGCAAGGAACACAGGTTCTGGAAATGCTTTAGAATACTTTCTATAGTTTTAGTTGCTGTTTCTCAAAAAGGATATTATAATGCTGAAAAAAGCTCCAGAAAAAGGCAACCAAAACAATTAAGTGGTTGGAACACCTTTCTTTTGAGGAAAGGCTAAGAAGATTTTTTTTAAAGTTTAGTTTAGATGTCTAAAGCAGGAAAGGAGAAAGGTTAATACAATTTAACATGGAGTGAAGAAAACAGAATTTTTTTTCTTCCTCTCTCATGAGAACTAGAACTCCCAGGCGCCCTGTGATGTTGATAGGCAGTAGATTCAGGACAAACCAAATAAAGTAGTTCTGCACTCCAAGAGTAGTAAACCAGTGGAGGCCACTAGTTTAGTTGGTTTAAAACAAGGCTTACAGGAATCCATGGAAGACAGGCCCTACAATGGCTACTAGCCACAACAATTAAATGGAACCTCAGTGCTGAGAGGCAGTAATTCTCTGAACACCCATGCGAGGCAGAAACGACAAGAGCCAGTGAGGTGCTGTGATGGGTTCGGGTTAGGGCGACCCATATTCAATTTCCCCCCTCTGCCAGGGAAACTTGCTGGGTGACCTCGGGACAATCACATAAGTTTAGCCTAACCTACCTCACAGGGATGTTGTGAAGAAAAGAATGGCGAGGAGGAGAATGAGGGAAGATGCTTTGGGTCCCCGTCGAGGCATAGTTGGGCATTCTGAATGCCTTCCGGGAGCTTTGAGTTGGCAACTGAATGGAACAGGATGCTGGAACAAATGGCCAAATTGAGCATAGCTCTGTCTGCTCCTGGGGCTGAAGGGATCCATGAGCCTCTAAGGGAACAGGACCGACAAGCGCCCCCGCCAGGCTCCCACACATGGAATGGAAAATTACCACAAAGGTTAGGTTGTGACTGGATGACCTGAGTAAACGCCACATGCACACTAATGGTTCTGGACAGTAAAGTAAGGAACCCCTTCTGGCCAAAAGGTTACAAAATGGCTGGATAAAATCCTTCCTGCAGAATTTACAGTGCCACCTCCCCAGAGTGTCTGGGAAAGAACGAACCTTGTCTTTTTTCAGAAAGAAACCCGCTCGCCTCCTGATAATGCAAACATCCTCACCTGATCAACAAGATAAGACCTATATCTTCTGAAAGATTTACCTCATCCCTTTTAGTGACTTTTTATTTGGATATTACATTAATCATAGGAATACATGAGGAGAAACACTGCCAGAGAGGCTTAAAAGCCTCCCCTGGACCCAGAGACGTCCATCGCCAATAGGTAGACAGTGCTCAGCTGTATCCCAGGGAGGTACAGAAAACCTGAAATGGTGCCTGGAGGCAGTGCAGTTCTGGCTGTGGGTTAATAAACTGAAACTTAATCCTGATAAGAAAGAAGTACTGCTGGTGAGAAGAAGGCCTGACTGAGACTTAAAGTGTCACCCACTTTGCACTCTCCTTGAAGGAACAAGCCAATAGTTTGGAGGAGACCTTGGACCCAGGCCGACTGCTGGACAAGGAGGCAGCTGTGGGCACTTCACCAGCTTTGAATTACGGGCCTTTCTAGCCACTGTGAAGCATGCCCTGGGTACATATAGATTAGGTTATTGCAATGCCTTCCGCACGGGCTGCCTCTGAAAAAGTTCAGAAACTTGAATGAGTGCAGAATGCTGCAGCCAGGACGTTCACGGGAGTGAGTTGTAGGGGCCATATCACTCCAGTCTTGGCCCATTAACAGTGGACAGAATTCAAGATACTAGTATTGACTTTCAAAGCCTTAAATGGTTTCAGACCAACAAACCTGAAGGACCACCTGCTTCCTTAAGAACCTACCCAACCACTGTGGCCCTCTTCTGAGGCTCTGCTTTGGGTGCTTCATCTTCTCAGATTCGAAAGGTGGTTGGTGGCCTGGAAGAGGGCCTTCTCAGTCATGGGACCAAAACCTCTGCCTCTTCCTGTCCAGAGAGAGATGTGTCTGCCCTCTTCTGCTGCTGGCTCCTACCAGTGGGTAAAACTTCCTTTATTCCTCCTCCATGCCCTAAGTTTTATTGCTGTTTTATGTGTATTTTAGCTTTGGTTTTAATGATGTTTTGTTCAGTTTTGATGCTTTTAACATGTATTTTTATTATGTATAGTTTTAATTTGTTAACTATCTTAGAGGCCTCGATGAGGGCAGAAAGGTGGGGTATGAATTAAGGCATCCAGCACCTGGGTGGAAACTAGGCCATCATTTTAGCAGCAAGAGTAGTCCAAGTATTGTCTTCCCTATCTCCCTTTAAAACTCTGTTCCCCTACTAAACTGGAACTCTTTTTAGCCTGTCTTTTGTCCAGCCACTTCCTACAACAAAGCCAGTCACTCACTCTCTCAGTTAATAATAACCCCTTTTCTTAACCAGTGCTCCCTTATCCCTTTCACTGCCTGGTATAAACTATCAATAATCTGCTTTTGCTCAAGATATTTGCATATCTACAACCCTAAAGGTCCTTGCAATGCCTCTGGCTAAATTTTGTTCCTGAAGTTAACCAGTCTTAATGAGATTATTTTCACCTCCCTCATTATCTGTACCAATTAGCATCTAAGAATATACAGGCTTTGTTTATTTCCCATTAAGTATTTTTAACCCATTTGGCTCTGAAAATTTTGTACTCTCTCTTTCTCTGCATTCTATTAAAAAGTGCCTAGCCATTCATCACTCTCTAGAGGCTCTATCTTTTCTCTACTGTTAACTAGAGGTGGGCATGAATCACAATACGAACCAAAAAAATGCATGAACCGGGCCGGTTCGTGGTTTGTTAAAACGCGGTTCGTGCAGCCGTGTGTTAACGAACCCCACGACTTTTTAGGCCCAGTATGTGCATTTCATGAGTGGTTCATGAGCCCAGACAGACTGGCGCCGATCGATTGATTTCCTAGGCAACAGAGGCCTGGAATACCTGCATACATTAAGTCACTGTGGAAACTCCAATATTAGCCCACCTAACCTTGATATGCAGGTTTCCCTTCCAACCTTGGAGCTCCCAGTCTGTTACATGGGAGCCAAGAGCAGTGGGGAGACGGGCCTTCTGTCGCCATGGGAACACCAATCTCATCCCTCCAAACCTTGTTAGCCAGGTCTGACTGCCAACCAGAGAGCTCCTGTTCTGCTCTATGGGACCTTTGCTTATCTAAGGCACAGCTCCCTACCTCCTGCTTTCAGTTTCAGCAGACAATGGGAGAGAGAGGAGTGAACTGTTGCTGGCATTGGAGGGAGAGGGAGGGAGAGTGGAAGTGAGCTTGGCTGCTGCTGGCTGGAGAGACTGAAAAGCCTCTTCTGCCTCAGTCTTGGCTTTGCTGGGAAGGGGGCCTGCTTTCCTCCACCCCACCCCAGTCCCACCCAGGGCCTGGGACACTTGGCTCTGGCCTGGGGCCTAGCTTGACTGAGCCTAACTTTTTTTTCTGGGATTGTCTTTCTTCCTCTTTATTCCTTCTGGGTTTTATATTTTGTGCACCAGTCCTGCCTGCTCAGGTCAGGTGTCTGTGTGGGGGTGGTAGGGCTCTGGGGCCAAGCTAAGTGGGCACCTCGGCTAAGGGGGTCACTTTCTTCTTTCTTTTTGAGTTTGTTATTCAGCTCTTTTTTATTTTGTGTAGCTGTCCTGTTTGCTCAGATCAGGTCTCTGTGTGTGGGGGGAGGTAGGGCTCTGCCTCCCTGATCTCAGGCCCACTGCCATGCTCTGGGGTCAAGCTAAGTGGGCACCTCGGCTGAGGGCTCACCTGGTTCCTCTATTTTTCATTTGCTTACCGTTTCTTTATTATGTGCACCTGTCCTGCCTGCTCTGGCCAGTTCTCTGTGTGCTCTAGGGATCTCAGGAGGAATGGCATGGGTTTGGAGACCCCCCCCCCCAAAAATCCCATCCTCTTGGGTCTGTCCCTGCCCGCAGTGCACTCCTCACTCTGTCTTCCCGGCCCAACTCCACAGCATGGCCGGTAATCCTCAGATCTCCCTAGCTACAGGTCCCCTTTTTCAGTCTCCCACTCTGGCAGTACTTCCAGACCCTTCCGAATGAGCCCTGTGTGACACAGTGCCTTTCCTGTGATGGCCTGATGCGTGGGGGCAACTATCTCTTTATTTTGTGCACCTGTCCTGCCTGCTCAGGTCAGGTGTCTGTGTGTAGTGGGATAGGGCTCCCACGCAAGGGGGATTTATGTGTCTGTCCATTCTGGGTGCTACTTGCCCCTATCCATGGGCCTTGGTCTCTCACCCCTTGATGGGGGGAAGGGGTTCTGTTGGTGCCGCCATGGCTGGCAAGTGGGTGATGTCAGTGGCCACATCCTTCAGTGGTTGCTAATGGGATCTACTATCTCCTCTGCACCAGGGGGAAGCAGTTCAGTTGGTGCTGCCATTGCTCAGCACAAGGGACAGTGTTGTACATATAGCTGTGCAGGATGGTGGGAGGGTCCCCTCTCATGGTACCTGGTATATCCCTCCCCCCCCCCCGACCTAGGGGGAATGGTTTCCATCATTGCCACCACGGCCGGCAGGTGGGTGATGTCCATGACCACTGCTCCTCCTCAGCACAAGGGATGGCTTTGCACATACAATTTATTTATTTATTTATTTGTTTGTTTGTTTATTTGTTTATTTATTTATTTATTTATTCAATTTATATACCACCCATCCCCAGGGGCTCTGGGCGGTGAACAGTTAAAATTGATAAAAACAAAAACTAAAATCAATATACAAATAATAAAACAAATTAACAAGGTGCAGTGGTGGGGAGAACCTTCCCCACCCCAAAGGTGGGAGGCCGACAT
This sequence comes from Eublepharis macularius, assembly GCF_028583425.1. Taxonomy (NCBI): domain Eukaryota; kingdom Metazoa; phylum Chordata; class Lepidosauria; order Squamata; family Eublepharidae; genus Eublepharis; species Eublepharis macularius. The sequence continues at coordinate 143,724,867 of NC_072795.1, read as the reverse complement.
GGCACCGCCCCCTTCAATCACCAAACGCCTGGCAGAACAGCTCTGTCTTACAGGCCCGGCGGAACAATAATATGTCCCGCTGGGCCCGGGTTTCCATTGACAGAGCGTTCCACCAAGCTGGGGCCAGGACTGAAAAGGCCCTGGCCCTGGTTGAAGCGAGGCGGGCTTCCTTAGGGCCGGGGACCACAAGTAAATATTTATTTGCTGATCGAAGCGATCTCCGGGGAACGTACAGGGAGAGGCGGTCCCAAAGATATGCCGGTCCCAACCCACTCAGGGCTTTAAAGGTAAGAACCAACACCTTGAACCTGATTCAGAATTCAACCGGAAGCCAGTGCAGCTGGCGCAGGACAGGTGTGATGTGTGACTGGTAAGGTATACCAGTCAGGACCCATGCCGCTGCATTCTGGACCAGTTGTAGTTTCCGGATCAGGCCCAGGGGTAGCCCAGCGTAGAGTGAGTTACAGTAATCTAGCCTGGAGGTGACCGTTGCATGGATCACTGTAGCCAGGTCCTGGGGCGTCAGGTAGGGGGCAAGTTGCCTGATCTGACGAAGATGGGAAAATGCAGACTTGGCAACCGCCGTGACCTGGGCCTCCATCGATAGAGAGGCATCCAAAAGCACACCCAGACTCTTTACCACTGGCAAAGTTGCCAGTGGTGTCCCATCCAGGGCAGGGAGCTGGATCCCAACATCTGGCAGCCCCCGTCCCAGCTTCAGGACCTCCGTCTTCACTGGGTTCAATTTCAGCCTGCTCTGTTTCAACCATGCCGGCACAGCCTCCAAAGCTCTGGCCAGATTGTCTGGGGCCGTGTCTGGCCGGCCATCCATCAACAGAAAAAGTTGGGTGTCATCCGCGTATTGATGACAACCCAGCCCAAACCTCCGCACCAACTGGGCGAGGGGGCGCATATAGATGTTAAATAACATCGGGGAGAGTATTGCCTCTTGGGGAACCCCGCACACCAAAGGGTGACGGGGCGATAGATCTCCCCCGAGCGCCACCCTCTGTCCCCGACCCTGGAGAAATTGTTCAAGACAGTGGGAGGGCCCCTGATCCATGGAACCTGTGGTCTTCTCTGCACTAGGGGGAAGGCGTTCCGTCCTTGCCCCTACGGCCAGACCATGGGTTTTGTCGGCGACTGCATCCTTCATGGCTCCCATGCATGAAAAGCCAATGATCCCCCCAGCATGGGACACGGTTCTCCACAGCCGGACTATGGGTTTTCTTGGAGCCACTCCCCCCCTGGGGGTTTTTCAGCAGGTGCTCCTTGTCTGCCCACAAAGCAGCCCGCCACAGCTGGCAGGTGGATTTTGTCGGTGGCCGCATCCTTCATGGCCCCCATGCGTGGGACTAAGCCCATCATTCACTCCCCAATGGGGGTTTTTAGCAGCTGCTCTTCCTCTGGCAAGAGAAAAGGCCCCTAACTTTCCACCCACACACCTTCCCAAGGCGGACAGGTGCTCAGAGAAACAAGAATTAAGAAACAAACAAAATACACAGGACTGCTGTGAGCCTTCTGCCGAGGAACACATTAAGCTAGGCCAAAGAGTCTAGCAGTAGGCCTGGGGCCCATGGGTTATGTTGGTGGCAGCCATTCCTCAGCATGAGGGACGGTTTGCACATGAAGTTGTCTAGGATGGTGGGAGGGCGCCCTATCCATGGGACTTAGAATGGCCCTCTCCCACCGCCATGGCCAGCCCATAGGTTGTGCTGCTGCACACAACATTTAGGATTCCCCCCATCCTGATGCTGAATCCTGCCCCGGCAGGTTGGTTTGGGGAGGGCATCCATCACTGCCACCATGGCCAGACTATGGGTTTTGTTGGAGGCCACATCTTCTAGGGTGGTGGTGGGGGCCTGATGCTGTTTCGAGCATGTTCTGTGTTGTTGTACCAGTCACTCCTGCTGCCCTCCATGGCTGGACCATGGGTTTTGTCGGTGGCCACTCCCCCCAGGGTGTTTCAGCAGCTGCTCTCACTCAGGCCACAGAAGAGTCTGCCACAGCCAGGCCATGGGTTATGGGGGAGATGTCCATCGATCTGTCCTTCCGTCCCTTCCATGCACTTCCTGGGGTGAGGGAGATGCCCCCCCCGGGCATTTAGAAAATCCTCCCCCAAAGGGGGAGGCATCCATCCATCCATCCCTTCTCTTCCCTTCCCCAGAAGGTTGGTTCAGTAGGTCCCTGTTCCTGCCGCCATGTCTGGGAGGTGGGTTCTGGTCCCTCCCTGGCAGGGGGCATGAGCATAGTTCAGCTTTGCTCCATGTTCCCCTCCTCGACTCAAGGCAGGGGGTCCATCAGTGTTGTCACATCCAGAAGGTGGGTTCTGTAGGTCCCTGTTGGACTCTGTGTGGGGCCCTTATTTTGTGAACCTGTCCAGCCTGGCCCCAGGTCCATCACTCACTCTCCCCACCTGGAGGAAGGGGTTGCGCCAGTGCCACCTGCCCTCCATGACCAGACCATGGGTTTTGTCGGCGGCTGCATCCTTCACAGACCCCATGTGTAAGTAGTGGGCCACAATCCCCTGGCATGTGACATGGTCCTCCACTCACTCCTGCTGCCTGCCATGGCTGGCCCATGAGTTATGGTGGAGGCATCCGTCAATCCACCCGGAAAGGTGTGGAGGGCTTTTGTTGGTTCCCGCCCCGTGAGTGGGACTAACATTTCTCTGTCCAAACAGGGAAAGTTATCTGTCGATGCCCCCATATCCGGGAGATGGGTACTGTTCTTCCCTGGCATGGGGATAAGTATAGTTCTGCACTGGCAGAATTGCAGTGGGGTCTAAAAACATCTTACATCATTCTTTCATTCATTTCCTCACAGGAAACCCATGGAGGATTGCCCTCCATGGTCCTGCATGGAGGGGGCGGCCACGGACAAAACCCATTGTCTGGACGTGGTGGCTGCCCATTGTGGTATGCGGGCAGGCACAGGGGGGTGCCACCAGCTGGTGGCCAAACACCCCACCCCCGAGAAGGGAGGCAGTTGGCTGAATGCCTCCCTGAGCCCACACTGAGGGGGCAGCCACCAACAAAACCCATGTACCAGCTGCTGACAATCATAGAATCATAGAGTTGGAAGGGGCCATACAGACCATCTAGTCCAACCCCCTGCCCAGTGCAGGATCAGCCTAAAGCATCTCTGACAAGTATTCATCCAGCCTCTTCTTGAAAACTGCCAGTGAAGGGGAGCTCACCACCTCCCTAGGCAGCTGATTCCACTTTTGAACTACTCTGACCGTGAAAAACTTCTTCCTAATATCCAGCCGGTACCTTTGTGCATGTAGTTTTAGCCCATTGCTTCGCGTCCTACCCTCTGCTGCCAACTGGAACAGCTCTTTGCCCTCCTCCAAATGACAGCCTTTCAAATATTTAAAGAGAGCAATCATGTCCCCCCTCAACCTCCTCTCCTCCAAACTAAACATTTCCAAGGCCCTCAGCCTTTCCTCGTAGGGCTCAGTCTCCAGACCCCTGATCATCCTCGTCGCTCTCCTCTGCACCCTCTCGACTTTGTCCACATCCTTTTTGAAGTGAGGCCTCCAGAACTGCACACAATACTCCAGGTGTGGCCTGACCAAGGCAGTATAGAGAGGGGCTATAACCTCCTGCGATTTCGACGCTATGGCCCCTTTGATACAACCCAAGATTTAATTAGCCTTTTTTGCCACCGCATCACACTGACTGCTCATATTCAGTTTACAGTCCATTCTTACCCCAAGATCCCTTTCACATATACTACTGCCCAGAAGTGTATCCCCCATCCAGTATTTGTGCTTCCCATTTTTGTGGCCCAGATGTAATACTGTGCACTTGTCTTTGTTGAATTGCATCCTATTCACAGCTGCCCACTTCTCCAGAGTATTCAGGTCTTGTTGAATTTTAATTCTATCTTCTTGGGTGTTTGCTACTGCTCCCAATTTGGTATCATCAGCAAATTTAATGAGCAGCCCTTCCACTCCTTCATCCAGATCATTGATAAAAATATTGGAAAGTACCAGGCCCAAAACCAAGCCCTGCGGCACCCCACTGGACACCTCCCTCCAATCTGATGAAACGCCATTGACCACCACTCTTTGAGTGCGGTCCTCCAACCAGTTCCCTATCCACCGAACTGTCCTATAGTCTACTCCACAGTCTTCCAGTTTGCCCATCAGAATGTCATGGGGGTCCTTATCAAAAGCTTTACTGAAATCCAGATAAATCATGTCAACAGAGTTCCCACGATCCAGTAAGCTGGTCACTCGATCAAAGAAGGAAACGAGGTTGGTTAGGCAAGATCTGTTAGGAATCCACTGTTCCGGATGTGCAGGTGGACGGGCATGTGGGTGGGCACGGGGGGGGATGCCGCCAGCTGTCGGCCAAACCCCCTGGCCCCGAGAAGGGAGGCAGTGGGCTGACCACCTCCCCAAACCTGCATGGAGTGGGCGGCCACCAACATCACCCACATCCCGGATGCGGTGGCCACCTGTTGGGGCATGCAGGCAGGCATGGGGGGGGGTGCCACTGACTGGCAGCCAAACCCCCCACTCCCGAGAAGGAAGGCGGCCAGCTGACTGCCTCCCCAAGCCTGCACGAAGGGGGGGCACTGACATCACCCACGTCTGGTGGTCCATCACTTGAAATGGAGCCATAAGTCAATTGGCATTGATGGCTCCAATTGTACTGTATGGGACTTTTCTGGGAGGGCGGCTTTGGGGGGCTATAACTTGGAGATCTATATTGCAATCTTCACCAAACTTGGAGGGTGGCTGGAGGAGAGCCTGCTGAAAACTCCCTGCAAGTTTGGGCTCTCTGAGCATGAAGGGGGTCATTCTGGGCCCCCACGGACCACGGACCATGAACCGGTTTGTGAACCAGCTGAAGTTCGTTAAATGTCATGGTTCGTGAAACTGAATGAACCTCAGACCTTGCAATTTGTTTTTCCCCCGGTTCATGCCCATGTCTACTGTTAACCCATCATGTGTCCATATTCAGTATTTCCTTGTCATCTTTCTATTCCTTAGAATGTTCAGAGACATTGAATACATCCATGCATACGGGGTGACTGTTCTCTATTATTTGTGTTACATACTTTCACGGTCTGAGCTGGCTCCAAGAAAACTGGCTATTGTAAATTAAAATTAAGGATTCCTCAAATGTTGTGTCAAATGTGTTCAACTGTCAAACTTACTGCATTTGAATATGATTACCAGATGTGAGCTGATCGCCCACTCTGATTGTCATGATCTAAGGACTGTAAACACCAAAGGGTAGGGTTGTTTTTTTTTTTAAAAAAACAGGGCATTTATATATACAATATATAAATGATTTAATGATCAATGTCTGCATCCACACAGTGACCCAGCATTTCCCCTGCATTTTCCACTGCTATGCCATTTGAGGACTTTTTGAGGGTTTTTTTTAAATGAGTAATTGCTATTGAGAACTAATATTCTAACAATCTATTGCCCTGATCTCTGCATTCCCAGCTTTCATTTTTTTAAAAGTAAATATTTAGCCATTTTCATTGCGGAGCTAAAAGAGGGAAAGTGCAGACAGAACATTTCTCTTATAACTTGAGATGAAAAAGGACTATATGCTTAACTTTTTAAACATGAAAGCAGGGTATTCAGATACTGTAGCAACAGATTTTAGAATGTTAGTGCCCACTTCTGCAATTGAAATTACCATTCTTTTAAAAAGTCCTTCTCTTAGCACAGCAATGAAAGCAGTGTCCATGGTTGCAAAAAAAGCTAATTGCACTATATTGTATCGTTAGGAACAAATACAGTAAAGAAACATGTCAAACAGCCTCAAACAGGTCACAAATGGTCAAACCAATAATTGAAAAATGTTTCATTTTTTACCAGGAAACAGGAGATGAACCAAAATGGGCTTTCAAGTATTCCTAATCAAAATATATGGGTCATTTCTTTGCTGTGAACAATCAGGGCCCAAAATATTTTTCCTGCTCTAACATTTTCTTACTTTGTGCAGCTGACAAACTTAATCTTGAATTTTAGAACTTGCTCTTATTTCTTCTAAGTATTCTGCATGGGTATACTTGCATATCCGTAGCTGAAAAGATCCCTTAACATGCATGTGTGAATGCACGCAAACACATGAACCCCTTTATGCTGTGGTAACAGGTAAACTTTCAAGTCTTGCGAATAAGGAAAGTGGCCAGTACCTCTACTAGTCCACCAGGACCAAGCTTGGGAAAGTTCCTCAACACATCTGAGCAAAGGCTAGTTTGCTGCCTCGCTGCAGAACCGCTAGTAACCCTCCGCACCATATGCCTGTGTGTACTCCGTAGAGAATCACAGAAGCATAGGGTTGGAAGGGATCTCCAGGATAATCTAGTCTAACCCCATATAGTATTGTGTGTGGGAGGAGTAAAAGGAAACTACAATGAGACAAAAGAAATGGGTACAGCACCACGAAAAATTATGGTTCTAACACACCTCTGAAAAATCTTTCAGTCTCAGTGGCAAAGTGGACGCTAAATATCATTGTCAAATAACAGAAAAATGTAGGAAAGAAAAAACAGGCAAGCATAAAGTCCAGTGCACAAGTTATCGTTCTCTTACCTCATTCACATAGACCCAGTGACTGTCCTTTGATGCCAGATTGGTTTCGACAGCCTGTAGAAAGACAAAACAAACAAAATGAGCAAGCATACTGTTAACAAAAAAGAAAAAAACTTTGCTGGAAAATAGTCCCAAGCTAGCATACAGTACATACTACCGCATATATACAAAACAGTTCTGGCAGTTTCTGTCTATACAATAGTTATATAATTAAGACCTCTGCAGTCACAGGCTTCTCTGCAGCTTCTGTACCTGCCTGCAGAAGGGCAGCTCACAAGGACCCAACGGGGCACCATCAAAGAGCATTTAAGCAACACAGGAAATTCCATAAGGATTTGATGCAAATTCCTCTTTGTGTATATATCATGGATCATTGTTTCTTGGAGTACCTTTTCCCCACAAGTTTCATTAACACAGCCTATGTTTCTAACATATATAATGAATGCTTTCCACATGCAGGTGGCCAGAACAAGATCAGTGCTGCCCTTCAGAGAGAAGGAAAAAAATGGTGCCATCGAGTCATATTGTTAGCCACTAGGAGCCTTTTGCTCCAGGTATTATCCATAATGGCTACCTAATCATTAAAGATACCAACAGCATTGTCAATAAAAAGGCACATTATAATCCCTTTATGTGTACCCTGAAAACTAATCAATGATTCACCTTGGAGGCAAGCTAGACCAACTTCCCCCAGTATAAGTCTAATTTCCCTGGAGAAAAGAGGTACAGATATACCTGAAGACCCTATACCTGTTCCAATACCATCGACTGAATCTGGGTTGAGTAAATTCTCCTGCACATTTTTGACTAGTGAAAAGCCACTGGTGAAGCTGCACACAAGCAAAATAATCAGACTGGGCCCCAAGGAGTCCTTCCACCCTCACGGAGGGGCAACTGCCATCAGTGGGAAAATCCCTCTATGGAAGCATCCTCACCCCAATTTCTCCCCAACGGGGTCCCAAGGTGGCTTACGTAATTCCCCTCTCCTCTATTTTATCCTCACAACAACCTTGTGAGGTAGGTTAGGCTGAGAGAGTGTGACTGGGCCAGCACCACCCAGCAGAGCCCAGAACCTAGTCCACCACTCTAGCCACTACACTACACAGGCTGTCGCTGAGATTTTGACAGCAAGAGAGGGACAACAAGCCCCCCTTGAAACGTACTGAGAGTGGGAGGGGTGAGAAACCCTTTAAGCTTCAGGGCTTTGGGGGGGGGGGAGGATGAAACAGGCACAGCGTTACCGTTTGCCAGTTAGTGGCCTGCTGCCACATGCGCTCCTAGTAAGGCGGTTATGTGGGGAGGGAGGGGTGAGATGAGAGCCACCCGGCTTACAGGCATCATTCACATCTCATGCCTGTTTTTATCTGGCTGCCTGTCAGCTGGGGTTGCCAGTTCTAGGTTGGAAAAGTCCTGGAGATTTGAGGAGTGGTGCCTGGAGCGGGTGGGGTTAGGGGAGGAGAGGGACCTCAGTGGGGTATATTGCCATAGAGGTCTCCCTTCAAAGCAGCCATCTTCTCCGGGGGGACTGATCTCTGTGGCCTGGAGATCAGTTGTAGTTCCGGGAGATCTCCAGCCACCACCTGGAGGCTGGCAACCCTGCTGTCAGCCACTGCTCCCGTAGGACAGCCGAGGGCACCCACATGGCTGCTCATTCTCCGCAGCTTAGCGCTGCTTTGTGGGCTTCGTTCAGCAGAGGTGCCCAGAACGACATTTTCCAAAGAGTTCCTCACGTGTTCACTGTTAATATTTTCTAAGAGTGGCATCGCTTGCTGTGGCAGAGGAAAAGTTTGGCTGTTTCTTTTGTGCTGTTATGTACAATGCATGGATAACGTGAAGCTGTTACCAATAATCAAACTAACACCAATCCAAAATCGGAAGAATATTTTAAATGACAAAAAATGGCAATAATTGGCTGCATTTAAAAAAAAAACACTTCAGCTGTTGAAATGTATGGATAAGAAAGGAATGAGAACTGTGTACAATCTCTTCCTTCATTTGATATTAATTTGAGAACTGGGTGTGTTGTTTGTTTTCTCTGTACACTGGTTCTGATGATGTATTGTATTTTAATTTAAAAAATCAAAAGAAACTGAAATCACGAATCCCTTCCACGTACTCAAGAGCAAATATTCCGACTGAGCAGGAGGGTGGCCAACTCTGGGTTGGGGGAGAAGACTGAGGATGGTGGGGTGGGGGGAGGGGGGGACAAGTCCACGTGGAAACCATTCCTTCAAGGAAGGCTGGTCTAGGCAAGCAGCAGAGCAGTTCGAAGCAGAATCACATCCTTCTAAGCTCACTGACTTTGAGCATGGGCTTAGAAGGCCCAGCTCAGTTTAGGAGGGCCCTGACTTGGTTTTGCAATGAAAAATCACAAAGAAAGGGAAATTGAGTCTGCCACAGTCCCTACATTGAGCCTTTCAGATTGAATCTTCTTGGATTCCTGCCTTGAATGCGGTTTGCCTTTCACTCACTCTCTGTGTCTGTCTGTCTGTCTGTCTGTCTCTCTCTCACAAACACACACAGGTTGCCAGGTCTCTACACCCTCCTGGCGGGAGGCGGCTGGGGGGGGGGGACCTGGCACTTACTTCATGCTTCATTTATGTTTCTTTTCAAGTGCACACCAAGCAAATGTGTTCCTGGTGTTTGCACGGTGATGTCACTTCTGGAAAGTGATGTCATCACGCCGGCCACAGGTCTGCTCCTGTGTTTTGCCAACATTGGCCCTAGCGAAGCACGGGAGTACAGGCACGGCCGGCAGGATGATGTCACTTCAGGAAGTGACGTCGTCATGCCCCACCAAGAGCATGCTCAGTGTGCACTTCCCTGGGTTGCCTGCTGGGGGGGGGACTGCTGGGGGGCTCACCACCACCTCCCATCGATTGTCAACAATCGGTAGGCAATGAGGCAAACCCCCAAGAGATTGCCTGCCACCAACAGGTACCTGGGAAGCCTAATACACACACATTCCATTTTATCTCTGGCTTTTAGAGATTGGTAAATAAAAGAAAACTCCTGATTATTGAAGTCGTCCAAGAACTTCAACAACAATTCATTTCACAAAGCTCAAATGCCACATTATTATTTATATGCATGTTAACTATTGAACAACTACACACTACAGCACCATTGTCACAAGATAATTGCAGAGCTGTCAGGAAGGAGCATTTCTTCAAAGCCACAAATACGACATTAACTAAAGAACTGAACTTTCCAGGAGACTTAGATGTGGAATTGAAGCATCACGAGTGACGGGAGATTATAAGGGACACTGTTCTGGTATAGCCAAGTGGATTGCGCCCAGTTTAATCATACATTGCATTCTATGCTTAGTGCAATGGCCCCAAATTTTAAAAGGTTTGTGGGAAATTTTACACATGCCAGGGACGTTTTAGATGTCCACTCTGCGCAGGCTTCTCTGATGTCAAGAAATTGCACGTGCGTCCCATGGAACCCCTGGATAATGAAGAGGCTCTTGCAGCACCATTCTAAGGTGCGCACTTCGGAGTGGGCACGGTCGCTATGCGTGGACTGAGAACGCACATGTGCACGCACACACACACATCACTCTGAACATTCCCAAAGAAGATCCAGATGAGGGCTAAACGATCACTACCCTGAGCTAACTGATGGACGTCTTTCAGGGGAACACTTCCAATATTCCACCACAACAAATCTCAGGGCTGATGTCAGCACATGGTGGGGTGGGGCAGCTGACCGGGCTAAGGCCCACCGACACCCTTCCACAGCCTGCTTGTGAGTGCTTTGTCCCCTTTGCTTCCAGCCGCAATACACTGCCTAGCCCTGCGGGAGAAGGACGTGTGGGTGGGGCACCCCTAGCTTCATCCACACCATTGGGGAAGGGCCTGCAGCCAGCTGGGACTGCAGGTGGAGGGGGGAGCTTGTGAGTGGGCAGAAGAAGTCATATAGGCAGGTGGGGGCACTTAGGTGGGAGTACAAGAAGGGGAACCTAGAAGTGGGCATAGGAAGGTCCCTGAGCACTCTCTGCCCAAATGCCCCCAAACCTGGAACTGGCTCTGATAGATCTTTTCACTGGGCAGCCCCTTAATAAGTGGCTAAGGAACCCCTGGGACACTGTTTGAAAACCAGCAGCGTGTAAAACAACTGCAAGGCATGGCGCCTTCTTGGATTCTACAAAAAGAGGCAATTCCCTCAGAGAAGCTTGTCAAGAAACTGACTACATCTCATCTGTTTCTTGGCCTATTTCAAACATTGGGTACGGCTTTTCAGCCTAGTTAGAAGCTAGTTAGAAGCAAAGAAAACTTTTCTTTGGGGAAGTACTGTCCGGAGGACACTGCAAGTTCCGAGACAGATAAGAGGGTGGGAGGGAACCAGCCAGAGGTGCGAGACCGAGAGCATCACGGGCGGAACACTGAAGGGAGCTCATCTGGTCATGCAAGTGAATTCCCCTGAGTACAGGCTGACTGTTCACTGTTAGCAAAGGAGCCATTCTAGGCAGCTGCACCAGTAACTCCACTGCACTGTCATTAGTTTGTCCTGTCTGCCCTGTCTAGGGTCACCAGGCTGCAGCTGGCAACCCCTGGGAGAAACTGGGGGGTGGGCGGGCCCTGGCATGCCCTGGCTTGCAGGCCACAGGAGGGCACACTGATGGCCCTTCTGATAATACCCAGAAGTGATATCATTAGATGCTCCAGAATTTACCAAAACTCTTTGGTTTTTACCAGAAGCAAATCAGCATGCCTGTTGTGATACCAGGGGAAGCACGATTCAAAATTCAGGATTTACCATTCAGGATTCAAAATGGATTCTGATTCAACACAATTCTTCTACGATGTTAACTCTATTCACCTGAAAGATCTTCAATAAATATTCATGATACCAGACGTTTACTGTTATTGAATGTTTACAGAACCATTCCTGCTCATAGAGTTTGAGATCAATTCCCCAAATTTCCTCGTATCATTATATATTGTGGCTTGGAGGAGGGGTTCCCAACATTTCTGCATAAAGGCTTTTTGCTTATCTTTGTATAATTGGTGTAATTCAGTTTTAAGTTCAAAGTACTCCTTCAGGAAATACTCTAGGTTCAATTCCCTGTACTCAGGGCTTTTTTTCAGCGGGGAACGCAGTGGAACGGAGTTCTGGAACCTATTGAAAATGGTCACATGGCTGGTGGCCCCGCCCCCTGATCTCCAGACAGAGGGGAGCTTAGATTGCCCTCTGTGCCGCTTGGTGGCGCGGAGGGCAATCTAAACTCCCCTCTGTCTGGAGATGGGGGCGGGGCCACCAGCCATGTGACCATTTTCTCCAAGGGCAACCCACTGAGTTCCACCACCTCTTTTCCCTGAAAAAAACCCCTTCTCTATCCTGATGATAGACAGAGCACACTTCATACAATAGCATTCCCCATCAAACCAACCTCTTGTGGATACCGCTCTTACTCACTGTTGCTGCTCAGGCTGAGACCTCAAAACTTCAGAGAGTTGAATCATAATTTTATCATACTCCTGAAGCAGCTCAGATGTCTGGTTCAAACTCCTAGCTAATAGGACAAACTTCTAAAATAGGAGAGTCCAAAACACAAGCTGCCATTCGGGCCGCCTTGTTAGACCAGTGGATTCTGGGGTGGCATGCTATTTATCACCCTTCCAGAGTCATCTTTCGGATGTTCCCACCATCGAGAAGGAGAGGGGACATTTAATGCTAAGGCCAGGGGGATGTGATCATTTTCAACACAGTTCAAAATCTTCAAATAGGGGAAAACTGAATACACCTTTCCAACAGTTGACAACAAACTTATTGGACGGTAATTCACATGATCAGATTTAGGCCCCTTTTTATAGAGAGGAACAACTATTGCATGCCTCCATGATGGAGGTATTATTCCAGAGTCGTTTATTTGAGTAAAAACAGGGCCAACAGTTTACTCTACCACTGTGGTTAGCTTTCAAAAGATCGATTGGTATGAAATCTGTCCCTGGTTGCATTTGCTTAATTTAAAAAAAAAAAAACAGTTTCCAGTAAAATCAGAGGCCAAGAATCAGCTGCAGGAGATTTTAAAAGAATTCTCTCAAAATCTCCTTTGGGGGAATTACCAAACACAGAAGAAAAGTACTGTTCCCAAATCTCTGGAGGAATCCTTGATGGGAGAGTAGATAATCTAGAAAGACCATTATTAACCAAATTTCAAAATGTATGTGTCTCGTTCGTAATTGAAATAAGAATGTTCCACCTCTTACACAGAGCAAGCATTTTTTACACTTAATCAAAAGTTTAAAAAAGAGTTTTAATGAAATCAGTTCTGATAAGTGGAAGATAGATTAGTGCATTTTAAAAGATGATGTTTTGCTGTTATCTTCCTAATATATTCTCTGCACTCACTAAGCTGGAGATAACTGAATACAGATTGTCTTAAAGAGCTCTAAGGTTCTCAGTAATATTTCTATCGAGTTAGAGGTTTCTTTACAGTTTAGTCATTCATCCTGCAGAAATTTACAGTTCTTTGAGTTCATTATATCAATTGCTTTATGTGTTAATGAAGTAGACAATCTAAATGGTCTTAGCATTTTCAAGTCTTGAAGTAAATTAAGTCCAGATCCAAAGGTAATAATAAATCTGATGAAAGTAATTCAATAAACTGCAAAAGGAGATGACCCCCCACCCCATAATCATGGATCCGTGACAGTAACCCAGACGAAATCAAGACGTAGTCTATTAGACCAGTTCATTTATAGGTCTCGCAAGCATCACCTCCTACTGGATCTATTTCTCTGTCCCTAGTAAAGATCACAAGGCCATAACTGATCACACATTTAAGTAACAATTTGCCGGACAAATTAGTTTTAGAGTCTCTTGAAACTCTCTCATAAAGAATCAGGTGTCTCACTTCATTCAGAAAATCAGCTACCCTGCTGATAAAAGATCCACATCACTAGTCCCAATACAGGCATAAAAATCACCAGCTAGAAATAACAGGATACTGAGCTGTAATTTTATCCCCAAAAAATCCCCTAATTCATTCCTACAACTCAGGATTTCCTTAGACCAAGTTAGAGGGGGGAAGTAAACTGAGAGGATGAAAAGAGAAAATAATGGAAATTGTAGCAACTAAAGCTGAATAAATGCAACAGAGTGCTCGTCTTGAGACCAAACATGCCAGACTTGACTTTGATCGACCCTTAGAAAAACTTCAGTGGGCCTCTACTGTAAAAAAAAGTAAACCCGGTTAAGATAAATAGGCTCCTTAGCTCAGGTTTCTATAATGTGGAAACCTGAACGTCTAAGCAGCAACTTCAGTTTCGCTTAATCTACAACCCAGGAGAGCCTGATCTCGTCAGATCTCAGAAGCTAAGCAGGGTCAGCCTTGTTTAGCAATTGCATGGGAGACCTCCAGTAAAGACCACAGTTGTGGAGGCAGGCAATGGCAAACCACCTCTGTTAGTCTCTTGCCATGGAAACCCCTCCAGGGGTCGCCATAAGTCAGCTATGACTTGAGGACAGAATTTCATTTTTTCATTATTTCAGCCAGTAATACTCCCCTAGAGGTCCTTTATGCCCAGGACAGGAACTAGAGAATTAGATGGTACTACTAAGTCTACAAAAGTAAAATGAATTGGAAGAGTGTTTGACACAACAGCTTCCTTATTATCCATAGGCAATAATTTGTAGACAAAAAGTTTAAATTTGAAGCTGGCAAAATGGATGATGAAGAGATCGTTCTTATCATTTCACTCAAAGGTAAAACAGCTAGCTGAGAACCCACATTGATGACACATCTCTGTCTAATACTTTCCAGAGGGGCCTGGAGACTTTGAAGGCAGTTTATTAAATCATCCTGACCCATGGAAGGAAGAGCACCAAAAGCAGGTAACAAACCTTCCTCCATAGCATTTACATCATCTTTTATTTCCAAGCTTGCCAGTCTGGGATTAGAAGCATGAGGAACCCTCTTATTGTATTGTCGAAGGCTTTCACGGCTGGAAAACGATGGTTGTTGTGGGTTTTCCGGGCTGTATTGCCGTGGTCTTGGCATTGTAGTTCCTGACGTTTCGCCAGCAGCTGTGGCTGGCATCTTCAGAGGTGTAGCACCAAAAGACAGAGATCTCTCAGTGTCACAGCGTGGAAAAGATGTTGGCAGGTCATTTATATCTACTCAGGAGGGGTGGGGTTGAGCTGAGTCATCCTGTAAGAGTGTTTCCCAGGGTGTGGAATGCTAATGGCGGGAGGCTTCACTGTATCCTGAGGAGGTTCTTTTGCATATGGATTGGTACTTGATGTGCTAATCTTCTCTGCCGGGCTATTGTCGAGTATAGAGTGTTTTGTTAGCCTGGTGTTTTTCAGAACTGGAAACCATGCTCTGTTCATTCTTAAGGTTTCTTCTTTCCTGTTGAAGTTTTGCTTATGCTTGTGAATTTCAATGGCTTCCCTGTGCAGTCTGACAAAGTAGTTGGAAGTGTTGTCCAGTCTTTTGGTATCCTGGAATAAGATACTGTGCCCTGTTTGAGTTAGGCTATGTTCAGCCACTGCTGATTTTTCAGGTTGTCCAAGTCTGCAGTGTCTTTCATGTTCTTTTATTCTTGTCTGGATGCTACGCTTTGTGGTCCCGATGTAAACTTGTCCACAGCTGCAGGGTATACGGTATACTCCTGCAGAGGTGAGGGGGTCTCTACTGTCTTTTGCTGATCGTAGCATCTGTTGTATTTTTCGGGTGGGTCTGAATACTGCTTGAAGGTTATGCTTTTTCATAAGCTTTCCGATCTGATCAGTAATTCCTTTGATATATGGCAAAAACACTTTTCCTGTAGGAGACTGTTTTTCCTTGGTTGTTTGATTCATCCTGGGTTTGATTGCTCTTCGGATTTCATTTCTGGAGTAGCCATTTGCCTGAAGTGCGTGGTTTAGAATATTAATTTCCTCATTGAGAAAGTGCGGCTCACATATCCGTCTTGCACGATCCACTAATGTTTTCATTATGCCTCTTTTCTGTCGGGGGTGGTGATTGGAGTTTTTGTGTAAGTACCGATCAGTGTGAGTGAGTTTCCTGTAGACCTTGTGACCTAACTGAAAGTTTGCTTTGCGGATGACCAAGGTATCCAGAAATGGGAGTTTTCCCTCGATTTCTTTCTCCATTGTGAATTGTATGTTCAGGTGGATGTTGTTGAGATGATTCAAAAACCCCATCAATTCTTCCTCCCCATGGCTCCAAATGATAAATGTATCATTCACAAACCGGAACCATACACTAGGTTTTTGGGCTTTGTTGGTAGTCAAAAATATGACACATAGAGGGAAAGATTGAGCAAACTAGTTCAGTCACAGGAGCAAGCAGATGTTGCATATTTCTGTTTAGTTCTGTTTTTCTCTGAGTAGTTGTTACACTATCTGGATGCAGAGCCAAGGCACGATGTCTCTGGAAACCCTAAGAGGTAGTATTCGATAGCTGGAGTGAAAGTCCTTCATTTTAAATAACATAGATGGAATATTGGCATGCTTAAATACTAGCCAAACTCTGTTATAAGATGGTAGCTTGGAAGACAGTCAACAGCAGATAAATCAGTGGAATTAAAATGAACTCACAATAGGTTACTCAAAGAAGAGATAACATCTCTTTGAGACTGCCGCTGCCCTTTGTTTGTTTTAACAAGGGCCCTTTTTATTCATTCATTCACAAAGTCTGCTCCTAACCAGCATTATTAGCATTATCAAATGTGTCTAAAAATTCATTTGTTGGCCAGTTCTCCTTTCCATTTTTAGAGTTCTTCCTCTCTTAATTGTGCCCTTGAGGATCAGTGAGGCCTCCAATTCCCTTGAAATTTTCCGAAGGAAGACATGAAAGAAGCTACTAAGGGTATCAAATTGTTTGATTCTTCTCAGTAACTGTTCAAAAATTCAAATTACGGTGTGATCCGTTAGCTCTGCAGTCCTTTTGATATATCAGTGAAGAATTTCCCAAAGATATTTCATTCTCATTAGTCTCATTATGTGGCAAGTCCTCACAGCCGATATCTGAAAGGGACTTGAGAGCTAAAGGAGAAGCTGCTGTTAGGAACTCTCTTAAAGCTACACTAAAATCAAACAGTCCATTAAATTTTAATTGTTCCAGAGTCTTTATGTGGTCCAGAATATCTGAACCTGACTGATGACATTGTTTTGAGTTCATTTGAAGCTGAAGTTAAACAGGAGTTGATGCAAATACTCTAAAATAATATGCGGAAAACATGCTCGCAAACTTCCCCCAAACACTCTTTAATATCTCCCAACTCTTAAGATGAAAGCCATTTTTTTTAAAAAAATCCATGTCTCCAGAAGGTCACTCTAAATCAATCGATGGCTCAACTAAAAAAAATCAAACAACCCCCCCCCCCCGCCCCTAAAAACTAACATAAATTCAACAAATGAAATAGAACAGAGCCGGGAGTGGAGCAAACAGCCATTGCTAACCCGGCACCATCTCGGAGGAAGATCCAATGACTGCCGTCTCTAATTAAACCAACACAGCAGAGGAGCTGAGGGGAAGTCCCCGGGCCCATTTCTCCCACACGTGGTTTTCATGGCTATCTCGTTCCGTCAAGGAAAAGAGCAAGTAACACATTCCTGCGTCTCGATTAGAGATGGGCATGATCTGAATTACGATTTCAAAAAACCCGTGGTTTTGGCGTTTTCGCCATCGTGACTCAGCTAATCGGTTCTGTCCATGGCAACCGATCCAGCCGTCGGGAGTTTGCTTGTTCGGGACTTGATTGGATGGGTCAGTTTCTGTTTGGAATTGCAGACACTCTTGCGCTAGTAATTTATTCCCAGGGCAGCGGAGTCAGGGAAATGAGCTGTGTTTGCCCTCCTTCTATCGCCCTTGAAACTCAAAGGCAAAAGGCAGTGCGGGTGGCTGGGAGGCCGCCTGCGCTGTTCGCCTTTCCCCAGGACAAGGGGCGCGTGGGCAAGCCAGCCGCCCCTTGTCCTGGGGAAAGGCAAAAGGCAGTGCGGGTGGCTGGGAGGCCACCTGCACCGTTCGCATTTCCCCAGGACAAGGGGCGCGCGGGCAAGCCGGCTGCCCCTTGTCTTGTGGGGCAGGTGAATGGCGCGGGCAGCCTCCGAGCCCCTTGCGCTGCCACCAGCTCCACAGCGCACCGGGACAGCCGGCTTGCTGCATGGGCGGGGGCGACTCAGGAGCGCGCACACGCACACAAGAGCCTAACTACAGTTGCCCTGGGAGCTGGCCTCCCCGATTCCCGATTGTGGACCGGAAACGAGAGTTGATCGTTTAGAATCGGCGGCCGGTGTTCAGCAGCAGCCCAGATCCACGAACGGCTGAATCGGAATTTTTTTTTGGATCAGGCCCATGTCTAGTCTCGATACTCCGGCTCCTCCTCCATCTTGCCTGCTAAAGCCTAAATGAAGTTTGAGAAAAAAGTCAAGGTCCTTGTCCAGGCAAACTCTCTGAAGAATTTCTAAGGAAGCTAAAAGGGTTTAGCTTTAAACTTTCTCAATAGTATTGTCGAAGGCTTTCATGGCCAGAGAATGATGGTTGTTGTGGGTTTTCCGGGCTGTATTGCCATGGTCTTGGCATTGTAGTTCCTGATGTTTCGCCAGCAACTGTGGCTGGCATCTTCAGAGGTGTAGCACCAAAAGACAGAGATCTCTCAGAGCGGAACCACAAGTGACGCCTGACACAGGTTGGACACTTGTCAGCTTCCCTCCAGTTTTGATGGGAAATGTAGGCAGCTTGGCGGAATGTTGGACAAGTGACAGTTGAAAAGTTCATTGGACAGCAGTCAGAGAGCCAAGCTGCAAGACCAGGATGCCTACATTTCCCATCAAAACTTGAGGGAAGCTGACAAGTGTCCAACCTGTGTCAGGCGTCACTTGTGGTTCTGCTCTCAGTGTCACTGGTGCTACACCTCTGAAGATGCCAGTCACGGCTGCTGGCGAAACGTCAGGAACTACAATGCCAAGACCACGGCTATACAGCCCGGAAAATCCACAACAACCATATTTCTCAATAGTGTTTATCACAAATTCTCCCTAAAGAGTGAACACAGGAACAATCTTGTTGATTCAGACAAAAGGTCTATCGTGTGTGTTTACCATTTTGTTTCAAGCTAGATGCCCCAGAATCTGTTTACTTTTTACGTTCGGATAGCATTCTGCTTCCAATCCACGAGAATATTTGTCAGTCTTGCAGGGTGCCTACTTATGGCTGGCAAACTCCCAGCAATTTATCCTCAGCCCACTGATTGCTAGCCGATTGGCAGGAGGAAGCAGACGGGGAAAATGGGTGCATGCCTGCTCATGCATGTGCACACCAGTAGGTTCCCCCCCACCCCCACCCCCCATTACTGGGCACACCTGACAACCTCCCTGTGGTACAGTCCTAAGCCCCCCGGATACAGGCAGCAAACAGGGACACTGTAGTGTGGGGGGGGGGTGGAGATTTTTCAGAGGGAATAGGGCAAGATTTGCTGTACCGCTCAAAGGCTTTGGATACAAATTGACTGAGTTGACTAAAAAGTTTGTTTTTTCTCAACATAATATTTTGCCTCCTGGATAGATAAGGTACCAGACCAGACATCTCCACTGCGCAGCCAAACTAATTTCTGTTCAACACCAACTTTAGAACTAGTATTTGCATTGATGTTACATTTTTCACAGAACAGAATTGTACAGCACCCCCATTAATCCAAATACAGAACAATTAAAAGCTACTATATTTATCTCTCTGTCTTTTAGAGCTCACACCCATTGTATAATTCATAAAGGTTACGGATATATTGGCTTGGATTTCCTAAATATAAACTGCAGCTGAGAACATTCCCCAGGCATATTCAAATAAACTCACACAATCTATATATAGGGGCCCGTGTGGCTATCTTATATCTCAATATATCAAATTCTCAAATGGTCAAATCTGTCGATACTTAAATCCAGAGACTGGAACTATAAACAGACAAGACAGACCTTTCTATGACCCTGAAATAAAGCCCAGGATTGTTGAAAAGAAATACACTGAGAGGTTGAAAACCCACAAAATTTATTTAAGAAAAGGATGCCCTCAGACTGTTGCTAGACAAACACAACAAGATTGCCAGGCTTCAAGCCTTAGTTCCTAACTGTAAAAAACAGAGGGAGAAGGGCGGGCCTTTCCCACCACTGTTTTGGACTTTGTAGGGCCCGGTTCAGCCACAAACACCAGGCGACCTGCTACTACACAACTTGCATGACTCACACAGGATTAGAAAAGAGTGAGAGTCCAGTAGCACCTATAGGACTAACAAAATGTGTGGTAGGGAATGAGCTTTCGTGAGTCACAGCTTCAGATACTGCTAGAATGTGAGTCCTTCTGTCCTTATATATTGGAGAGTGGAGTGATTACAGAAGCCAAATGATAATAGCCGGTGAATGACAATGGCAGGAGTGATTGAATAGGGTGGGGTATGCAGAGGGGTGGTGGGTGTGGAGAAATCAGCATTGGTGATGAGACAGGAAGCCAATGCCTCGATTCGGTCCCGGAGGATGCAATGCCTTGAGCTTCGTTATCAGTTGCAATTCAACAGTCTTGCTAATGTTCAACGGCAGCCAACCCACAAAAGCCCGTGTAGTACAGTGGTTAGAGTTGCAGACTAGGATCTGAGAGTCTCAGGTTCTAATCACCTCTTCCCTGTGGAAGCTCATTGAGCCACTTATACATTCTCAGGCTAACATCTCACAGGGTTGTAGTGAGGATAAAACGGAGGAAAGGAGACTGGTGTGAGCTGCTTTGGGTCCCTAATGGGGAGAAAGTTGGGATATAAATTTAGTAAATAACTAATAAATATTGCGGAACTGGGGGGGGGGCACATAAAAGCTAGGTTGACTAGGGGGTGGGAAGGAGAGAAGGCAGCAAAGAAAAGTGAGGATATGGGGGTTGCCAGGGGGAGGGAAAGAGGAAATAGTATGGAGAAGGCGATACTGGTGGAAATGCCCCTCACAGTTCCTCAAGGGTTCCCCGCTGTGCAGCTGGGCCTGGTCTGGCACCTGGCGATGTGCAGCTCAGCCAGAGGTTTGCTGGACTGAGGTTTCCAGGGTGAGGTGAGGAGGGGAAGCTGAAGACAGGGAACAGGTAAAGGTGGGTTGGCCGGAGGGTGAGAAGGAGAGAAGAAAGCAGGGAAAGGGGAGAAGTTGTTGGGGGCTGCCAGGGAAGGGAAGGAGGAACGAGTGGGGGGTGGCAGGTAACGGCTCTGAGGAACAAGACACATAACAGAAGTCCTTCAGCAGTCGTACAAGCCCGAGGGGAACTGCGAGGTTTGGAAAAACAAAAAACAGTAAAGATAGGCCATTCCACACTGTAGTAGGACTCTTAGAGTTAATATCAAGTTAATGTTTGTGTCAGAAACTCAGACATTTGGGGCTTAATATCTGAGACATTCAAAAAAGCATTATTTGAGAACTTGGCAGGCAAGTTGTCAGCCTCCAGGCTATTTCCCGGATCCCAAAGTAAACTCTTTTAATAGCGCTTTGTGTATTTTAAAGCGATAATGTCCGAAGTGGTACTCTTTTGCCATTGAGATAAGGGCTTCATAATGCAACCTTCATAGTTTACGGAAGGAAGAAGGGAAAGCAAACCCCCGCTCTTGTTCAGCGTGCCATCCAGATGTTCAGTGGTGATTCTTAGATTTGCAACACAGACTTTCTCTCAGGCACCGTAATACAAAGCTCTTTCGTCCTTGCGGACGCCATTCTGCATCAATCTGCTCCTGGCAGATTAGATTGTTCAGTGATCCAGAGGTGAAATTTAAATTTGAACTAAGACTAAATCGAAAATTGTTACAGCCTTGCACCATCCAGCACGTATATGAACGGCATTCCTCCTCATGATGTGGTGGTGTCTTAATATTTAGGGTCCAGAATTTAGCCCATTCAGATTTACCCCTCTTGAATGAACAGTGTAGTGCAAAGATTTTTTGAAGCCTGTTCAGAGGCTACAGACGGCGGCCCATCATTACCCATCAGGTGTGAGATGCAAACAGTGCCCATTTTTGAATGCTTTAGAGTCCTTGTGGATGTGCTATAATGCCGGGCCAAATACATTGTCTCCATCAACTCTTTCTCTCTCCTGTTCTATGCTTTTTCTCATCCCAGCACCGTGTTTTCCTAGAACTTTCAGCTGTAACTTCCTACACACCCTTGGCACATCTTGCTACACCCCACTGAGAGAACTAGCTCCATCCCTCTGCCATGAATTGCAACACTAGAACATCGCATCTTCTAAAACCTCTTTGAAATTGTCCATAACGTTCTTCAGTATTAGTTGACAAAACAGATTTACATCTGTCAATGCAGGATGCTACAATACAGCCAGAGATTTGAGAACTTCTGCATGTCAATCAAACGTAGTATGAGTTCACTAACATACAATGCATTATTTATATCACAGAGTTACAGCTGTGGATTCTAAGGTGCTTTTATGTTGGCACAACAACAGTTCCTCTTGATGGAATAGCACATCTTTTTGTGGAACAAGGAACAGAGATATATTGTCAAAAGGCTTTCACGGCCGGAGAATGATGGTTGTTGTGGATTTTCCCGGCTGTATAGCCGTGGTCTTGGCATTGTAGTTCCTGACATTTCGCCAGCAGCTGTGAATGGCATCTTCAGAGGTGTAGCACCAAAAGACAGAGATCTCTCAGTGTCAAACCGAGAGAGATCTTTGCTAAATCCCCTCCTGGTGCAGATTGCACAGTTTCTTTCCTCAACTATTCCTGCACAGTGTGTGTGTGTGTACACACACACAGCGAGGCAGCACTAGGTACGTGGACTCGCTGACTGGCCAGCTCACCCAGAGGCGACTGGCTGGCACAGCCAGGCGAGAGCACGAAGATGACAACAGCAACAGACCCATGCAGATTCACTGGCTGGGCCACTCTTTCTCCTGCAAATGGAAATGAGAGAAGTAGGAAAGTGGCAGTGACACACAACTTCCCACACACCCAGACATGCCACCATCTGGAGCGGGGGGGGGATGGGGCAGCTGGACAAACAGCCAGAGGAGGCAACAGGGGCTTGGCAGAGGGCGGAGGGGCAATCACCCCCTCATGTCTAGGGCTGCCTCGCTGTGCACTGGTTCAGGACAGGGCCTCGTGGCTCTGTCTTTAAAAACTACAGATCAATTAAAATGGCATCAGTGGTCGTGGGGATAATCCCGCGGCAGCCGACATGTCAAGCTTGGCTTCCAGTCAGTTGAAATCTCTGGGTCTAGAAGGGTGTGACTCTGCTTGGGGCTGTGCTGCACGTTGCCCAGCAGACCAGTCTACTGCACAGAGTAGCCGTGAAGGTAAAGTGAGGGAGGGGCTCCATGTATGTTACCCTGAGCACTTTGGAAGAAGGAGAAATAAATAGAAATATGTACAATGTAAAGTAATGTCAAATATATATTATTTTTGCTGGTATGCTATATTGGTCAATCAATTTAGAGAGGTCTTCTCCTCTCCTTGAATGGCAGGCTGGCTTCAATTTACATATCATTCTGATGGCAAATATTCTTTAATATCTATGGGATATTCTCGATAAATTATTCTGTATTTTAGCTGTTGATTCATAGGTAAGGGTGAAACCCACACCAAAGCTTTCATGAATCTTATCAAACATCTCTTGCCTCCATCAAAATTCCTCCAATGGTTCTCCTATAATTGGATTCCAAAAAGTCACGTTGATTTCAGCAGCCTAGAATTTAGAACCAACGGTTGTTTCTAATTGAGAGACCACTTCCTTCAGTTTAAACTTCAATCCTGTCCATTCTAAAGGACTTAACAAAGCCCCACTGCAAAAGAGAGGAAAAGGCAACAAGGGTTACCCAGTTGGAAATTACAGCGTTTCCCAATTCTTTGCTTGCAATTATCCGTACAAATAAGATATTTTAATCCATTACTGCATTTAAACACAATATTTTTAGTCATCATTACCAGATTGTTCAAATAATAGAAATGGTGAATGAAATTATTTCAGCAATATTAGAGTGCTCAAATATGCTCTTTGTAAGATTGAAGTGACTGGGACAAATCTATCCTCCAGTGAAGTGTAAGAGAAAAAGTAATTGGATTGCACAATTGGATTGGATTGCTCACATCTCTGGGTATGTTCCTATACTTTCATCATTTATAATAAGTTAAACAATGAAAAAATAGGGGGAGAAACGCCTTTTTCTTTTCAAAAAATGCACATGCATTTCTGTGCAGGATCAAGACATCTCCATGCCACTAAGCACTCTAAATGCATCGTTTACATATTAGAAACATCGCTTCTGGGCATAAAAGAATATTCTTTACTATAAGATTACTGCCAGTTTAAATTTACCACCCAACTTTTCCAATTAAATTATGCATAAACATACATTTTTATTCAGCTTCCTTACTTTTTCTGAGCTCTTTTATTTTAATATATTGGACCATATCTTAGTGATTCG
The DNA here is from genome assembly GCF_028583425.1 of Eublepharis macularius. Taxonomy (NCBI): domain Eukaryota; kingdom Metazoa; phylum Chordata; class Lepidosauria; order Squamata; family Eublepharidae; genus Eublepharis; species Eublepharis macularius. Next base: position 143,700,886 of record NC_072795.1, on the reverse strand, counting down.
TTGCCCCACCCTTATCCCCTGTCTCAGATTCCTTATATGCCTGTTTTACCATTTCCTCATAAATAACTTACATTCTAATAGAATGATACATTTTATTTTGGACCTTTCCACAACTCAGAAATATAGATCGAGTTCAATTTGCACACATGCTGTAACTGGAATTGTATCTGTTATTCCAAAGAGGCAGGGACGACCGCATGGCATGTATGGTAGCAGATATCAGCACACTTTTTATTAAGCAGACTATTTACATTTAATTGCCAGGATCCTTCCTCCTATATCCATAAAATTTAAAATATACTCCCTTCTGTTTACTATTTGGCAGCTATTTAGGCAATAAGAAATGAGAAATCCTACTATATAAAAGGCTAAGCATTTTCAAGACAACTCACTTCCTACACTGTTGCACCACCGGAGGGCACTGCTATGGGAGGAAGCCCAGATGAGGCAGCCAGACCTCCACAGAGCGTGGCACGGTGGGAAGCACAGGCCGGGATCAGGCATGGAGCAGGTGGCAATGCCTGCCTCCCTCTTTTACCCAACTGAGATCAGGAGCGGAGCAGGTGGCAATGCCTGCTCTCCGTCTTCACCCAGCTGGGATCAGGAGAGGAACAGGTAGCAATGCCCACCTGCCCTTCACCCAGCTGGGAACAGGGGGGACCAAGTGGCAATGCCAGCCCCCTGCATTCAACCAGATGGGATCAGAAGTGGAGATGGTGGCAATGTCTGCCCGCCACCTTCACCCGCCTGGGATCAGGTGCAGAGCAGGTGGCAATGCCCGCCCACCCTTTACCAGCGTTCCTGGTAACGTGCGCTCATGAGCAATGGCGCACGAATTTTAACATGCCAGCGCATGACTGAGAAAGCCCAGCGCACAGAAGGGTGCCCTGGGCCTCCCCTTCCCTGTTTCCCGCCCCGACAGCCTGCCTATGATGCCCTCACCCTGCCTTGGTGCAGGCCTGGCTTGGTGCAGCCCCGGCCCCAGGACCACACCCTGCCCTCCTTGTTTCCTGCCAGAAGGGGCTGGTGCGGGCCCCAGCCATGGCACAGAGGGGGAGGTGGCGGCAGCATGGGCAGCCTTGGGGCCTCTTTGCCGCTCGCCTGCAGAGCCAGGAGCCAGAGGAAGCAGCGGCATTGGGCAGAAGGCCTCTCCGCCGCACACACGCACTCACGCACTCTGCCACCGCCACCGGCAGCGGTGTGGGGCTGGTGGCCTTGAGGCCTCTCCCACACACACGCTGTGTCCAGTGGCGGCGGCAGTGTGGGGTAGGCGCCCTTGAGGCCTCTCCGCCACATGCACACCACGCCCGGTGGTGGCAGCGGCGGCGGCGTGGGGAGGGCAGCCTTGAGGCTTCTTCATTGCATGCCTGCAGCATAACATGGGAGCTGGCGGTGGCGGGGGGCGGGGGGCCTTGAGGCCTTTTCGCCGCACACCCGCAGCACCGGGAGGCATCGGAGGCAGTGACATGGGGCGGGTGGCCGCGGGACATCTCCGCTGCATGCTCGCAGAGCTGGGAGCCGCTCTGCTGCACTCCCGCAGCTCCAGCAGCTGGAGGAGGGAGATGCGTGATGCTCTGTTCTCCAGAAATTGGCTGATAGACTGGAGATGGACTGCTTTGATGGACTGGTGGATGGATTCTGAGATAAAGTTGGCACCATCTAATTGAGTGATTTAACAGTCAGGAGACACAGGCACTGATTGTTTTTACATAACACAGTTTAAAAGGAAAAAAACATTAAAATGTGGAATCTCTCCGTCTCCTTCTGATGCTGGGGATTCAAACCTGGGCCCTGCATCACGTCTGCCCCACACTGTTACTCTGGTATAAATTTTTGGGAAATTAGGTTCTCCTTTCTTAACACTTTAAGCCCTGTATCCAACTGCTTTGTTTTCAAATTTCTTCAACCCATTCCCTATTGCATTGTTCACTGACTGCCCCATTCTGTTGATGGTATTGACTCACACTGTGAAATCTGCCTTGAGTCTCAGTGAGAAAGGCTGACTATATACACATCAAACAAAATAAAATAAATAGCAGTCCTGCAAGGTTTTTAAGGCAAGAGATATGCAGAGTTGGTTTGCCATTGCCTGCTTCTGCAAAATGACACGGGGGGGGGGCACTTACTTAGCTTCAGAGATATAAGATCAGGCTATCCTGGTTTGGGGTATACTACCCCAAAACATGGAGTATTCAGTTAACCCTTATGTGAAAAAAAAACTGTGAACAGACCTTTCATCCACACATTTCTCTAATCATTTTTAAAGTCCCTAATACCCTCTAGCAGTTGCCACATCTTGCAGCAGTGAATTCCATAAATTAAAGATACAGTCTGTAATATATGGTCAAAGAAGCTGATATATTGGATGACCCTGCATTTATCTGCATTGAATAAGGGTGGATCTGTTTTGGCATATTCCATTACATGTTTGTGAGTTTTATTAGATCCCAGCTTTCTGGTGACAATGGATGTCTGTATTTCTGATAGTACGTGGTTCAATTCATCAATAAGATGCCAGGAAGTCACATTCCTTTAGAACCAAAAGTGATTCAATTAGATTTGTTTAAAAGAGATATATTTCTCTTCAGCTATAAAACTGGTGTTAAGCTTGACTACGGCCACACCTGGAGTATTGTGTGCAGTTCTGGAGGCCTCACTTCAAAAAGGATGTGGCCAAAATCGAGAGGGTGCAGAGGAGAGCAACGAGGATGATCAGGGGTCTGGAGACTGAGCCCTACAAGGAAAGGCTGAGGGCCTTGGGAAAGTTTAGTTTGGAGAAGAGGAGGTTGAGGGGGGACATGATTGCTCTCTTTAAATATTTGAAAGGCTGTCATTTGGAGGAGGGCAAAGAGCTGTTCCAGTTGGCAGCAGAGGGTAGGACGCGAAGCAATGGGCTAAAACTACATGCACAAAGGTACCGGCTAGATATTAGGAAAAACTTTTTCACGGTCAGAGTAGTTCAAAAGTGGCATCAGCTGCCTAGGGAGGTGGTGAGCTCCCCTTCACTGGCAGTTTTCAAGAAGAGGCTGGATGAATACTTGTCAGAGATGCTTTAGGCTGATCCTGCACTGGGCAGGGGGTTGGACTAGATGGTCTGTATGGCCCCTTCCAACTCTGATTCTACTGCAGGAAAAATGGCCACATTGGAAGATATGGCTAAATTCATCTGACATGCAGATAAATTTAAACAGACATGCAATTTCATTGGATGGCTAGAAGCTAATAAAACTCAGAAACATTTAATGGAGTATGTCAAAACAGATCCACCTCCTTTCAATGCAGGTAAATGCAGGCTCATCCAATATATCAACCTCCCTAACCAACATCACCTTTGCCTTGTCTGGATTCAGTTTCCCCTTGTTTTCCCTCTATCTCTTGACCACAGCTACCATGCAGTGGCCCGATGTGGAGATTACATATGCATAAGTGGGTGATGGCACCCAATATCAATGCCTCAGGCAATCTAATTCAGAAGTCTTTTAATCAAATGGATTCTGGTTTTGGAAAAGGCGTGCTCACAACTTGCAAGTTGCTGCTCACAAATTGGATTTCTGGCTCACAACACTGCACTGCTTAGAGGGAACATTGCTTACCCAGCTGGAATCAGGACTGGAGTAGGTGGCAATGCCTGCCCCCTGCTATCATGCAGCTCGGATCAAGAGCAAACCAGATGTCAATGTCCGCTCCTCCCTTGACCTGGCTGAGATCAGAAGTGGAGCAGGTGGCAATGCCCATACCCCACCATCACCCACATAGGACCAGGAATGGAGAAGGTGGCAATGCCCACCCCCACCTTCACCCCGCTGGGATGGCGTGGAGCAAGTGGCAGTGCTCACTCCCCTGCCTTCACCTAGCTGGGATCAGGAGTGGAGCAGGTGGCAATGCCTGCCTGACCTTCACTCAGCTGGGATCAGGAGGGGAGAAGGTGGCAATACCCAACTCCCCATGGCATTCACCCAGCTGGGATCTGGTGTGGAGCAAGGAGCAATACCCGCCCTCTACCTTCACCCAACTGGGATCAGGGATAGAGTAGGTGACAATGTTCCCCCCCCATCACCCCACTGGGATCAGGAGCAGAGCAGGTAGAAATGCCCATCCCCCCTTCCCCCAGCTCAGATCATGAGCAAAGAAGGTGGTAATGCCCACTCTCTCCTTCGCCCAGCCAAGATCAGGAGTGGAGCACGTGGCAATGCCCACCCCCACCTTCACTTAGCTGGGATGGCACAGAGCAGGTGGTAATGATCACCCCTCACCTTCACCCACCCGGTATTAGTAGTGGAGCAGATGGCAATGCCCACCCCCCCTTCACCCAGCCGGGATAAGTGATAGAGGAGGAGGGAATGTCCGCCTGCCGGTCCTCCCCTTTCTAGAACTCGTTGTATTTTCCCCTATAATGGGCTTTATTCCTAGTAAGAAATAAGACTAAGCAACAGTGGAATTTGAGAGAAGGCAGGCAAGTATATTCTCTCTTCCATGATGCATGGTTTCCTCTGGTTGGGCAGCTGTGGCTGGAAGTTGGTGGGTGGCAGTTGTGGGCCCCAATTTAAAAAAAAAACATTTGGAAGCAGCCTACGAGTCATTGTTTTGCAACAAAATGACATAAGGAGGAACTGTGCATACTGCATCAACACAATACACAGGGTTTGGTGTTGTTATGCATATTAGGCAAGGCTTGCTGCTCTAAGAAAATGGACTGGTTTATTCAATACTTTTCTAACAATGCAAGCATTATCAGCAGGGCTTTTTTTCTGGGGAAAGAGGTAGTGGAACTCAGTGGGTTGCCCTAGGAGAAAATGGTCACATGGCTGGTGGCCCCGCCCCCTGATTTCTATGCAGAGGGGAGTTGAGATTGCCCTCCGCACCGCTGGAGCAGCGCGGAGGGCAATCTCAACTCCCCTCTGTCTGGAGATCAGGGGGCGGGGCTACCAGCCATGTGACCATTTTCAAGAGGTTCCGGAACTCCTTTCCACTGCGTTCCTGCTGAGAAAAAGCCCTGATTATCAGTAATACCTCACTACAATTTTGTGTGAGATACAAGTAAACATAATTAGAAACAATGTCCACTGTTTTTTAAGGAGTTAAGAAGTGAGCAAAACTCATAGTTTCTTGCAATTCTATTTACCGTTTTTTGAGAACGCCATTTCTGTTGAATGTCATTTTATTATTCTAATATCTGTGAGTACGGGAGCACATCAGTTCGTTCAAGATGAGGATTTTCTCTCATCAGGACGTAAGCCCTAAGATGTTTTTGTACTCATGATGTCACTGAGGCACGGGGTTTTGTGATTTTAAGACATTTTCACACAGGTGGGCATTGAATGCACGTATGAATGGTGAAGGCTTAGCACCAGGGCTACCATCTGATAGGTCATTTTGTTGCAAAACAGTGAAAGTACTGAGAATGTAAAAAGAAAAAAAAATAGTGCTGACATTGTATGAATGCAAGAATGCATAATAAAATTTCTACACTTAAAAAAAAAAAAGAACACATAATGCTTATTCACATTAGAAAGGGATAGAACAGCAGTATTACAATGAATTTTTTCCAGTCATAATAATAGAAGTTGCCATGTATGAATTCCGTGATTGTTGTTTTGTGTGCTGTTTGGTGTTTTGTGTTACTTATTGTAGCATATTTATTTATCTCGACTAAGACAGCTCCTGCTTTTTGATTTCATTTTTTAAATGTTTTCTTTTCAATAAATGTGCACAACATACAAATGGAACAATATACAAAACTGTAAATTCTACCAATTTATAATTCTACAAATTACGCGATATTTATTCTACAAATGGTGTTCAACCTAAGACATAAAAGCTTTTTAAAGATATGATGTCCTTTTAAATTTAGGTATGGCGCTTGAGGTCACTCTTGCATGAAAAGGCTATTTGTTCTTCCCTTGTTAAATCTTACGCTTTCATGTAGATTTGTGACTCTGAAAATTCCCTATTCCTGTAAATTAATTTCACTTTGTTAAGCAGATGGGTCAGAAGCAAAGGACTAACAGTTTGGAGGAGAAGAAAACGTTGCTGGAAAGGATGGTAAGAAATTAGAGTTCGCTGTATTTCTTTAATATTGAGAAATGGCTTGGGAATTCCAGTTCTTGGGAAGCTCTCATCAATGGATTTCTGTATTGAACTAGTTTCAGGTGGGTGGCCATGTTGGTCTCTAGAAGAGGAGCAAGAAATGGATCCAGTAGCACCTTAAAGACCAATTAGATTTCCAGGGTATGAGCCTTCAAGAATCAAAGCTCCCTTCATCAGATATGGGGAGTGGAAAAAGGAAGGAGTGTCAAGATGCTAGCTAGAATACATGTTGTAATTAGCTTAATAGAGCATGGGTGTGAAGTGCAGAAAATTAGCATCTGTAATGTAAGCAAATTTCTATGTCCCAGTTCTATCTGGGGGAAATCCATTGAACAAATTTGCAAATAAATTCAGTTTCAGCCATCTCATGTTGGCTAGGGTGCGTTTTCCTCCTTTCCCTGGGTCTGCTAGGTTCTGGCTGAGCGAGCAGAGGGTTGTGTTGGCTACTGTGTGTGTTTTCCCTCCTTTTCCCCTCCTGTGGTTGCTGAGCCACCTGACTTCTGAGTAAAACAAGTCACCTGACTTGAGCTGGGGGTGGGGTTTGCAATTACACAGCTGCATAAATAGGCTCATACAACTAGGAATGAGTCATATGGAGCAAGCAAACAGGAAGAACAAACGGGAAGTTTTATCTGGGAATTGGGCAGGGGAGTGTAGGAAATTCTGGTCCACTTCTTATACGGATTGAAGCAACATGGCTGGTGAGGGAGCTGAAGTAATGACCGGCAAAGTCTGTGCCACTCTCATCTTTTTACCAAAGGGCAATGGAAATTACACTGGCAGCAAGCGCAAGCTGGTAGCCCTGCTGGAGGAGAAGATACAAGGGCTTGTGGCATGCCTATCCACACTCCACCTTATCAGGATAGGTGGAAAGAACAGATGACACACTCTTGGGAGGGCAACAGGAGGACGTGATTACTAAGAGCCAGCATGGGCTCCTCAAGAACAAGTGATGTCAGACTAAGCTCTCTTTTGAGAGAGTTACCTCTTTGGTGGATCAGGGAAATGCTGTGGACGTGGTTCCCTATATGTTCAGCTTCTCCAAGATGCCGGCACAGGCAGGAGTGTTTGGGAGCTGCTCCTGCCATTTATGCAGATTGTAGTTGCCCTCTCTCATTTTTACCACATATTTACCACACAAAAAGTGAAAGGGTATTTACTCCATCAGGGTGTGCTGCTGGCCTGTTGGTTATCTCTAGTATCGAGTTATCTGGATACTAGACACTAGAGGCTGTGAGTATTGGGGCTTAATTACTTCCTGATGTTTACCATCTAATGCTTACGATGCTCCTGTGGTGGCTACTGATTGCCAGTTGTTTACAAGTCACTGGAGACTTTCTAAAGCTGTCCTGGTGGTTCTGGGGGCCTGCGGCCAATGGCTTGGAAGCTTGCCAGTTGCACTGAAGGTGGCTCCAAGTGGCTGCAGTGGAGCAGCTGGCCCTGGACGGATTAAATTGACTGCTAAAACAGCCAAAGGCCTGATCCAATGAGCCTGAAAACTGGAGTGTGCGCTGGGGCTGGCCATCATGCACAATTGTGCGAACAGGCCCACCTGCTGCCTATGCTGAACTGGCCATTAAGAACATTTGAAAGCCCTGGATGATGCGGGGTGCCTTCAGAGATTATCAGGTGCTGTCAGATGTCTTTTGAGGTCTTCAGAGCTGTTGAGGACCAATTGATGGCTGTTGCAGGTCATCAGAGGTCCTTGGGTGTCTTCAGAGGACCTCGGAGCAGCTGCATACCATCGACGGTTGTTAGAGGCCACTGGCAGCAACTGGAACCAGCCAAGACTTGCTGTATGTCCCCAGCTTGCTTCAGACCCTAAGGGACCTGTACATTAAGTGGAGCTGACATTAGGGCTGTATAGGCCTGTCAGGCTGCTGGGGGTGGGAACCTTTTTGGCCAACATGTTTGGTGTCTTATCACCTGACTCTAGTACTGCGGCCAGTAAGGCACGGCCTCCTTTTCCTTTCTCTTTATGTACGGACAGGGCTTTTTTTCTGGGAAAAGAGGTGGTGGAACTCAGTGGTGGAACTCGAGACCACACAATGACATCACATTGGGTCAGCTGGAACAAGGGGGGAGTTTTTAAAAGTTTAAATCACCCTCGGTGAAAATGGTCACATGGCCGGTGGCCCCGCCCCCTGATCTCTAGACAGAGGGGAGTTTAGATTGCCCTCTGTGCCACTTGGCAGCGCGGAGGGCAATCTAAACTCCCCTCTAGCTGGAGATCAGGGGGTGGAGCCACCAGCCAAGTGACCATTTTCAAGAGGTGCTGGCACTCCGTTCCACCATGTTCCAGCTGAAAAAAAGCCCTGTGTACGGGATGTTATACACTGTCCTTGTTATGGCTCTTGTGTATGCTCTAGTTGACTGACTAGATAGAAGAGTTGTTATTGTTAATTGAATTATTGTTAATTTGTGCAATTGGTTCTGGATGCGATTTATTATTGTGGCCTGATTTGGCCTGGGCTGTTGGGGGGAGTGAGGTTGGTTATTTTGTGTACACATGGATTTGGATGAGTGAACTGGGGCAGTGAGAATTTGGGATTGGAAATGTGTGGCATGTTTTAGCTGGAATTGTTGTGGGTTCGTACCGTGAATTGGGGATGGTGCATGGCACTTACTGGAGAGGAGGCCAGCATGGAGTCAGGCTCCGAGTAATCCGGGGACAGGGAGGTATGGTGGTGTGACAAGGTCTTGAAATGGAAGGCTGCGGAATATGGCGTGGCTCGGGGCCCTTCCACTCTGCGCCCCATCACGAGCTATGTTGGTTGTGGGGCTAGAAAAACAAGCCCCTCTACACCACTGATGCTGTGTAATGCCAAGTCCATTAATAATAAGACCAGAACACTGCATGAATGCTTTGCAGTGAATAATACAGACCTGATATGTATGACCAAGACCTGGGTGGGAAAAGGGGAGGCAGTCAACTTGAAAGAACTGACACACACACCCCACCGGGTTTATCGGTCCTTCAGTCCTGGACAAGTGGCTGGGGGGAGGGGTGGCGCTCATTTCAGAGTCTTTCTCCAGCAGGCCACTCCCCACCCCAAAGATTGCTGGCATTGATTGTGTGGGCCTGGTGTGCGTTGCTGAAGAGTATTTGGCTGTCTGGTATACCAGCTGTCTAGCACACCAGAATTCTATGCTGCTTCCATTGCATCTGCAAGCTCGTGCCTGGCACAGTTATTTACAATAATTTGACCTTTGGTCTCCCTATCGCAGGGAGATCATCAAATTGTCAATTTGAGAATTAGCTGTGAGGCTTTCGGGTGCTATTTTGCAGGTAAAATCTTGTCTCTTTGCGGCAATCTGCCAGCCATGATTGATACAGTAAAGGAACTGGAGGCCCCTTGGCCATCTTCTGGACCTATGTTAGATCATTTCAATCTACACTCTCAGGATGAGGTTGACAGGATCCTGAGGATGGTGAAGCCCACCACCTGCCCCTTGGACCCATGCACGTCATGACTAGTGAAGGCCAGCGCTGATGGGCCCCAGGATTCCCTGGAGGCCATTGTTAATGTCTCCTTGAGTGCTGGTTTTTTTCCTGGATGGTTGAAGGAAGTGGTGGTGCAGCCTCTCCTGAAGAAACCATCTTTGGACCCCATCAACCTGACCAATTACTGCCTGGTCTCAAACCTCCCATTTCTGGGTAAAGTGATCGAGCAGGCGGTAGCGGAACAACTGCAGGTATTCCTGAAAGATTCCTCTGTCCATTCGAGTACAGCTTCAGCCCTGGCCAAAGGACACCCTCACACTGGCCTGGCACTGGTCACCCTCACAAACGGTCACCCTCACAGACACCAATATTGAAGCAGGTCAGCACTGCTAGTGTTCTTGGATCTTTCAGCAGCATTCAACACTGTTGACTATGATCTGTTGACCCACCACATTGCCCGTGTGGGGATATAAGGGACTGCCTTGCAACGACTAGTCTCTTTTCTCCACAGTGGGGGACAGAAGGTGGCACTTGGGGAGTAGTTGTTGCCAGGCCATCCATTAGTGTGCAGTGTCCCCCAAGGGGCAATACTCTCCCCGATGTTCTTTAACACCTACATGTGTCCTCTTGCCCAGCTGATGTGGAATTTTGGGTTGGGTTGTCATTAGTATGCTAGTAACACCCAATTTTATCTGTTGACGGATGGATAGATGGCCAGATTCCACTCTGGACAATCTGGCTGGGGCTTTGGAGGCTGTGACGGGATGATTAAAACAGAGTAGACTAAAACTGAATCCTATGAAGTCGGAGGTTTTGCACCTGGACCGTGGGCTGTTGGGTTTGTGAATCTGGCTCTCAGCCCTCAGTGGGGTGCTGCTGGCGCTCGTCCTGACAATATGCTGGGGGCAGGAATGTGTAGCCAACTATATCAGGTTTTTGTATATATATACATTTAATTGCTGAATTTTATTGTAGAATTTGCTATGCAGCTGTATTTTATGACTGTTGTACCCCATCCTGAGCCCACTTGTGGGGAGGGCGAGTTAAACACTGAATAAACTAAACCAAGCAGTGAAGAGTCTGGGCATGATCCTGGATGTCTCCTTATCAATGGACACCCAGGTCATGGCAGTTGCCAACTTGCCAGGTCTTCATTTTTCTACCCCCACCAGATCAGGCAGCTTGTCCCTTACTTCATGACCAACGACTTGGTAGCAGTGATCCATGCAACGGTCACCTCCAGTTTAGATTGCTGTAACTCACCCTATGCCGGGTTGCCCTTGGCCCTGACTTGGAAACTGCAACTGGTTCAAAATACAGCAGCATGCGTTTTCATGGGGACTCTGTTCCAGTCGCGTATAACTCTTGCTTCATGCCAGCTGCATTGGCTCCCAGTGAAATTCTGGATCAGGCTCAAGGTTTTGGTTTTAATCTTTGAGGCCCTTAGCAGCTTGGGACTGACTTACCTGCGGGATCATCTCTCACTGTATGTTCCCCAGAGGGTACTCCATTCAGCAGACAAACATCTACTGGTGATCTCTGGCCCTAAGGAAATTTGCCTTGCCTCGACCAGGGCCAGAGATTTTTCGGCCCTGGCATCAACCTAGTGGAAATCTCAGTCTGTGGAAACTCGAGCCCAGCAGGACCTGTTGTTGTTCCACCAGGCCTGTAAGACAGAGATGTTCCACCAAGCTTACAGTGGTTGTGTCAGATGGATAACCCAAACTGGCTTCCTGCAGGGAGGCACCCCCACCTCCTGGTTCTGTAGTCTGATAGATGGATTTACCTCCCCCCTGGTCTTTGCTCCCTTGTTGTAACAAATTTGGAGCTCCTCACTTGAAAGGAAGACCTGCCTATCAAGCTAAATTGGTCTTAGATTGGAGTTTCCAGGGCAACAGCAGGAGTTCAGACAGAGTTCAGACAATCCCTGTCTGAGTTGCCAAGGGAATTGACTGCAGGTGCCAGACTGTCTGGCTTGACGAACAGCAATGAATGAGGCCTCACGAACAGCTTGTTCGTGAACAGCAGATTGGGCTGTTTGTGGCTTTTTTTGGTTCGTATTGCTGTTCGTGCCCATCTCTAATAATGATCTTTCGATTTAGCAGCCAAAAGATCATTATTGACTGTCTCTAGTAGCTTTTGGGATAGTGTGAAAATGATGGAAATAAGATTGAGAGGGATCATGCTCACAATTACAGGGAAGACTCTGAAGACAGTGGGTGTAGATCAAATTACTATCAGCTTTATGTACGGTTGTAATTTATGGGAGTTGGTTCCCTAGGAAAGAGCTAAACAATCCTAATAGTTCTGTTTACCATGTTATCTATTTTTAAGTTTCGAACATGTGCTTAAAGACCCTGATTTAGCATTTCTACTTTATTGCTGCACTTTTGCTGGTGGAACAGCTATTCAAAGTTAACTGAGGCAATTTTTCAGATACCAGTTGGACTTTATCAATTGCTTCCTAAAACAATTAGGGCCATTCCCATAGCATTTTTTTCTATGAGAAGTAAAGTAATAGATATTAATAGCCCATGTTAGTCATCAGTTAGGAAAAAAGAAAATTAAACCTCTGATCCCCATAATTTTTTACATCAAAGGGACCATAAAAAGAACAAGTGAGCCACATGAAAATGTCAAGAGGTAGCCAAATAATTTCATGGGTGCCATACTGCCTGGGGTTTATATATCACAATAATTTCCTTTGTTTCATTGTACTCCCTGGAAGTCAACTGCAGGTCTTATCCCTGTTGAAAAAGGCAGTGAAAGTCAGCAGTATGATACAGAAGGATGGGAAATTGAGCCAAGAAAGGGAAACAGACCAATTAGGATAATGGAAGGTCATACAAGGTGATGTTTGAGCACAGTATAGGCCTCCTAGGATTGGTAATTGAAAGCGTACAGCCGTAAGAGAGCTCAGTTGGATAGAAGTGGGGAAATGGACTGTAGGAGAAACAAAACCAGTAAAATGTGCACTTGGAATTATTTCCTGCCCTGCTTCTGAAGATACATGGCGCATCTTAGGACACTGGTACGAAAGATACCCTGAGGCTGATATGAGTGTGGTGATGGCCGAGAGAACCATTGTAGTGTAATGAATAAGATTTGGTTCCAGTAGCACTTTAAAGGCCAGGAGTGCGCACCAAAAAAAGGTAGGTCTGAATTTTTTTTATGGCATCTGAGAAAAATTTGGTATTCCCTGATTTACAAATTGATTCTCTAACTCGGTTCAGCGATTTCAAAGAAAAAAAAAATCGGTAATATCCAGCAATTATTCCCTATGGAGAAATCACTTTGAGGGGCTTTCTGGTGGGCAAGGGGGCATTTTTGACCAAAATCCACCAAACTTGGAGAGAACCTACCCCAAACTGTTCTCAAATGAAGCCCAAGTTTCATGAAGATTGGACTCCGGGGGGGGGGGGGCAATTTTATGGGCTCCCAAAGGAGATGCCTTTACTCATTCTCCGTTATTCCCTATGGGGAGAAATATCTTGGGGTTAGCCAGGGGAATGGGGTTGGCACTGTTCCAGCAAATTTGCCGAGGACTTACACCTGACTATCTTCAAAAGACTCCCCAAGTTTCAGGTTGATTGGATCCCGGGGTCCAGTTCTACGTGCCCTTGAACAAGATGCCCCCAGCCATTGTTTCCTATGGGAAACTCCCACTGCAGAAACACGCTATGACAAGGCTGTCGTGGCTAAGGCATACTGCCAAATGCAAGCTGAGCTCATCTCATCGAAATCCCAGCAGAACCAAACCAAAGCAAGGAAACGGAATCTCCCCAGAAGCAAAGAGAAGCAAGGGGACCCAACGTCACTCCAGAGCTTTGTGTCCATTCCACCCAAACCAAACTGAAGCCAGGGACACTTTTGCAACTTAGCCCAACAGAAGCTAACTGAAGCTAGGGAACACCTTGTTCTTGCGGCTGTGCTCTGTTTGGTTCTGTTGTGTGGTGTTTCCACACTGTTTGAACCCAGTGCCTGTCTGCTGAGAATGACACTGTTTCTATATATTGTCGAAGGCTTTCGCGGCCGGAGAACAATGGTTGTTGTGGATTTTCCGGGCTGTATTGCCGTGGTCTTGGCATTGTAGTTCCTGACGTTTCGCCAGCAGCTGTGACTGGCAAGATGCCAGCCACAGCTGCTGGCGAAACGTCAGGAACTACAATGCCAAGACAACGGCAATACAGCCCGGAAAATCCACAACAGCCATCAACACTGTTTCTGTTGGGATAAGTTGTGACCATGGCCTGTGCTCCAGTTTGGTTTGGGTCGGACGGTTATGATTCTTTAGTGTGACGTTGGCCCCCTTGCTTTACTTTGGTCTGGAGGGAATCCATTCTCTGGCTTCAGTTTGGTTCTGTTGGGCTTTCTCTGGGATGAGCTCAGCATGCGCTTGGGAGTGTGCCTTGGCCATGACAGCCTTGCCCCAGTGCATTCCCATTGTGGGAATCGGGTTTGACTTTTTCCCATAGGAAACAATGGAGTGGCTGGGGGCACCTTGTTCAGGGGTCTTTAGAGGACAGTCAGGAGGGCTCCCTGCAAATTTGGTGGAGTTTGGTTGGAAAATGACTCCCTCAGCCCATCGGAGAGCCCCCAAACGGATTTTCCTTTAGGAAACAATGGCCAAATTATACTGAATTTTACCAAGTAATTTGGTAAAATTCAGAATACGTTTTTTGATTAGAAATACCTGGATTTCACCAAATCAGCCAAAATTTGGTATTTTAAACCAAATTATAAAACAAATTGCACATCCCTGTTAAAGGACAAGGAGATTTCCAGGGTCTGGGCTTTTGTGAGTCATGCTCTGTTTGTCAGATACAAGGAGTGAGGAAAGATAGGAGTCTTTACAATCCAGACAGAAGATGGGAGGGGCATTGGAAGTTAAGAGTGCCAGGAAGCTGGCTGTAATATAGGTTGTAATTAGCTTGACAAAGCATGGGGGTGAAGTAGGGAAACATTAGCATCTGTAATGGTTAGTGTTCCAGACTAGGACTGAAGAAACCTGTGTTCAAATCCCCGACCCACCAGGAAGAAGAGGGCTGACCCTTGGCTGGCCTTAGTTTTTGCAGCCTAACCCACCTCACAGATCCTCCCACAGCAGCCATGTTAACTACAGCCTTCAGTCAGTCCACCCAAGGGCCCTCCCAGCACCAGAATCCACAAACAGAGATTCTTAGAGGAGGTCAGTGAGTCGACTCAAAGGAGGTATTGCAGCACTTCGGGGCAGGGAGTCAGAATCAACCGCAAACCCTCAAGGCCGTTTGTTCTTTTAAAGGCCCCTGCTGGAGAAGGCAGAAAGCACCCTTGGAGGCTGTTCAGTGGCCCTTTGCATCTCTTGCAGCCCCTGACCTGATGGAGGGGGGATTATCCTGCCATCCTCCTGCCCTGCTTGGAGGTAGTTTTTTAAGTTCCTTTCCTGTTGTCTGTTGGGGTTTTCCTCTGTCCTGCTATACCCTGTCACTGACTTGCTGTCTGGGTTCTGCTTCCTGCTCCATGCTGCTGCACGCTTTTACCTGATCCAATTTACCGTTTACGATCCATCTGTTTCCTCATATCTCACCCAGCACCCGACAGGTTTTTAGCCCCATGAGAAGAGGAAAGCAGCTTTATAACGCAGATCTACATTCTGATTAAGTGTCACATGCATCGTTCACTTGATCGCAGAGCAGTTTGTGCATCCAGTCGCTGACCGCCCCCACCCTGGGATCCAGGGCAGGCCTGCTGCCTCTTTAGGGCCCTTACCTGCACCAACAAATGTGTGCGATTCGCAACAGGAGTAGATAACTGGCATCTCTACAAATGGGATCTCTTCTTGGGCACATATACTGCCAGGTCATCAGTGCCAACTCAAGAAACCCAAATGCCACAGGAGTGAGTGATCAAACCCAGCTATGGAATTTACAATATATGCAAACGATTTTGCTTGCAGTAGAAACGTATTTTAAACGTAGACTGATGCAGGTTTGTTTGGCTTCGGGCAACAGCTTTTATTTCAGAAACTGTGTGAACTGGCGTTGACTGCTGCTCTCTTGATTCAGTAGCCTCATTTTGTTACTTTTTAGCTGCACAAGATACAAGACGGGGGAGAATCAGGACATATGTGCATAATCTAGTGATTTGCAGCAGTTTCCATGGGAGCACCTAATTTAAGTAATCATCGAATCCAGCTTCACTCGTGGGAGCCAAGATGGAACTGGGTTGATGTGATGCATACAGACAGTATAATATTTTAGTCTACCTGGTATCACAACTGTTGCTAACAGTGCATGTACATGAGTTCGCTTCTGCAGTGGAACTGAAGCACAGGCTTCCAACCAAGCTGGTCCTGCACGACCCGAAGCTCTGGGCTCTCTGAGATCTACACGCTGGGATTACCTGTGAGGCTGACGTTCCTCTCTTTCCCCTCTAAGGGTCTCTCTAAACAATACATTCTCACACAGGCATGCACTGGTTTTAAAGTGTTCCCTGCATAAGACATCAGCTGAGGGGAACGGCTTCTTTTTTTAAAAAAAATGGAGAGTGCAAACAAGATCAGAATGGTGCCCTCCCCCGATGCCATTATCTCATGTGAAAACTTCATGTGAGGGGAAAATGTACTGATTTTGCAGCTCTACGTGGAGGATCTGTGCACAGGTTCTAAGAGCAAAGTTAGCAAAATAATCCTCTCCCCACATGCTTTTTCCATGCAGAAAAAGGGCCTGGGGCGCTCCCTCCCCTTGGGGTGCTGTTCTGAGCTTGTCTGAGCGCTCTCTCTCTCTCTCTCTTTTTAAAGAAGCAGTCCCCTTCGGCTGACATTTGGCTGCAGGGAGCATGTTAAAACCAGAGCATACCTGTGCAGAAATGCGTCTTCTAGAGAGGCCGTAACACAAGAAGTGCATTGTATCACTGCCATTTGGAGCCACTGGCCATGTTACCCACATGGCTTTCTGGCTCGAGGTGGGAACGCTGCTTGCTTAAAGGAGACAATTGCGAGGGAAATGTAACATTTCTAGCTTGGCAGTCCGGCTGCAAAATACAGATCTGTGTTTTACAAAATTATTCCAAACTGCCAAAAATGAGTCAGTCATTGGCAGTTACAATAAGGATGCCCTTCAAATCAAAATAACAGATGGAAAAAAACCCTATTACATTGTGAACTTAAGCTGTGGCTGCCTCTTGCTAAGGCTATTTGGCGTCACATGAACAAAAAGAAAAGAATGCAATATGCAAACGAATGTTGTAAGGTGAGACGAAAGGGCAGGATTTGGGCTCAAGAAGACAGCAAGCATTTTGCGAAGGGGAGGAGTTCTGTTTCATCCTCCTCCTACCCCGCCCCCCGCCCCTAACCCCCAATCAAGTATCTTGCCTTCCTCCAAGGAATTCAGGACAGCATGCATCAGGTCGGTGGTTTCACGTTTATCCCCAGCTGGAATATCCCTGCATAATAGGTCAGGCTGAGGGAGGATAACTGATTATGCCCAGAGCAAAAAAGATCTCAGGTTCCCGCCAAGCCTTCTGCCCTCCTTTAGACACTATATAAAAGCCAGCAGGTTTGTCAGGACTGCCTCTAACAGCAGTTACAATGCAGGGCAGAGAACAGAAAATAAAGCAAACTGTGGTCGATTTCATGTTGAATCAGCACTCCACTGGTTCAAATCCCACTACTGCCATGAGCTCAGTAGGTGGCCTTGGGTCAGCCACTCCTCTCAGCCTGGTTGTGATTTGTACTAAAGTGTCCTATCTGCTAAGATTTCTAGAACATGCAGCTGCTGTAGCACAGCAGTTAAGTGTTTCAGCTGAAAATCAGCACTCTACTGGTTCGAATCCTATGAGCTCAGTAGGTGGCCTTGGGTCAGCCACTCCTCTCAGCCCAGCTCCCCAGCAGCATTGTGGAGATAATAAGAACACTAACATGTTCACTGCCTTGGGTGAAGCACTAATCTGTCTAGAAGAGCGGTATATAAGCGCAGTTGTTATTGTTGTTGTTATTACCAAAGCTGCCGATGGTGGCAATAGAGGCCAAGTCCGGTAGGGGTTCTCAGTGGTACAAAAGTATTTCATTTCCCATGAAGGTAAAGTCCCATCATTAGACCTCTCCTCCCCAGTTACCAGATTCCAACAGATCCTGGTAGCCCCCAGCATTTCTATTTTTCAAAAAGAGCAGCCGTTGCTAGATTCCCAAACAGTCCAACCTAAATAAGAATGCGTAACACTTCATCAACTCCATTTTAAGGCGTATGTGAACCGCAGGCTTGGATTTTTTAACATGCCTAGACAACATCTCCCCTCCCAGCTTTCCTTTTCTGTGCTTAGCATGCAGCCTCCAGAAGAGTTGTGCTGAACTCAAAAGCTTCCTCTCGACGTCTTGATTGTTTGGAGGTCTCAGCAAGAGTGTTATACTACTGCTGCTGTTCTTTTTTTAACACTAATGGACCAACTGAACTACCCAGAGGGGAGGGGGAAGGATGGAAAGGGAGAGGGAGTGGTTGGATAGACAAGAGTAGCCAATCACAATGCAGTGGGCTGGAAGGAGGTGGGAGGGAGGGGAATGAGGCTGAAACACTAAAAAAAAAAGTATATGGATGAGGAAACAGCTGACTACAAAGTGGATTTTTTAAAAAAGCCATGGTATAAGTGCTTCCAGGAAACCTGTGGAAAAGCTACATAGTGGCTGGAGTGACTAACTATAGCGGCAAATCTGGCGCAGACAGTCAGGAAAACAACACTGACGTATGGGGACTGAACCGGCGAAATTGTCCCATGCAGACTCAGCTTGAGTCTTGTCTCGTCCATTCTGCTTCCCTCCTCAAAATCTTTTTCTAAAACATCCCCTTTTTTCAATAGACTAGTAAAAATCTCTGCTGTCTCAATGTAGATAATTTTAAACCAAAACTTCTACCTCCCTTGATGATATGGTGGCCTAATCCTGGTTACCAGTTGTCATGGTGGAAACTTCGGACTTATCAGACAATAATTGTTCTGCTCCGAGGCTGACTGATTAATGTGTTTAAGTAAAGAGACAGCTTAGTTCTCTTTACTTAGTTCTCTTGCCACCATAAACTACTCAAAATTCCTGTATGAAACCTTCCCAGTCCTTTGCAGCATTCAAAGTCAGGCTTTCTGTCTCCCCACATTCAACTGCTCCATATTTCAGCTATTTTCACTTCTGCACTCTCTAGTCTTTACAAAGTCTTTTGTTCCTGTTACCATGATGCTTTATCTTTCATACTTTGATATTATAAAGAACATAGCAAAGGCTTTATCTATAAAGAAACCATTACAATATCTACACAACATACAACATGTTCTCCTGTTATTCTAACTGCTGTAGCCCAACAGATAACAGACGAGTGATTCTTCTTTGGACCCTCCCCCCCTCTGTGCTGCAGGATTCAAAGGCATTCTATCACCCCAATGCACAACAAAGAAGGCGGTACATAAAGTGAATATTATTATAATATTATAATAACATTATAATAATAACATTCGATTTATATACCGCCCTTCAGGACAACTTAATGCCCACTCAGAGCGGTTTACAAAGTGTTATTATTACCCCACAACAATCACCCTGTGAGGTGGGTGGGGCTAAGAGAGCTCAAGAGAACTGTGACTCGCCCAAGGTCACCCAGCTGGCTTTGTGGAGGAGAGGGGAATCAAACCCGGCTCTCCAGATTAGAGTCCCGTGCTCTTAACCACTACACCAAACTGGCTCTCTTATTTCAATCCTTCCAGTTATAGCAAGACATTCAGGTAGGCCTTCAACTGAGACCCGTTCACAGCCTGTACCCCCAAAGCCAACCAACACAGTGATGCACGGATACAGGGAGGCTGCTTAAACTGGAGGAACACCAGAAAGTTTTCTGCTGGGCTGTGGCTCAAAAGGGTCTGCTTGGTGTAGTTCTTTGGTGTCCATATCCATATTTATTAACCTAATTTTGACCAAAGAGATATGCCTTTGAGGGGGACAGGGTGGGAAAAGCCCAGGGACAAAAATAACAGAGTAACCTCTATATCTTGGTTTCCACTTGGATTTGTGGGATCCACTGATCCTTGGCTGCTGTGTTCCACTGGCCCCACCCCCAACGGCAGGATGATGATGATTAGGGGTGTGCAAAGGCACCCTGATTCGTGTTTTCCGAATCTGCTAAACCCGAATCGAGAGGCCGATTCGGGTTTAGCAGAAACCCGAATCGCCCAGCCGATTCGGGTTTACCGATTCGGATTGATTCGGGTTGATTCGGGTTAGCTTTTTCAATGGGAAAAGCCTCCCCAGGATTCTCTGAAGCCTGGGGGAGGCATTTTCCCACCGAATCAACCCAAAATTGGTGGGGGCCTTCCTCTAACGCCCCTCTAACAACCCCCCAAGTTTCAGAACGATTGCACTTTGGGGGGCCATGTTATGGCCCCCCAAACCAGGTCCCCCTATCCTCGCCTAAAAAAAAGACATAGCTTTAGGTTGCTGCTGCTCATCTTCATTCATTTTTTCCTAAGGGGAAAAAAGGAAGAGGAAGGCTTCCTTTGCCAGGGGTGGCATTTTGCATGCAAAATGCCCCCCTACCCTCAGGGGCCCTTCTCCCACCTTTCCTCCCACCCCCACCAAGGCTCAGCCTGCTCCCACTTGGGGGGGCATTTCATGGCCTCCCCAAGTAGGTGCTCTCAGCCCCCAAAGTCCACCCCTTACAGCTCCACACAAACCCAATTCCCCCCCAGCTGCCACACACAGACCCAAATCCCCACATTAGCCCCTCACGGACCCAAATCCACCCCCAGCAGCCCCACACCCATAACCCCAGGAACAGGCTGGCAAAGGCCAGCCCTCTCCCTTTGTTCCCTATGCTGGGAACTTCTATACTCTCTTTCCCTGGGCAATTCTGCACAGCCCAGGGGTGCCACAATGGCGGGCACACTTCTGAGTGCCAGCTGGTCCCTGTGAAAGAGCACCTGAACCACAGACACCCTCCCTCAAATTCCCCCACCACCTACAGAGATGGCTGGCCAGCCAGCCCCATTGTTCCCTATGATGGGAACCAACTGCACAACAAAGAATAAAACACGAACAACACAAAATAAAGTTTTTTAAAAATTATTTTCTCCCTTTCAAAGTACAAGTAGGCAAAGCATTATGACACATTACACCAGCAGTCCCCCACACAGAAAAATAACACAACTCACTTAACATCAGAGAATCACAAAAGCACAATTCCTGTCAAAAACACTTTATTTCTTGAACAGCTTTAGGTTACACAGTAGGGGGGCAGGGCACAACAGGGCATGATAACAGTGTACTACACAAAATAATACAACCCACTTCACCATTTTTGACAGCACTTGCCTTGTTCCCCGGTGCTCCTCCTGTGCCAATGTGATGATGTCACTTCCGAGAAGTGAGGTCATCATGCAGGCATGGGAGGGCATGCGCGCTTCTCAGGGGGCTGATTTGGGGCCCGAATCGGCCAGCTGAAAACTGCAGGAGGACTCTCAGGGGGGGCTCAATGACGTCATTCCCAGAGGTGATGCTGTTGTGCTGCACTGGAAGCATGCCTGGGAGGTCCATCCCCTCACCTTTCCTCCCCCACCAGCCAGGTGAGCAGAGCTAGGGGGTGGAGGGTGGGAGTGGGGGATTCCCCGCCTTCAGCAGGGGAATGGCATCCCGAGCAATGAGGAGGAGGAACTTGATCTACTAATGCAGACGGAAAGAGACGACTTAGCAGGCATTACAGAGACTTGATGAAATGATTCCTGTGACTGGAACGCAGTCGTGGATGGGTAGGACTTATTCGAGAAGAACAGGAAGAGTCACAGAGGAGGTGGAATGGCCGGTATGTGAAGAAAGGGCTCGATTGCCGGGAAATAATGGAAGAGGGGAGTGACGCAACACAGTGGAGAGCGTGTGGGTGAAGGTCAGGGAGGGAAGGACTAGCAGTATTGTGGTTGGGGTCTGCTACAGACTGCCTGACCAAGGAGATGAGGCGGATTCTGCCCTCCCTGAGCTGCTTAATAGGGAATCCAAGAAAAACAACCTTGCAGTTATGGGAGACTTCAGCTTCCCTGATAAGTGACTTGACTGGTTGACAACTGCTCTTGACTTGACCATTGACAACTACTCTTTGGGTGTGGTCATCCAACCAGTTCCCTATCCATCTAACCATTCTAGAGTCCAGTGCACAGTCCCTCAGTTTACCCATCAGGACATCATGAGGATTCTTGTCAAAAGCTATACTGAAATCCAGATAAACTATATTGATAGCACTCCTGTGATTCAGTAAGCCTGTCACTTGGTAATAGAAGGACATGACTTTGGTCTTGAAGGACCTGTTGGGAACAAATCCATGCTGATTTCCCTGTATCACCATGTTGTCCATCAGATGCTTGTAGACTGCTGCCTTTAAAATCAAAAACATCTGCTCCAATATCTTTCCTGGGACAGAGGTCAGGCTGACTGGCCTGTAGTTCCCAGGATCGTTCTTCTTTGCTTTTTTGAAGATTGGGATGACATTTGCCCTCCTCCAGTCTTCTGGCACATCGCCTGTCCTCCAAGAGCCCTGGAAGATGGTTGACAGAGTGTCTGCAAGTTCTTTTGAAAGTTCTTTAAGCGCCCCCGGGGTGCACCACATCTGGCCCAAGGGATTTGCACACATCCAGTAGAGCAAAGTGTTTCTCAACAGCTTCTCTGCTCATGTGAACCAATAGCCCCGAAGCCATGCCTTGCCTACTACCATCTCTAGGTGGGCCTGATCTCTCCTTCTGGGAAAGATTTCCTGGTTTCTTAAATCCAAGAGGGCCTCAGCCTGTTATCATTTGAAAGTCTAAAAACCGAGCACACACAATAGGAGTGTGTGTGCTGAGAAAATTTCCATTGCAGTTTTGAATCTGGAGTTTCCAAATGAATTATGTACCATTATTGTTTTTATTCAGGTGCAGTCTTGCCTGTTCAGTTCTGTTAGGGTTTTTGTTTTTTTTTTGGTTACCATGCATTTTGGCCCAGTTCTTTCAATGAGAGCTTCCAGGCTTAGCTGTTTTGCAATTAACGGCACTAAAATCTCACAGAATACAGTCTTGCCTCGAAACCTTCAACCCACTGAATTTGAGCACATATAACAATGGGGTTCAGGACTTACAGACCCTGAAGAATGCTTGGGAAGACGTCAAGGGGAGTGTTGGTTGGGCAGTTGGCTGTGCACAAGCACACTGTTCTTTAAAGGGGGCGTTGCCCTTCATGGCAACACAATCTCACAAAACACAGTCCTTCCTCAAACCATCAGCCCACTGTGTTTTTCCTCAAGTACACTACGTACTCAAGCAACAACAGACCCCAGAGAAGGTGAGTATCAGTGGGCACATCCCATGGCATGAAACTGGCTGGCAAAGGAGTAATGGGGTGGTAGCACCCAAGCAGGAGAATGTGCCAACCAGCGCAGGGCAGAGACATTTTTTAAAAAAAGTTCATTGTTTTCTTTTTTTATACTGCCAATAAATTATGACCTTCACATCCTGCTGTTCCCTGTTGCTGCCATCTTTCCTTCTGCTTTGCAATTCTGTTCCCACAATGAGGGGCAAATCCTTCCTTTTGATGCTCAGCGTTCCACTGCCAAATGGGGCGTTCTTGCATGAATCGCTGCCAAACTCCATCACCCAAGTACAGACAGGTGGGAAGCATGATTGCCTGACACACACACCCCCACACACACACATACCCCTAAACAGATCTATGGTTTTTTCCATACATTTTCCTTTTGCTGTGGGCTGGCAGGCAGGGGGCTTGACTGAAGCTTGATGTGGAGAATTTGTTTTTAAATAATGTTTTGGGGGATGCTGGATGTCGGAGGGGGCCTTGCAGTAGGATGGAAACCTGGAAAGAAACATAGGTTGTTTGTTGTGTAGGTGGGAACTGTGAAGTAGCTGAAGTTTCATTGGGTACTGGCTGGAAACAGTTCTGGGGTTCCCCCCACAGCTTGTTCACTACCCAAATTGGGCAGCAGCGGATTATCATGGGCCCACAGGTGGACATCACCTCCAGCAACCTCAAGTCCACCAGGGAGCTGTCGGCGGTCACAGCCAGAAAAATCAGCAAGGAACTAGAGGTGGGCTACATAACTGTCCCCTTCCTCAGCCCACCTCTCCCCAATGTGAGGGTTTCTCCTCTACGGGTGCTTTCAAAGAAGGCCCCAAGCAAGGAACATGTGATACATCACTTGTCCTACCCCCCCCCCCCCGGATTCTTCCATAAATGAGGCCATCCGGGCAGAGAAGTGCTTCATCCAGTTTGATCGTTTGCTCAGGTGGTCTGTCATGTCAGGCCATGCATCACTGGGGCCCTTATGCTCAGGCGTGATGTGCAGTTGACCTTCCAACCGCTCCCAGACAACTTCCACCTTCTGGGTTTTAAATTCAGGAGCTGCTGGTTCATAGACAAGGTGATGTCCATGGGCTGCTCCATGGCCTGTGCTGCTTTCAAGGCCTTTAGCACATTTATTGAATGGGTGGCAAAGGACAGAATGGAGTGCTGCACATAACACATTACCTGGATGATTCTCTCATAGATGCACTGGGGGGCAACACCACCTCTGCTGACTGCCTGGCCAACTTTCAGGCACTGGCCAGTGAGATGGAGATTCTCTTGGCCCAGGAAAAGACAGAAGGCCCATCTTCCTGCTTGAGCTATCTGAGCATTGAGTTGGACCCAGTGGCTGGATGTTCCACCTCCCCTCTGATAAGCTCCAGTCCCTCCATGTGCTCATTCAGCGCCCCCAGCCCTGCTCCATGTGCACATTGAGTGAGCTGCAGGCTCCTATCGGGCACCTTAATTTTGCTTATAGTGAGGTTGCCCAGGCTGGTCTTCTGGCGCATGGCTCGCCAGGGCAATGGCTGGAGTCATTGCCCTCCACCATCACATCAGGGTCTCCCAGGAAATGAGAAGGGACTGGGTTTCATTCCTGTCTAGATACAGTGGGGTTTCACTTTGGCAGGACTCAGTGGAACTGGGCCAAAGCTGCAGGTGCTTGTATTTGGGGGTTTACCTCCAGGGTCAGTGATGTGCTCGTGCATTGGAGCAGGTCTGAGGTCATTCAGGATTTTATACTCCTTGAGCTCATCCCAATTGTGATGGCAGTGGACATCTGGCAGGAGCAGATCAGGGACAAGTGGGTGCATTTCTGGTGTGATAACCAGGTGGTGGACTGGGTCCTAAACAGGCAGTCATTGTGCTCTGAGTGGGTCATGTGCCTCGTGCACTGGTTGCCTTTGGCCTGCCTGGCTGCTAACATCTCCTTCTCGGCCTGTTATGTCATAGGTGTTGAAAACCACGTGGATGCCTTGTCTCAATTGCAGACGGAGCAGTTCTTCACCCTGGTCCCGGACTTCTGTCAGATCCCAGACCTGTTCCTGGAGGACATGTATTCCCACTGACTTCCATCCCAGTTTCCTCCTCAACTGGCAAACTGAGGGGATGTGGGGGCATCAGCTGGCAGGCGGGTCAGCTGGTGCTTGGATCTGAGCCTCAGGAGGTGCCAATGTGGTGCCTGTATAAGCTGTACTCAATGAAGTTATGGCCTTTTGAACTCCACCAGGTGACTCTGTCTCTTCTGTTGCCTTTCCTCCCCTGACCTCCACCCCTTGTGCTGGCTCCACAACCAACCATCCAAATGCACTAATGGGGGTGGGGGAGACCCTAGCTGCACATTCCCCTTTCCCTCCGATAGAGTTAAACAAATGTTTCCAAAATTGTGGGGAGGGGAGGGGTCTCCCCTTGCAAGGAGCCAGTTGGCATGAATTCAATGCTATTATCCTGGGTAGTGCTGGGGGGAAAAGATATTCTAGAAGTGGTGTCTATTCTCTTGATTAGTCATACCACAACATTTTCACTTAGAAAACAGGCCATATTTGAAGAAAATATTAATTTCTCTCAAGCTCACCTTCTTCTCATTGAACACCAAGAGGCCCCTTTTCAAAAGGCTGCTCAAGAAACGACCACTAAGGATTCGGAGCATGAAGCCCAGCGGCTGGCAAGTGGATTTTCTGAGAGCACTCGAAGGCTTTGGAAGCTTTCCAGCCAGCCAGCCCCTCCATTCTCCTATAATATGACCACCCAATGGCTTTTCCCTGCTCCTGATGATTTTTCATGAAACAAACAATAGCACAAGGTGGCAAATCCAATTCGATTAGCACAGGATGTTTTGTTTCCTCCTATTTTTACACCATTCCTTCAGTTACATTTTTCTACAACTCACGGAACTTCTCCTACATAACTCAGAGCAAATGAAAAACAAAAACGAGCAATTTTTATTTTAAAAAATAAATTCCCTTTGGGGGAAATAATCCATTACAATAAAGTGCAGGTGACGACGCCCCCAAGATTTCATTTTTTAAATGAAATATAGATCTGAAAGGCAGCCATTCTGAGTAGGGCTGTGGCAAATGTTGCCGTGAACATGTTTGATTTTTGAACACCCCGTGTTCTAAGGCAGCAATCAGATAGGAGCCAACCACTTGGTCTCTGTGATAAAGAAGATTACAAAACAGGACAACAACCGGAATCCTGTCGGAAGCTTTAATCAACAAAGGATTTCCCAGGGAGAAGTTGGGTATCCCCCCTTTTCCAGCTGTCGATACAGCGGGACACAGACTTTGTATTTGGATATCTGCTCTTGAGCTAAGCCATTCATATATTTTTGCAAAGACTTTACACTTGGATATCTGCTAATTGGCAACTTTTGTTGCAAATTATAATTAGTGTACATATGTTTGCATGACTGAGCTAGGATGTTCTAGCTCCAATACATTTCGTTCTGTTTGCTAATTTGTGTATTCATATGTTTATTGTCCGAATTCAGGGTCAATTTAAATAAGTCAGCATTTACTGCTGTATATTCTATTTGTCAATTGTTATTTTTGTGTTAATCTGTATTTCGGGGACTTTGTCTTTTTTTGCTATCCATACCCATAATTCCCTCTTTACTATTTGCAAAGGCCTGTCAAGCTGGTGGACACCAGATTCCTAAGAGCCAGGGCTTTTTTTCAGCAGGAATGTGGTGGAACGGAATCCCAGCACCTCTTAAAAATGGTCACATGGCCGGTGGCCCCGGTGGCAATCTAAACTCCCTTCTGTCTGGAGATCAGGGGGTGGGGCCACCAGTCATGTGATCATTTTCGCTGAGGGCGATTTAAACTTTTAAAAACTCCCCGTGTTCCAGCTGACCCAAAGTGATGTCATTGCACGGTCCTGGGAATGTGCGCGCACTTTGCGCATGTGCATGTGGTACCAGAGGCACCACCTCCCGCCAGGAGTTGCCCCCTGTTCTAGCAACCCACTGAGTTCCACCACTTTTCCCAGAAAAAAGCCGTGCCCAGAGCTGAGCATGCACAAGATGTGAACACACCAGCAGCCATTAACATCTGAAGAGTAGGATTATATTGAAGCGCAGCATTCATTGACTAATTTATTTGAGATGTGCATGATCTAATCACAAGCAATTACACGGCAACTATTGGGGAGGGAAATAGTAGAAGTCAATTGGGCTGTGCGAGAACTCACATGTGAGAAAAGCCAATTGCTCTGTATTGCACAGATACTAAGAAATACAGAGAAACTACCTGTTGAATGCCCACAAACAGACCAAAGAACGATCAAATTGATGCTATGTTTGCAACTGGTGAAGAGGATCTGAGTCTAACTGGCAGGCTGCTCAAGCATTTCCAGTTAGGAGTGGAACACTTAATGGACGGGCAGTTTTACCTTTTGGGTTCAAAGTCCACATCTGCGCCTGCCACAAGGTTTCAAATGCATGTCTGCAAAAATTAAGGTTGCCAACCTCCAGGAAAGGCCTGCAGATTTCCAGGAATTACACCTGATTTCCAGGCTCCAGAGATCAGCTCCCCTGGGGAAAATGGCTGCTTCGGAGGGGAGACCCTCTGGCATTAGACCCCCCCCCCTCAGGCCACTCCCCTCCCCTCCTCCAATCCCACCCTCCCCAGGCTTCACCCCCAGATAGACAAGAGTTTTCCGACCTGACACTGGAAACCCAGCAAGGATGTGAATGTCGCTGAGACCCTGCATGGGGCAAATCAGCTGAGAAGAGGGTCTTTACACAACAATCACTGGAAAGGCAAATGGCGACTCCTCTCCTTTCTTCCTGCTGCTCCTCCATGAGAAAACGCAGCCCCCGTATGCTGCGTTTTATTGGACAACAGAACATCACAAGTGGGAGACCCTTGGGGACCTCCAGGAGGCATCTCAACCCCCCCCCCAATACTATCTCCTTTTTCTCTTCCCTAAAAATCCCTGCGGGCATCTCCCCTTTACATGCTTTCCTCTCTCCCCACCCACCAGCCAATCCACCTTGAGCTGCCCCTGCCTTCAGCTTTCTCTCCACTCTTCCCCCGGCAGCCTCAACCCAGGTAAAGATAGCCAAGTTGTGCAAGCTGGCGACTGGGTTTGGCTGCGTTGTGTGATGCCAAACCCACAAAGACTTGCAGTGACCGCCTCACTTTCCCCTTTATCTCCCTCCCCACATTATTTTCTTCCTCCTACAACCCAAGATACAGCCTTTCTTCACAACGGGGACCCAAAGCCGCTTCCAGCCGCTTCCTCTGCTCCGTTTAGGGCTGCTGTCCCCCAGTTAGGGTGAGGGATCCCCCTTCCGGCCTCTGCCTCTGCCTCTGCCTCTGCCTCTGCCTCTGGCTGGCAGGGGGGAAAGGCCAGGGCGACAAACCTTCCAGGCAGGCGTGCAGCAGGCACCCTCCCACCGGGCACAACAACACCACTTCCTCAAGTGACATCAGTGCACCCAGCGGCAGACAAGCTCCCACACTTCACAGGGGCCATGCGGGAGCATGCCCACCTCCAGGCACAATGAGGTCACTTCTGGACGTGATGTTATTGAGACCTCTGGGAGCATGTGCAGCTTTACATGCGCCCAAAAGTATCATCCATGGTAAGTCCCAGGTCTCCCCCTCCCACCGAGAGGGTAAGGGGACCTGGCAACCCTATCTCCATTTTATGCTCACAACAACCCTGAGAGGTAGGTTAGGCTGTGTGGCTGGCTTTCACAATAGAATGGATATTTGAACCTGAGATTCCCAGTCTGACATTATAACCACTATACACCACTGTCTTTCATGAGGTATGTACTAATATGTGAACCCTAACTGGGCCTAAGGAAGAGGAGAGGAGCCAGAAGTCTTAATAAGCAGGGAAGGTGGAACGGTAGGTGCCGGGTCCCCCACCTCCCACTGGGGGGACAGGGGGCCTGGCAACGCTATACCTAAAATAGTTTTGACTGGAAATGCCACAAATCAGTGTTATTTCTCTTGCATTTCTTTTTCCAAAACTCACTTTTTTAGATACAGCCACTGAATCCTCTTATTCTCTCTTTCTCTTTTAAAAGAAGGATTCCTCTTTCATTTTTCTTTGTAGAGAAATCAATCTACCCTTTTGTATGCTTCAGCCGTTCTGGTTGTTCTGTGCTACACAGCACAGGGTGAGCTCTAAAAGAAAGACAAGGAAGGTCTTGGGGGGAAGATGTTTTCTGTCCTGAGTATCTACACAGAGAAATTCTGAAGTGTGCAGAAGTTCCCTTCCTGTCCCTCCTTTCTTCTAACTTCCCTTTCATCAAAACGGAATTGTTTAGAAACTGGCTCCAAAGAGGAAAAGAAATGGATTGCAGGGAGAGATTGGGTAAAAAGAAATGAAGAGAATTTCTCTTAACAACCTACCAGGGATTGAACTTTCGGCACGCAAAGCACGTGTTCTCCCACTGAGCTGTGACCAGGCCCTTCCTTTCTGACTTCCTACTGTTCAGTCTTTTGAATGTAACGTGAGAACAGGGTTTTATTTATTCTCTGGAATCATGAATTCCCACGGATGCTGTGTTATGAGTTCCATCGTCACAAAATGTCCTTAATTTTCTCCTATAAGGAGTTATTCTGACTATAACGATTTGAGATGCTAATTTAATAAGTCTGTCTTATTCCAGAATCCTCAAATCTGTTCCTCGTCGGAAAATCCAGTTTAAGAAATAATTGTGGGTGATATAACTCAGTAAGATGCATTACATTTGACAGAAACGGATGGCCCTTGTGCGTTTGCTATCCTGAAGTCTTAAAAGAGCATTGTGCACAGGGGTAGAATGATGAATTTCAAAAAGAACATGAATAGTAAAAAAATCTTCACAGAATGTTCACTTTTACAACACTCTTTATAAGCTTTACAATACTGGATCATGAAATTATTAATCAGAAGTCATGTTCATTTTATTGTTTTTCCAACGGGCAGTTAAAATTATATTATCATTGGATTTTCCTTATAGAATTGAGGGAATTTTAATTGAAACTTGTGGTGAATGACAGGAAGAGTGATTTAAAATACTCCTTCGCTGGTCAACAAAGGCTGAATCCACATTACCTCCGCGCGTCCCGGTGTTGCGCTAAATGTCTGCGAAACACCCGGAAGTATAGCGTCTTTCAAGCGCGATTTCTGAAATTGCGCTTGAAAGACGCTATACTTCCGGGTGTTTCGCGGACATTTAGCGCAACACCGGGACGCGCAGAGGTAATGTGGATTCGGCCAAAGTCTGTCTGTCTGTCTAACCTTTCCTCTCCCCCTTTCATTAGTCTTATCAAAATTCTTTAGATTCCCTTGAGATTGGCACATGGTTTTCATAGTCAGAGCCTCCAAAGTTACTTCAAAAGTTACTTCAGGTGAAGTTTCTTTGGCAAGCCCAACATGGGGAATCTCCCTGACACATATTTAAACACCAGTTCGGGCTTCTCTAAGCACAAAATGAATTTCAAAACCAGGAAGATATTTTCTCAGCCTTTTGGCAAGAAAATAAGCAGGGCCATATTAGTGCTAATCCTACTTCAAGGGATAATATGGGTCAAGATGTCCTGATCTGCACCTAATAGGACAGGGCGAAAAGGCCCCCACATGAAATACAAATGTATGCCAGAACAACCTGCAATGTAACTAAGGATTCCTGAGTATACTAAGAGTTCATGGGAAAGAACTGGCATGATGGGTACCCTTTGAATTGTACTGCCTCAGACAGCTAACTTGTGATATGATTAGGCAGGTCTGTGAAGTTTTCTTCATCTTATTTTTTTGTTTCCTACGAAGAGGTGATCTGTAGAAAACATTTTATTTTTGTTTTATTGAACACAATACTTCCCCCCCCCCCGACACATGAGTCCAGGTATTTACTTTTGTTACTTTTATAGTGGACCATTGTCACAAGTAAGTGTTTATACCTTTCTTTAAAGAGGAGGGGAGAATGGGGACACTGGCACAGGTTTTCATGCAAAAGATTTCAGCCTCATTTCCAAATCTGAGAAATTACCCTGAATGCTCTCTGTTGCGCTGTTCAACTGTGGAACACTGTGAGGGCACAGGAAGGACTTCAGGTTTCCTGCCTGTGCCATTTTCAGCAGGTAAGTTCCCCGTTTCATTTGTGTGACAGCTCATTGAGTCAGGCACCCGTGTTCTGACTTGTATCACATGTAATGTCTAGTTTGGCTCTTTGTCCATTTTCACACTGCTTAACTTCCCTCGCAACGACCCAGAACATTGCGCAAAAAATGCAGAAGATCGTGTTTTCTCACACGAGATTTGTGTGACATCGTGCAAATCTCGTGCGAGAAAACGCGATCTTCTGTATTTTTTGAATGATGTTCCGGGTCGTTGCGAGGGGAGGTGAGCAGTGTGAAAACGGCCTTTGTTAAAGCATCCCAAGGAGTATGTGCCAAGAAAGACTTCTGTGTGCCTGAAATTCTAAAGAGCCACTGCAAAGCCAGAGGAGACAGGACTGAGCTAGTGGGACCGATGGCCTGACTCACTACAAGGCAGTACCATATATTCCTATGAAAGGGGGAATGTGTAAAAAAATATCTGAGAAGAGGAAACAATAAAGTATGTAAGTAATGAATAGGAGCAATGAAGGGGAGAGCCAAAAGTCTACAACCGGAGATAAGAGCACTGAAGATTTGCAGGGAGTGGAACACATGCTAGGAAACATTAACTCACAGGAAAGCACAGAAACAAAACCTGGGATTGTGTAGAGTCTCTACACAAACGTGTAGAGGAGCTTGAAGTCCTCCTAATACTGGAACTTGAAGTCCTCCTAATACTGGAAGGTGACTATGACATAATAGGCATTACTGAAACTTGATGGAATGACACTCACAATTGGAATAGTAGGATTGAGGGATACAACTTGTTCAAAGGGACAGACAAATAAGGAAGGGTGGAGGAGAAGCATTATATGTAAAGCAGGTATATACTTGTGAGGAAATATTTATTATTTATTTATTTATATGTAAAGAAGGTATATATACTTGTGAGGAAATATTTATTATTTATTTATTACATTTCTAGACTGCCCTCCCCGTCAGACAGGCTCAGGACAGTGTAACAACATACAATTTATAACACAGTTTAAAACAATAAAAACATTATAAATAAACATTTAAAAACATTATCCATGTGCAATAAAATTTCTCAGATGGCGGATATAAGTATTAAAATCCAGCATTTTAGGCGCAGGGCTTAGTTCTTACATAATTACCTGCATCACACTTTATGAGCTCCTGCACGGGCGGTGGACGGTCTTCAGTGGTATGGCCAGCAAGAGGACAGCCTAGCCCCCACCAAATGCCTAGCAGAACATCTCCATCTTGCAGGCCTGGCAGAAAGATAACGAATCCTGCCGGGCCCTAGTCTCCTCAGACAGAGAGTTCCACCAGGTCGGAGCCAGAACCGAAAAGGCCTTGGCTCTGGTAGAGGCCAGATGGACCTCCCTGGGGCCAGGGACCATCAGCAACTGCTTATTAGCTGATCGAAGCAACCTCCGGGGAACATATGGGGAGAGGTGGTCCCAAAATACTTGTATCTGAGCATGGAAGTTCAGTTCAGAGTCTCTGGGTAAAAATAAAAGGAGTAAGAAATAATAGTGATATTATAGTGGGGGCCTGCTATAGACCACCAAGCCAGGCAGAGGACTTGGATGAGAAACTCCTAGTGTGGGCTGGAGTAGGCATGCCACACAGCCTCCATTAATTGCTCTTTTACATTTCTACGTTCCTGATCTCCTGGTCAGTTGGCATGCCACACGGGAAGACTCAGGGAGTAGTTTAAATGTGTAACAATAAGTCTCTCACCATTCACAGAGCACAACATTCCCATACACTCTAAGTAATATTCTCCTATGCTCAGAGGCTCATGATGTACCTTTCATTCCGTTATGCTTCCTAGATAAGACAAAAGTCTGAACACAGCAATATTGTGCTTCGTTGGCTGAGAATGGAATGTGTAACTTGTAACTGTTGCTATAACCATATTTGGGCATCCGGGAGTTCCTGAATACAAGTTAATAAAACTCTCGCCTCCATTTTGGAGGGGCAGACTTTGCATCCAGACCTTGTCTCGTGTCGTTCCTACATCCTAGAACAAATTACACAGTTCACAAAGAGATGGAACACAACAGTCATGGGATATTTCAATTACCCAGATATCTGTTGGAAGTCAAACTCTGCTAAAAATGGAAGGACAAATAAATTCCTGACATCTTGCTGACAACTTCATTTTTTAGGCAGCGGAGAGGGAAACAAGAGATTCTGCTATCTTGGACCTGATTCTCAACAACTGGGAAGAACTGGTTGATGAGGTGAAAGTGGTGGACACTCTAGGTAATTGTGGAATTTACAGTCTTGGGGAAAGGAAAATCTGTACGTAGTCTGATATATAGATTGGACTTCAGGAAAGCAAGTTACAGCCTAGGATCGACATACGGGGAGTACATAAACACCCAGTTTCTTTAAATGACCTCAGGGCCAGATGAATTGTATCCAAGGATACTATAAGAACTCACGGATGTAATGTCTGAGCCTCTGTCCATTATTTTTGAGCATTTTTGGAGAGCTGGCAAGGTGCCAGAAGATTGGAGGTGGGCAAATGTCGTCCCCATCTTCAAGAAGAGGAAAAAGGAGGATCCAGGTAACTACCGACCCGTCAGCTTGATGTCTATACTGGGAAAAGTTTTAAGACAGTCAGTCCTTGAGCATTTGGAAAGGATGGCTGAGATTACTAAGAGCCAGCACTGGTTTCTCAAGAACAAGTCATGTCAGACTAACCTTATCTCTTTTTTTTGAGAAAGTTACTACCTTGCAGGATCAGAGGAATGATGTAGATGTAGTTTATCTCGAATTCAGCAAGGTTTTTGATAAGGTTCCAGATAATATCCTTGTTGACAAGTTAGTAAAATGTGGTTTGGATCCTATTACTGTTAGGTGGATCTGTAACTGGTTGACAGATCGCACCCAAAGAGTACTAGTTAATGGTTCTGCATCCTCTTGGAGAAGAGTCACAAGTGGAGTGCCTCAGGGATCAGTCCTGGGACCTGTTCTGTTCAACATTTTTATAAATGATTTGGATGAAGGAATAGGGGAAATGCTTATTAAATTGGCAGATGATACTAAATTGGGAGGGGTAGCAAATACAGTTGAAGACAGAGTCAGGATACAGGATGCTCTTCACAGGCTGGAAAACTGGGCTAAAAGAAAATGAATTTCAACAGAGAAAAATGCATTTAGGTAGGAAAAATCAAATGTATAATTATAGGATGGGGGAGACTTGTCTTGGCAGTATTATGTGCAAAAAGGATCTAGGGGTCTTAGTAGACCATACTCAGAACATGAGTCAGAGGTGTGATGTTGTCGCTAAAAAGGCAGATGCAATTTTGTGCTGTATCAACAGAAGCAGGGCTTTTTTTGAGGGGGAACATTCCAGAACGCTCTAGAATCTGCCCACACGATTCCTTTCTCCTTTGGCCCTGCGGGCTCTGCAGAGGAGGTTAAGCTGCTCTGAGTTCATTCTGCTTTCATTTCATTCAGGGGTTTCTGTATATTTGTGTGCTGCTTTGAGTTCATTCTGTTTTATTTTCACTGGGGGAATGGGTAGGTGGGTGGGGCTCTGTGTGTATGTGTGCTGCTTTGAGTTCATTCTGCTTTCTTTTCAGGATGTGTGTGGGGGCTGTGGGGGGTTCTGTGCGTATGTGCTGCTTTGAGTTCATTATGCTTTCTTTTCATGGGGGTGGGTGGGGCTGTGTTTGTGTGTGTGTGTTGCTTTCATTCTTTTGTTGACTGAAGCTGACATTGTTATGGTTCCGACAGCTTTTGAATGCAGATTGGCTCTATATTAGTTAAAATATCAGTTATGGTTATTCCAGTTTTATGCTAGGAATGGATAGCTGTGTCCAAGTCACAGAAGGTTTTCATCAATATATTCATCAGTATATAGGTGTTCCTATGTCTCAATAGCTGTAACTCCAATGGTTCTCCCCACCCTCAGCTGATTAACACCACTGAAATTGCAGTAGACATATGGATGTTAGGGAAGTTTTTATGAATATTTGTCTGGGACATTGGAATATTTATGAGCATTTAGGTGTCACAACAGCTTAGCCATTGGTAAGGTAGAGTTGGCAGGTAACAAAAAAAAAGTCATTTTAAAGTAAGTATAGATCTAATGTGGCTAAAGTTGAGTATCTAATTTTGATTTGCTCCAGTAAAGCAAAACCCTTCCTGAAAATCTGAAAATTCAATATTCATTAGATTAGGAATTTCAAACTCTGTGGAGTTTTGAGAAATAATTTTGGGATTTTTCCCCCTACACTGGCCGAGGGAATCTGTTAGAATTTAGATTTGTGAGATAGGTTTTGGTTTTTAGAGGCCCCCTCCTTCTTGCATATTTTAAAATATTATTCCAAAGAAATGAAATGTTTGGGAAAGGGAATGGAAGATTTCACTTTTTGTAGAGGATACAGAAAGGAAACAAATCCTTTCTCATAATAGTGTAATTTTCCAAGCTTACTAACATTTATCTCGTCATAATACATTGTGCTGGGTTCTGGGAGCGACGTCACTTCCAGGAGTGATGTCACTTCAGGAAGTGATGTCATCACACATTTCCAGGAGCACGTGAGTGCCTCGCATGCACACATGTGATAATAGAGAATTTCACCACCTCTTTTCCCAGCAAAAAAGCCCTGAACAGAAGCATAGCGTCCAGATCACACAAAGTGATGGTATTGCTCTACCATCACCTAGAGTTAGACCTCACCTAGAGTATTTTGTTCAGTTTTGGGCACCACAGTTTAAGGATATAGAAAAACTGGAACATGTCCAGAAGAGGGCAATAAAGATGGTGAGGGGTTTGGAGAACAAGTCCTATGAGAAAAGGTTTAAGGAGCTCGGTATGTTTAGCCTGGAGAGGAGATGACTAAGAGGTGATATGATAACCATCTTCAAGTACTTGAAGGGCTGTCATATAGAGGATGGCATGGAGTTGTTTTATATTGCCCCAGAAAGTGGGACCTGAACCAATGGGTTGAAATTAAATCAGAAGAGTTTTTGGCTAAACATTAGGAAGAACTTCCTGACAGAGTTGTTCCTCAGTGGAAGAGGCTTCCTCGGGAGGTGGTGAGCTTTCCTTCTTTGGAGGTTTTTAAGCAGAGGCTAGTTGGCCATCTGAGAGCAATGCTGATTCTGTGAACCAAGACAGATCATGTGAGGGAGGGCAGGAAGGTTACATCCGTGCTTAGTTCTTGGGGCCCCTTCTTACATGCCCTGGGTAAGCAGATCATTACTTTGGGGTCAGGTAGCAATCTTCTGAGCATGGAGTAAGAGTCACTTGGTGTTTGTATGTATGGGGGCATTGTGCAGGGGGTTGGACTAGATGACCTTAGGTCCTTTCCAACCCTATGACTGTATGATTCCATGAAATGTAGTTCTGCTGGTCTATAGCACATTGCATCGCACAATTAGAGGTTGTTAGTGTATAGTGGTCTGTCTGATAACTACAGACACACAGACAAATACAGATATATTCTTGGCTGCAAACTCATCTTTCCACAATCCATCTGGATCAATGGACAACTCACACATGTTTTCATCCTCTTGCATACATCAGTCAGTTTACATTTTACTAAAGTACAAGCCACTGTGAAAAGGAAGTTTTACTATTTAAAAAGAAGCATTTCCTAATAATAAGGGTATGTAGCAAATTCCAGTTCTCATCTTATGTGGTTTAAGAATTGCCCTATCTTGACACTCCTAAAAAAGTCAGTCTATTAGGCCCACGTATCTTAATATGTATGTCAAAAGATGAAAAAAAATCCAACCACTCCATAGCAATTGGTGCTTAAATATATGGGCCTCATAACTAGAATCAAGACCTGGTTCACTTGGGCTGGAGAATAAGGTAGTAATGTGGCAGTGGGGCCCTGAGTTGGTCGAATGGATTGCTTCCGAGTACCGGTGGTGGCAGCTTTGAAATGTCATTTCACATTCAAAAGACTGAGAATGGCTCTACCTCTTATCTTTGCTGGCTGTGCTGCTTCTGTTTTAATTTACAGGGGGATTTTAACATGAAGAAAATTTCAGAATGGGGTACCTGCAACCTGAAGTGGGACATGTTCCTTTCCACTAGGCCTCTATCCCTTCATTCTCCTGCGTGGATGAGTCAGGCGCAAACTGATGTAGAGATAAGGAAGCTGGTTTCTCCCCTTACAAGTGTTTTCAAAATTATATATATGCCGCCAACGTTATCCCTGAATATACTACTGCACTTTGGGGAGTAACCATTAACTACACAGTCTTGATAGAAGCGCCAAACAGAGGTGCCCAATGACTCTGAAAACTATTTTACTACAATTCTAGAGTTTTAGTTGCTTTAAGTCTTACTAAAAAATCAGTGCTGAAGTTATGGTGATTCTCTTCTTATTTGCATATGATTTACTTCTAATTAACATCCTTGGGTGCAATGGTTATGAAGTAAATCTCTTCTTTATTTTTAGGTGTTGACTTTGGAAGACTAGAAACCTGGTCTTTGTAGCCCTAAACTTTACCATTAGTTTCCTGGTATGGAATGTTGTTTTCAAGTCAATTGGTGACCTCCAATTTTTACTATCTTCTGATTCATATGAAATGAGCTGATTCACTCATGCACCACCTCAAATAGCCCTAACAGCCTGGGAAGTTACAAAAGGGAGAAGTAATTTATTCCCCAACTCTGATCAACCACATCATCAGTATATCTTTTGGTGAAATGTCTCTCCTGTCATGCTCAATCTTTAGAGCCCCTCTGTGCAAAGAAAAGGAGGAATCTATTACATTTAGGAAGCATTTGCATTTATTTATGAAATTACACAAATAGCCCCATAAGCTGTGTTTTTTTAAATAACAACTGCTAAGTAACTACGTAAGCTCTAGGTTCTGATCAGACATTGAAGTAGGAGCCCCCAGCCCTAAATGTTGACAAGATTTGCTAAAATACTTTCAATGACTGAAGTATGAGAAAAATGTAAAGATGGCTTCATAGGGAACAAGAGGAAGTAATGATGATGCTTGGCAGATAAGTGTGGAATCCCTGAACAGCAACTTAATGTGACATTTCCTTAACAGGATTTCCAACTCTGCAAGAATGATGCAGCTGGCTTAAAGCAGCCACTGCTACAAATACTGCCCCCAAAGAGCATGCAGTTCATATAGTAGAGGGCAGATATTGAGATGACTCTTTATAATTATGAACCCAAATATAGAACTCTGCACAAAAGCCCTTCTGTGCAGTTGTCCAAGAAGCTGGCTAGCCAGTATACGAGTCAGTCAGTATGATGGGAGCCTCAGCGGCTGCCATCACATTAAACACTGACACTGGGGGAGGGGAGTTTAACTAAAAAAAAGCCAGGGAATTATTCAATGTCTGGCCATAGGGTTATATCACGCTGCAGAAAAAAGATGTGGAGAGGGTGGTTGGGGGCGCAGCTGAGGCACAGTTTATTTACAGATTTGACTCTGTTTCCTGGCTTTAACTGAGGCTGGGGAAGCATCCGTGCCACTGGAGGCCTTCCCATCACTATAGCAAGAGGACGCCTTGCCTGGCTGTTTGGGATCTGGAGGACTCCCCTTCAACAGAGTTCAAAATCTTTAGTGGGGCAAGAAAAGTATATCATCAACATCCTCATGCTTTAATGAGGGGGGGGGGAGTCATTGCTGCTGCTTCAGATTTAAAACAATTGGTTCAGTTTTGTCTCCTATTTATTTATTTATTTGTCTGTTTGTTTGTTTACTTATATGTCCTCAAGGTGGATTACACAGAGTGAGACAATTAAACCAAAAGACATTCAGTAGACAGTGCAAGGGGGGTTTGGATTGCAGAGCTGAAACCTAGCAGAAGCATTAGCACGGCAAATGAAATCAGGAGGAGTCCCCAACCTTTTGGGGCCTGTGGACATCTCTGGAATCCTGGCAGAGGGAGGTGGGCACAAGCAAAAATGGCTGCCCGAAGAGGCAGAGCCATAGTAAAAATAGCTGGTCTCCAATGGCAACCCTTTGAGTCTGTTCCATGAGAAGTGACTTAAACCAGTCCAAGGGAGATCTCCTGATACCTGCTTCTGCCTCTAAGGTCCTCAACTGGATGGCATGGTCTGTTCTGTGAAAGGCAGCAGACTGAGGTCATCAACGAAGGCCACTCGGACCCCTGCTTTCAAACATTTATAGGAAGCTGCTTGGAAGAAGCTGTGAGGAATTTTTGAATGTGACTTCACCAACCTCTTAACAATGACCAGTTCCATATTTTGGCAGACCTTGATGAGGCTGATTCGACCCTGAATCAGTGCCTGAATTCTGTGATGGATTAGATGAGGCTGCATAACCTGTACAAAATGCAATCAAGAGAGCAATGGTGATGGGCAGCGGTGTGATGAACTCGCTGGATGAGGAGAACCTGCTCTGGAAGGGTAAGGCCTCCCCTGAAGAAACATGTACAGGTGACAGAGGTGCTCACTCACTCAGGTTGCTGACAGAGCCAAAGGTGGTTGCTGTGACCAGGAAAGCCTTCTTCTCCTTTTGGAATTAAGTAACCAGTGCCCTGTCATCAAACAGATCGGTTGCATCCAAACAAAAGCATTGTATGGTGCCATACATGAGTTGCCAAGGAACACTCTCTAAATAAATTCAGTAGATCCAAAAACTTAATTTCTGGTGAGTGTGAACAGCAGGTCTCGTGCACATGTGTACACTTGTGTGTTTGTGCTATCAAGTCACAGCCAATTTATGGCAACCCCATGGGGTTTTTAAGGCAACAGAAGTGGTGGTGGCTTCTTCTGTGAGGCAATCTTGGCCTTCCTTGGCAGTGTCCCATGTAAGTGCCGGTCGGGTCAGGGCTGACCCTGCTTAGCTTACAATATCTGAAAAGATCAAGCTACCTGGACCATCCAGGTCAAGGCAAGAAGCGGGGAGCACGTATCAAAAATGCTCCAGCATCTTCACTGGTTGTCATGGTTTGTGGGCACAATTTAAGATGCTGTTTTTGACCATTGAAGCACTAAGCATCCTGGAACCACAATGCTTGATGGGGTGCCTGCTCCCATTTAACAACTTCCCACTTGCTGTATTTCTGCCAGTTAAGGTCTGTTTCAGGTACCGCCGCATCAGGAATTTGCATTAGTTTAATTGTGATTTTTTATGCTCTCTTAATCTAGGAGGTTCCGATTCATATTGCTGGCTTAAAGCCAATAACTGGATAGATTAGCTTTGGTTTTTTACTTATATCATGTCTTATTTTTATTTGGTATAATTAAATATGTATATATCCCTTCAAAGATCATTTAATATAAACACAGTTGGATTTGATCCAATCAGCTTTTCTGGCTAAATCCAGCCATCTTTTCATCTTCTTTTCTGCTGATAAAAAGAAAGAAGGGGTTCCCTGTGACCACCCACAAAGGCTATGCTAGGGATCATTGGACCTGCGCACACGAAAGCCCTGTGAGTTGGAGTCTGTAGTAGGGAGGAGAATAAAGCAAGACTGGGGGGGAAAGCTGGCTGGATCCAACCCAATACATGAATAAGAGGAGAAAGAACAGCCTCTCTTGAAAGAGAGGCAGACACAAATCTACAGAGTTTACCTGTCTCCAGCGATTCTAGTGAAACCCCTTCTATTTGAATGACCAGATGAGCACTCCCACCCATATGGTGATATCTACTGACAGAAATGTGTTAAATTCCAATTCAAATGATTGTATTTTTTATAATCCACCTTTTTAAATGAGACTGAAGGTGGATTGCACAGTGTGAGTCAGCACAGTCAATATATATATATACATGCAAATTTGCAAAGATTTTTTAAAAAACACGGAAATCCAATACAGAGCTGAAGAGATATTGAAACGGAGCATAAGCAATTCTATGACTGACATATTAAGCAACACAGGAACTACCCAGTATGATCATACATACAGCAGTAGTAGTGGAGTCTATGGCCCATCAGTATTTACAGCTATAGTAGTAAAGTCTGTGGTCCCTCCCTATCCCTTCACTGCTGGCTCTCTCTTTTGAGACCACTTCCTTCTAGTACAGCTCTCTTGTATCTGGGCAAAAAGCCCTCTTGACTAATTCAGTTCTGCATAGTTTGCAGAAAGTCAAGGGAGTGGGAGCTTTCCTGACCTCCTCAAGTAGACCATACCATGAAGTGGGGGCTGCCACAGAGAATGCACAGGTAAGGACAAGTGTTGGTTTTGCCCATGTGCAAGTTAGCACCTGCAGAAGGCCCCGTTCAGGTGAGTGAAGCTGCCATGACAGAGTATAGGGAGAGAGGAGGGTGACTGAGCCTTCTCCTGTGAAACCACAAAAAGAATGACCTGGACGCTTGAACCTATGTAACAACTTCCCACCATCACCAAGATTCATGTTTGTATCAGATCCAATACTTTTGCCACCCCTTTATGCAATGGGATGGAAACTCCTGCCCGGAGAAGTCAACACTTTTTTAGCACACCAGGTTCCACTGGATTCTTCCACTTCCACTAACAATGAAACGGCTACTTTTTAATGCCTTCTGTTCTCGGCCCACATGCGAGGGTACATCGGGATTAAAAGCTAAATTCTAAGGCAAATACAAATCACCTGTGAATCACCTGAAGGTGACTGGATGGGGGTTGAAACAACGGATGCTTCTTATTCCAGGTGTTATTAATTCAGGATAACAACTTTCAGTCAACAATCTGAAGCATGGCTGCTCATGAAATAAATCTTAACACACACAACCTCGTGGTCAGCTCCAATTCATTACCCTGCTCTGCCTTTAACAGCTCCCTTAATTCTCACGTGGCCAGTGTCAAGCCTGCTTAGCTTTAGAACTGCATCACAGGCCTCCAAGCCATTTCCTGGACAGTCTCTTTTACTACAAGCACAGCCAAACTCCTTGGCCCTAAAACATGTCCAGCCCACTAACATGGCACCCTGATTTAAATGACAAATACTTCAGCTCTGGGCATCTCTGGTTATGCACTAGATTAGTATGTTGTGCCTTGCGCTGCAATGGAAGCAAAGCTTGCCACCTTTGGAAAAGACAAACTGAAGAAAAAGACCGGGGAATGCAGTTAGAAGTAATGAATAATCAATCTATATAGTGCAAAGTGCAATATTAATTATAAATATTCCATACAATAAATAAATCCAATAAATATATTCAAAACTTGCAATACA
The DNA here is from genome assembly GCF_028583425.1 of Eublepharis macularius. Lineage (NCBI taxonomy): Eukaryota > Metazoa > Chordata > Lepidosauria > Squamata > Eublepharidae > Eublepharis > Eublepharis macularius. The sequence goes on along the minus strand of NC_072795.1, from coordinate 143,658,834 downwards.
TATTCCGTCTCCAGTATCCGTCTATCTCATTTCCAAAGTTCAAGGGCTCTAATGAGCAGTCCAATCAAACAGAGTACAGGAGGGCGCATGGATGATGGATAAAGATGACTCTGTGCTAAGTGGTCCCCAGTACAAGTCTGGAAAAAGGGGGCCAAGGGGATCACTTAGCACAGAGTCATCTTTATCCATCATCCATGCGCCCTCCTGTACTCTGTTTGATTGGACTGCTCATTAGAGCCCTTGAACTTTGGAAATGAGATAGACGGATACTGGAGACGGAATATGTATTGCAAGTTTTGAATATATTTATTGGATTTATTTATTGTATGGAATATTTATAACTAATATTGCACTTTGCACTTTGCACTATATAGATTGATTATTCATTACTTCTAACTGCATTCCCCGGTCTTTTTCTTCAGTTTGTGCTTCCTTGTTAACCAGGGGAACTCCCGCTGTTGTTTTAACCTTTGGAAAAGAGACAACTTATAAGAAGTGAGACAACATGCAGGAAAAACGTCTGCTGGATGTTGTGCAAGGTTAAATCTATTTCTAAAACCATCGGGGGGGGAGTGCATGCGTGTGCACATACGGAATACGATTATTCCTGGACTGGAAGTACAGAAAAGACAATCCCCGGTCTCTGCTGCACAGAGATTCTCATGTAAGAACACTCCGAATGTTTAGGCTGTTCCATTGCCCCTCCCTACCCTGTGATCTCATCTTTATCAGGAGGACTAAATGTTTAATACGAAGGATAAACCCACCTGCCCTTCCTGACATTTATTGAACCACGACTCAGCATTAAGTTTCCTCTCCGGCATCCTGGAGTGAGATAAACAGGGATTTAAATGGCAGAGAGCAGCAGAGGCTCTGTAGATTTTTATTTATGCATTCATTCTCTCAGAGGTAGGACTAAATATGCACCAGAAAACAATATGTGCAATAAAAGACAACAATCGCATTGAGCAGTAGGATTCCTGAAAGAAATTACATTGCAGGCCATTACTTTCCGCACATGCATGATCACAACCAACTAGCTCCTATATTGGTAGAAGTGACATTTGCTGAAATCCAGGTAAAATTCTCTAATCTGGTTTAGCAACATTAGAGAAACCCTGGATTTATCTGGCCATGGCACCCTATAAGGGAAAATATCCAGGTGGCTGGAGGACGGCACTTATCAAGTAAACTCCACCAAATTTGCAGAGAACCTACTCCAAACTGTCCACTAAGGCTGAAGGTTCTCTGTTTCGGGGAAATTGGACCCCAGGATCCAGTTCTGTGGGCCCCTGAACAAGGTGCCACTGAACACAGGAAACTCTCCATTGTTTCCTAGGTTAGCGTAAGTAAATATTATGAGGCAAACCAATTGAAAACACTGATAGCATATCTGGCGGGTACCTCTGATAAGATATGGGTGGGTATGGAAGCAAATAAGGAACACTTGAAATTAATTGGAAAAGATATCTTTGGAGGGAAAAAAGTACGAGAGATAAAATGGGTTGAGAATCCTTATATATCACATTAAAATTTGGAACAAATGAAAGAACAAATTAATTCCAGAAGTATCCCCATTAATTCCATTCACATTGCACACCAATTCTCTCACATAGGTAAAATAGAAGAATATACTAAATGGAAAGAAAAAGAGATTCATAGAGATCTTTATGAAAATAATGTAAACTCTTGGAGAAATTGTACTCAGCAAGGCAACAATATTCATATGTGGTGGTCATGCCTGGTGGTATCAAGATTCTGGGAAAAAATATCCATAGAAATGGAAAATATCACACGTCAAGTTACCTGTGCCATACCGGCATTGGCCCTGTTAACAATCCGAGGGGAACAAAACCGAAAAAAAATGTCATCAAAGAGGCTGATAGTGTTCAGGCTGAGGGCAGTGCGGAAGGGTGTAGAAAAGTGCTGGAAGTCAGCAGTATCTTTATCCGTGCATCTTTGGTACTCTGAATTATGGCAAAGTGCAATGGTGGAAAAATTGATGTTCCAACTCAGAGTTGTCAAAGATAATGCTAGAATGTTGTATTTTTATGAAATGTGGGAAGACTATATTACATATCCTAATTAGAAGAGTAGCCAACACAAACATCTGAACCCTTCCTCAAACTACGGAAAAGAGATTAGATTTGTAGCATACATGGAAACACTCTACAAAAAGGAAGAATGTCATTAAACATTTCTTCTCTGAGTTCTATAGGGTACAAGATAAAGTTGAAAAGTCTTCCATTAACAGGTTGATTCAACATAGCCTGTTTTCTTTCTTTTTCTTTTATTTTTTTCTCTTATTTTATTTTTCTCTTTTTTTTCTTTTATCACATATGTTTTTCTTTCTTTATTCCCGTATGTAACTTTGAATGTTCTGTCTGTGGCCTAGATGGTGTTTTTTATGTTGTGTTTGAAAATCAATAAAACTATTATTATTAAAAAAAGAAATGCAAGTGGATAAGAGCCCAAAATGATTGCCACTGAACAGGGCCAAACACAAAATGTTTTAAGTTCCCAGCCAAGCACCGTTCGACTTCACTGATTTATTCCAAATGGGCGCCCCTGTCAGGATGACTCCTGTCACACGCCGCAAGACTCTGTGTAACCCTGTAAATGCAACTCCTGTGTAATTGCTGTTAACTGCTGTTCTGGCCCTGAATCGAGCAGCCTGCTGTTGTCTCCTTCTCAGACTCGCCTGGCCTTGAAGCTGCACATAACATCTCTGTTTTGTTTTGCTGTTCCTTTGTTATACTTAGCTAGCTGTCTTCTTAAGGGGGGACTCGGGGGGGGGGGTGAGCTGAGATTCCTATATCTATTGTATGCTTCTAGATAGACACCAGTCCTAGCAAGAACTGTAATAAGGAATGAACTAACAGCTAATCAATAAAATTGCTTTAAATCATGCAGTTCCTGGACTCAAGCCGTGAAGAGAGAGCTATTTGGCAGAGCCTGACAGATTGCTAGGACTGCCTTCACCCTCTGATCCATGAACCTGGGCAACTGTTGAATCCTAACCCCTGAGCCATGGCAGCAGGGGGAGAGGATACCAGTGCTACGGCGCTGGCAGAGGAAAAGCCTAAAGACCTTTGGTGCCCCTCAGGAGAGGGACGAGAGAACTAAGCGGGTCTCAGCCAGCCACTCCAAACCAGGAGGCCTGCACAAATCAGGCAGAGTGATGGCACAGCCCAACTAGGAAGTTGCAATGGCAGGAGTGGATGGAGGAATCAATAGTTCTGAGAAGGGCACCCCGCCTAGCAGCGAAGGGGAAAAGGCACTGCCGGCGGGAAAGAACGGAGACCTGCTGTGAAAGATGCTGGCCAGCAGGTCCCAGGGAAGCGTTGTTTTTTATCCCTGTCACCGTAGTGAACCCAAAGAGGGGGACTCTCGTAAGGAGTTCCTGGACTCATGCAGTGAAGTTATTGAGAGCTATTTGGCAGAGCCTGCCAGCACCCTGCACTCTCAAAGGTGATGCCGCCCGGGCTTTTCTGGAGCATCTTCAGCACCAAGGAAGCTGAGGCAAGAGGAAAAGAGCACTTGGCTTGGCAGAAGAGCAGCTGCCTGGTTTCAGCTTCCTCTGAAAAGAAAGGGTCGGCTCCCTGCACGGCCACCGCCCAGGGACAGAAGAAACGCTGTCGCGTGACTGGAATAAGCCCAGCACGTTGCTACTTAGTTATGTGGTAGGAAATAAATCAGGGCTCCTCGTTTGCTTCTGTTCCATCCAAGACCCCTTTGAATTTTATCTCCAACTCTCAAAAACCAGCGGGAACCTGGGAACACTCAAGGGCTGCCATCGCACTCTGTGGTGCCACACTGGGGATCCTGCCCACAACTGTTGCTGGTCCTTCGTCCTAATCAGATTCCTACCCATACAGCACAGTCTTGCTGCCTCCAGGGCCCATATCATGTTTTCTCAGAAACACCGGCATTTCAATACCTTTACATTCCACTGCTTACAGTCTTCCCTTGAGGGGCTGGAATTTCTCTCTGTGTGTGACAAACCAACAAAAGCCAGCATGTATCGTATGCATAACAGCCCCAACCAGATCAAGTTATTCACAAACCATATGTTCCATTGGTTTCAATGGGATTTACTGACTTTAGTAAGATTGAGGCCAATCTTTTATTAAATAAAGCATCCTTACATACTATTAAACAAATACAAATATTAAATGTTACTGTTAAACAAATACAAAGAAAGACCACATAAATGAGCCCCTGAGGTCTACCGTAAATCAGCGTAACTGGGCACCTTCCTCTGACCACTCAAACAGGCGGTTATCCACCTGCTACTTTAAAAAAACATCCCTAGGCAAAAACAAGGTGGCCAATTTTTGCCCCATCTCCAATCTGCCCTTTCTGGGCAAAGTGATTGAGAGAGCAGTCGTCAACCTACTCCCGGCCTTCTTGGATAACTCTGGTGCTTTGGACCCGTTTCAGTCGGGATTCAGGCTATGGAACGGAGACTGCTCTGGCGGAAGGGGCTGATCATCTCCGTGGCACTGGCAAAGGCCTTGATTCGTTGTTTCTCCTCCTGGATCTGTCCGCAGCATTTGATACAAGAACGTGCCATTTTGTTGTGGTGCCTGGAGGCAGAAGTGCGTATCAAGGGATGTGCCTTAGACTGGTTTAAATGATTTCTCATGGAATTGACTCAAAGTGTAGCTCTTGGGGACCAGCTGTCTGCAGGATGGGAATTATCTTATAGGGTTCCACAGGGCACGATCTCATCCCCCTTGTTGTTCAACCTCTATGTAAAGCCTTTAGGAGAACTCTTTTGTAGCTATGGAATTGGATGCCATCACTATGCAGACGACACCTGCTCTATGAGCCAAGCCACAAGTGACAAATGACACTTGAACAGCAAGTGAACAGACTCACGTGTATTCCTCCCTGTTCACTTGTGCTCCACTTGCACTCCACTTGATCACATAGTCACAGACTCACGTGTATTCCTCCCTGTTCACTTGTGCTCCACTTGCACTCCACTTGATCACATAGTCACAGACTCACGTGTATTCCTCCCTGTTCAGTTGTGCTCCACTTGCACTCCACTTGATCACATAGTCACAGACTCACGTGTAATCCTCCCTGTTCACTTGAGCTCCACTTGATCATGTAGTGATCCTCCCTGTTCACTTGCGCTCCACTTGATCATGTAGTGATCAAGAGGAGCGCAAGTGGAGTGCAAGTGAACAGGGAGGAATACATTCGAGTGTGTTCACTTGCCAGGCAAGAGTCATTCGTCACTTGTAGCTTGGCCCTATATCTCACTACCCAAATCACCATGGGATGCATGAGAGAACTTAGATCTCTATCTGATGGCTGTGGTCAAATGGCTGAAGGCAAACAAATTTAAACTGAACCCAGACAAGACAGAAGTGATGCTGGTTGGGAAGACAGAAAATCTGAAGAACATCATACTCCCCATTTTTGATGGAGTTCATCTGACCCCTGCAGATTCATTTAAGAGCGTAGAGATTTTACTGGATCCAGTGCTACTGCTAGAAAAGCAGATCCAGGCAGCTTCAAAAAATGCTTTCCACAAACCTCGGCATGGCCAATCCGGCCCCCTGGATCCATGCCATGGCAACACCAAGACTTGACCAATGAAATGCACTGTGGATAGGTCTCTGCTCTAAGTTATCTCAGGGACTCCAGTCGGGGCAGAACGCTGCAGCTCAGCTATTACTGGGAGCTAAGAGGACCATGAATATTACTCTCATTCTGCTGTCACTCTATTGGCCACCTATCAGTTTCTGTACCCATTGCTTGGTATTGGCTAGTACTTACAAAGCTCTTCATGGCCTTGGTCCATTATATCTACTGGACTACTTCTCTTCCTATATTCCACCATAGTAGCTTTGCTGATCTGAACAGGGCCTTCTACAGGTGCCACTTTGCACAGGGGCAAAATTAACAGTATATGTGCATTCTCTGTGATGGTCCCCATTTTATGGAATGGTCTATTTGAAGAGGTTAGGAAATCTCCCACTCTCATAGCCTTCCACAAATGATGCAAAACTGAATTATATAGTGCAGATAGGAGGGCTGCACTATAAGGAGGTGATCTCAGAAAAGAAAGCCAACACTACAGCGATAAGGAGGGACCACAGACTTCACTACTATTGCTCTAAGTATGATTCTACTAGGTTAGTTTCTATGTTGCTTAATATGTCAGTCATAGAATTGCCTATGCTCTGTTTCAACCTTTTTTCAGTTCTGTATTGGATTTCTGCAGGGTTTTTTTAAATCTTTGCAAATGTGCATATAGCTAGATAGATACCCATTACATGTTTATTGAAATGCCATGATATTGACTGTACTGATTCACACAGTGTAATCTGCTATAAATGATGCAAATAAATAACACACACACTCCTTTCTCATGACCATTCAGATATGAAGTTACTTTAGCTGGTGACATTAAGAAGAATGAATGCCTTGTTTTTAGTTTTTATTTGTTACTAGCAGAGAAAAACATTACACAACGCCTTGTCGTCCCAAGTTGTGCAATCAGTCTTGCATCCTCAAACAAGATTTCTTAGCTGGCTTTAGTCAGCCTTGGCTAAATGTATGGGCATGTTTTTGATCTGCTGCCATAAATTTTATTTATAGACCTTCTTGATTACAATGGCTGTGTAGAAATGTGCTACAAGTGATAGGAATATATTAACATAGGAGCAACTGTTTAGAGGCAAAATTGCTGTCAGGCACAGTGATGGGATTGCCTTCTCAAAAAGCATACATAAAAATCCCTCTTCAGTATGTTGCCAAACCTTTTGCGGTTATATTAAGAAGCAAGTAAATTTTGTTTTAGACATGGGCAAAATATCTCTGAGGGGAAGTGGCACGGTGGGGCCTGAACATGCATTTGAACATGGTAGGGCATGAATATGCATTTGAACATGCATTTCCCCTAAATGATATTGAAATAAAGAAGGTGAGCAAACCAGAAAAGAATTTAAATTGGACTCTGTGTGTGTGTGTGTGTGTGTGTGTGTTAGAGATGGGAAGGAACGAAAATACTAACCAAAGTTCATCACAAATTGGGCTGGTTTGTGGTTCACGAACCAGCAGTTCATCGAAGCACATTTCTGACGAACTGTGATGAATTGCTATGATTTTTAGGGTAGTTTGTTTGGTTCGTTTTTTGGTTCGTCACGGCAGACAGCCTGGAGCTGATCAATCTATTCCCTAGGCAAGGGGGGGAGGGTGGACATCTGCAGACCTGGGCACACCAATGTCAGCCCTCCAAAGCTTGATAGGCAGCTCTGACTGACAACCACAGAGCTCCCATTCTGCTCTATGAGAGCAGAAGGAGTATAACTTTCAGTTCTCAGGTGAGTGGTTTCAGTTTCCAGCAAGCAGTTAGACACGGAGGAACTGCTGTTGGATTTTCAGTCACAGAAGGAGCTATTTGAAACTTGTGCTTGGTATACTGGTAGGTTACTCATCTGAGGAGTCTTTTATTATTATTTTGAGCACATCTCCTGTAAGATTGCCAGCTCCAGGGTGGGAAATTCCTGGAGATGTGGGGGTGGAGCCTGGAGAGGGTGGGGTTTGGGGAAGGGAGGGACCTTAACAGGGTAGCTTGTATGCAGTCGGCCCAGCCTCCACCATGTTTAATAGCTATTTAATAGCTACCTGTGATATAAAAATCACATGGCCCCTGAATTAAATGCTGTTTGATTGCAAACAGGGGAATTCCAGCCAGCAGTTGAAGAGTCCTGCCATGGAGATTTAGGCATGAATGGAATGCCAAATGTAAATGCAGAGTGACCAGCGGTGATTAGTTTACTTTCCTCTAAGCTCCGGGTGGAACCAGAGCAAGAAAGGTCTCGCAGTGTCATCCCACTTAACTCATTCCTTTCCCTTGTCCCGTGATGAGATCCCCTGCCCATGACTGAAGATAAATCAATTAGTACTCATAAGTTCTTATAATTCATTCCTGGGAAAGGTACATTCCCCAACTAAATTCATCAACTCAGCTCCAGGGACATCAATTTGTAAATGTTCCTTTATGATTCCACAGGAGAGCAAAACCTTACTCTTTTGTCCCACCCCGGCAGCAAGCAATCAAGGTAATCAAACCTTTTTATTCCTAGGAACTGACTGTTGGGATCCTTGTTCCTATTTTGCCCTATAAGAATAGAGATCCTTGCCCCATTCAAACCGAGCAGTGCATGCTTATTGGATCCAAAGTGCTGCTCCATTGAGGTCACTCAAGTCTCTTGCTCTCTTGGCTAAAGATGCTGATCATTTGAAGCCACTCTCTTCCTCCGCGGACTGGACTACCCTCCAGGATAACTTTTGGCTATCTTGCTTCATAGGTGGTGCCAACGGAGTCAGGACGTTCAAAAGACACTGCCCGCTGACGCTTTCATGATGTTACACTGCCCCAAGGTGCTTTGAAAATTTCAACTTGATATTTTGACTTGTGAATTTGTTCATATTGGTGGATGTTTCAACCGCCCCTGAGGAGGTCTTTGTGACAAAACATCAGGTTTCCTTGCCGGCCCTGTATGTTGGGCAGGTGGGTAGCATCTTTTAAACATCCTGACTCCATTGGCACCACCCGTGAAGAGAAATATACAATAAGCATTTATGAAGTGAGACCTGTACTTTGACTTACCTTTACTTTGGAGACGCATCTTTGGATGAATATCCATTTGATTTGTCTGCACCTGTTGGACTGTTATATTAACTTGGACTTTTGAAATTGACTAGATATGTATTCATTCGAGAAGTTTGGTGGCTTGTATTGATATGTATACATTTATTCATTAACTTTGGCTTACAAATTTTGCACAGAACACTTTTCCCACTAAACATCAGAGTAGACCTTACTTGACATTGTTTCTTTACTTGTTTAATTTTCTTCCCTCCATGTGTGGAGTTCCACATATCTAGTTAATGTGCTTCGTTTGGAGGAGCCTCTCCTTTTTTTGTGTCATGTCCTCCTATCAGCTTTTTTTTTGGTTTGCTCTGCTGCTATCCCTTTACTTCCTTCACTGCTAATCTCAGGTATATTTCCCTCCCAGTTGCCCCTCCTAGCTCCCTCTTTCTGCATCTCCAACCTCCCAAAGGGCAAGAAGTGCTTCTGTCCTTCCTAGTTAGTTAGTTAGAATGCCTCTCTCACCTTTCCTATCACAGTACAGAATTCTTTATCAATAAAGAATATTCTTTCCTTTCTTAAAACAACAAGCCTCATGCGGACATTTTATCTGAATGCCGCCTCCCCTCTGCTTGCACACAGCCAGCTCAAGCTAACACAATGAATAGCTACACCCCGGGCAAAAAGCCAAAGGGCACAAGTTCCCTGACGCTGCCTCTCTGTGCTGTGCACCCACCTCCGGAGGGCCTGTGGCTCAGTGACAGAACATCTGCCGTGCATGCAGAAGGGCTCAGGGGCAGTCCTGGGCACCTCCAGTTAAAAGGATCAGGAAGCAAGTGACAGCAGAGCCTCCGACCAGAGACCCTGGAAAGATGTGGCCGGTCAGAACAGAAAACATGGACCTCGATAGACTGACGATTGGGCTCAGGGTAGGGCAGCCTCGTATGGGTTTCCCTGGGTGGCTTTAGTGGATGCAAAGTATGGGACTCTATAACTGAGTTATGAGTTAAGGGGTGGGTGGGGCCGTGTCTCAGTGGCGGAGCCTCTGCTTTGCATGCAGAAAGCCCCGGGTTCAAGTCCCGGCATCTCCAGGCTGAAGGGTAAGACAAGAGGTGACGTAAGAAACGTCTCCCTGAGACACTTAAGAGCCGCTGCCTGTCAAAGTGGACAATCCCGGCCACGAGAGCGGACAATACGCTCCGGATGAAGCCTTTTCAACCGCCTCCTTGGTGACCTGCTGGCATCGCGCACCTGCCAGAGCCTCTGTTGGGGGGACTCTCTGCAGGCTGGGATGTCGCAGCTCCTGCAACCAGTTCTCAGTTTCATACGTCACCGTCAGTGGGAGCGAGATTTGCTATATGCTTTTTTGTTTTGAGGAAAAAATGCCTTCAAATTTATTCAAAACCAAATCTCTAAGGTTTGTTTATTTGATTTTTATATTGCTTCTCTTTGGTTAAGAGCACTCCACATCACAATAATCAATTACATCAGTTAAAATCAACGAAACATAATAAAATTCCAATAACATCTAAACAGAACATACAATATAATACAAAATACATAAAGTCACATCAATTCCAACCCTACAGATAAACATCAGTATTAGAGGTAATTACAGAACCCAGAACATCAACTATGCCTCACAGTAGCCAAGGAATATGGTTTAATACTCTATTGGCAGCATCCATCCAGGAAAGACAAAACTCCCACTGCTTCTTTTGCCCATCTGTCTTCATAATAACTGACACAGTTTGGCCTCTGGCCTCCCTTACAATAAGGTCTCCAAGGGCATCTCTTGTCAAGAGACGCCCTGCAGGTACAATTCATCGTCTGTGCAAAGAAGCGCTATGGTTAGCGTAGCCCCAGGCCTCCAGAAACCTGCGTGGCCCAACTTCTAGGGCGGCTTCTAGGGACAACTTAGATCCCCCAAGATCTCTTCGAATGGCATCAATTTATCAAGCATTTCAAAACAGCATCGATTTGCAAGGCACACAGTTTTCATGTCTACAGTACTGCACAAAATAGGGCAAAGTATTTGCAAAATGGCAGTCTTTCAGAACAAGCATCACTAAAAGGGTGCCGTGCACAGCCACACTTCAAGTGCCACGTATTTAGATAGTCCTCCATCAAGGTATCTCACATGTGGACGAAGAAGAGGGATTTTTCTTCAAACTCCTATGGGTGCAAAAAAAGCTGAAAACTGGAAAACCAGAAGGCAGGTAAAATCCTTCCCAAGCTACAGAAAAAACAAGATTTCAGCTGAGCAATGCTCAACACACCCTGGCAGGACTGAGTGCAGAAAGAACTGCCAAGAGGTGGCAGCAGCTGCCGCTAAAACAGAAAGAGGAAGCCAGACAGGGGCCTGCTTCCTCCTTGACCAAACACCACCAGGGCCCAGCATCCGGTTGCCCAAGGCGGCTTCTTCTTCCCCTCCTGGCAGCAAGGGAGGAAGAGAGGGGGCAGCGAGAGGATCAGGAGGAGGGAAGTGGTAGTGGAGGCGGAGAAATTTTGGATCAGTGTCGGGGCAAAGGGAGGGAGGGAGGAGGGCATGGAAAGATGGAGACAGCAGGAGAAGCAGGGAAGACTAAAAGGGGAGGCCAGCAGGGGAATTTCCCCCTGAGTTACTTTTGGGAGCCTGCTCGTTTCATTAACATGTGCATTTTGATTTGTTCACAGGCCTCCTTTGGCTGATCCATTCATTCCAATGAGTGTCTAAAATGTGAGACATTATTTCGGTTAATATGTGTTTTGAACTTCCTAGTCACATACATCTCTTCTCAACTGCATCTCTCCCAGTTTTCTCTCATCCCTCTCTCCTTCCTACCTCTGGGTCATGAAAACTTCCAGCTCTCCTTTCATAGCCCAGCTATACTCTCAGTCTCCATATTCTTCACTCTATCATTTCAAAGAGACCATTTGCCTGCTCCGTTGCCCGGTCCTGATCTAGGATCTCCTGGGCAGCCAACCCCCAGTGGCAAGTTGCAACCCTAAACCACTGGAATCAGAGCAGCTAAACAGCCAGAGACCCTCTGGCCTGCTCAGCCTCTCCCTGACATCAAGGAAGCTCAGCCAATCACCACCACAAAACTCCTCAGGATGTTGCTATGTAAGTGGGGGGCGGGCGGGGTTCCACATGCTCAGCGGAATCTGGGTGCAGGAAACGTCCTCGCTGTATGTCAAGTGATGACTCCCTCCCTCAACTCGCAGATAGCTCTGTGAGCTCATCAAGACCTGAAGGACGTTAAGGTTGATGCCTTATTGTAAATGTATAAAGAGCTATTGTTAGGTAGCATTGATCCATTTGAGCAGCATCCAGATTGCCTAGACATATAGATAAAAGCTCTTCCATAGTACTGTAATAAAATGCCTATTGATTTTAATGGTGCCATTCTGATAGCAGGCACTACTCAATACAAATAAGAGTAGTACAGTAGGAACACAGTTCCGTTAAAACCCTGCACATTGTTAGCCTCTCATACAATCAGACCTTTTCCATTTTAATTAGATTTTAAAATCTCAGTTCTCTCAGTTTGACCTGGCCCATAAACTTTAAACGGTTCATCAATGTTCCTTCTATTAAGATAATATATTTAGATTTATAAGCACCAATGAGTAATAAATACCGACTTCCTTTTTCCATTTCACTAAACGTTTCTGTTCCAAAGTCATCCGTCACAAACTTCTCATGTTTTGCTGTTAAACTGACTGGTTGATCTCTGGATTGACTGTGCCAGCAAATCAGCATTTGACTCTGGAGCACAAAGGCCACTGTGCCAAAGTCCTTGTGTGGTCACCTGATGTGGGATGGGAAATGCCCAGTTCTGATCATTTTCTGAAGCTGCCCCTGGGAGTGGCTGTTTGCTCTTATTACAAACATTATGTTTTTATTTAACAATCCAATGGCCCAAAGGACAGAGCCAATCTTACAAACACCACCCTCTATTTTCATCCTTGCATAGGCACATAAATTACATAACTCTGGCAAAATAGGAAAGAGTCCAGTAGCACCTTTAAGACGAATCGCTTTTATTGTAGCACAAGCTTTCGAGAACCGCAGCTCTCTTTGTCAGATGCATGTGATGAAGAGAAGTTCTCCCAGAATTACAACAGATCTCTGCCAGGGCTTTTTTTCAGCTGGAACACAGTGGAACAGAGTTCCGGAACCTCTTGAAAATGGTCACATGGCTGGTGGCCCCGCCTCTTGATCTCTGGACAGAGGGGAGTTTAGATTGCCCTCCGCGCTGCTAAGCAGCATGGAGGGCAATCTAAATTCCCCTCTGTCTGGGGATCAGGGGGCGGGGCCACCAGCCATGTGACCATTTTCGCCAAGGGCAAGTTAAACTTTTAAAAACTCCCCCGTTGTTCCAACTGACCCAAAGTGACATCATTGGCCCTGGGAGCATGCGTACACTTTTTCTGTGCACATGTGGTACCAGGGGCACCACCTCCCACCAAGAGTTGCCCCCTGTGCTGGCAACCCACTGAGTTCCACCACCTCTTTTCCCAGAAAAAAGCCCTTATCTCCACACTACACAGATCAGTTCCCCTGAAGAAAGTGGCATCTTGAGAGGGCAGACTCTATGGTATACTATAGATTCAAGGCGAAATTCCTTCCAATATTCCCCCCTCCACAGGCACCACCCCCAAATCTCCAGGAATTTTCCAGACCTGAGTTAAGAACATAAGAGAAGCCATGTTGGATCAGGCCAACGGCCCATCCAGTCCAACACTCTGTGTCACACAGTGGCCGAAAAACCAGGTGACCTCAGGACTAGAAGCCCTCCCACTGGTTGCCCCCCCCCCAAAACACCAAGAATACAGAGCATCACTGCCCTAGACAGAGAGCTCCATCTATACCTTGTGGCTAATAGCCGCTGATGGACCTCTGCTCCATATGTTTATCCAATCCCCTCTTGACACTGTCTGTGCTTGAAGCTGCCACCACCTCCTGTGGCAGTGAATTCCATGTGTTAACCACTCTTTGGTGAAAAAGTACTTCCTTTTATCCATTCTAACCCGACTGCTCAGCAATTTCATTGAGTGCCCAGGAGTTCTTGTATTGTGAGAAAGGGAGAAAAATACTTCTTTCTCTACCTTCTCTATCCCATGCATAATCTTGTGTCACCCCTCAGTTGTTGTTTCTCCAAGCTAAAGAGCCCCAAGCGCTTTAACCTTTCTTCATAGGGGAAGTGTTCCATCCCTTTAATCATTCCAGTTGCCCTTTCCTGCACTTTTTCCAGTGCTATAGTATCTTTTTGGCATCACAAGGCAGGAGGAGAACAGTATCGGGGCAAAGGAAGAGTGGAAGAGAGCATGGAAAGACAGAAGAGGAAGGAGGCCGTGTGGAATTCAGAACATGGGGAGGTTTCCCCAGAAGTTACTGGTTTTGTCAAAACGTGCATTTCGATTCACAGGCCAGAGTTGGCAACCCTGCCTTAAAGCCAAGTTGCATGAACTGCATTATCATGTGCTAGAGATTTAAATAGACTATCCCATTTTATACTGTATGTGAAAGATTGAGTTTGAATGCTTCCCTGTATAATGAAATTCACTCAGAAGGGGAAATTGCTGAGCCAGGGAGAAGGGACTCAAGCCTACCCTTCTCCCTGCCATGCTAACTTCCTGCGGTATATGGGAGATGATTCAGAAAGGCCAGAATGTGAAATGACAGGGGGGGCACAAGGACTTGTAGGGGGCGTCTCCTTTTCACCCACCAGACAACCCACCTTCATCGGCCTCCCTTGCTTCAGCTTTCCCTTCTCCCCTCCCCATGGCAGCCTCTCCGCGGGAAAAACCTGCGTGGTGCTGGTTGCTGGGACAGGCCCACTTGCAGGACGGGGATCCTGCAAGCACTTGCAAGGGGCACCGCATTCCCCCCTGGATCCCTCTCCACCCGCTACTTCCATCTTTACCTATATTTAAATTTCATCTATGCCTTGCCTTTCTCCACAGTGGGGACCCAAAACAGCTTGCATCATTTTCCAGTCCTCCATTTGATTCTCACAAGAATCCTATGAAGTGAATTAGGGGGAGAAGGTGTAACTGGCCCAGGGTCACCCAGAGGTAGGCTAGCCAGGTCCCCCCAAATTTCAAACCAAGGGACGGGGTGGGGGTGGGGGGCGCACACATTGGGAGGACTTATTTTGAGGGTGTGAGCTTTGAGTGTGTGCTTCAGGGCTCTTCCTTGTGCTGGGAATGATGTAATTCCCGGCATCACAAGGAAGTGCTCCGGAACATTCTGGAGTCCACTCTGGGGGATCTCAGGTAAGAACTGGTGGGGGGCAGAAGGTGGGAGTGGGGAGTCCCCTGTAGGAATTTGAGCTTCAGGTTTGGAATCTGGGTTTTTAACCCAGATATGCCCGATTTGAGATGTTTTAGCATTCCCAAATCAGCCTCAGCATTGCTTAAGCAATTCGGGAATGCCAGAACAAAGCGTACTGAAGCACTTTGGAATGCTTCGGTAAGCTTCGGGTAGCGCAGCAGCAATTTCCCCCCTTGCCATTCCTTTTTTTTAAAAAAATTTTTTTTATTGGAATTAGAAATATTTTGTCATTTATAACAATCAAATTACTTTAATATTCCAGTTCTAACCCCCTCCCTTCCCCCCCCCCGTTTGTTGACTTCCAACAGTTTTCCAACCCTTTGTCTATTCTTCCCCTACTCATTTCAACTTATTTTGTCAATTAAACATATACTTTCACACTCTTCTAAGCTAGTCTATTATAACACAGTGCTAAGTCAATTTCCCTTCACTTATCAACTAACTAATACATTCCTGGCATGTTATTCAATAGTAATAATACTGGTAATATTCTCAATATCCTGTACTCTAACTTATTCATTCTAATGTCATCAATATGGGACAAACAATTTATCCCTCCCTATACATAACTTGAGTACTCATAAGTGATGAATACATTTATAAGTCAACCATTTAACTTATACTCTATATGTTACTCTTTACTTCCTCTTATATCTCTTATCTTTATAACATAAAGTCAATCAATTTGACTCGTATTCTACACATTTCTAAATATACCTATAAACACAATATACATTCGACATAAGTCAATCAATTTGACCCATGTTCTGCACATTTCTAAATGTCGCTATAACCAAAAATACCTTCAGCATAAGTCAATCAATTTAACCTATATTCTATATGCTACTTCTCATTCCCCCCCTTCTTGTATTCATGAATTTTAATTCTGTTAATTCTCAATTACACCCCTATCTGCCAGCAACATAATTAATTAATTAATTTCTATTCTTATATATCACATAATAACTATTACTTAATACTGTATAGAATAATCAAATAGAATAATTGCTTAGTAATTCTTCTTTAACTCTCCTCCCCCCGGTATAGTCACTTCTCTCTTCTTTTGTTTTTCTTCAATAATTTTCAAACTGCCACAGTTCTCCTCCCACCTCCCATTTTTTCACCAAATATTGTTTCAGCTTCTCCCAATCTGTGTTAAACTGTCCTGGATCAAGGTCTCTTAGTTTTCTTGTCAGTTTATCCATCTCCGCCATGTACAGCAATTTGTGAATCCAGTCCTCAATAGTTGGCACTTCTTGTACTTTCCACTTTTGCGCATACAAAAGTCTAGACGCTGCTGTCATGTAAAAAAGCAATGTCCTATGTTGTGCTGGAATATCTTCCATTCCCAAGTTCAGTAGCAGGAGTTCTGGGTTCTTATTAACTTGAAACTGTAAAATCTCACTTATTACTCTTACTATTTCCCCCCAGTACTGCCTGACTACCTCACAAGTCCACCACATATGGTACAAAGATCCTTCATGCTTTTTACATTTCCAGCATTTATTAGACGTGTTCACATTCCCTAGCGCAATTTTCTTTGGTGTCAGGTACCAACGATAGATCATTTTATAGACATTCTCTTTAATGTTAGTGCATGTCGTAATCTTCAAAGTATTTTTCCACAAATATTCCCACGCCTCCATTGTTATTTCTTTATTAAAATTTATAGCCCACTTCACCATTTGCACCTTAACTACCTCTTCTTCAGTATACCATTTTAACAACACTTTATAAACCTTTGAAATTTCCTTTTTGTCTTCTTGTAAAATTACTTCCTCCAAGTCCGAGTTCTCCATTCTTATCCCTCCCTTGGCACAATCCGATTTATAAAGGTCTCTGAGCTGTCTATATTGAAACCAGTCATAATTTGGAGACAACTCTTCTTGCGTCTTTATTCTTAATTTAGAAAATTCTATTCGTGTTATCTCCTTATACGTTAAACACTGTTGTTCATTATCAACAGTTCTCGGATCTATCGCTTCATAAGGAACCACCCAGGAGGGAATTCCTTCTTGTAGGTAATCTCTGTACTTTTTCCATATTGTGAAGAGGCTTCTCCGAATGTAATGGTGTAAAAACATAGAGTCCGCTTTTACTTTATCATACCATAAGTATGCATGCCATCCAAATATTTTTTTGTATCCCTCTAAGGCCAGCAATTTGCGATTTTTAAGCATCATCGAGTCCTTCAGCCAAACCAAGCAGATTGCCTCATAGTAAAGTCTTAGGTTGGGCAGTTGCATTCCGCCTCTCTCTTTCGCGTCCTGTAACACTTTCATTTTCACTCGAGGCTTTTTGCCTGCCCAAACAAAGTCCGATATCTTTCTCTGCCATTTCTCAAACTGCTTGGAATCCCGAATAACTGGTATTGTCTGTAACAAAAACATCACTCTTGGCAGCACATTCATCTTGACTGCTGCAAGTCTTCCCAACCATGACAAATTCAATCTATTCCATTTAATCAAGTCTCGCTCTATTTGAGTCCACAATTTCTCATAATTGTTCTTGAATAGATCTATATTCTTTGCAGTCAGTTCAATTCCCAAATATTTCACCTTATTTGTTACTTCACAGTCTGTTATTTCCATAAGTTGCTGTTGTTTTTGTTTAGTCATATTTTTACACAGTATCTTTGACTTCTTTTTGTTTACAAAAAAACCTGCCAAATCTCCAAATTCTGTGATTTTTTCTATTACCCTTGGCATGTTTTCAATTGGATCTTCCACAATTAACATTATATCATCTGCAAATGCTCTGACCTTATAGGAAAAGTCTTTTATCTTTATTCCACGGATTGCATTATCTTCTCGGATCTGTATCATCAAAATTTCCAAAACCATTATAAACAACAGTGGAGACAACGGGCAACCTTGTCTTGTACCTTTGCCTATAGTCAATTTCTTAGTCACCTCGTCATTCACCACAATTGCTGCACTCTGGTCTCTGTAGATTTCTTTTACTGCTCTGATAAATCTTTCTCCCAACTGTAGCTGTTCCATAGTGGCGAACATAAAATCCCAGTTCAAATTGTCAAATGCTTTTTCAGCGTCCACAAAGAAGAACCCAACCTCCTTATCACAACGCCTATCATAATATTCAATAGCATTTATAACTGTCCTTAAATTGTCTCTGATTTGTCTATTCGGTAAAAAACCAGCTTGTTCTTCCCAAATAACTTCGGATAGCCATCCCTTTACTCTTTCCGCTAAGATCTTCGCAAAGATCTTATAGTCATTGTTAAGTAAGGAAATAGGTCTGTAATTTTTGACGTTAGTCAAGTCCTGTCCTTCTTTAGGGATCAATGATATATTAGCTTCACTCCAAGTATCTGGAATTCTTTGGTCTCTCATAACACCATTGATCACTTCTTTTAGGAATGACACCAGTTCATTGACCATTACCTTATAAAATTTAGCTGTGAGTCCATCAGGCCCTGGCGCCTTACCCAGATTTGTTGACTGTATTGCCTTCCTTATCTCTTCCTCTGTCACTTCACTATTCAATTTATTTCTCCAAACTTCCGAGATCACTGGGAGCCTCATTTTCCCCAGATATGTCGCTATTGAATCTTTATTCACCTCTTTTTTATTATACAATTTAGCGTAAAATTTGTAGAAGGCTCTACTAATAGCAGTCTGTTCCAGATATACTTTATTATCCTCATATATTTTATTTATTGTCTTCTTCTCCTTTCTCTTCTTCAATTGCCATGCCAAATATTTCCCAGGTTTATTTGCTCCTTCAAACGACTTTTGATTCATTCTCTTCAGATTCCATTCCAGTTCTTTATTATTCATTGCTGTCAACTGTTCTTGTAAAATTTTAATGTCTTGGTAAACTTTCTTCTTCCCTGGTCTTTTCTTTAGTAGTATTTCTTTGGCTTTTATTTTCTCTGTAATATCTTGTCTCTTCTCCTCTTGTTTTTTCCTGGCTCTTCCATTTAAGTCCATTAGTATGCCTCTAATTACTGCCTTATAGGTATCCCATACCTTGTTGGTTGGTACTTCTCGGTTCATGTTGTATTGTATGAAGAACTTAGTTTCCCTTCTCAACATCTCCAAGTTTTCTCCCTCTTGCAACAAGTCCTCATTTATTCTCCATCCTTTCCTCTTAGTTCTTTTCCCAAACTTCCACATAATTGGATTGTGATCTGAGCCTACCATAGGCATTATTTCCACCTCTTTAGTCCATAACACTAAGTCCTTTGAGGCCCAGATCATGTCGATTCGTGATAAAGTAGAGTGTCTTGCGGAGAAAAATGTGAATTGTCTGCCCTTGGGATTCTGTATTCTCCATACATCTTCCAAAGTTTCCTGCAGCATTAATGCAAAAAAAGTTTTTGGTAGTAGTCCTCTTTTCTTTTGTGCAGTTGCTGATTTCTTGTCCTGCTCCAAATTTGTAACTCCATTGAAGTCTCCTGCAAGAATTATCTGGTCGTAAGAAAGTTCATCTAATTGCTTCCTCAAATCCTCAAAGAAGCTTTCTTTTGCTCCATTAGGTGCATAGATTCCAATCACCAGCACTTTCTTTAAATTCCATGTACATTCCACCGCTAAAAATCTAGCTTCTGGGTCCTTAAACACTAACTTTGGCTGCAGCTCCTCTCTAATATACAAAACCACTCCCCTTTTTTTCTTTTTTGTGGCCGCTGCAAAATGAGTGCCCAATTTGCTCAGTTTTAGATATTTTACATCCTGTTTTCTAATATGAGTCTCTTGTAAACAAACAATATCACATTTCTGTTTTAATAGCCAGTGAAAAGTACTTTTTCTCTTATTGGGTGAATTAAGTCCATTTACATTCCAAGATATAACCTTACATTCCATATTCATAGCCTTGTTGCTGGTAAGTCCTTTTCATTGTCCCTCATAAACTTTTCCATTTCAAATTCAGATCTGATGCGCTTTTTCACTCCTCCAAACTCAAATGCCAGTCCTTCCGGTAATTCCCATCTATACCTTATTTTCATGTCCTTCAAAATTTGGACTAAGGCTTTATATTTTTTCCGATCAAGCAACACCGATCTGGGTAACTCCTTCATAATAATCACCGTCTTGCCATCAACCTCCAATGGGTCTTGGAATTGCTTGCTCACAATCATTTCTTTCATATTTCTGGTTGTAAATTGCACAATCACGTCTCTTGGTAACTTCCTCTGGGTCGCAAGTCTTGAGTTTATACGATACACCACATCTAGGATAGCCACGATTTCTTCTTCTTCCTTCCCCAGGTATCCAGCTAACACTTCAGCAACTTGCTCTTGAGCTGTCTTTCCCTCCATCTCCGGCAAACCGCGAAACCTTAGCTGCTTTTCCATATACTTGCTCTCCGCAATAGCCATTCTGCCCCTCATCGTCCTCATATCTGTCTGTTGCGTGTCTGAGAGATTCTCCATCGCCTTCTCCACCACGTTAACTTTTTGCTGTGTTGCTTCCATTCCCTTTTTCATTTCTGCCAATTCACTTTTAACTGTCTCTTTAACTTCTTTGATCTCTTTCACCAGCTCCTGCTGGACCTTTAACATTTCCGAAAATCTTTTGTCTAAATTTTCCATAGCCGTCTGCCACTCTTTTTTCGACATCGTGGGGCTTGACTTGCTTCGCTCCCACGAGTCTGCTCGTTTCCTTAACTCCGTGGCGCTTGGCTAAGTGTCCCTTTAATTTAATTTGATTCAAATGTCCCGGTTTCAAAAGGAAAAAAAAAAGCACTTACAAAATCCAAAATGCCGGGTGTCTTTTCTCTATGGTTTTTCTATATTTTTGTAATCCAATATGGCATACTTCCTCTCCTGCTGAAGCCCGTGCCCTTCCCTCTTCAAAGATGGCGATTGCCCTCTTCCTGTCTGCCTTAGGGCCGTCTCTCTCCAGCAGCTCTATCACAATTACGTACTTCCTGTTTCCCGTCTCCTCACAGCAGCTCTCGCGATGGTAGAAGCTTTCTCACAGTCTATTATCTCCTCACAACCACAGGTATGAACAACAATCCTCCAATTTCTCTAATTACTTCTTTTAGCTTAGTCCTTTTACTAATCTGTTTCTTGCCGAGTCTTCCTCTACTTTTAATCAAACTGTTGCAGTTTAAAAGTCCCCTTTAATGCTTCTTTACTTTAAGTAATTCGTCCCGTTTCAAGAGATAGTGATCTTTACCTTTTCAAACGTCTTTCTGGGTTGTAATCACTGCTTCAAACTCAGGTTCTCTTTCACCTTCTTTCCTCCTGTTGATGCTTGGGCATGTAGATCTTATGCCAGCCGTCACTGGCCCCAGAACTGCCGCAGAGATATAAGCCGACCTGTCTTAGGGTGGGACCTCAAGGGATGGGGGAGAGTCCGTTGCACAGAACCCCCCCTCGCCCGAGATCAACGCGCCCTGAGGTACTTGAGCGTTCAAAGCCTGTTCTCCGCCTGAGAACAGGGGACCGCGGGCTTGCTTGCCCCCGCCGGTCACTAAAAATGGCAGCCTGGTCAGCTCTGCTCCCAGAGCTGTGTTAGACCTCCATGGATCCCAAACAGGAAGTCCCCCCTTGCCATTCCTTAAGGCAAAAAGTGCTGTTGGCACTCATGCATTTTTTGGCTGATGGGAGGGGGGAGGAGGATGTTGGAGTGAGAGGTAGGAGGGGGAGGAGGGAGGGGATCAGAGAAGGGAGGGGGCTGTGAGTGGCCAATCCATGCAGCAGCAGCAGCCCTCCTTCCCTGGGGAATCTCTGGGAAGATAGTGTGTGTTTTTTAAAAATGCTACAGGGGAAAACTAGGCGGGATTTCTAGGTGGCTGGGGGTGGCATTTTGCATGCAAAATGCACCAAATTTACAGGAGACCTACTCCTACCTATCTGCTCAAGACCCCCCCCCCAAGTTTCATAGAGATTGGACTTGCAGGGGCCATGTTATGCCCCCCGCCAAAGAAGGTGCCCCTATCCACCTCCAATCTACACTATTCCCTATGGGGAAAACTAGGCAGGTTTTCTATGTGGCTGGGGGTTGCATTTTTCAAGCAAAATGGATCTGGACCTGATGACAGCCAGACCTGACTGACTGCACTTGGAGGAGATTGGTTTGAGATAGGGTCCCCCCCCCTTTGGTGGGTTGAGTGAAAGGGAAATTATTATTAAGTTTCCATTTCACATTTTAAATTTTCTGTTTGATTTTTGCTGCTAGCTTGATGTGTGGAGGTGCATTTTTGGCTTTGTTTGGCTTGTTTTGGAGGTGTTGTTTGTGGGGTGTGCTTTACTCGGCTTTTACTTATTGCTAGTTTTCTGAAAGTGTTTCTGAGCGGGGTTCCTCTTAGCAGCTGTGCTTGGTGAATGCCACTTGTGGCTGGGTGCTGTTAGTCTTAGGTTTTGTTCTGTGGTGTACCTGGCTGCAGTAAATGACACTGGTTCTGCTGGGCTAAGTTGCAAGAGTGTTCAGTTGGTTCAGTTTGGTTTGGGTGGAATGGATGTGATTCTCTGGTGTGAAGTTATTTCCCTTGCATAAGTTTGGTTCGTGTGTGTGTGTGCCAGTCCCTTGCTTCAGTTCACTTCTAGTTGCAAGAGTGTCCCTTGCTTCATATGGTTTTGTGTATTCTGTATTGCTGTTTATTCCATGTTTGATTGTATGTTGTATTTTAATATCCATGTAATATAAATGTAACATTAATGCTGTTACCTGCCCTGAGCTCATTTGTAGGGAGGGCATGCAAGAAATCTAATGAATAAAATTAGTTGAATTCAATTTTTGTTAGTGAGATTCTTTCCTAGGGATGATCTTGAATTCAGGAGTGTGCCTGAAAGCATGCCCCTTTCATCTGGTCTATAATGTGCATTTTCCTGCTTCTGCACTACCTAGGCTGATTCCGCACACGTTGGATAATGCACTTTCAATGCACTTTATCAATTGTTTGAGGTGGATTTTTTGTTCCACACACAAAAGAAATCAGTTCCAAATGATCTATAAAGAGGATTGGAAGTGCGTTATCCAACGTGTGCGGAATCACTCCTAGTTGGCTGCTGATAATAGTAGAACGTACATTGTAATCGCCAGAATACAGGTAAGCTGCAGAGGGTCAGGTGGGAGTGGCATTTGCCGTGGCAGCTCAGTGTTTTTGGCAATGCAGAGTTCCATTCAGAAGTCCCCAAAACAGTCAAGGCCAAAACCTATGTGTGACTGGAGATCTGTGGCTGCATCCCAATACATAATTTATCTGTGAAAAGCAGCTACTGGGAGGACAGTGGTGGATCCAGGCAGTAGCACTGGAAAAAGGAGGCTGACCCCCCCCCCCCCGATCCTGATGTACAATGCTCCTCCCTCAGGTCTCTTTAAGCCATAGGGCTGAAAAGGGACGGGCTCCAAGCAGCGAGCGGTGTATTTTGTTTGGAGAAACAGTACAGACAGAAAAAGCAAATCACTCCCTCACCCTGATACCACAGCCCTACTTCATCTCACACAGATACAGACAGAGGCTGGTTTTTTGCTGCTATTACACACTACAGAATCCAATTCCAGGCTCCCTGAAGGAGATGCAGCTGGCTCTAAGGCTCAGCAGGCTGAAAAGATAAGGGAGGGGAGGGGAGAGAGTGTTTGCACATTTCCACAATTCTGCAATCTGAGGCAGAAAAAAAGCACAAGGAATAGGAGACTCAAAGCCCCACCCGCTGCCCCATCATTTCATCACGCCCAAAGGTGAATCAGTCAGAATATTATCTACAAAAACGGTTGACCAATTGGCCAGAACTCTCCGAGAGTTCCCTTTTGAAAAAAACATGCTCGTGCCAGTCAGGCAGAAGAAATCTCGTTGGCTGCAGTTCTGCCTGATTCCAGGTCAGCAGATCAGAGCAGGACCTAATTCTGACAGTCAAAAATGGGGGGAGGGGGTTCTTTTTAAAACATGCCGTGCAAATGCTCATACGATATTGATCCCGATTATTTTTCCCAACTACATCTCATGCAGCATAATTTATAAAATTAGAAAAATGTAGAAATAACTAAATAACCTGCAGTGGAAATCACCGAGCTTTTTATTATCTATGATTTAAGACAGCATTTTCCTTAGTGGAAGTATACGGGTGAAATTCCACATTACAGACCAAGGTGAGCAGCCTGTGCTGCTGCCTGTAGGTGGAAGCAACTCTGAGGAGGGGGCAGTTTGGAACAGAAATGCTATAAGGGGTGCTAAACTCTTCCGTGGCCACAGCCAAACTCCCCTCTGTCTGGAGGTCAGGGGGCGGGGCCACCGGCCCTGTGGCCATTTTCAAGAGGTGCCGGAACTCCGTTCCACCACGTCCCAGCTGAAAAAAAGCCCTGGCAGCTACGAATATTTATATCTGCTGAACATCTGGCTTTCATTCCATAACAACAACGATGCTTTCAGACCTCAACAGGGTCATTGACTGAATCAGGGATCTGTTCTGTACGATGTCAGTAATAACTCTCAATCAAGCACCATCTCCAGATTTCACAAACAGATTATACTTTTTCTCTGGATGAACAATGAAGATTATAAACGAGATGATCTGCTTCGACAGAAATCTCTCCGGCGTCTTAATAGGTGTCTCTCTGTAACTGAATAGTTTTGTTGTTAAACTATCGTTGGAGATGAGAACTGCCAGCAAAACGATATTCTCCAAAGAAAACTATTATTACCACCCACATTGTTTTCTAAATTTATCTTTAGTACTGTGAGGAGATAATACTTTCTTCTCGCAACAATTAAAGAAATAGGTATGAATAAGTGGGAGGGAACCTTCAAGGTCTTGCGGGGAGCATCTCATTTTCCCCTCCACCATGTTCTTTCCCCCTCCCAAGCCCCCAACAGCCTCTCCCTCTTTCCCTGCTTCCTTGTCTCCTTCCCACTCAACTTTGTCTGCCTCTGTCTTTACCTTCCCCCTCCCTCTGGCAACCTCTCCCTTAAGACCCAGTTAGGTGCTGCTGGCTGATATGGGCCCAGTTGCACGGTGGGGGACCTGCAAGGGCTGTCCAGGGGGTGCTTCATTTTCCTGCCCCACGTGATTTCCTCTTTCCCTCCTCCTTGCAGCCTCCATATAGGGCTGTACAGTCCAGGAACCAGGTTTTAAGGCCGGGTTTGTGCCAAGTCAGCAAAATCTGGCTTTCCTGGATCAAATTAGAGAATCCTGGATTCGATCCAGGAAACTAGATCGACAGTCCTAGATGAATTTGGCTGAGACTTTCAACTTTCACAGACTCCCAGTACAAACTACAGAGGGCATTGACTGTATGCTCCTTCCACTGGGAATTAAGGATAGATTGGATAGTCTTCTTGTCTATTGGCCACCTAGTTCCACAGTAAGCACTCTCGCTGAGATAGCAGAGTTGTTTTCAGTCTCAGTGCTAAAGACACCTAGGCTGATAGTTCTGGGTGACTTCAACATCCATGCTGAATGCTCCAAATGCCAGCAATGTGCATACTTTATAGTGAGCTGTTTAAGCTGGAGAATATCAGGATGGTGATCTGTAAGTTTTTTACTAAGCAATGTTCATTTACGACTGATTTAAAGAAAATGTAATTAATAACTAATAACTGACTTTATATTGATTTCAGTCCAATAATTGTGCCCAGGAGGAAGTCGTCAATACGAAACAGGAATGGTATAATATGCTGCAAGCATAATCCCATCGGCAAGTCAGTTTTTCATCTTGACTTGGACTGTGGTCTCTTTTCCCTCTCTTTGAAGACTCTCTGCTTATTTCCAGCGGGAGCATTATTGCAGCTCCCGTCTATTTGCTCGCTTATGAATAATACGGACTAATGAATGTTCATATTTATTACTTGTATGTATAAATTATATTTATTTGATTGGCACACTGCACTTTTGCACGCTTTGCACTAAAAATTTGGTTATAAATTTTGAAGACCTTGTTGATTGTATATTCCCGGCATTCCTTTTCCAGGGGTCACCATACGTCAACTATGACTTGAGGGCACTCTCCACCGCCACCAAGAAACAGGAGGAGGGCTGTATAACCAAGGATGAATATAAAGAACCTGCCAGGGCTTGTAAAGAGAAAGCCTAAAGCTCAATCGAAGCTTAGGCTAGCAAGAGATGCTAAACACGACAAAAAAGGATTCTTTGGTTATGTCCGGAGCAGGAAAAAGGATAAGGAGGTGCAGCGAGAGGAAAGTGAGATTTTAACAGGTGCTAAAGAGAGGGCAGAATTGCTCGATTCCTACTTTGCCTCGATCTTCAGTTGCAAGGGGAACCGTTCTCACTCTGGGGGGAAAGGGAACACGTGAGGAAGGAAGGGAATTGCAGCCCAGGAGAGCCCTTGGGGTGGTACGCAAACATCTCGCTTCTTTAAATGAAATCAAGTCCCCAGGGCCGGATGAATCGCACCCGAGGGTACTAAAGGTCCACTGGCCCCCCTCTGTAATACACTGAGGATATGAGTAAGTTTTCATCATATTACAACACTGGACTATTTCTCAGCTGTGCTAAGGAAACACGCCCAATACAGCCTGATATACGTAAACCACTGGGCTGTCAGAATGAGAAACTGGTTAATGGCAAATCACCCTCCATTAACCATCGTGCCTACAATGTACATTTTAATGCTGTATTTAGGAACTGAAAACAATGTGTGTGTCCCTGCTCCATCAAATCTAAAAATGTACCATATCACACACGCTAATTAGCAGTGACTTGACAAATTAATTAGAGCCATTATTCCCACATTCTCAAGCACAACTTAACACATTTTTTCTTTGTGAAAATACTCTCCAAATTGCAGGCATTATTAAAAATGACAAATGCCACAGAGTCGTATTATATATCAGCCATTTTTTTCTTGAATGTGAGTTAAAGTGGTGAAATTTAGGAGGAACAAAAGGGGAACCAGTAACAATAAAGCACCGTTGGGAAAGAATGCACTATTACAAGATGGCATGAGGACATTAAAAACATTTTTATCTCATGCTCTCCTTCAAAATTCCACAGGCAGTTTACAACTGTTAAAACACAAAACAAGAAAAAAAGACTAAAACAATCTGTACCAATATAGAAATGTCTAATGAGAGTTACAGTATGCTAAAAAAATCTAAGCTGTTATGTCATCATTCATTAAAACCCAATTAAGAACACAAAACCACAGCATAAAGTTAAATCAATAAACCCACCATGATTTTTTTAAAAAATAAGCAATAATATAACAAAACTATGGTGGGGGGGGGGAATCTAACAGCCTGCAAATGCCTGGGTAAATTAAAAACAATAAAACAAAAACCGAACACTTAAACTTCCACAAGCTTGATACTGGGTGAAGAAGAGCTGTGCAGAGAGCGTTCCAAGGATACGAAGCCCCCGCAGAAATGGGGGACTCTGCGCCTCAACTCTGAAGGCGAGAGCACCAAGATAAGCCACAAAACATCTTAATTGATGGACGATGTCATAAGGAGTTAAGCAGTTTTGAAGCTATGACAGTGCAAGTGTTTAGAGCTTTAAAATGTAACGTACGGCACACTGAATTTTGTTTGGAAATCAACTGGCAGCCAAAGTAATTCTCTAAGTGTTGGTGAGATGTGTTCTCAATAAATGTGCTGACAATTAATCCGCCTGCAGTGTTTTAAACCAATTGTATTTTGCCGAACAATCTTCAAGGGTAGCCTCAGGTACAGCATGTTTCAGTAATCTAATTGGGTGGCTGGGGCTGGCACTTCTACCCTAGGGATGCCAGGTCCCCTCGCTCTCCGGACGGGAGAGCAGGAGACCCAGTGCACTTGCCTTTTTGGTGTTCCCAGGTGCTCCCCATGCCTAAGCAATGACGTTCGGGAAGTGACGACATCGTGCAGGCACAGAAGCACGAGCGGTCCTGACTGAGCAGCCCAATTTGGACCTCAAGTGGGTCCAATTTGGCCTGTTTGGAGCCAAAATCGGACCGCTGAGAAGCCCAGGAGTGCTCTCAGGGGTGGTGCAATGATCTCACTCCCAGAGGTGATGTTGTTGTGCTGCCCTGGGAGTGCATCCGGGTGGTCTTCCCCCACCTTTCCTCCCCCGCCAGCCAAGTGAGTAGAGGCAGGGGGCAGAGGGGGGGAGCAGGGGATCCCTTGTCCCCAGTGGGAGAATGGCACCCCCTCACACACTCACCACTGGGCCAAGAGCAGCTCCAGCCAGTGGCAGCAGCAACAAGGGGCAGAGGTGCCACCACCAGCAAACAGAATTGGTGGGAAACTTTGGAGACCAAAGCTGAGAAGTTCTACAAGACTGGGAGGCTTGAGCCAACCAGGGAGGACCCACTGGGGGGGCTTGGCATGGAGTCAGCCTTTCCCTGGGGTGCAGGAAGTGGTGAAGAGGATGCTGCCAGGGCCGACTCTCCAGCCACACCCGGTGGAAGGGGTGGGTCAGCAGTCAGGAGGAGGCTTGCGGGTCCCATCAAATGGGCTGGCCAGCAAGTTGCCGGGCCTGACACACCAGCAGAGAGCAAAGGGGAGGGCCAAGGAGTGACCCTGTCAGCCCCCATCGGTCTAGGATGGCCAGGGGTCAGGAACAATAGGGACCCACGAGGGGGAGGGGCAGGAGAGGCAAAGGCCTAGGAAAACAGCCCAGAGGCCCAGGATCTTGCAAGTTCCCCAAATCCCACCCCAGGCTGGGAGGAGTGGGGAGTGCCTGGGGTTGCCCCCGCCCCAGGAACCTTTTAAATAACCAGTAAGGGAGGAGCTGGGAAGGAAGGGCCAGGCTGCTTCCATGCGCAGTGAGAAGGTCGGTTCACTGGAGAGGGAGAGAATGAAGAACACCTGAGTTGTTATATAGAAAGTTGCTGAGAGTCTTTAGGATAATCAAAAATGTTTCACCCCGATTAGCTAGTGATTGGCAGGAAGAGGAGTGAGTCACTGAGAGATTGTACGCCGTTGGTGGGGTCCTGGCAAGGTTACTGGGGGAACTACATAGTGGGCCACATTCCACTCTCTTCCTCCTCTGGATGCATATAATACTTCATAAGCGACTCTCTCTCACACCCTTTCCCAGTTTCCAGGAGGCTGGGGAAAACGGCTTGCTGTTTGCACGGGACAAAAGGAATCCACCCAGAGCATTACGATAACAGAGCAGAGGTTTCATCTCAGAAGGGCCTGTGCTGTGACGGCATCTTTGCTGCTTGCAATTCTTACTGTGCCCCCCTCCTGAAGGCAAATACTATTTCATAAATACCTTGCTATGAACGTCCAACGAATGCTGACAATATCAGATAGTTTTTGTGATTCTGAAAACGAAAATTCTGAAAACGAGGGACTGTTGATAGTCATTTAAATATGATTGTCAGCTTTCACTTGTGTTATAACTAAAAACCACACAAACATGTTGGTTTTGTGACATTCACTGGGGACTCATCAGAGATTGCCAAAGCATTCACACATAACATTTCATCAGGTAGGGGATGTATACTGTAACATAGCTATTCCCTGGCAAAAATAACTCCTCTACATTTTAGAAGTTGCAGCAGGAAATAAATGTTCATGGCACTGAACAACCCAGGCAAATGATTATTATATGGGCAGATTACAGACTACATTGGGCAGCCAATTCTATATGAATAAAACCAGGGTATTTAAGTCTCTGCTCAAGACTGCTCACGGAGCATCATCCGCAATTCTAAGGTTCTGCTTCACCCTTTACCCTGCAGCCATCAGGGTCTTCAAGGAACAGCTGACTCTCAACTCTATATGGTTCCCAGCTTTGTACGTATAAAAAAGGTGTTCACTGGAAGCGATACAATCCAAGTTCCTCCAAAAGATTCTTGGAGTTTGCTGGTGTATACCGAATGCCCTCCTTAGATTAGAGACTAGGCCGATTCCCTCAGATACCCAAATGTGGCTCCTCATATCCCCCTATTGGTTAAAACTCATCTTCAGTCTGGTGGATGTAGTACCCCTGCTCAACCTGGCAAAGAGCAATTGAGGGGAAACCCCAGTAGATTGACTTCTCTCCCCACGTCTCATTGCATTTGGGGCACCAAAAAGCAAAAGAAACAATTAAACAGTGGCTCTAGGATCATGTCCTACAATCAGATAGGGCACAGATACAGAAATATGCAATTAATTTGCCATATGACAAATGTTTTCAACTAGCAGATTACCTTAGATCTCTTGAGATCTACAAATATCAGAATCTTTACCCTTGCATACTTCAATGCTCTGCCCTCAGCCCTCCTGGAAGGCAGATACCGCCATATTCCACTCCCTCAATGCCTCTCCCTATGCGATACAGGGAAATTAGGGACTATTTCACATGTTTTGTTGCATTGCTCATTCTATAATGGCATTCGATCTCAATATATAGCTCCAATCTGGTCGACTTTACCAGGAAGATCTGAACAATTTTTTGTCTCCCTCCTTCTTGCAGACTCTTCCCAGGAGACAAAGTTGCTAAATATTGCCTTTGGGTATGTGGGATATGCAAGCGGTTGACTGAGCCCTGATCATTCTTCTTCTCGGTCAGAGAAAGGTATCACCTCTCCGGTTCTCCTACAATCTGTGCTCACTGTTATGTGCTCGTTGCACTGTATGTGCACTCCCTACCATTATTTTTATTTTCCTTTATTTATTATTCTTATTATTATTGTTGACTTTCTGGAGCTGATATTGTATCAAAATAAACTTTGACTGACTGACTGACTACTGACTATGACCCGGAAAATCCACAACAACCTCTGACTCTGTCTCTGCTCATTATCATTATTAGGCATTAGATTTGTCTGTCACTGGCAGGAACACAAGTAGCTTTCCTTTCTTATGAAATCTGTTCTTCAGTTTTCTTGCCATATTGATGAAGGCTATAACAAAGATCTCTTCCTGACCTGAAAGCCTATTTTACTAGGCTATCTGTTACCAGCAGCATCCACAACTTGTGTGTCTTGTTGTGAGTGCAAATGCAAGGCTTCAGAGACGGAGCCAACATTAAATCTGGGTTCCTGTCTAGACATGGGCATGAACAGAAAAAAAAACCACGAACATGGTGTTAGTTGTTCATTGCCATCCACTCCCAGAAACCCTACCTGAGCAGGCAGCAGGAAATGTACCAATAATAAATAATAGCTTGGCCCCAGAGCCTGGCAGCAGCCCTGGAACCTGTAGATCTCTACCACAACACTCCTAGAAACCTTACCTGAGCAGGCAGCAGGAAAGGTACTAGTAATAAATAATAGCTTGGCCCAGAGCCTGGCAGCAGCCCTGGAACTTGAAGAGGTAGAGCCCTATCCCACCACACACAAAGAAAATTCAAACTCCAATGCACTCTCCCTGTCTCTCTCTCAAAATGCCAACAGCAACGGTCTCTCCCTCACTGTCTGCAAAGCCAGCACTGGAAGCCCCCCTCCCCCCTGCTCTTTGCTTCCTTGTGACAAATCTGAAGCTCCACACTGATAGGAAGACCTGCCTATCAAGCTAAATTGGCCCTAGATTGGGGTTTCCAGGGCAACCACAGGAGTTCAGACAGAGTTCAGGCAGTCCCTGCCTCCGGTTGCCAAGGGAATTAATTGCAGGTGCCAGACTGTCTGGCTTGACGAACAGCAATGAACGAAGCTTGCAATGCCAACCTGTTCATTTAGAATGGGGCCTCATGAACTGCTTGTTTGCGAACAGCTGATTGGGCTGTTTGTGGCTTTTTTAAGTTCATATTGCTGTTCGTGCCCATCTGTATTCCTGTCTCAAAGAAGCCTCTGCACTGCAAGTCTTCATCTGCAACTGAAAAGTAGCCTCTTTATTTGATTAGCACATTTTTATCCTGCTCTGCTTCGAAAGAGCTCAGGGTGGTGTACACTGCTGTCCCTTTCTCCTTTCATCATCACAACAACCTGTGGGGTGGGTAAGACTGATTGAGAGTGATGGGACCAAGATAAGCCAGCGAGCTCAAAGGCAGAGTGAGGATTTGGACCCGGGGCTCCCAAAACCTACAGCTACACTCAACCAATACACCATCTAGGCTATACGACTAATTTTGCCCTTCCATGGTTAACCACTTCGCACTTTCCTTCTCTCCCACTGTTACCTCACTCAAGTTCAACTTCCTTGTGACAGAGACCCGTTCTGTTTTTCCATTATGATTCTCTGTAAAACATATCTTGGCTTTGATCCCTGTCTACAGTTCTGGAGGGAAGTGTCACTCATTCCCCCTTCCCACGGCAGCCCAAAATGTCCTCTGAAATGCTGCTTTGGGTGGATGAGAGACCAACAGGAGGCACATGGGGGGAGGCAGAGCTGCCCCACTGGCGGGGGGTGGGGGGGTGTTGGTGAGAATCACCTCTCCCTAAGCCTGCTGAAATTCATGCCTTTGTATGAGGATGATGCTGGATATATAAAGAATCGTGAAACGAATCCACTCGCAGGTTTCAGTTCTCCGCTTTTCATTGCTGATTCTGTAAATAGTTTTTTTTAAATTGTGGGTGAGCATGTTGTATGGCTTCTACTGCAATCTACACAGTTAAATGTTACACATCATATAAATATTGTATATGAATAATGCAGACTTATTAATAAAGAAATGCTAAAACATGCATCCTTTTTATGGGAAAGGTAGGAAACTCAAAATGGCATGAAAATCAAGAATCATGGGTTCAATATGCACAAGGAAAATGCAAAACTGAAACAGATATTTTCAGGTGGAACTAGCAGAGATGAGAAACTCTCAAGCATCCCCTACTGTGTTCTTCAAACTGCAACCACCTACGCTACAAGGCAAATCTCTTTTGCAACTAATAGCATAGCTTTACCTTCCAAATAGAGATGCCCGAACACCTACAGGTTTGGCTCACACCCTCTTTGCCTGTTGTGAAGAGAGAGATGGTTTTTCAGTGATCAGTGTGATAGTTCATTGATGTGTCTGTGGGTATTTGCCATGTTGTTTCACTGTATTCCTTCCTAACCATGCAGGACAGCACAACTGGCTTTTCACACATGCAGGTTCTCACTCAGCCCAATCGACGTCAACTGCTCCCCCATTCTTGTTGCATAACTGCTCTGCTCAGCAGGCAGCTGTTCATACAGACAATTAGGTCACTCCAAAACATTTAAGTCAGCCATCAATAAACGCTCTGTTTCAACAGAACCCTAACCCTTTTCCAGCTTTGCTAAGTAGTCCTGCTAAGTAGTCCTCCTTAGTCACGTTAATGACTGTTGATCAATCTGAACCAGCAAAGTCCTCCTCACACATGCACGGTTTTGGGGGAAATCAATGCAAACTGGTTCAGCAGGCATTCTCAGCATGAACCAAACAGACCAAGAGATCAGCTCGTGCCTGACTGTTACCTTTGAACATGTTAAGTTTGAACAGGGCTTTTTTTCTGGGAAAAGAGGTGGTGGAACTCAGTGGGTTGCCCTCGCAGAAAATGGTCACATGGCTGGTGCCCCCGCCCCTTGATCTCCAGACAGAGGGGAGTTGAGATTGCCCTCTGCGCTGCCAAGTGGTGCAGAAGGCAATCTAACCTCCCCTCCGTCTGGAGATCAGGGGGCGGGGCCACCAGCCATGTGACCATTTTTGAGAGGTTCCGGAACTCCGTTCCCCCGTGTTCCCCCTGAAAAAAAGCCCTGAGTTTGAACATCAAACATGCTCACGGCCAAATTTACAGCACCCGTACTTCCAAGACAACCACGCCGTTTCCTCCAGCTTGATTACTGCCTTACCCTCCCGAGTTGCACATTTTCTCCTCCAATACTTCTCTTGACCAGTTTTTCTTGCCTAGCAAGAGGGGAAAGGACTGAACACAAACACTGCCAATATTCCACAGTGCATTTCAGAACCAAAGAAATCATCATTAATAGCCAAGCACATGGTTAAGAAATACACATTTGCCAAGGTAACATGCGGTTCTGCTTGAAAGAAATTGCAGAACAATTGGTGATACGGTGCAAGGGGCAGCCATTTAAAGGCGGGGGTGGGGGAATAAAAAATTCGACTGGATGCAACCCTAACCCTTGACATACTAAAGGTTGCTCTTCTGATCCCAGCTAATTCAACTGCCAAATGGTTTTAGCCGTACAGACCTGTTAATTGTTGGTTATTTGGGGGGTTCTTTAATGTTCAAGGAATCCATATTTGTACTTAATTTCTTTCCCCCAAAATTTGAATTTGGCTGTTCCATACATTTTAGTTGACTGTTTTACAACTGTCTTTTTTAGCATTTAGCACTTTCCCAGTTGATTTAATTTCTCCAGATGAATAAATCGTTGCATAGTTAATAATTACCTTTTCAATAATTAGTAATTAAATCCTTTTAAAAAGTGCATTCTATTTTTTTTTAATTTGTCATAGTAAAAAAAATACAACACACCAAAACAAACAAACTCACAACCCAAAAGTGACAAAAAGGAACATCCAAAATATAACAAATGATGACACAACACACAATATAATCACATCAATGCCAGTAAGTGATAATTCTTAAAAATATATCATATCTCGATAAATTGGACCTTTCAGGAGAAGGTCAGCTTCTATCATGTAGCTTATTCAAGGGTCACATGTTTCTACAAAAGCAGATTTATAGTGGCTACACATCAAACAGCGCATTTTGTCTGACAGTTTCCCTAAAATAAAATAATCCCATAATCTAGTTTGCCAAAGTTTGACAGAGGGAGGCAGTTTATTTTTCCAACGAAGAGCAAGGATAGATTTTGCTATTGATAATAAAATAGTATTATACAATAGTAACTAACTTTAAAACTTCCTACTAGCCCAAAGTTTAATAGAACTGCCTCAGGAAGAAAAGGCACTTTATAACCTGTTATCTTATAACTCTGTTGTATTATTTTCTACCAATAATTCTGAATGAAGCTGGAAGACCACCAACAATGTATAAAACCTCCACAACCCTTCCCGCATTTAGCGGCAGAAGAACCAGCTATCCATTTTATCCTAACTGGAGGTAAATAGCAGCGAGTTACAATTTGTATCGACTGAAAATGGACAGCTAACATCGCTGCTGGCGTGGTTGGAAATCAAAGTGGGGTAAAAGCTATTCTGAGATTAGGCTCCAACATGGTTCCTATTGAATAATTTGAGCCATTGGGAGGAATTTGGATTGAGATTTGGATTGCCTTCCTGTCTGTTGCAGCGTTGCAATAAATCAGCCAGTTCCGAAGGCGGAAGCCAGCAACAGGGAGGGACACCACGAGTGGGGGATGTGCCACAAGACTGGAGAAGAGCGGATGTTATCCCAGTCTTTGAGAAAGGGAGGAAGGATGACCCGGGAAACTACAGGCCGGTCAGTCTGACTTCTGTGGCTGGGAAGATATTAGAGCAGATTTTAAAGGGATCAATCTGTAAGCATCTGAAGGACCGCTCAGTGATCCGGGGAAGTCAACATGGTTTTGTTCCTAACAGATCTTGCCAGACCAACCTGGTTTCCTTCTTTGATCGAGTGACCAGCTTGCTGGATCGGGGGAACTCTGTTGACGTGATTTATCTGGATTTCAGTAAAGCTTTTGATAAGGTCCCCCATGACATTCTGATGGGCAAACTGGAAGACTGTGGAGTAGACTATAGGACAGTTCGGTGGATAGGGAACTGGTTGGAGGACCGCACTCAAAGAGTGGTGGTCAACGGCGTTTCATCAGATTGGAGGGAGGTGTCCAGTGGGGTGCCGCAGGGCTCAGTTTTGGGCCCGGTACTTTTCAAAATTTTTATCAATGATCTGGATGAAGGAGTGGAAGGGCTGCTCATTAAATTTGTTGATGATACCAAATTGGGAGCGGTAGCAAACACCCAAGAAGATAGAATTAAAATTCAACAAGACCTGAATACTCTGGAGAAGTGGGCAGCTGTGAATCGGATGCAATTCAACAAAGACAAGTGCACAGTATTACATCTGGGCCACAAAAATGGGAAGCACAAATACTGGATGGGGGATACACTTCTGGGCAGTAGTATATGTGAAAGGGATCTTGGGGTAAGAGTGGACTGTAAACTGAATATGAGCAGTTAGTGTGATGCGGTGGCAAAAAAGGCCAATTCAATCCTGGGTTGTATCAAAGGGGCCATAGCATCGAAATCGCAGGAGGTCATAGCCCCTCTCTATACTGTCTTGGTCAGGCCACACCTGGAGTATTTTGTGCAGTTCTGGAGGCCTCACTTCAAAAAGGATGTGGACAAAATCGAGAGGGTGCAGAAGAGAGTGACAAGAATGATCAGGGCTCTGGAGACTGAGCCCTACGAGGAAAGGCTGTGGGCCTTGGGAATGTTTAGTTTGGAGGAGAGGAGGTTGAGGGGGGACATGATTGCTCTCTTTAAATATTTGAAAGGCTGTCATTTGGAGGAGGGCAAAGAGCTGTTCCAGTTGGCAGCAGAGGGTAGGACGCAAAGCAATGGGCTAAAACTACATGCACAAAGGTACCAGCTGGATATTAGGAAGAAGTTTTTCACTGTCAGAGTAGTTCAAAAGTGGAATCAGCTGCCTAGGGAGGTGGTGAGCTCCCCCTCACTGGCAGTTTTCAAGAAGAGGCTGGATGAATACTTGTCAGGGATGCTTCAGGCTGATCCTGCACTGGGCAGGGGGTTGGACTAGATGGTCTCTATGGTCCCTTCCAACTCTATGTTTCTATGATGAGTGTCATCAGAAATGGAATAACTTTAAGGGACTAACTGGGTGTCGTCGTTTTACAGCATTATTTCATAGCAAAGTCTATGAAATAAATTGGTGGTGTCGGTTCTGTTTCCTCCAAAATCTTAATCGGAGTTATAGGATTGCCTTTAGGTAGAGCTAAGATTCTTCTTAAGAAGTCACTTGGAAGAGATTCCAAGGATGTAATTACATGGTCAGTCCAACCCCATACTTCCACCCCATAAAGAAGTTGAGTGATGACCTTACCTAAATATATTTTCAATGCTGGATCTATCAAGAAGCCTCCTTTTGTATAATAAAATTTCAGAATAGCACCACTATATCTTAAGGCTATAGATTTAGTTACGGCTAAGTGGGTCTTCCAAAATAAAGTTTCGCTGAAGATTGCCCCCAAATATTTAAAGGTGCTACATTGGTCTATAGAGATTCCATCTATGGTCCAGTTGACCCTATGGGGTCTTTTCCTGAAGACCATGACTTCTGTTTTAGCATGTTTGATGTTTAGGGCCTCTTCTGTATGAAACACAGACTCCTTCTTCCCTAATCCCAGCTGCTAACACTAGCCAACTGAGAAGTACTGGGACATCCCAGGAGGGGGGTTGAAACCCAAGCCAAGTCACTTGGCTCTCAGGTCCAGGCTGAGTGTGCATGCATTCCCTGGCAAGTAACTCACAGACAAAAAGAACGTTCATGTCATTACAAAAACAATTTCAGAGCATATGCAAAAGCAGAAATTGCCCGTCATCAGGATTCTGGCAAGGTAGGAAAACAATTAAAACCCCACTATTCCATAAGCCAACTATCTAAAACACTAGACGCTAACAGTCTTCAAATCAAATTTCCAAGCCAAAACTTCTCCCCAGAACTCCAGCAAAAAAGTCCATTCTCACCAGGTCAAACCAACATCTTTCAACAAAGCTTCACTGGAAAAAATGTCTCTTGCCAGCCGAGATGCTCCATCCGTCCTTCAAAGGCTCGCTTCAACCTGGAACTCTGACACAGTCTGAAGAGTCGGGACGTTCTTTGTGAGGGGTTCTTAATACCCAGTTTCCTATGACTACTCGTTGGTGGTTTTCAAGTGATACTAAACACTCTTTCTGTAACTGATAGATGGGGCGGGGTGCTAAATATGGTATCCTTACTTCACTCCCAGTCACTGGCTGTAACCAGATGTTCTTTTTCTCCATCTGTGAAATACAAGCAGTCTTGTACAGCCAAGAACTAATAAAATATATATTATTCATGTTTGCCGGAAGGAGGTGTGTGACACATTAAATTAGAACCTTAAAATCTAAGGTCTCTGTCCTGCAGGAAATGATGTTCTTTCTAAGTTCCCATTAATTTGAGTGTAGCTTATGGTCCTGATGAAAATGTTCCAAAGATAGTATTTCTAAAGATGGAATATCAATCACGCATGGCTGCTATCAGAAATAGCAGCTGTGTGTTATTTTTCCCTCACCTTTGTAAAATTTATGTCAAGTATCCTCATAACTCAATGCATTTGCCAGCCAACAACAAGGAACATGATGACTTGAGGTACGGCGTTTGGAAACGAGACAAACAGCTGCCATTTTTATTGGTAGCTAGCTACCAGTTTGGGGCGACATCGTTCCCTCCCCAAGTCTTTACAAATGGCTGAAGTTGTGCAGCTGTCATGATGAGAACTCGAGAGAGTGATACGGCAAAAGGAATTCAGTTTCCAGCAGCAAAATGCAGAAACTCCCCCCATTATAACGTTGTGACTCCATTTCACCTTTTTTGAACGGAGCCTGCTCACAGGTAAATTTTGTTTTAAAAGTTTGAAGAAAATCCATTCAGTCGCTTTCAAAGTTAGCAGAGCATGAAGGGGAAAAAAAGTCTCAGATGGTATATTTTGTGCTCTGATAGCTTAATCTAAACTGTATTTGAAAATTCAAAAACAGGAAGGGAATACCAAATAAGATAATGCTTATACAAACAATTACTCTATGGTCTGCAGACATTATTTCTATTTCAGCTCTTCTCCTTGGCACAAAATTAAGTAAAACTCATGCTAAGCTAGGATGCCATTTGCCTGCTAGAAGTAGGGCCTTCTGCCCCCACTGACTGCCACCACTCTGGCAACAAGAAAAAAACAACAAAGAAATCCTTGTCAGGTGATGCTGTTATGTCAATTCAGGAGAGAATCCGGAAGCGCCATCATGCTGCTCTAGGAATCATCAGAAACTCTACCATTTTACCTTACAGTTCCCAGCTATTTCTAGAGAAGCTTGATGTCACTTCCAAGTTTTCTCACAAAACGACATCATGTCATCATTGCTCAATGGTTGTCCCCATATCCACAACCCCTGCAGACTCCTGCTGGTTGCCAACCCTCTGCTAAGATCTCACTCTTGACCCATTTGTGATCACATGGATCCCTCTATGTGCAAATGTTACGTGAATGAGGATTCTTCTGCTAAATAATCCCAAGTTCTTTAGCCTGTGTTCACATAAGCAAAAGCAAAAGAGAGAACCTTTACTCAGTGTTACATGCTTGGAAGCACAAAGCCTCGGACAGGGGTTGGCTTTCATTTATTACTAAAGAGCCAAACTACATCAAAATTTTGAGGATAGAATTAACAAAGATTCAGTCCAGGAAACCCCTTTTGCATAACTAAAAATATAAATTAACATTACTGATAACTGACATCTTGATTAATAAAGTTTCCGTACCCCAAGCTCTGGTTGTTGCTAGAACTTTGAGCCAAGCTACAAGTGACGTCTGACACAGGTTGGACACTTGTCAGCTTCCCTCAAGTTGTGATGGGAAATGTAGGCGTCCTGGTCTTGCAGCTGTAATGGAGAGCCAAGCTGTAAAACCGGGACGCCTACATTTCCCATCAAAACTTGAGGTAAGCTGACAAGTGTCCAACCTGTGTCAGGTGTCACTTGTAGCTTGGCTCTTTGTTAGGAAGTGGCAAACATGAGATCTCACTGCAAATAGCAAGTATATACAGATGCTCCCTGCATGATATCTTTTAGCACACTGCATGGTTCATATACTTGGATTACAGGCATTGGTTCACCTCTATCACTGCCCTTTCGGTAAAGGATCTCTAAGATGCCCATTAATCCCATAAAAATCTTTCCCTCTCATTCCAT
Organism: Eublepharis macularius; assembly: GCF_028583425.1. Lineage (NCBI taxonomy): Eukaryota > Metazoa > Chordata > Lepidosauria > Squamata > Eublepharidae > Eublepharis > Eublepharis macularius. Next base: position 143,619,236 of record NC_072795.1, on the reverse strand, counting down.
TTCCTACGCTGGTTATCCCCAGCATCAAACTGATCCCTCCGATATAGTTGAATTTACATCCCCCCCCCCTTTTTTAAAGGGCTATATTTGTTTCCCTACCAAATCAGGCACAGGTTGCCGACCTCTGATCTACAGCCCCTTGCCTGCACAAAGGCTGTCCCTCAGTCTCCAGCATCTTGAGCTAAAATGACCTCAGACAGGAGAGCTGGGAAAGACCTCGGCATGATGCCTTGAGGGGCTGCTGCTAGTCCACTCGTGGCTGGATGGGCCCCTGTTTCTACTTTCCATATTTTCATTAAAAAGTCTGGTGTTCTCACTGTCAACAAAGAAGGGCAAAAAGGCCTGAAAGTTCACATGCAAAAAAAATGAGTCCCGCTTCCTCGTCCCATATAAATAGTATTGTGGCCAACTAGCCCTCCCCCCCCCCCAAAATCTCAAAATTCTTTCCATGGATGTCATCCTAAATGCAGATTGTCAAACACTCTGAGGCTCTTTGGGACATAAAACACTATATAAATATAACATGTTACTGAAAAAGCTTTATGCATATTGCACGAATATTCCTGAATATTCCACTCCTGAATATTCCACTTCTTCCAAAACAATATATCTCATCACAAGTTAATTTCAATCCATTATTTCAGATTTGTCAAGTGATAAAGGAGTCATGTTGGTTTCTTTCTTGAACAGTAATTTCCACTGACGAGCATTTTCTAATTGACAGAACATTTTGAGGAAAAAAAATTAAAGGAAATGTACAGTAAGGGGAAAATGTGCAATTTCCTAGCCACAGCATGAGGGAACATTAAATTTATGAAAGTAAGAGAATAAAGTTTTTGAGTCATACAGCAAAGCATAAATGGGTTATTACATGTCTACATATGCACAAAGGCTCCCAAACAATTCTTTCTAAAGCGTGAGTGAATATGTTTACAAATGAAATAATCTGACTCAAAGGAACAACAGATGACCCACTTATTTGTTTCCATTTTTAAATAGCCCTATTCCAAAGCTTGCGCCTGCACACACACACACACACACACACACACCTCTTTCTCCTTTATGGAGGTGAAAATATGGGCTGGGTTTGCCATCCCATGAAGGATTTGGGGCAAGATTCTCCAGCTTGGGCCAACTGGACCTCTACTTACTCCCTCGGCACCTTTCTGCAGAATACCGGCTGTTCTCCTGCAACCCTGCAGCATGGACTATGTAGTCCGCTATGGATGTGGTTTCACTTTGGGGAAAGGAACTGCACACAATAGCCTTTGATCTCTTCCACAGCTGAAATGAATATGAAGAAATAGTGTTTGGGGGCCTCTTAATGAGTCTGAGCAAATTTCTGCCTGCTGTTCCTTGCTGCACCATGGCAAATGGAAACTACGAGACAATGTGGAAAAACCCACAGGTTAACAGGTTGGGGGTGCTCTTGGGCTCTGCCCTGTTTATGGATAAACAGGTTGGGGCTGTTTCTAAGAGTGCCTTCTTCCAATTACATCTAGCTTGTGAGCTGCCCTGTTCCCAAGATCCTACTGACTTGACTACATTGGACCTCTAAATTGGACCATTGGAACCAAGTCTATGTGGGGAAGCCTTTGAAGACATCTTGGAAGCAGTTTGGAATGTCTGGGCTGGGTCAGCCTCTCGTAACTCCTAACTCCAATGCTGTGTCGTCTGTAGGGTTGCCAGGGCCCCTTAGCTTCCGGGTGGGAAATTGAAGACTTGGCACTTACCTGAGTGCTGCCTTCATGTGCTCGCAAAGCACGTATGCTCCCGGGCTGCACAATGATGTCACTTCCAGGAAGTGACATCATCACACAGGCCACTTGCCGCCCGAGAATGCTCCTGCACTCTGCAGTGGGCCAAAATCAGGTTACTGCCACTAGAGCATGTGGTGCAGAGGTGCAGTCCCCCGCCTCTTCCCCTGCTGGCCAGGTAAGCAGGGCCAGGGAGTGAAGGGTGGGAGCAAGGGATCCCCTACCCCCAGTGGGGGCCTGGCGATCCTAGTCTCCTGCCCTGGCTATCGATTTGCTTCCAGGTCTAATTCAAAGGGCTGGTTATTACCTTTGAAGTCTTTCGTGGCCTAGGGCCATCATCTTGGTTGAACCAAATCTCCCCATATACTCCCCTGTGTTATTTATGTTCTTCAGCTTGCCTCCTCTCCTTTTGACCGCAGCAAGATCTCGGGCCTTTCCTGTGGTGGCCCCGATCTTTTGGAGCCTACTCGAGTGAGGTGAACTCCTTCACTTTCTATGTTTAAGGAGGCATGTAAGGCGGTCTCATTTCCAGAGAGCATTTGGTGGAGGATAAATTGTTTCTGCATATTTGGCTGTACCTGTTCTGCTCCTGTGTCTTTGTGGAACCTGTGTATGTGTTTATTCTTCTGTTTTTTAAATCTTGAATGTTTAAAATTTGAGATTTGGGGGTTTTAATCTGTGTTTTAATTTTGTTAATTTGGACTGTTATAATCTGTGTCCTCACAGCCTGGCTGATGCATTTTCAAAGCCTTTAGTTCAAGGAGATAAGGTGGGATGTTTAAAATAAGTAATTACATAAAGTGGACTCTGAAAAAGAGTGCAGCCGGCAAGGGGGGGGGGAATAGATCAGGCTAGTCCAGTTTTTTCAGGTCTGGAAGTCAACTGATCATTCAGGTCAATTACCCTTCTAAGAATGTATTTTGCTTGGGGTTTGATTAGTTACTTTTCAAACACACACACCCCTAACACTCAACTAAATCAAAGTGTTGTCAATACATCTATTCGACTTTCAAAATATAACTCTTCTAGAAGAAGAAAACAGCAACCCAGCCATGGCATTCAAGTCCCCAATAACCGTCAAATGACTGGCACAAAGGCAACTAAATAATTATACCCAAAATTTCAAACATAAATATATTTAAAGTATACATATTTGATTAGTCCCACTGGTGTCCTTTTAGACAACAAAGTTCTGAGAAAACTAATGAGATGTGCAACGTGCCTTAGCTTAGGCTGTTTTCCACCAGGTGAGATAATGCAAATGGAAAGCAGGTTTGCGCTGAGCCTTTCCAAAACCTGATAAGGTGTTTATAAGCCTTGGCCAATTCTAATTACAACTGTCTCGTTGCATTTTTACATTTTCTATAGCCCTAGTAAATCAAAGTTTGGAAAGGGCTGAAATGTTCCACTGATATTGGATTGCCTGAACGAGCAATGAACGAGCTAAGAGCAACACACAAAACTCTTTCTTTCCCCACTGGGTACTCTTTGACACAATGATAAATTCTTGAGGTTGTCTACTGTTAATCCTTCTCTAATCTTTTTTCCTAATCTGAGAATTCCAACCTCCAAAGAGCTTTTTTTTTTAGTTTAAATGGCTTAAATACAAGACAAATGACATTTTCAGCTCTTCTCCCAGCTGCCTTGAATTTTTAAGATCACACCTAAATACACTCACCTTGGACCCTAAAGGAATTCTATGCAGCCATTAATGCACGCACTTGCACACACATATACACATACTGTATGTGCATAAAAGGGGAGTAGGAATCTAATCTACAGGCCATAGGCTCTTCTCTAAGAATTAAGGGCCCAGCTCAAAAGAAACCCAGTTATTGTTGCTATTAGCTACTAAACCCCATAGGTAGAAAGAGAACCATTCAGGCAGGAATATTTGTTCAGGCATAAACAAAATGTGACACCCAGGTAGTTATATTAAACTATTTAATTCAAAGAGCTGAATACAAATTGGTGATGATGGAGACTGCTGTCAAGTCATAGCTGACTTATGGCGACCCTTGGTGGGGTTTTCATGGCAAGAGACTCTCAGAGGTGGTTTGCCATTGCCTGCCTCTGCAACCCTAGTCTTCGTTGGAGGTCTCCCATCCAATTACTAACCAAGGCCGACTCTGCTTAGCTTCTGAGAGCTGGCAAGATTGGGCTATTCAGGTCAGAGTGAACAAACATATAAATAAGAAAATAATGGTTGCATTGACCTTCGCTAAAATCTTTCTACATAAAAATCCATGCAGCTCTTTTTCTGGGTCTGAGATCTCATTTTCCAAATATGATGTTTCAGCAGAGTCTTATCACAAATTTCTGACAACCATTGTAACCAGACAACAAAATCATAGTACAAAACTTTGCACTCTGGACAACAGATAACGCCTGTCAATTTCTAATATCTCACAGAGAGAGAAACTGTCAAAGCCCAAAGTCCTGCACCATATTCGGGCTTGCCACCACCACCCCCCTCCGCTGGCCCCTGGCCCTGATCGCCTTGCTGGAGAGGGAGAAAGGCTTCCAGATCCGCTTCGGCATGGCCGGTGCCGCCTCCATCGGGCTGGAAAATTACATCATTTTCTGGCAGGACAGGGAAGCTGCAGGTTGCACTGAAGCCCAGTTCAGTAAAAATCATTTGTTTGGAGGCAATGTCTAGTGAACCGGGTTTCAGCGTGCCCTGCAGATCTTCCACCATGCTGGAAAACGGTATCAGTTTTGGCACAACAAGGGAGAGTGGGAGCACATGGGCAGGAGGTAAGTAGTAGGCAAAATCTGGCTTTCCTGGAACAAATTAAAAAATCCCGAACGGTGCAAAAACGAAGGCAGGAGCAGTGCAGCTGAGCCTGATGCTCAAAAATGGTCAGATACACCCTGCACATCTGCCATGTCATTGCATTGGCATTTGACTTGTTCTGCTGTGGTAATGGGTTCCTGAGTAAGTGCAGAGTGAAGCTGCTTTCTAATGTGCTGTGACTAATTGCTTATCTTACAGGAGCGGTGTTTTCATTTCGAGTTCCTGCCACGCTGGGAACTCGACCCTGGAGAAGCTGAACTCCTTTTCCCCTCCCCCCCCTTCTTCCCAGACCTTCCACAAACCTCACCCGCCAAAATTCCTCCTGAGCCGTTTTGGTGTCGGGGGTGGGGACTTCCTCCTGTAACCGTCTCTTCTCGTGTCCCCTTTGGGCATTCCAGCCAATTCCATGGTCTGAGCTGCTTGATACTGGTATTAATCCTCAATAAACATTTTAACGACTTCTCCCAAGTGATGCAGTGAAGTGTTTTGGGGGATCACCTGTTGAGTCCTGACATTTTGGCCGGAATCCCCAAAGTATTGAGGGACCAGAGACCGGGACGTTGCTACCTGTATGATGACAGACAAGGCGAACCGGGGAACTCTTGAGACCCCATCGACTAACCTGGCACTGCCACGCGGGCAAAGTGCCGAAGCACCGACGAGCCTGTTGAGGAATATCTGGAGCAAGGCGGTCCCATAGGTATGCCAGTCCAAGGCCATGAAGAGCTTTGTATGTGATAACCAATACCGTGAACTGAGCACTGTACCATTGCTATTGCTTTGCGCTTGTGGCTTGGTATTTGCTTGGTTCTGTTCCGTGGTGTTCCCCCACTGGCTCTGGGTTCTGCCTGGCTGCCGTGAATGATGCTGGTTCTGTTGGGCTAAGTTGCAACAGTGTCCCTGGCTTCAGGTGGAACGGACACAAAGCTCTGGCGCGATGTTGGTCCCCTTGCTTCACTTTGGTCCTGGGGAGATTCCATTCCCTTGCTTCGGTTTGGCCCTGTGGGGCTTCCTGTACGTTGGGCTTGCATTTGGGAGCGTGCTTTGGACATGGCAGCCTCACACCAGCGGGTATCGGCCTGAGAGCCCACTTTGACTTTTCTCCTAAAGAAACAGCAGAGTGGCTGGAAGCATCTTGTTCAGGGGCTCATAGAAATGGACTCCAGGCCCCAACCTTCCTGGACCTTGGGAGGCTTTAGAGGATATTCAAGAGTTGGTCACCTGCAAATTTGGTGTCGTTTTCATGAAAAATGCCTCCCCAACCCCAGGATAGCCCCTGGATAGTTTTCCCCATTGGGAATAATGGCCAGATAAATCTGAGATTCTTTGATCGGTCCTACCCAGATCAGAGAATCTTTCCCAGATTTCAAAATAGTAAAGAGCACAGTAGCACCTTTAAGACGAATCAACTTTATTGTAGCATAAGCTTTCGAGAGCAACAGCTCTCTTTGTCAGAAGCTTATGCTACAGTAAAGGTGGTTCGTCTTAAAGGTGCTGCTGGGCTCTTTACTATTTTGCTACTACAGACTAACACGGCCAATTCCTCTAGATCCCAGATTTCAGGAATCCTAGATTTTTTTAGGGATCTCGGCAATCCAGACCCCTAGTAAATACTGCCCCCCTACTGCCCCCCTGCTTTGGCCCCTCAGACTCCTGGAAACCCTAACCACACTACGGGCATGCAGAAGTACTAGCCTATCGCTGCAATCCCAAACAGAGTCGCATCTTTCTAAGCCCATCGACTTCAATAGATGCACAATGGTGCAACTCTGCTTGCTGTGACTGGACTGTACAGCTCTCCGTTTCATTTCTGCTGGTTTCATGTACAGATCTGGATCCAGGAAATAACTACAGATGGTTATGAAATATTATTAATGTACATCTAACAACTGAAACCTGGTCCTCTCCTACTGGAGTTCTCTTTGAATCAAAACCAATCTAAGGGGAAATCTGATGAGCAGCCAAAGGGAGATTCAGAAACTAAGAGCCAGTTTGGTGAAGTGGTTAAGAGCGGTGGGACTCTAACCTGGAGAGCCGGGTTCGATTCCCCACTCCTCCCCTTGAAGCCAGCTGGGTGACCTTGGGCTAGTCACAGCTCTCTCAGAGCTCTCTCAGCCCCACCCACCTCACAAGGTGATTGTTGCTGTTGGGGATAATAATGACATACTTTGTAAACCGCTCTGAGTGGGCATTAAGTTGTCCTGAAGGGCGGTATATAAATCGAATGTTGTTGTTGTTAAAGTCAAGTTTAAGAGGCCCCAGAACAGTACCCCCCCACACACACTTTTGTATTTTTTAATTTAGAAGCCCCTCATAATATGAGGACCCCACTTGTAATTTCCTTAGCCTGTGCATAAATCCAACTCTGCTGAGTGTATGGTTGCCAACTCCAGCTTGGGAAATTCCTGGAGATTTAGGGGTGGTACCTAAGGAGGATGTTGTTTGAGCAGGGAAGCTCAATGTGGATGGGATGCCATAGATTTCACCCACCAAATCTTTCATTTCCTCAAAGGGAACTCGATCTGGAGACCAGAAGTGATTCCAGGAACTCTCTAGGCTCCACCTGGAGATTGGCAACTTAACTCAGGGCCCTGCTCCTGCACAGATGCACAGGTTTAGATGTACAGTGGGGTGTGGTGATAGCTGTTTTAAAAATAGAAACCAAATGAAAGTGAAGCCCATGCCCTCTTTCCTACTATGAGGAGCACGTAATCTGCTCCGAGGAGTCTATCCAGCTCCTCATTGGACATCAGTAAGTAAGGGTGCTTAGCCACAGCCTGGCAAAGGCATGAACAATTGAATGAATGTGTGCGTGTGTGTGTGTGAGTGTGATTGCAAACTCTTTAATATAAATACAGGATTCCCCTCCAAGCCACTTCCTCCATCAAGACCTTCTAAAAATTTGCAAACCTGCTTTTAGGAACTTACTTCTTCAGCAATTTATATTTTCCCAAAGGATTCAGTGCAAATTAAACATCAACCTCTTCTTTTGTTCAATTATAGCATCTCTGAATTTTGCCCATATGTTATGAGCAATTAAAACAGATAGCAATGATAAATATTCAGTAACATTTAAGGAACATCACTCAGTGACAACTTTGTTTTCCATGGCGGCACAGTCATTCCAACGAAAATAAAGTCAGTACAGAAAATTGCCAGAGCGTTATTCATTGTAACAACAGAGATCCATCTTAATCAGAACAAAGAACAATTGCAATACTTAAACGCTCTTATGTGAATAAATTTGCCTTTCCCTGCCAATTCCTTGCATGGAAAAATCCATTAGTCCCCTAACATTTGGGAGATAAAAAAACCAGAACTTTTTATATTGTACTTTTCCGAGTATAAAAGTTCGGAGGATGCTCTTGCCACAACACCTCCCCTGTTTGTATGCTCTTGTTTCATTTGGCCTGAGAATTTTGTCTTCGATGTGCCAGTTGTGGAGAGGTAATCATTGCAAGCATGTGCATTTGGTGATGCATTCAGAAGGGAGTGGGCCTCTCCCAGGCCGGTGCTTAGTGGGCTCCCTCCCCATGCTTATTTGTTTGCCTCTGCAGACAACGTGACGGCTGCAGAATGTGGAAGAAAACGGTGACCAGAATGCTAAGCGACAAGAGTCTCTTGCTCTGCCTTCTAAACAACATGGATTCAGAAAGACTCTCTGAACATCATCGTTAGATGCACACTCAGTTATGCAATTGCCACTACCAGTGATTTGTTAAGCACAGCAGCTAGCTATCACATTTGCGCTCCATCTTTCTGTCCCATCAGGCTAACAATTAAAATAAACATCATAAAAACAAGTAAAGCTAGGATTAAAACGCCAATATAAAATCACAGGAAGAAACGGTTTTGGTGCCGTAATTGAGAAGGCCCTCTCTCAAGTTGCCCTTCGTTGGGTCTGAGAGGGCAGGTGCCGCCAAGGCAAGGCTCCAGAAGATGACTGCAGTGGTTCTGTAGGTTCATACGGGGGCAGGAGGCAGACCGAGCTGGTGACCATGGACGTGCCGGGGCAGGTCCAAAGTCGGAACCAACAGAACCAAGGCTACTGGCCCGGCTGGAGAAGAGCGCTCCTCTGGGGCGCAGAGTTTTGCTGCTGGGAGCCAGGCCATGTCCTCCCTCTCAAGGCCCCCCGTCATGTGGCCTTTAGGTGCAAATTGCTGGGAACGACAACAGGCTGAGACAGTATTCGACTCTGTCCGACAAATCAAACAGAAAGAATGTTTGTCTAGGTGGGTCATTTTGGTTCCACGTTGGGCGCATTTCTTCCACAAAGTCTTCTGAAGCACTGTTGAAATTTTTTAAAAAGCGGACCTAATGAAAGAAGGCAAAACAAACGGCGGAGGAGGCAGAAAGGCAGAAACACTCGGACGGTCTTTTCTCAATGGCAGCAAAAAGAGAACTGAAGGCAGGGGTGGGGGGGGCTCCCTTACAGCAGGGGCTGGTTGCAGCAGGAGAGGTCACCGCACGTGCAGTGGGGGAGGGGCGCCCTCGCAGCCTCTCGGAGCAAGAAAACTCTTCTCCCTGGCCAGCCTGCACGGTCCCAATATGGGACTCTGCCGAAAACAGAAGATGAGCCTGCCCTAAGCTCATCCAAAGCAGGGCAACGCTGGAACAGGAGGGAGAAGGGAGATGGTCCTGGGTCAGAGCTCAGATCGATGAAAAAGAGACTTGGTCATGGGGGACAAGCTAACTCATCTTCAGCATTCAGAAGCAGAGTATTTCTAAAGAAGAGACGTTGCAAACAAACACCGGGGGGGGGGTTTCACTCGCCTTTCAAGCTTACTAGGGGTTTCTGGTGGCCACTGCTGGAAATAGGATGCTGTTCGGAACGGAAGGTATTCGTCTTTCTACACATGGACACGCTCCCCCCCCTCCAGGTGGTCCATGTGCTGGGTCAGCTTCCACCTCTGTGATGTGCCTGCCGGTGCTGGAGAGTACCCTCAAGGCATAGTTAACATACAGCAACCCCTGGCAGAGTTTTCATGGCAAGAGACTAACAGGGGTGGCTTGCCATTGCCTGCCTCTGCATAGCAACCCTGGTCTTCCTTGGAGGTCTCCCATCCAATTACTAACCAAGGCGGACCCTGCTTAGCTTGAGATCGGATGAGATCAGGCTCACGTGGGCTATCCGCGTCAGTCGAGTATGGTGCCAACACATGGGGAAAGTGTCCCCGCACGGGTGCTCTCCCCATCTTTGGGAATGATGCTTCCTTAATGTTCCAAATTGTAGGGATGGTGCCTATGCGTGTTCACTTCCTTCATGTGTAGGCATCATGCTTCTGAAAGCCAGCAATCATGTAGCGGTGGGTCGTGAGTCCAGAGTGTTCATAAATAACCATGTATGAACACCCTGGACTCAGGACCCACCGCTGGGCTCCCTCTCCATGTATTCCGTACATAGGAAGAAATCACGCGTACACGGTCAACTTATTTCTCAGCAGTCAAACCATAAACTCTGAATTGATGAAGTTACAGTTTTCCAAATGTCTGCCCTCCCTCTGCATTTTGACAGCTGTGAACTCATTTTTTCCCTTCCTCTCATGTCCTCAATAGTCAGGATTTTCCCTTTGCCGTATCGTCACGGGCATAACTGATGGCACCACAGCCCCCTCCTTTTTTATTTGTAGCACATGCTTAAGGCCCCACCCCGGGACTTTTTGCATATTTTCTTAAAAATTGTCAATTTCATAATGTTATAACAATGTAACTTTGCAATAATAGATGCAGCAGCTTCTGTGAACCTCCAGCTTTATTTTTTTTTAAATAAGTCTCGAGCCCCTTCCGTTTGACGCTATAAGGGGAAAAGCACATCTCTGCAATGGTAAAGGTAAAGGCAGCCCCCAGGTTGTAATAATAGATCCAGCAGATTCCCTGGAACCCCACCTTTCATTTTAAAAAAGTAAATCTCTAGCCTCTAGTAGGGACTAGAGATTTACTTTTTTAAAATGAAAGCTGGGGTTTCAGGGAATGTGCTGGATCTATTATTACAATGTTAGGATGTTATAATGTTACGAGACTGATGATTTAAAAAGATAGAAAACAAAACCAAGCAGGGGATGGTAGGTGGAGGGAGGGACAGGGGGTTTAACTATGGCGCACAACCAATCATCAGAAAGTGGGCTGGAGATTGTGGAAGCGGAAACAAAACCGAAAGAAAACCAAGAGAAACATTCTGCCCAAGGAACAAAGGCAACTCAGAATCAGCTAGATTAAAAAAAAAGATCAGGTACAAGTAGTCTCAAAATAACTGGGGGGAAACTAGGAAAAACAAAACAAATCCCAGAGTGAAAACTGAAGGCAAAAAAGTGTGTAGAAATCAGAAGATAAACAGAAGCTGTATGGGAGCAAAACCAACGCCCCCCCCCCAAAAACCTGTGGGGAAAAGCCCTTTGCGTTTGCAATGAATTATTAGGACATGAAATCTTTTCACAGTGAATAAAGTTGGGATTCTTGATCATTTGACAGATGTGTTTCTGCTCTCCAATTTGCATGTTCCCTTTTTTCATCCCCACTGAAGGCTTCGTGTTTGGTTGTTTCTGTTTTTAAGTAAACACAATAATTCAAGGACACAGTGTTATTTGCATGAATAAACTCAAAAGCACAAAAAAATGTTTTATCTGCAAAGCCTCATTTGGCATGTGGCAGAGATGCAACCTTGTGTTGTTTTATGCCCCATAAAAGTTGCAGTGCCTACAAAAATAAATATCAGGACAAGGTTGCCCATTTCAAATCATTTGTATTGCTTTAGCAATATTTCAGGATATCTGAGATACAAAAAAGAAAGGATAATTAATAACAAGGAATTGAAGGCTTTCTAGGACAGAAATCAGTTGACTAATTTATAGACCTAATTTCTATTCCTTTAATTCCCATGACATTCTAGACATCTTTGAACAAAGATAAACCTATACCAGCCTTACTTCATACTTTTAAAATAGAAGGGACTGAACAAGCAAACATCTTCATTGACCAAGGCCGTTTCCACACAGCTTGCCTTTGGCTGGGATGCAGCGTGATCTCGCACGAAATCGCACGATAACAGCGTGAAATCGAGCAATAACAGCATCTTCCTGGCGTGATTTCATGCGAGAACACGCTCCATCCCGGCAAAAGGTAAGCTGTGTGGAAACGGCCCAGATTTTTGCTTGTAACTAATGTACTGAAGACCATCACAAATGCATCTGGAACACAACGGGGGGACACTGCTGAGAGACACTTTGGAGTGGAAAAGCTGAATTCCAGGAAAATTATGTGTACATACAAATACACAGCACTTCTCTGCTCCAAATTGCCCCTTCTCAAAAATGCTGATATTTAAAAACATTTGGTATACATGTTTGAAAATATATTCTTCAGATGCTTTTTTTTTTAAAAAAGTCTTCCATTTGTTGGCATCAAGGTCAAAATGCCACCAGCCCATTTGCAACTAGTACCCTTGAATTGGATAGAAGGGAGGAGGGAGCCGCAATTGTGCCTGGTCTGGACAGGCAGTAGAGTGAGGTGGGAATGAAATGAAACAACAGTCTGGATTGTGCCAATTTAGACTTCAGAGAGGGTATCACATGTTCTATGCTCCTGTTTCTACACAAAAATTCCTAAAATTGAATAATAGAACAGCAGGAATCTGGTTGGATTAAAGAAGCATAGGATTTTTAAAGAAGCGTGGGATTTTTGTTTATCTTTTAACACAGAATATTTTTTTAAAAGTGATCCTACTTTGATTCCTAAAATCGTATAGTCCATTTGACCATCTCAGCATTCTATCACCTCATTTTGATGCAAGTGTAGATACGGCTTACAACTGGGTGGGTAGCAGCTTGCTGGCGACATGCTGACATCATTTCCTGTGTGACTGGAAGTGACATCAGCATATTGCCAGTGATGCTCTAGCAGTCAGCCCAAACTTTATGGTCTAAGCACAGAGTGTTGACCAAATGTTAGAGTATCACTGGTGGTGACACACTGACATCACTTCCAGTTGCACGGAAAGTGACATCAGAGCATCAGGATGCTGGAAATTACCCCCTCCCCTTACACCATCATTTCCCCCTGCCACTCAGCTAACAGGTGGCAGGAAGGGCCCACTGGGGGCCGGAGAACCCCCACCCCCACCTCCCAGCAGGAAAATGGCAACCCTAAGTGTAGACCTGGCTCTGATTTTCTCAGCATTTGCTATTTCATTAGATTTTTTTTCCCTCCCAGAAAGATTTTTTTTTAAATTCGATTTTAATTGAACCACTTTGGGCTGCTTCCCACACAGAGATTGACAGGTCTCCTGCGCATCCACTGACACTCTCAGTTATCCCATCTCTCTCTCTCTCCTTTCACCCCCAAACACAGTAAAGCCACCATTCCTTGTCTAGCTTAAAAACTGCAAAGAGAGAGAGAGAGCAAAAAACCCCCTCAGTACAGTATTCTGTAAACTTTAATATTTTGTATGCGTGTCATGCACATTAAGAAAGTGAAGGAAAATAAAATTACATCCATATCATAAAATGCACAAGAGGATTGTGGAAGAGGTGTAAATTGCAAGAAAAATATTGTTAACAATCCAACTCAGATCATGTTTAATGCAAATGGCTGCAATCAATATATAGCTGTAAATGCCTGCAGGTCTCGCAGTGTCACAGATAAAGCGAGAAATAAAGGGGAAGTGTTGCCGGATTTGACCAAGACGATGTCTTTACACACAGAAACTGGGCCAGGCAGGCTCCACAGCTAGACATGCCACAAATGGAGCCTGGAGGCCTAGAACAGAACAACTTGGAGAGGGTATGAAACAAAGGCGTAGCACAGTCGTATAGCCCTGTGTAGATTAGAAGAGCTGCCTAACCCACAGCAAAAGATAGTGAGTGTTGAGGCCAAGGTGCAGAGAATGGCAGGAATGCCTGACTTCACAGAACAGAAGACATGATTCAAGGATGGGCGTATTGGTCAAAAGAGGGCCAAAAGATACTCATATGCTGTAGCACGGTGGTTAAGCGGCACAGCTGTGGAGCAGCAGCCCTCTGCTGGCTCAGCTCCCACCACTGCCTTGAGCTCAGCAGGTGGACGTGGGGAAGCCCCTCCTCTCAGCCCCAGTTCCTCACCTGGATTGGGGGGGGATTATAAGAACGCTAACTTGTTCACCATTCTGAGTGGGGCATTAATCTGTCTAGAAGAGCAGTATTTTGTTGTTGTTGTTGTTGTTGTTGTTGTTGTTAATAATAATAATAATAATAATAATATGTATGAAAAACTTGTACTCCCTGATTTTACATACACTTTATTAAGATATAAAGTAACATGAATAAATTAACAATTTTTATATACTTTCAGAAGGTGTTTCAAATATAGATAACCTTGTATGGTGTTTGAAGTTATAAGATAATTAGCCAAGAATATGAGAACTTATCAGGCAGGACAGTTAATTATTGTTAGAAGATGATTCTAAAACCCTGTAAATATCAGAAGCCAAATTGGCAGATACGTCTTAGAAGGGGCTCCTTGCCGGTGTCATGCGTATTTGGGGAGCAAGATACTTTCTAGGACTCATAGAATTGCTCTCCTTTAATGATCTATTGTGTTATAAATGATTTTCTGCTGATTGAGTTAATATTAAGATAAGAATGCTGAATACTTATGTTTTGATACAGGCTTAGAATGGAAGCAGCAATGCTAGAATCTTATTTACTTGTGTACAATACTCAGCAATGACCCGAAAACATTATCTGAGGTCTACCTCTTGCCGGGAGTTAAATGATCTGATACAGGAAAGCCAACTAGACGTTTAGTGCTTCTTAAGTGGATGCCCACCTATGAATCAGGCCTGACCAGAGTCATCCAGAACATCACGGTGAACTTGAATATTAAGGTTCGTCTTGCTGGCACAGAAAGTCCCCAGATAATTGGATTATGGATACACTTATTTGGCAAGTACCAACTTAACCTTTTCTCACAATTAGCATAGACTGTCACATTGCAAAAACGGTAGGGAAGTTTTCCTCCCAGGATATTCCTTGTCAGTGAAAGGAGAAAAATGAGCCGCTGCATTGGCCTCAAATAAACAGGAAGTGTGTGTGTGTTGGGGGGCGGGGTTAAAGCAGCTTCTACAGATAGCAAATATGAAGCTATCCCGGGGCAGGATATCCCAGGAGAAAGACAGATATCCTGGGAAGTTCCAGAGTCATGGTTGATGTGCCCAACACTGGGACAGATGGCGGCCCCAAAGCTCAGATAGCCGGGATGACCTCTACGGTCCATTCAGAAGTATCCCAGGTTCAAAGAACCCCCAACTTTGCAACTGGCACTTTAAAAGGAAAGGTATTAGGAGTGGCCTGCAGCAAGAGACCTGTCTGTAAAAGACAATCGCCTGATTTTATGCACAAAACATTTCTTACACAATGAGGCAATTTTTACACTGTCTAATTTCTCATAGTGGATAATTACGGCAAAAATCACTAAGTGCTCATTCTTTTTGGAAAATCAGCTGCCAAAGAAGTCCTCCGCAGTCTTCTGTTAAGAATTGGTCCCCTAAGGGTGATGGCCACAATCAGAATTTCAGCAGACTGACATTGAACTGCCCGTCTGCCCCCTCGGGCTTCACAACTGATGGAGTACAGAAGACGCTGAAATAATTTCCTACACTAATCCCAGCGATATCCGCGTGAATGTTTAGTGAGGAGTTGCTAGGCTACTCTCAGCTGAGCCATTCCACAGAATGAATTCATGATTTACAAAGCAAAAGAAGAACCCAAGAGACAGCGGGGGCTGGTAACCCATCCCAAGGCCCAAATGAAGGGCGGATTCTTTCAGGGCAGAAGGAATAAAAGGGACCACGGGGAGTGAAATGGAGTGTGAGGGGGAAAGAATGAAGGGGGGAGCGGAACTGAAGGAAAACTGTCCTGTGAAATAAAACAAAAATTGCTTACAGTTCTCATAAAAGCTAAATCAAAAGGAGGAAAATAGCCAAAAAGGAGGGAGGTGTGTGTGTGTATTGGCCTATAAGGCCCTGTGTGGACTGGGACCAGTGTATCTACAGGACCGTCTCTCCCCATATATTCCCTGGAGGACACTCCGATCAGGGGACAAACAGCTGTTGGTGGTCCCTGGCCCCAAGGAGGCCCACCTAGCCTCAACTAGAGCCAGGGCCTTTTTGGTCCTGGCTTCCACCTGGCGGAACACTCAGTCTGCTGAGATCAGGGCCTGGCAGGACCTACTATCCTTCCGCTGGGCCTGCAAGACAGAGTTGTTCCACCAGGCATATGGCTGAGGCTGGGCCTCTGCCGGCCTGGAAGGGTGTATAAATCTTAACCCTCCCTGTGAAGGCTGTCCACCATCCTGTTTTAAATGTGTTGTTTTTAATGACCATGAATTTTTAATTGTATTTTTAATATGTTGTTATCCGCCCTGAGCCGCTCACGGGGAGGGTGGAATACAAATTTGAAATAAATCAAATTGTCCACTATTAATTCTGCCAAGGAACACTAAAGTAGGCCATCTTTCAGATCAGCAACAAGGCTTCTGGAACCAGATAAGCCATACTGATGAGCTGTACTGATAAGCCGGACTGATGTGCCAAAATTAACAGCTGACAAGCTTCGTAGTGATTTCTGATTCTGGTAACATATCTGGTTAATGTTGTCCAGAGAGACAGCATCTAGGAATTCTGAATAGACGTGGCGTAGAGCAGTAGGTTTCAAACTTTCCAGATCTGGGATCTACCTTTAACACCAGGCAACTGAGTGCAAGCATGTGTCAAAAAGTCACAAGACATTACAGTCATGTGTCAGGAAAAGGAGGAATCAGAGTCTCTGAAACTGCCTGAGCTAAAAAATGATCCTCTCCAATGCTGAGTGACTTTGCCTCACTGTCTTGCTGCTCTTTTCAGCAAGGTGCAAAGGAGGCATGGGGTCTTTGCTCTCCATGCATACACAGTGACCGCAGGCCAAAAACACTGCAAGAAATGGCTGTTCTTGAGGGGCTCATGAGCCAGCAGATGGAGCTCCATAACTAGAGATGGGCACGAATAGCAATACGAACAAAAAAAAGCCAAGAACAGCCCAATCAGCTGTTCGCAAACAAGCTGTTCGTGAGGCCCCATTCTAAACGAACAGGTGGTCGTTGCAAGCCTCGTTCGTTGCTGTTCGTCAAGCCAGGCAGTCTGGCACCTGCAATCAATTCCATTGGCAACCGGAGGCAGGGGCTGCCTGAACTCTGTCTGAACTCCTGCTGTTGCCATGGAAACCCCAATCTACGGCCAATTTAGTTTGAGGCAGGTCTTCCTTTCAAGTGTGGAGCTCCAAATTTGTTACAACAAAGGAGCAAAGAGCAGGGGGGAGGGGGGCTCCCAGCTCTGGTTTTGCAGACAGTGAGGGACAGTTGTTGTTGGCATTTTGATAGAGAGAGTGCATTGGAGCTTGAATTTTCTTTGTGTGTGGTGGGATAGGGATCTACCTCTTCAAATTCGAGGGTTGTTGCCAGGCTCTGGGCCAAGCTATTATTTATTACTGGTACCTTTCCTGGTGCCTGCTCAGATCAGGTTTCTGGGAGTGGTGCGGTAGAGATCTACCCCTTCAGGTTCCAGGGCTTCTGCCAGGCTCTGTGTCCAAGCTATTATTTATTATTGGTACATTTCCTGCTGCCTGCTCAGGTAGGGTTTCTGGGAGTGGTGTGGTAGGGATCTTGATGGCTGGAGGAGAGCCTGCTGGCCCGCATGAACAGCGAACAATGAACATGTTCGTGAACAAGTCAAGTTCGTTAATGTTCATTGTTCGTGGATAGCAACGAACAATGAACACCATGTTCAGGTTTTTTTCCTGTTCATGCCCATGACTATCCATAACCTATCCTAGTTTCCTGAACGAAGTTTTAGAGATGGTTCTCATGAG
Organism: Eublepharis macularius; assembly: GCF_028583425.1. Lineage (NCBI taxonomy): Eukaryota > Metazoa > Chordata > Lepidosauria > Squamata > Eublepharidae > Eublepharis > Eublepharis macularius. The sequence goes on along the minus strand of NC_072795.1, from coordinate 143,601,810 downwards.
AACAAGCCTCAACATCCACTTCAGATTTCATCGTAGGCACATGAACCGAGAGCCACGTACTGGTGCGGAGAACTGAGCTGAGCTCTATATGAAGCTCCTTAGAAGAGGGTAGTGCCTGCACCTCCAATTCACCAATAAATAAATAAATATCGATTGCATTGTTATAATATCTCGTTCATTCACATCTGAAATTGCCTACATATGAACCATCAAATTCATGATCTGTTCTCACTACATCTGTAAGACGTCTTACGTTAGAACATTCCTAAGTGCCACTGAATTTTTCTTCAATACAAAATACATTTGGAGGCTGATAGTTGATTACAACGTCTGAGGGATTCCAAGGTTAGGTGCAAATTACTAGGATAAGGTTACGGAAAGTGTTTAGGAGTGGGGGGAGGGTTTCCACCCATTCCTAAACTACTGTTCAAAGGATGCCTATGATGAAATTTGTGGCAAATTTGCAGGCTTCTGCTCAGGTGAATCATCTGAAGAATCTCTGTGGAAACCAAAACTGACTTTAAAAACTTCGCAATCCACCAATGTATTATAAGTAGGATCCCAGAAACCCCTACCCTCCCGGGGGACCCGGCACTTACCTTTTTGGCATCCCCGGGTGCTCCTTGTGTGCACACTCCCACACTTACACCATTACTTCACTTCTGGGAAGTGACATCATCATGTGGGTGTGGGACCGTGCATGCTTCTTAGCAGGCCAATTTGGTCCCCCAATGGACCTGATTCAACCCATTTGGAGCTCAAATTGGCACACAGAGAAGTGCAGGAGTGCTCTCAGGGGTATCACAATGACATCACACCCGAGGCAGCGTTCCCCATCTTTCCTCCCCTGCTGGCCAGGTGAGTAGAGGCAGGGGGTGGAGGGTGAAAGTAGGGATTCCCCATCCTCAGTGGGGGGAAAAGGTAAAGATAGTCCCCTGTGCAAACACCAAGTCATTACTGACCCATGGGGGAGGCATGTCGCATCATGACGTTTTCTTTGCAGACTTTTTGTTACAGGGTGGTTTGCCATTGGCCTTCCCCAGTCATCTGCACTTTACCCCCAGGAAACTGGGTATTCATTTTACCAACCTCGGAAGGATGGAAGGCTGAGTCAACCATGAGCCAGCTGTCTGAACCCAGCTTCCGCCAGGATCGAACTCAGGTCCTGAGCAGAGCTTGGGCTGCAGTACCGCAGCTTACCACTCTGCGCCACGGTGCTTCCCAGTGGAGAATGGCACCCCAAATTATAAATGTACTCATTCTTTGTAAAGAGTATATATTCTAGATCTCTTACCAGTTAAGGCATAATTATTCTGTGTAAAAGTGATCCTAAACATACGTACGTTCTGATTTAAGAACAAAAGAAGTGCTGTGCTGCATTCAACCAAGGTCACCCAGCACAAGCAATGGTGGCAGGGATCCCAGGACCAGGTGACGCTCCAGAAACTGCCCACCTGTCCACTCGTCAATATCGGCCTACCTTTGGGACCAGGATTGCTTCTGAAGAAGACGCTGCTTCCTTACACAAACTGGACAGCCTTCATTTATTTAAATAAGCTCTTCCTTGGCAGGCACCTGCTGATGTGCCCCTCTCTTGTTTCTTCAACTCACCCCCCTCCCCTTTCCTTCGGAATGGTAACCAACAGAGTAGAAGCCTTCACGCAGGTGACATTTGGGGTCTGGCATAAATACTTCCAATCCAAGTAATAAGTACCATGAAGACAGAAACTATTCTACAAAAATAAATAAATAAACAAACAAACCAGGCTCGTTCCACACAGATGAGGAGCAGGCAGTGAGCATCCTTTGTTGTGCTATGGCAACGTATGCAGTAATAATTGGTTCATTGTTCTCACAATAAAATGAGGATTTTTTTTCAGTAATTGGAAGAGTATTTTAAGCTATCTTTGATTGCCATGTATTGTTGGAGGAACAATATGCAGGTTGGATTTATTCTGCTGCAACAATATTGCTTGGTGAACCAGAAAAAGCAGGAACTTGTAGAACTTTCAAAATATTTGGATTCTTCACTTAATTTTTTCTTATACTTTTTTTTTACTCTTTAGAATGTCTCTAAAGCTAGAGACAGAAAACAGATTTCTCCTCCCAGAACCTTGAAGGTATTACGAGAGAGGTCTTCCCTCCCCCGCCCCCATCATTTGCCTCTGGCAAAAGCTTTGACAGTGCCCCAAACCTGCAAAACCTGTTTGGCCAGAGACTGCAGTAGGACAAAAGATGTATGTCGCAAGTTGCACGATCTTGCACAGTGACTTGAGCCACAAGAGCTCCTGCCTGGAACTAAGTGGGCCACCCCATGATGTCACCAGGCTCCACCTCCTGACATCACCACCTGCTCTTGGAGGCAGCCCAGAAGTTTCCCCTCTCAGGGCCACCTCTCAGGGCAGAGAACAAGCTGAGAAGTCGCCTTCTGACATCTCCTCAGGTGAGAGGAAAATTGCCTGCCATATGAGCTTGGCGCTGTGGGTGGTACAACATGGCTCCATGGACTGCATACAGCCTCAAGACTGTGGGCCCTATGTTGTTCATTCTTGGGCCACACCAAAAGGCATGATACTTCTCTCATGCCACTACCAAATCTGACAAAAAGGAATATCTGTTTTCTTCCTATACATACCATCTTTTCCAGGAATGCCTTCTTCATTATTTTACCTGGATGTTTGCACAAATCTCTCTGCCTCTGAAGTATGTACTTTGTAGTTTCTATTAGTTGTAATCCTTATCTCTGTGATACAATCCATTGTGTCACTTAAGTTCATAATATGCCCTTGAAAGAATGTTAATACCAGAGAAATTCGTGAAAACTAACTAAGAACAGACAATACTTATATATATATATATATATGTCACATTACCTGGCACCCCCTGGCAGTTGCGGCGGGTCCACCTCTGGGAGGGAGGTTCTGAGCGGGTCCGTCCTGGGCCCTGGCTGCCGGCCTGCACCCCTATGGGCTCCCCCAAAGGCCTCAGAATGGTGGGTCCCTGGCAAAGCTGGTTGGCTCTCTTTGCCTGGTGCCACCGGGGTTGCTGTCCCTTAACATCAGGGACAGCCTTCACCCACTCACTCCTCCCCGGCCTGGGCCTGGAGCCCTCCTTATATATCCTCCCCCCTTATAGCCAGCCCCTCCTCCCTTGCCACGTGCCCGCCCCAAGCACCATCCCCATCACCTGGGCCAGCTGTGGCCACACCTGCCGGCCCCACCCATCCCTGGGTGGTTGGCTGTCCTGCCTGTGCCCCTCCTCCTTCTTCCCTCTAGGCTCTCCCTCCTTTCTAATGGGCATACAAGCTGGCCAGTCCCAGCTGGCGCTGCGCTGCATTGGGCCTGCCCACCCCTGGGGCCGGGTCCTCCCCCTCTCTCCCTGCAGTGGGGTTGCTGCACCAGCGGGCCTTGTGGGGCTGTTCCGCACCTGTGCCGGAGTTCCTCCCAGCGCCAGCATGGTCTCCGGCCCCTGCGGGCTCTCCTCCCGGCTTCCGCCTCTCTGCCAGTGCCTCTGTTGCTGGCGCGGCTGGGCGCCACACCGCCAGGGCGGACCTGACACGGCCGGGCGGCCAGATCCCGCCATCCGCACCTGGGCCTCGGTGGCAGCAGCAAGCTCTGGCGGCGTTTCCGGGCACACTGAGGGCCGTCGCTCGGGGCTGCCTGCCACACCCGGCCCTCTGCTGCTGGGAGCCTCGGCGAGGTAAGTATCCTCCCCCTGGGTGCCCCAGCCGGTGTGGGGGGGGGGGTTGGGCCACTCCAAGGGCCGCTGCAGGCCACCCCTTGGGCAATATATAACATCATTTAAAGAGATATATACTTAGACACACCAGCTGCCTCTTAAGTTCAGACACGCAGTAAGCAGCACCCCGAACTGTATTAAAGTGCTAATGCATAAATATAGCAAATCGTTCAGAACGTCCTATGAGCTAAATTCTTAAAGTGCTAATGTGCAATATAACGAGCTGACTGGAGTGTAGATTCTTGAGCAGTAATAAATATACAGAACATCAAAACAAGCTCACCAGCTGAAATCATTCACGAATCAATGCACCAAGTTGCTAAGTCCATAGGAAGTCCAATTCAGTAACAGTTCAAGGTTGTTGTAGAGGGCACTAAGTTGTGACCCAATCAAGACTGGCCATCTGACGGGTGGACCAGTTCTTTTCAATCCCGTTTCCGTTCTTTGTCAAAGATGGCAAGGTAAGATGAACCGATGGACATCCAATTCATAAACAATTATGTATCCATTCTATACAAAAATCTTAGACGTCGGCTCAAGTCCCTCAAGAGGCTGCATGAAAGAATGTTGGCATACAAGACATATAGTGAAAAGGAAAACACGGCTATGACGTTCCCTGCTCCTCTTTCCTTCTCTCGTCCTTAAACAGCAGAAATGTCACCAGAGGCATTTTTAAAAATCAAAAGTAACCAACTGCTTTATTTATTTTAGAAGCGAAAGGTCCAGTGTAACCAGGGATTGAAAATTTCAGTGGTAATTCAACATAGATATCTCTGAGGTAAATCCAATACATGCACAGACTTTAGTTCTTAAGCTCTTCACAGATACTTAAATTCTTATGTTTAGATGTTTTTGTTCCCCAAACAATCTAGTACACTTTCTTTTAGAATTTTTCCCCCTCTTTGGGGGTTTTAGAAAGCTAGTATCCACTTTCCAGTACTCCAAACTCCTTCTCTTCAGACTCCAGTGCTTTCCTTCAGGTTTTGACTGAAGCTTATGATCTCCGCAGGCAGTTTCTAACCACACTTGAGCAGGGACCTCTCCATTCCCCCGAGGTACCTCCCTGTTTAACTGGGATGGGAAAGTCTCCTTTCCTTAGAAGATCCATCCCCTTTCTTTGGCCCAAATGGGAGTCTGCACCTACTTCCCCAACTTCCTTGCCAACTTTTCCCCAACTCTTCACACTCAATTTGTCTCAGCTAGGGCTGGGAAAAAACCCTCCTCTGAAACAAAAGATAAGCAATTTCACTTGACATATTGAAAGATGCAGATACTATGCAGTAAGATCATTTCTATATCCACAGGCAGTACCCTGTAGTATAGTCTATAGTCCCTATCCCTTTCCAAGCATTTCTCTGAACAAGTTCCTTTCAACATAGCACTTTTGTCTAAGTAAAACAACCTTCCTGAATAATTCACTTTTGTGTAGTTTGTGGGAAACCAGGAGACTGGGCGCTTTCCTGACCTCTTCAGGCAGACCCTTCCATAAGGTGAAGGATGCTACAGAGAATGTGTGTGTGTGGGCAGCTGTTGATTTTGCCTGTTTTCAAGGTGACGCCCACAAAAGGACCTGCCCAGGTGAGCAAAGCTGCTGTGGAAGAACATAGGGAGAGAGGCAGTCCTGCAGGTAGGTACGAGGGACCAGGGCCATGAAGGGCTTTGCATAGATTGGCCATGAAGGGCTTTGCATAGATTGGCCATGAAGGGCTTTGCAAGATAACCAACATCTTGAACCGCTGTATGATAATCAGATTTCATTTAAAATGTCCAGTTAATGACAGGAACAAGACTTTTAACAAATCCAAACAAACTCTTTATCTTTACCTAATTAGTTTATCAATATTATCCCCCCATTTCAAACTTCCTGGGGGAAGAACAGTCTAGCAAAAAAATCTCTTTTTGCAAACTTGCTTTTGCAGCGTGAATTTGCTCGATTTTACTTTTATTAATGGAGTAAGGAAGCGGGGGTGGGGGTGGTGCTGAAACTGTCCGTGTTTTGGTGAGTTCTGTGCACTTTACGAGCTGCTGCATCTCTTTCAGCTCATTTGGTCAAGTTGCTGTCGATGGCTAGAACTTCCTAGTGAAATCTGAACAATCTAATCTGTGATGCACAGAATAATCACTCTGACATTTTTCAACATTTGTGCAGAAATCTCTTAAAATGCCACATTTGGAAACAAAACTCCCCCGACAATGGGGACGGGGATGCTCTTGACAGGGACAGTAATACCCAATTAAAATATCCCTGGCTATGGAAACAGAGTCTACAGCTCTCCAACTGAAGAATGCCCCCTCCTTCACGTTTACTAACAGAAACCGACTGACCTTCACTTTGAAACGCAGCCCACTGGGTACATTTCAGCAAAGCAGAGTTACGATTTAATCCTTTTGAAATCAAATGAACAAATTGAAAGTTAAATGCTGAAGACCTTTCAGTGTCCACAGAATTTGGACTGAAGCCGGGAGATCGGCAGTTCCACGGCAAGGGTTGCCGAGCTGAACCACTGCACAGTTTCTGCAGGAGGGCGAACGACGACCGCTGCCCTCTCTACCCCCTGAAGTGGTACAGGACATCAAGTATGGGCTTGCGCCAAGGTATCACTAACTTTTGCTGGATTTTGCTATGCATAAAGTCAGGTGAACTAACAGCAAATAGGGGTTGAATAAAATATTTATTCATTGCTGTGTTAGAGGGAAAAATATATATGTTTGTCCTCTGCTACTCATACCAGGAAATGTCTTGGTAAAACTGAGTCAGCTGCGGTGCTTTTTATTGCTTGGAAACAAAATAAACTTTCCTACCAGGCTGACTTTTAATCAGTTCAGAATTGCCAGTGGGAGCAGGGACCTTGCACTAACGGGGGGCGATCTCCTCTCACTTGTGTGCTCCTAGTGGGCATGATGATGTCACTTCCGGAAGTGACATCATTGTATCTGCCCATGAGCATGCTCCTGCACTTCACAGGGGCTGATTTGGGCCCCTGTGAAGCGCAGGAGCATAACTGCCACGGGGTGCAATGACGTCACTTCCGGAAGTGACGTCATCATGCCCGACAGGAGCATGCCTCCTGTGCTCTGGCCTGGGAGATTTTTTGCCTCCTGTTCCCATTCCCCAGGCCTTCACCCCTACAGGCCAGGTGAGTGGTGGTGGGGAGCAGAGGCTACAGGTGGGGGATCCCCCACCCCCACCGGGAACCGGCACCCTAGTTCAGACACAGCACGTGTGCTGGCAGCAAGGAGCAGACAAACAATTTGTGACCATTTGGTTAACGTCATGCTCAACATGTAGACTGGGATACATTCTCCAAGATTTGGGGGCAAGCCGAAAAGCAAGAGCATCTCACTCAGCCTGCTCAGGGCCACTGTGTGGGCATTGTGCTACCATGGCCACAGGGGTGCATTACCAGGCTGGGAAAGCCTGAAGGGGAAGGGAAAGGAAGAAGGTAAGGATCGGACATGATCACAGGCAGACAAAAGAGCCTAAGGGATGGCGTGTGGCAGGGACAAGGGGAGGAATGTTGAGGGCGGCATTCAATCCATCCATCCATCCAGAGCCGGTTTGGTGTAGTGGCTAAGGGCAGCAGGACTCTAATCTGTAGAGCCGGGTTTGATTCCCCACTCCACCACTTGAAGCCAGCTGGGTGACCTTGAGCTAGTCACGGCTCTCTCAGAGCTCTCTCAGCCCCACCCACCTCACAGAGTGTTTTGTTGTGGGGATAGTATTGTTATTGATGTTGTTGCAGCCTGCCACTTGGTCAGCGTGCTGCTAGCTGATGCCATCCCTAAATACACCACCCAATACATAAAAGTAAGAATGTCCTGTTGCATGTTAACATGTACTTTAAAGGAAAAGGGAGACAGGGGTTCTAGAAGCTCGTAACACCCATATTTATTTTATTTTTATATCATTTATACCCTGCCTTTCTCCCCCAAGAGGGATTCAAAGTGTTTTACGTTGTTCTCCTCTATTTTATCCTCACAACAACCCTGTGGGGTGGGTTAGCCTGGGTGTTCTATCTATAATCCCAAGGCTGCCCCGTGAGTGTCCCTGGCAGAGTGAGGACTCTCGCCTGGGTCTCCCAGATCCTACGACTGGGTCTCTCCATACAATATATCCCATACAATGCATGCTCCTTGTAATGCCTACATGACCCACATGTGTACTGACAATATGCACCTGGCTCCTATTTCTAATCTAGCATGTTAGTAGTCTTCCCCTCCTCTAAAAAGCCTGCTGAACATGTGATTTCATTCACTAGTCTCTTCCTGTCTGCATAACTGTGGGACATGTTAAGAGAAACAAGAGTCTAGCAGCACCTTCAAGACTGATGAGGTTTTATCCCAGGGTATGTTTTCCTTAGAGGGACAGTGACTTGGCCGAACCGCTTTGCATGGGATCGGACTCGGTCTTCCATGACTAAGCCTTAAGATTTTATCCTAGGGACCATTTATGGGAAGTCACCCCAGTTCTCATTTAATACATGCTGTGCCATCTCTTCAGCCCCAGTTGCCGTTCCAAGAGGCAAGAGCAGGATGTGGTGGAAGCCGGAGCAAGGGAATGGATTAGATTGAAGCCACCGGGCTTCCCCCACATATTGCTGGATATTGAGAGGGTCAGAGGCATGAGGGGCAATGCAAATGAAGGCAGAAACGTAGGGTGGGAGCAAAGCAGAAGGAAGTTTTTAAAAGCCACGGCTGAGGTGTTTATCCTTACCTTCCAAAGTAAAGTAAAAATACGTATTTAAAAAATCCAAACCTGCCACTCAAAAGATCATAGAAATATTTCTTTTTCTTTTTTCCAGCCATAAAATGAAACCCCATCTCAGAGCACCAGCACAGACTCCTAATATCCACCATACCAAGGAGGTGCCTCTGCATTATATATTAGCAATAAAATGCTGAACTCCTTTGTCTGTTTGTGTTTATTTCTTAGTTCACCTCCTGGAATTACTGCCCTCACTTTTCATATACCCGTCTGTGCAGATATTTATAATTTTATTATGTATTTCCAGAGTGTACCTTTGCAAATATTAAGAAAAAAAGGAAGCCTGGAAGAAAGAGGAGGAATCAAAAGTCTAAGAATGAAGCAACGCCCCCCTTTTTCACCCAGATTAATTTAATTGGCAAACAGCTCTCCCAAACTCCTGCTGCTATTACTTCTTCTCATAACCATGTCCACTAAAACAAAACAAAAAAACATGCCATGATTTGTAATAGAGGGGAACATCCGGCAACAGGTGACGTATAGACATTTCTATTATTTGAGTGGGGGGAGGCTACTTTAAGAATGTTGAGTATTCATTAAAATGTTATGCCATCATCAGATTTGCAAACCTTTGCTATTGAAATCCCAGAGATACTACAGGGAATCTGGTGTTCATGTTGATATTTATTCTTCCTAAGAAGAATTCCATGATGATTTTGTCAGGGGATCTGGGCTTTCCCGACATTCTGTTTCCCACAACAGCCGTCTGGGCAACTCATATTCTCACAGCAGAGCATGAAGGCAATTCCCATCTTGAATTCTTCATTATCAGCATTTGGTGCCCAAAGACAGGAAGCCTCTGTACATGGGCTGTCTATTTAACTACTATTACTAATAGCCATACATACACCTATCCATTATGAGTAGAGATGGGCATGAACAGCAATACGAACGAAAAAAGCCACGAACAGCCCGATCAGCTGTTCGCGAGCAAGCTGTTCACAAGGCGCCACTTTAAACGAACAAGTGGTCGTTTCAAGACCTGTTTGTTGTGTTCCTCCGTTCGTGAAGCCAGACAGTCAGGCCAAGCCCCCTGCCCCCTACAAGGGAGGTGGCCAGACACTGCCTCCCCAAGCCCGCCAGGCGGGGTGGCCACCGTCATCGCATATCTCCCTGACTTGGCAATACCGGCCTCTCCTAGGCCTGGCAGGTGGGCACATGGGGGTGCTGCTGGTGTGAGGCCAAGCCCCCTGCCCCCTACAAGGAAGGTGGCCAGACACTGCCTCCCCAAGCCCGCCAGGCGGGGTGGCCACCGTCATCGCATATCTCCCTGACTTGGCAATACCGGCCTCTCCTAGGCCTGGCAGGTGGGCACATGGGGGTGCTGCTGGTGTGAGGCCAAGCCCCCTGCCCCCTACAAGGGAGGTGGCCAGACACTGCCTCCCCAAGCCCGACAGGCGGGGCAGCCACCGTCATTGCCCATCTCCCTGACTTGGCAATACCGGCCTCTCCTAGGGTGGCCCAACAGTGCCTCCCCAAGCCTACCAGGCGGGGCAGCCAGCACCATCGCATATCTCCCTGACTTGGCGACACCGGCCTCTCCTAGGCCTGGCAGGCGGGCACATGGGGGGTGGTGCCAGCACATGGCCAAGCCCCCTACCCCCTACAAGGGAGGTGGCCCGACACCGCCTCCCAGAGCCCACCAGGGGTCTGGCATCCATCTCTTGAAACGGGGCCAAAGTCAACCAATGGCTCCTATTGTACCGAATGAGAGTTTCCTGGGGGCGCTGGCTTTGGGAATGTATAACTCCAAGATTCATATTGCAATCTTGACCAAACTTGGGTGATGGCTGGAGGAGAGCCTGCTAAAAAACACCCTGCAAATATGGGCTCTCTAACTCCCGAGGGGCCATTTTGTCCCCAACGAACATCCGAACACAAACATGTTTGCAAAAGGGTCATGTTCATGTACGTTTTTAATCCCTGTTCGCAGGCGGCAACAAACAACGAACACTGTTTGTTTTTTTCCGTTCGTGCCCATCTCTAATTATGAGTCAATCTAAGCCCTTTCCCAAGCAATTTGGCTCATAACAACCATCACATCTGCTGTTACTCAATTCCGCTTTTGTTACCACATCCTCAAGTTCCCATCCCTCTCCTGACCTGGGATATTTACTCTCATACTGTAAAATCGCTAATCCTCATCCATACTTAAAAAGGCGAGTGTTTTTTTTTAACTATTTGGGTTATAAATTATAACTAATTTGCTGTAAATCACATTAAGTACGTCTCCTGTATGAAAAAGCTAAGGAATAGGCAGACATTCTGCATTTTCCAGTAGTTTCTGAAATGCTATATTTATGTTAGTGATTAACTTTTGCATTTTAACCTGGCTTTTAAGCTCTAAAACTGAGTTCCGGTGGTGGTTTATATACATTCCTGCTGAAAATAAAATTTAACCCAAAGTGATGATTAAAACAAAAGGGGACTTGAACATCACAAAACACTTCAGATAGGAAACAAGGGACCACTTTGATGCCTGCCTGCATAAAAAAATTCATTCCTAAAGATGTAAATAATGATATATCACCTGAATGTTGAACAACATTTTCTCTTTGAAAGGTTCCTCATTTGAGCATTAACTATGCCCCCACTCCATTTTGACATTGCTGAGCTACTGAAGAAGATCATTTCCAAGACACTAAATACTCCTAAATGGACAGGCACAGTAAGCCGACAACCTACAATCATACAATCCTGGAATCCTAGAGTTGGAAGGGGCTTTATAGACCATCTAGTCCAACCCCTGCCTGATGCAGGTACAGCCTAAAGCATCCCTGACAAGTACTTGTCCAGCCGCTCCTTGAAGACTGCCAATGAGGGCGAACCCACCACATCCCTACGCAGCCCATTCCATTGCTGTGCTACGCTTAATGTGAAGAACTTTTTCCTAATGTCCAGCCGGTACCTTCCCTCCTTCACTGTATCACAAAAATCTCAGTTCAGCCTTAGAAGAAAATACAAACAGAATACATAGCTATAATTTTTTGCCTAACAAAACTCATCAGGAATGAAATTCTTGTAGGAAAATATTCTCGCATAGACTCTGCTCGTAATGTAATCTGTCCTTGGTAGCACAGCCAATAGGTAGGCATTTTCCACATTCCCAAAAAAGCACGCTGCAAAAATGGAAGCCAAATGGCCCATAGCCGTGGCGCAAACAGAGCCGTGTAGATTCCTGGGAGAAAGCTGCTAGCGTTCAGTGAGTGGGCCGTCCCTTTAAGAGTGTGTGGAAACAGCCTTAGTTGATAATATCTTACCATCACTAGGGGACTGTTTTTATTTTCTGCCTCAGACTCAGAATTTTTAAGTGTTATCTCTGAAGACTTTAGCACAGCACTCTTTTGTGCTTTTTGAACGCATTGATGATGATGTGAAAAGACCTTTAAAACCATGGCCTGAAACATCTCTTTTTCTGCCCCACGTCTTTTTAAAAATTTTGAAACAATCAGACAGAAGAAGAGCTCTGCAGAACTTGAAAGCTTGCACTGTAGCTACTGCTAATAAAAGGTATTACATAGTTTGTGGTTTTTTATTTCACAAAACCCCAAAGCAGCTTTCTCCAATCATCTCTTTCCAAAAAATTACAGGAGGAAGATATTACTTTACCAGATGGCAAGGATATTCCTGGCCTAGAAATTGTGGCAGCTCACAAACAAAGAATGCAAAACTCTCCATACATGTATTGCCAGGACACATGATGGCCAGGATCCAAAGGTCATTTTCTGTCCGTGGAAGGGTTTTCCACCAACAAAAAGATACTTACCCCCATACACTAGCCTCCTGCCATAGCCCAAAATAATGTCCCATGGGACAGCAGACCTTCAGGGACAGCACAGGAGCAAGTGGAGATTTCCAGAAGAAAGCAGGACAAAAATCACTCATTTTTTTGATGATGGGAAACAACTAGGGGTGTGCACAATGGAAAAAATGAGCCAAATTTACAAAGAGAATGGGGGGTTCAGCTTGTTAAAGCAGCTTCTGGAACTCTGAACCAAATCCAGGAAACTGAATTGTAAGGAGTCCCTCCCATCAAAAAGTTTGTGTTTCATTTTGGTTCGTACCTTCCAGCAGCAGGCAGACACTGGGCTCGCCTGGCAGGGCAGCTGCTTTTTTTCCTGAACAGCATTTGCCAATCAGATCCCAAAGGGAGAGAGACCTTCTTTTATTATTTAAGTCTTTTGGCAGGAAGGGGGAATAAGACCAATGTGCACGGCATGAGTGCATCTCCCCACACCCTCCCCGTCGCTACCCAGGAAATGGCATTCTCTCCCCCCCTGCCAATTGGGTCCTCACAAGGGAAGACCCCTCCCCTCCTATCAGCTTTGGAAATGTTTGGAAGGGAGACTTCAATCATAGGATGCAATTCGAAAGACCCTTCCCTAGGGAGAAGCGCTATTGAGTAACATGGGACTTGCACGGGAGTGGACCTGTTTAGGATTACTTCCATAATCTTTCAGGGCTCTCCTTTTTTCTCAGCCAAATGGCAAATGTGTACCCACAGCAAAAGGAAAACTTCTGGGGGAAACACAGGTCTGTTGGGAGGGGGTCAGAATTCAGACAATCATTCTGCCTGCCTGCCTGCCTGCCTGCACTTGGGCAACTGAAGAAGACGGGCAGCCAAAACACCCTGTTTTGCAGCGGATCACTGAGCATCAAAAGGAGGGATTTCGATTTGCCTCTCATTGCCGGAACAGATCTGCAAAGCACAAGGAAACAGCAGCAACAGGCAACAGCAGCACGCAAAGGTAATAACTTATTGGCCCTATAGAAAAAGAAAAGAAAAAGAAAAGCAGGATTGTTTTTAAGCTTGCTGCGCTGCACTGGTCGGAGTGCTTCCCTACTTGCGAGTAGCCTGCTGATGCTGCCCTGCCTGCCAACACTCGCCTTCAACAGGCCCATACTTGTGCATGTATGTTATTGTGCCTGAGAAAAAACGCCTTGGATCAATGGTTTAGACTAGGAGAGGGATTCATAGTCGACACGTTTTTTGGTTAAGCACAAAAGCAGCTGTCCCAGAGCCTTGAAAAGAACAGCATGCCGACCTGGAACAAACTAGTAATGGAACGGAATTATTCCAGAACCCCTGAAATGGACTGAAACTGAAATGGACATTTTCTTGGTGCACACTCTAGAAACAACCTTTGGATTCAAACCAGTGTTTTTCCACAGCACAGTCTGCATGGAGAAAGAAGGTGGCATGTGATTTTCTAATTGGTCTGCGGTTTTTCTTTTCTTCTGCGACTGGGTGTAGGACGAGTGCATACCAAGCCACGACTATGTTGGCTAATCCCAGGCAGCTGCTCATGAGGCACTGCAGTTCCGAGGATGGGCTAGTATGCGGCAACTTCTGCTCCTGTCAGGGTATATGGGAGTGGGGGCAGAATCAAGGACCAGTCCATGGTCAGGATGAGTCAAGGCTGGAAGCAGGGGGTTTGACTGCATGTTGGGCGCCCTTGTGGTTTCCCACTCGAGGACGCCAACAAGGCTCAGCCCCCGGGCAGCCCATTGGCTCTTCCTGATGCCAAATTACCAATGCTTCCAGGTCAAGCCTGGATCTTTGTCTCATCCTTGCTTCTCTGTCGTACTATCCTATTGTGTCTGCTGCCAGCTTGCATTCCCCCCCCTTCCTATCTAGGTTTTTTAAGTGTGGTGGTACCACACAAACATTTGCACTTCCCTGCTATGTATAACAATGGAGGATTCCAGTAATTTTGTGGACACCTGGTTGGATAAGCCAAACACCCGTCCTATATGCTCTCCAAGGTTTAAAGTTCTTCCGGTAAGGTTTATTTTCTCTTCTCAACTTTCTGAAACGCAGCTTGTGATGGATGTGAAATCAGACTGTCAAGCTTTAAATATAAAAGGGAATTACGACTTCCTCGTCCATTGACCAGTTGCTACTTTTCTTCTGCTACAAATCTACTACCAGTAAATTAAATGCCACAAAACTGCTTATTATCTTTTTTCTTCTGCCAAGCTCCTTTGAATGTGCTGCTTGCAGCTAATTTTCTTTCCTTCACTAGTCTCTGAAAGCAAGGTGTGTGTGTGCGCATGAGTGTGTGTGTGTGTGGGGGGGTAATTATTTCTAAATACACTCAAACCCTGTATCCTTTTGAATTAAAAGATAGCTGCAACCATTTTCTACAAATACCATTTCTAAAGACTCTTTCACCAGGAAGCTTTTGTTATGCAAGAAGTGGAAATTGTTTTGTTTTTTAAAGAAATAACTTATTACTTCAAAGCTAGCAATTTGGAAGTTCTTCCCAGTGGCAAGCTAAATCATAGTGATCATAGGATTACAAGGACAACCGGCGTCTGCTGCCTGCTTTACCTGCGACATCAATATTGCCAAACATCTATTCGGCATTAACTCCATCACACGAAGCAACCCTAACCTGGGCTGTTTTCACACTACTTACCTGCTCCCAGAACATTGCGAAACATCACGCAAAAAACACAGAAGGTAGCATCTTCTCGCGAGAGTTTTGGGCGACGTTGCACAAAACTCTCACAAGAAGACGCTATCTTCTGCGGGTTTTGCGCGATGTTTCGCAATGTTCCGGGAGCTGGTAAGTAGTGTGAAAACGGCCCTGATCACTGATTTGACAACATTTTCTGTGGTGTGTCTGCCTTGGTGTGGCAGCCTGTGCATGTGAGGCATCTCAGCAATCCCCACTGCAGACCACTGCGGTCAAAGACCACTGCCTCATACAGGAAGCTGCCCGTGGGAGCAGTCTTTAAGTGGCCACCATGTGGCAGTTCTTCCTTATAGACCAGCCAAGAAGAAGTAGGGATCTGTTGAGGATCAGAGTCAAATCCTTGTCATCCCCATGTGGCTTCCTTGGGGGGGGGGTCTACACAGGACTAGTGGGGGGGAGGGTTGCCTCCCTGATGGGACTACTAAGGGGAACTAACCACATAAATCAAAGCCTCCAAGTAGAACCAAGGACTGCCCTTCCGCATGTCAGACTGTGGCTAGATAAGGCACTCCCTGCAAAGTTCCCTTAGAAGCAAGAATAAGTCCAGTGTCTGGCAAAGGAAGTTTTATTGCAGAAAAGGTCCATTATAGTCCACTGTCCTGAATAGGAGACTCAGGATGGTACATGATCATTGTTACCAATGAAGAGCAAGCATAGGATACAGAGTAACAATACCCATCTGGAACAGCCTCCCCCCATAGTTCTCAAAACAACATCTTTCAGTCCTGGGAAGCTGCTCTCCTTCAAGGCCAATGCTTGGTGGAACGGTGTTAGACACAACAATCTCCTCTGGTGGGAATGCTGCCTGGGAACTGGTGCACCTGGGGAGAAAGCACTTAAACACTAGAAGCATTAGAAAATGGAGTCAGTACAGTTTAGATACATACTGGACCTGACATTCTGCCCCCCTTAAAATAGATCCCCCCCTGGCTTATATGGATAGCGAGTATGAAAAGCTTTGGTTAATCTAGGAGCATGAACATGTGCAGAGTTCACCCATTCATCGTAACCAGAATCAAAGTCCTTCCAGCGAATGAGGTAAAAAAGTTGGTTTCGCTTGAGCTTAGAGTCCAAGATTTGTTGTACCTCATAGTGTATTTGGTCGTCAATCAAAGTTGGAATGGGTGGAGCTTTGATGTGCCATTTGTTGTCGGTGGGAGCTCTCTTTAGAAGGCTGACGTGGAACGTATCATGCACATGGCGCAGGTTTTTAGGCAAAGTTACAGCAACAGTTACTTTATTTATTATTTTGCGCACAGGAAAAGGTCCTAGGAATTTTAGAGCGAGTTTGCGGCTGGTTTGAGCTAGCTTTAGGTTTTTTGTGGAAATATACACATGATCTCCAGGTTGTAATTCCCATTCGGCCACACGATGGCGATCTGCGTATTTTTTGTAATCCAGTTTGGCTTTTTCAAGGTGTTTCTTAATAAGAGTCCACTGCTGCGCCGCCTCCCCCCACCATGAAGATACATCTGGCAGTTTAGAGGAATGGAGAGGGGGTGCGTCTAACGGGAAGGGATCGAAGTGAGTTCCGTACACAATTTTGAATGGAGCCTCTCCCGTTGAAGCGTGTACACTGTTGTTATAGGAGAATTCGGCTAGGGGGAGGAGGTCCACCCAATTATCTTGTTGAAAATTAATGTAGCAACGAAGGAATTGTTCTAAAATTTGGTTAGTCTTTTCGGATTGTCCGTCGGTTTGTGGGTGGTGGCTT
Source organism: Eublepharis macularius (assembly GCF_028583425.1). Lineage (NCBI taxonomy): Eukaryota > Metazoa > Chordata > Lepidosauria > Squamata > Eublepharidae > Eublepharis > Eublepharis macularius. The sequence continues at coordinate 143,585,111 of NC_072795.1, read as the reverse complement.
GAACTGATGCCTTGTTCAATATTCAACATTTTCAAAAGCTCCCGCCAGAAGTTGGCAACGAACTGTCTGCCGCGATCCGAAATCACCTTGGACGGAAAAGAATGTAATTTCACGATGTGTTTTAAAAACAGATCCGCTAGCTTCCGCGCGGAGGGTATAGCAGTACAGGGGATAAAATGTGCTTGTTTGGAAAACAGATCTACCACCACTAAAATGCAATTATGTCCTTTTGAGATAGGTAGGTCAGTAATAAAATCCATGGATATTACGTCCCAGGGTCTGTTTGGCGTTTCCAATGGTTGCAGGAGACCCGGAGGCTTCCCTTTCCTGGTTTTGGCGCTGAGGCAGACAGGACAGGAACTAACGTATTGGGAAATGTCTTTGCGCATGCCCGGCCACCAGAATTGTCTTTGGACGAGATGCAAAGTTTTTAGATACCCATAATGTCCAGCAGTGGGAGCATCATGACAGCGCTGCAAAATTTCCAGTCTGAGGCTGTCTGGGACATACAACTTGCCCCCGGCCAACCAATCCCCTTGTGGGGATTGGGTCAGTTTGCTCCGCGGAGCTCTATCCCCCTCCTTCTCTATTTCAGCTTTAAGTTTCGATTTCCATTCCTGGTTGGCTGGGAGGGGCTGCTTGGCGCGGCTGCGAGTAGTCACCACGCCCCCAAGTTGCTTAGGCGAGAAGACCGTGTCGACCGTCTCCGCCCGTTTGCTCCTATGTTGGGGCATGCGCGATAGGGCGTCCGCCAAAAAGTTAGTTTTGCCCGGGAGATAATTTAGAGTGAAGTTGAATTTTGAAAAGAATTCCGCCCACCGCAATTGCTTGGCATTCAGTCTGCGTGGGCTCCGGAGGGCCTCCACATTTTTATGATCTGTCCAGACCTCAAAAGGGTATCGCGCCCCCTCCAGCCAATGTCTCCAGTTAGTAAGGGCTGCTTTTACTGCAAAGGCCTCCTTCTCCCACACATTCCAATTCCTTTCCGCGGCAGAAAATTTTCTAGACAAGAACGCACAAGGACGCAATTTTCCATCCTCCCCCTTCTGTAGCAAACCCCCCCCCCTATCGCCGTATCGCTGGCGTCGACCTGTACTATGAAGGGGGATTGTTCGTTGGGGTGGGAGAGGATGGGTTCTGTTACAAATTGCTCTTTTAGGCAGTCGAAAGCCGTTTGGCAATCGGGGGTCCATTGTAATTTGGAAGAGGGTTTCTTAGCTTGGTCCCCTTTATCTTTGGTTTTCAGCAGTTCTGTTAAGGGGAGTGTGATTTGGGCGAAATTTGCTATGAAGTCTCTATAAAAGTTGGCAAAACCCAGGAAGGATTGCAGTTCTTTGCGGGTGGTGGGCGTTTGCCAATCTTGTATTGCCTGTATTTTGGCTGGATCCATTTTCAGACCCTCTTGGGAGATACAATACCCAAGGTAAGTGAGTTCTGTTTTATGGAATTCACATTTGGACAATTTGATGGGCAGTTTATTCCTCATCAAGGTGGCTAGGACCTTTTGTACCATTTGAACATGTTCTTCCTCGGTGTCCGAGTAAATTAAAACATCATCAAGGTACACCACCACCCCTTTGTACAGAAATTCGTGTAGAACTTCGTTTATCATGGACATGAATACAGACGGGGCTCCCGTCAATCCAAAAGGCATAACTAAGTATTCATATTGTCCGAGGGGCGTATTAAACGCGGTTTTCCACTCATCCCCTGCCTTGATACGAACGTGGAAGTAGGCATCTTTTAGATCTAATTTCGTAAAGATCTTACCTTGGGCCACGACGTTGAGAAGGTCTCGGATGAGCGGTAGAGGATAGGCGTTGTTGGTGGACACTGCGTTCAGTCCCCGGAAATCTGTGCAGAGTCTGAGTCCCCCATCCTTCTTTTTTACGAAGAGGACCGGAGCGGCGTGGGGGCTAGAGGCTGGGCGGATGAACCCACGTTGAAGGTTGGTGTCGATGAATTTCCGGAGCTCTTCGCGTTCATGGGGACTCATGGGGTAGAGTCGTCCTTTGGGTAGCGAGGCTCCAGGTAAGATTTCCACCGCACAGTCCGTTCGTCGATGCGGGGGTAGAGTGTCCGCTTCCTCCTCCGAGAAAGCGTTTAGAAAAGGCCAGTAAGGTTCGGGTATTTGGTTGACTTCTTCTTGGGTAAGGAGGGCCTTTTCTTTCTGAGTAGGGTCTTCGCCCCAGTTTTGATTCCAACGGTGATTTTCACAGTTGGCGTGACTGAAGGTAATGCATCCCTGTGCCCAGTCTATGTAGGGGTTGTGATCACATAGCCATTTGCTGCCTAGGATTAACGGGTACTTGGCAGTAGAGCTGATGACAAAGGACCTCTTCTCCCAATGTTGTCCCATGCCTGTGATCACCGGGATGGTTTCAGTTGTAACAGGATTCATGTTGGTACCATCCATTTGTTCAAAGATTACTGGATTTTGTAAATCCCGAGTCGGTAAAACCAGTCCATTAACTAGAGCAGGGGCTATGATGTCTCTTGAGCAGCCCGAGTCAATTAGAGCTTGCACTCGAATGTGCATTTTTCTCTCTGGGTTGATCAGAGTCACGGGCATGAATAAAATGGACCCAGGTGGCCGGTTCGGTGCAGGAACGGGCTTGGGGCGGATCTGTCGTTTGGGCCCTTTTACGACAGATCCATCTCGTTTCCCGACTGGGGGCTCTCTGGATTGACTTCTGCGTTTGGGGAAGCGGGGTCGTATTCCATAACTTCTTCCGCTTCTAGTCCCCTCTCTGAGGCGGGCCTTTGGGAGGCGCCGCGGCCTCTGTTCGCTCGAGGTGCGGGAATCGGGCGTTGGAGAGTAGGAAATGGAGCAAGGGTTGGGCGCCTTAATTGAAGCGGAGGTCTTTGCACAGGCCGGTAGGGGCATTGTGCTGCAAAGTGACCGGCTTGTCCGCATTGCAAACACAGCCCTTGTTGCCATCTAGCATCTCTCGCTCCACGGGTGGCGTACCCAGCTCCCCGTCCTCCCTTCTGCAAAGTCAAGGGTCTTCTTTGTCCCGTTTGTTGTTGTTGTTCAACCAAACGGACTTCCAAGATGCGATTCTCAACTTCGCATGCAAGTTGGATCCAACCTAACAAGGTAGGGGGATTGTCCTGCATGAGGGCTCTGTCCAAAAGTCTCGGGTTTAGTCCTTGCTTGAACAGGATGATTTTGGTGGACTCCTCACACCTAGGGCATTTGGCAGCCAATTGTCGGAATTTCGTGATATAGTCTCTCGCTGACGTGCTGCCCTGTTTAATGGCCTGCAATTCTGTTCGGGCCCTGGTTTCCTCTAAGGGGTCTTCATATTGTGCTCGAATAGCATCTACCAACCCCTGGAGAGTATCGAGTTCTGGGGCCCCGATATTATATAGTCCTACGTACCAGTCCGCTGCTTTCCCTTGTAAGCGGGAGCCGAGATGTTCAATTTGGCTGGCCTCGCTGCCGAAGAGGTGTCCCCACCGGTTGAAGAATTGCACGACTTGCACTAGAAAAAAGCCCAGTTTGGAGGGATCCCCATCAAAAGTGGCTTCCAGTTTCACCCAACCCATTGGGAGGTCTTGCCTCGGAGCCGGTGCTGGGTAGAAGTCCGCCGGAAGCATCAATGGCACTTGAGGTATGGGGGGTGCTAGCGGTGCTGGTTGCGCTGGCGGCGGCATCACCGGTTGAGCCGGGGGTAACGGCCCCGGCTGGGCTGGCGGTGGTGCTCTCGGCTGGGCTGGTGGTGGTGCTCTCGGCTGGGCTGGTGGCTGCAGTCGGGGTCGGGCAGGCGGCTGCAATCTCGGTCTGGCTGGTGGCAATGCAGGAGGTGCTGGCCGTAGCGGTTGAAGTGGAGGTGGTCGGTGCGGTGGAGTAATGATCGGCCGCTGAGGGGTGGGTTGGTGGGGTCGTAGTGGTGTAGGCCCCATCGGTTGGTTCGGAGGTGGTCTTACGGGCTGCTCCAGTGGCAAACGTATCGGCTGCAGCGGCGGGGTTAGTTGTGGTCGAAGCGGAAGGGGCCGCAGCGGCGAAGGCTTAATGGGTGGTGGGCCGCGCGGGCTTGCCCCTCTTGGTGTCGTGTCTCTGGGACGCACAGGCTGATCTTGTGGCGCCGGTAGATCTTCCCCCGGGGTTTGCTGAATAGGAACCACTTCTAGCGGTCGTTGCGGTAATTCCTCCTCAGAAGGGGCCGGGAGTTCTTCCGTCTGACCCGGCCGAACTGTTGTTGGAGAGGCGGGAGGGTGTATCACTGTCGTCTCGGTTGGACGGGTTGGTCCCTCTTCTTCTCTTGGCTCCTCCGCTGGAGTCTCCTCGGGAGACGGATCCCCGTCCAATTTAGGGGGTTCCGTTGGAGTCTCTCCGGGCACCTCAGCTGGAGTATCCCCGCTCGGCGGAGTTTCGTGTAGTCCAGGGTGTTCCGCGGGCGATTCTCCCGGTTCTTCAGGGTAGGATTCCTCCTCTCCCGAAGGTAGCGGCTGCTGCGGGTCGACCTCCACTGGATAGGACATGACACTTTGAAGGGTGGCAATTTGTATCGCCATTTCTTCAGGCGAGATTCTCTCTCCCGCCCCCATTGACGAGATTAGGTGAATGGCATGAGCCAAACTTTCCTCCATATCGATCAGCCTAGCTTCCAACTGTTGCATTCGGCTAGGACCCGGTTGCCCCATCACGGAACCTCCCTCAGTTGTACTCACCGGGGAAAACGGCCCCCAGGGCGGAGGATCGCCTTGATCGACTCGCGATCTCGCTGCTAGAATTCCTTTGGCTAGGCCCGTCACGGCCGAGATGCCGGAGTCTACAGCATGGGTACGGCTTTGTATTTGCACCCAACTTTGCTCAGGAACTTCCGTTGGCTCTTTCCACGGGGCAAGTTCCGAATAATCCCAACTCAGGGCGCCGCGGTGAGATGTGTTCCCGTCCGTCCGTTCGGTCGTCCGGTTCCAAAACAGCCACGGTTGGCTGCTGTCCAGCTCGGGGACCGTCTCTAGGCTTCGGCGCCCGTCCATCGAAACTCTTGGATGTAGTCCTCCGGCCCGGCGCTCCCGTGTTTCTCGGGGTCGGGCTCCCCACTCCGACGGGGTGGGTAGCGAGAGCAAGGGAAGAGCTGTAGCCCTCGGCCTTGTCCCCTCACTGCTGAGGTCGATGAGAGGCGGTGTAGGCGTCGAAGCACCAGCCCCGGCTGGCACCTGCGATTCTTGGGGTTGCACTGTTTGACTGTCGGGGGACGCATACGGATCAAACAAAGGATCCCTGTCCGGGACTACCTTGGATTCCGCTGGGCCCGACTCAGGCATGATTGGTAACAAAATGTCAGACTGTGGCTAGATAAGGCACTCCCTGCAAAGTTCCCTTAGAAGCAAGAATAAGTCCAGTGTCTGGCAAAGGAAGTTTTATTGCAGAAAAGGTCCATTATAGTCCACTGTCCTGAATAGGAGACTCAGGATGGTACATGATCATTGTTACCAATGAAGAGCAAGCATAGGATACAGAGTAACAATACCAATCTGGAACAGCCTCCCCCCATAGTTCTCAAAACAACATCTTTCAGTCCTGGGAAGCTGCTCTCCTTCAAGGCCAATGCTTGGTGGAACGGTGTTAGACACAACAATCTCCTCTGGTGGGAATGCTGCCTGGGAACTGGTGCACCTGGGGAGAAAGCACTTAAACACTAGAAGCATTAGAAAATGGAGTCAGTACAGTTTAGATACATACTGGACCTGACACCGCACAGGAATCGGGGGGTTCATTCCCTCAGTTTCACCTTCTTACACAGGAAGGTCTAGACAGTGGTGCTCCCTTCCACAGCTTCCTTGGTGATAGTTCTGATGGGGTTCCAGGTGAAGAACAGCCTGCTTCCTAGCAAACTTTGTTAAAGTGTGAAAGGCCTATCTATATATGTGGCTGCTCCGTTCTGTTTACTCAGGATGGTTTTAAAAAAAAGCTCTTGTCACATGAAACTGCATTATACCAAGTCAACTATTGGTCTATTCAAGTCAGTATCATCTACTCTCATTGGCAGCAGCTCTTCCAGGGTTTCGGGCTAAGCTCTTTCATGTCATCTACGACTTGATTTACAATCCTGCTGAAATGTTGTCAAGGTGGCGGTTAAGTTCTGTAGCACTTACAATGGTAGAGATCATAATAATAACATTCGATTTATATACCGCCCTTCAGGATGACTTAACACCCACTCAGAGCAGTTTACAAAGTATGTTATCGGTCGGTTTCGTTTTCTCAGCCATGCCGGATGCTCCTCTCGGCTGGTCCGGGAGGAAACGACCGGGCACCCTGACCGGGCGGCTGATCTGCAAGGATTAGCCCCCAGGACTCCCAGGGAGGGAGCCAGGGTCCGGGACGCGGCGGGAAGAACTCCCCGAAATCAATGCGGGGAGGGAATTGCCCGTTTGTCCCTATGGAGGCCGGCAGATGTGCGCGGCGCCTCGAGTGCCACCGGGCAACGAGAAACGGCAAGTAAAAGAAACAGGCGGAAGCCTGTAAACAAGCGAATCCCTTCTGTTCTACAAGCGTTTGTGAAGGAGAGGTTGATCTGAAGAAGACTCGCTCTTCCCCTTCGTGGAGTTCCAGAATTTTGTTGCCCCCCCCCCCAAAATGGCAGCAAAGAAGCAAAGTCCCGCTCTCGGTAAGTCAATCTCGGCCACCTTGCAGAAAGGGGAGTCGCTCGAAGAATTGGTGCGCGGGGCGGTGGTGGAAGCTATAAAACCCTTTGTTGACAAGCTGAACGAAACTGATCAAAGGGTGGGCTTAATTGAAAGCGAGGTGAAAACCATTAAGGCAGCAGCGGGGGGGGCAGAAAAGTCTGCTCTGGAAAGTGCGTCACTTGTGAAGGCTACAAAAAAGGAGTTGAAGTTGGTGGAGAACCAACTGATCGGGCTACAAGTGGAACGAACGCAGACAATTTTGCGTCTCCAAAACGTGAAAGAGGAGGAAAATGAGGATCTGTGGGATTTGGTCTCGGAACTACTGGCGACACCCGCGAGGACGACTAAAGAAGAGGTTAAAAGCGCCATTTTGGAGGTCCGTCGGGCTTCTTCAAAATATGCAACAAAGCGACAGTTGCCTCGTGAGATCATTATTGACTTTTCAACTAAAAAGATTCGGGACACCATCCTATATAACTCATACAATGCGGATTTGGACTTTATGGGTTTGAAAGTCAAGATTTTGAAGGACGTTCCATTTCTAGTCCGGAAACGGCGTTTTAAATATAAAAAGTTTGCAGCTCTTCTGAGGGACCATGGAATAAAGTACAAATGGTTATTCCCGGAAGGAATATGGTTCAGATATAAAGATCAGGCCTATAAGATATTATCAGAAGATCAACTAAAGGATTTTGAGAATAAAAACCCAGAATTCTGCTGCACCAAGAACGAAGAAAAGGAGGAGCCGGAGGGGGGGGGGGAAGAGGAGAGCATTGCAACAGCAGTTGCACAGAGAGAATTGCGTCCGGGACCCAGAAGGGGGAGGAAAGTTTAATCAGAATTTGAAATGTTTATTCTCTGTATGATTAACCACTCCATCATTATTCTATGGAGCTATTTTTGTATTATGACAGTATGAAGGGAAACATTGAAGTGTAGTGTTTAGTGTTTGTAGTTCATTCCCCCCCCCTTTTTCTTTTTCCACTCCCCTTTGTCCCTTCCCTCTTCCCTTTCCTTGTGATAGTCTGGTGTAGTGTTTTGTAGTTATGAAAAATAAAAAAATTTAAAAAAAAAATACAAAGTATGTTATCACTATCCCCACAACAAAACACCCTGTGAGGTGGGTGGGGCTGAGAGAGCTCTGGGAGAGCTGTGACTAGCCCAAGGTCACCCAGCTGGCTTCAAGTGGAGGAGTGGGGAATCAAACCCAGCTCTCCAGATTAGAATCCTGTGCTCTTAGCCACTACACTAAACTGGCTCTCATGCAATATATTGCTAGAGCAAACCTGGTAAGACACATTTAATGGAAAGGCCGAAAGAACAGAATTTTGAAGGAACAAAAATGATCCAGAGTCCATACATCAGTGCCATGAAGTCTGAGAAGGTAGAAGCATCATTTGATATTCACAACATCAATAAATGATCACATACGCACTGCCATTGGACCACTGCCCACAGACAACAGGAAACTTAAGCTTGGGCTTAAGAAAACTGGGCTGAGATAGAGACCAAAATCCTCCTCAAATCCCAGAGAGATGGATGCGAGGCCCAAGATTGCATTTTCAGTGCACTGTACTAAGGCATCAAGATAGAACCCTTCCTCTTTAGCACTAGCTGCAAACACAACACTGGCATGGTTGTTTCGACAGTCAATATTTCACTTCCCAACATTGCCTCCACATTGTATCTGTTGTGGCACTTGCATGGTTTAGTTGGTATCATGATACTACATTTGATATTACCAGGTTACAAATGCTCATACTCAAAAGTCCCTTTGTACATCCCATCAAATTCAACGGTAGCCCTGTTCGTAAGTTACAAGTTACTCGCACACACACCTCTAAGTGTAAGAAAGAACCAATGTGCATTCATTTTACAAATTAAACTGGGGACCAGTGCCTAGAGAAATGCGGGGTTTGAATCACACATTCAGCTTAACATGCATTGAATGTAAAATGAGCACTACTCAACAACGCACTTATAAGGAAACATCAAGTTTGTACATGCATTTACTGTAACTTGTGGGCAAATGCAGTTAAGAGCTACAAAGAAAAAGGAAATAGTGTCAAAAACAGACAGAAGCTAAAAGAACCAAAGCAGATCACGTTGTTCTGAAATCACACAGATGTTTAGAGATTGTTTGGATGCCGAGCATGCGCTACTTTTGAGATGAATATCAAAATGTGGAAACTGCTGGCACAGCCTTAATGTGTGTCAAAAGCATTATCATCTAATGGCTGGACTTGCTTTTCCAGCTATTACAGTGATGATACAGAAATATGTTGAACCTCCAGGAATGCAAAGTACTTCACAGCCGCCCCCCATCAGTTGTACTGAATCCTGCAGAACACTTAAAAACGTTGTCAGCAAAAAAGCAAAGGGCAGGTAGATAAACCACTGAGAAGTTCTGTGATGACTTGGCCAGAGTGAAAGAGGGTGTCCAGTTCACCTCTGGCAAGCAGCAAGGACAGAGGGAGTTGGTGGCTGATGGGGGGAGGGCACTCAGAAGAGCATGCACATCAGCATACATGCTCACCGGTGAGTAGCAACAGTGGAACTGCTCTGGTTTGGGGCAAAAAAGCTCTATGGCTTTTGCCCCCCAAACAGGGCTCATCACTGATGACATAATGATGTCATTTCCAGGCACAAAGGAAATGATGTCATTACACTGCTGGAGATGTGACCATATTGCTAGTAAGGGCCCATGAAAGCTGGCGAGTATCTCCCCCACCCACCCTCCTCTATTTTCCTCCCGCTAGCCAGGTGGGCAGTGGCAGGGGATACGGACTTTGCCAATGCATCTCTCTGAAACAGCTTCCTTTCAGTACTGCCCTCTTATCTGAGTAAAAAAGCCCTCTTGAATGTTTTTTTAAAAAAATATATATTATTTTATGAGTACAAAACATAAAAAACATTTTAAAAACAAACAGAAGAAGAAGAAGAAAAAGAAAACATGGCTGGCTGCAAAAATACATAGAGGGAGCCAACACAGCAGGCGTCCTGAAGGAGCTGGACACGGTTTGCTGCCGATGGGTCTTGCAGGCACCCTTTGCTCTCAAAGCACACAGGGACCCAAGCAAAACGGGAGGTTATCCTTGGGACACGGGCAGATGTCGCTGGAGCATTCTAAGGCTGCAGCAATGGGGTGTGTGTGTGTGTGTGTGTGGCTGCTACACAACCCATAAGGAGCGAGGACAACGTGTACAGCAAAATCGTCATTTCAATTAATTGAAAAGTTCAGAACAATATATATATATATATATGCTAACTATTTACATTTTCTGGAAAGTTAAGAATTGGGTAGATTGAGCAATCACAAATACATCTATTACAATATCCCTAGACTAGGATAACCAGATACACTTCTAGGTAGTTGTTTATTCCGAAGGAATCTTGGAGTAAGAGTGGACTGTAAACTGAATATGAGCAGTCAGTGTGATGCGGTTGCAAAAAAGGCAAACTCAGTCTTGGGTTGTATCAAAAGGGTCATTGCATCGAAATTGCAGGAGGTCATAGGCCTTCTCTATACTGCCTTGGTCAGGCTGCACCTGGAGTATTGTGTGCAGTTCTGGAGGCCTCACTTCAAAAAGGATGTGGACAAAATCGAGAGGGCGCAGAGGAGAGCGACGAGAATGATCAGGGGTCTGGAGACTGAGCCCTACGAGGAAAGGCTGAGGGCCTTGGGAATGTTTAGTTTGGAGAAGAGGAGGTTGAGGGGGGACATGATTGCTCTCTTTAAATATTTGAAAGGCTGTCATTTGGAGGAGGGCAAAGAGCTGTTCCAGTTGGCAGCAGAGGGTAGGACACGAAGCAATGGGTTTAAATTACATGCACAAAGGTACCGGCTGGATATTAGGAAAAACTTCTTCACAATCAGAGTAGTTCAAAAGTGGAATCAGGTGCCTAGGGAGGTGGTGAGCTCCCCCTCACTGGCAGTTTTCAAGAAGAGGCTGGATGAATACTTGTCAGAGATGCTTTAGGCTGATCCTGCACTGGGCAGGGGTTGGACTGGAAGGTCTGTGTGGCTCCTTCCAGCTCTGTGATTCTGTGGGATTCTGTAACTTGACTGGCCACTCCCAGGAGCACAGTGTGTGCGTTTGGGGGTGCAGGGCTATGGAAAGTTTTGTATGATGCTCTGTTTTTTGCTGTAGGTTTTTATCATAGAGATTTGGGAAATTTCTAGAGTGCCATGCAATGCTGATTCCTCTCTCACACCCACCCCATTTTGCTCCCACCACTCCACTGAGCAGCAGCAGCAGCAGCAGGAGCCTGGGGGCCAGGGCCCCCCTGCCACAGCAGGCAACATGGCAGCCCTACTGCAGGTAGACATGGTTCCAGCAGAGTCCATCGCTCTGGTCAGAAAGTGAAGGCCGTAGTCATCAGGTGTTCAGAAAGGGAAACAGGAGAACGTGCTTAATTCATTTCCCCATGCAGGACACTGAATCCCACAGATGCAACCCCTCGGGTGTGTGTGTGTGTGTGTGTGTGTGCGCGCGCGCTCAATGCCCAGCTGAAGTGATCTGTGATCCAGAATACTTTTTAAAAAAATCAGTTAAGAAAGAATTTTTTTTTGGAAAAAATCATGGCAGTGGTCTAAGGCCCCATTTCTAAACTAAGTTTGCAAACTGTGAAAGCAATGAAATCATGTCTGTTGTCTTCTTATGCTGCCATCCCAGTTATAATGTGCAACATATGAAGTGTACTCCTTACAGTCAAATTGTCAGCCTATGACACTGAGAGGAAAGCCAAGCCTTAAAGGCTTACACCACCCTCGAAGTGGACATTCCCTACCCCTGGGACTTTTTTTCAGCAGGAACACAGTGGAATGGAGTTCTGGAACCTCTTGAAAATGGTCACGTGGCCGGTGGCCCCGCCCCCTGATCTCCAGACAGAGGGGAGCTTAGATCTCCCTCCGCGCTGCAGCGTGGAGGGCGATCTGAACTCCCCTCCTGTCTGGAGATCAGGGGGTGGGGCCACCGGCCATGTGACCATTTTCGCCGAGCGTGATTTAAACTTTAACCCCCCCCTTGTTCCAGCTGACCCAAAGTGATGTCACTGCATGGTCCCGGGAACATGTGCACACTTTGTGCATGCGCATGTGGTACCAGGGGCACCACCTCCCGCTAGGAATTGCCCCCATGTTGGCAACCCACTGAGTTCCACCACCTCTTTTCCCAGAAAAAAAGCCCTGCCTGCCCCTACCCCCTTCCAGCATCTTCAAGCAAAGATCTGTTTTCCTGAAAACTGTGCATATCAAGTTGAGACTCTCCAGTTATAACTCCCTTTCTCCTCGGTTTAGTATTAGAATATTAAAAGCATCATTAGTTTGTGGGAGAGATGGGCACTGTCTCCTTTCAGCCCAAATTAAGTATGGTTCTATACATGCGAGGAAATGAAAAACATCAATTAAAAATACATTGGAACAGCCGTAACAAAGTCCTACAGTAGCGCTTGAAAGATCAAAGCAGGAATTATTTACAGATTAATCTCAGCAGTAGCCTGAACACCACCAGCGGGACTCATTCTTGGCGCCACATGATGGAAGCGCCTCTCTCCCCTTGCCATCTTCCTCCTGAAGAATTGCCTTTTAAGCCCACATTAAAAATGACACTGATGAAGATTTAAGGCTGATTCTTGCTAATCTATTTTCAACCAATAAATCACCAAAATGTCCAAACATCTGGGAGGCACTCGTTCTTTTGTTTCAGTTTGCAAACATTAAATTAGGAATTCCCATCTTGTTGCAGAGGAGCACATCAGTAATTGTCTGGGAGAATTATTACCAGCAGAATATGGAGTACCTCAAAGTCTTTTCAGAGGCATAAAATAGTCTTGGTGCTGTTTTTCCTATCGACTTATTTTGATGGTTGTGGATTTTTTGGGCTGTATAGCCGTGGTCTTGGCATTGTAGTTCCTGACGTTTCGCCAGCAGCTGTGACTGGCATCTTCAGAGGTGTAGCACCAAAAGACAGAGATCTCTCAGTGTCACAGTGTGGAAAAGATGTTGGCAGGTCATTTATATCTACTCAGGAGGGGTGGGGTTGGGCTGAGTCATCCTGTAAGAGTTTCCCAGGGTGTGGAATGCTAATGGAGGGAGGCTTCACTGTATCCTGAGGAGGTTCTTTTGCATATGGATTGGTGCTTGATGTGCTAATCTTCTCTACAGGGCTATTGTGGGATGTGGAGTATTTTGTTAGCCTGGTGTTTTGCAGGGCCGGAAGCCATGCTCTATTCATTCTTAAAGTCTCTTCTTTCCTGTTGAAATTGTGCTTATGCTTATGAATTTCAATGGCTTCCCTGTGCAATCTGACAAAGTAGTTGGAAGTGTTGTCCAGTATTTTAGTGTCCTGGAATAGGATACTGTGTCCTGTTTGAGTTAGGCTATGTTCAGCCACTGCTGATTTTTCAGGATGGCCAAGTTTGCAGTGTCTTTCATGTTCTTTTATTCTTGTCTGGATGCTACGCTTTGTGGTCCCGATGTAAACTTGTCCACAGCTGCAGGGTATACGGTATACTCCTGCAGAGGCGAGGGGGTCTCTACTGTCTTTTGCTGAACGTAGCATCTGCTGAACTTATTTTGAGTACCTAATCTAACAATGGGACTCAGGTATTAAGAACTGAACATAATCAGACATACATATCCTGGACGTAAACGTATTTACTTGGAATCAGGGTGATGGAGGGTGGTCAAGAGACAGATGCATAGTAAGTCAGTGTGGTTTGTGGCCAGTTTTCCACTGTGAACCCAAATTCACGCAGCCGTAGCTCCACTGTGAGTAAGAGAACCTCCGTTCTAATTACTCTCAGTCGTGTACGGAGGGAGCTGCTTGCCAGGGCTCAGAATCCAGCTTAAAGCTGCCCTCACATCTGTGTAACGTTCCACACAGCAGCACTCGGAAGGACTGCCAGTATCTGATAGGGTGAAACCAGGAAAAGAGTTTCTGAAGTACAAATATCTGAGCTGGGAAATTAGTTAATCTCTAACAGACAAGATAATAGAAAGTATTCCATGCAAGAGGCCCACTTAAAGAGGCAGTCACTCCAGACATCCAAATGTTATGCCAGTAACTCCACTCAGGAAGGAGACAAGATGTCAAAGAAATGGAGGAAGAGGCAAAATGAATAGGTTACCAACATCACATGACGTTTTCTAGCAGGGGGAGTGCCCAGGCAACTGTTCAAGCACAGAGGCAGCAAATAATCCAAACGGCAGGAGGCAAAATCCATGAGAAGTTGCAACAGGCAGGGATTTAAGCCGTTATGCAAATGCGGGTGGTCTGCTGCCAGTCCAAAATGCTCTCTGGGAGAAGATTCTATCCCTGCTTGTATGATAAGCGGCAGAGCTCAGGCATGAAATGTTCCTCCCCCAGCCCGCCCTGCAGGTTTGGAAAAGGGGGCCATGTGGGAGATCAGGAATGTAAGCTGGCTGTACAAGGAAGAGGTAGAGGATCCTGAGAAAAGTTCCAAATCTGGTAAAAGAGAGAAGGTTTTCAGAAAGGAAAAGGTATTTTTTTCAAGGAAACCTTCACTGCAGCAGGAAATGGGGGGTCTGGCTGGTGATTCAAACTGGATGGTGTGGTGGTCAATTCAAGATAGGAAATCCTTTCTTCATACTACAGGATTCGTTTGCAGCTAAGGGCACAGGGCCAAGCTACAAGTGACGAATGACACTTGAACGGCAAGTGAACAAACTCACGTGTATTCCTCTCTGTTCACTTGCGCTCCACTTGCGCTGCACTTGATCGTGATCGTGATCAAGTGGAGAGCAAGTGGAGTGCAAGTGAACAGGGAGGAATACACGTGAGTCTGTTCACTTGCCGTTCAAGTGTCATTCGTCACTTGTAGCTTGGCCCACAGTGATTAGCACCACCATGTGGCTCCAGGACTGGCATCCCCTTGGTGGGATCCAGAATAAATTTTCCACCAACGGAAGACATTGTGTGATTCTGGCCATTGCCCCCGGTGAGCTCCTCCTGCCATTCCTGGGGGGCTCTTGTTCTGCAGGGGCAGCATTTCATGGCGATCAGGGGAAAGAGGCCAGGCGGAAAAGAGCTCTCCTGCTGACTGAGAGCCAAGCTACAAGAGACGAATTACACGAGGAGGAGAACATGAAGGGGGTCACAATGTTAGCCGGGAAGCTGAGTTTTAAAAGAGATCTGAAGGTTTTGTCAATTTCCCCTCTCTACAGAGCCAGGGAGATGGCTGCTCAGAGGGTTTGTCAATTTCCTATTTGCCTCCCGAAGGCTCTGTCAGTTTCACCTCCCCTTCTAAGAGGCAAAGAGGGAATTAACAAACCCTCTGAGCAGCCATCTCCCTGGCTCTGTAGAGAGGGGAAATTGACAAAGCCAATCTCTTTTAAAACTCAGCTTCCCGGCTAACACTGCGACTCCTTTCATGTGCTCCTCCTCGTGTAATTCTTCTCTTGTAGCTTGGCTCTGAGATGCCTTCAGTTTGCAGAGAACAGAGTCTGGATCCAACCAGATGTGTAGTTTCAGCTATGAAAATATTTTAAATCCTGATGTGCCATTTGCGCTGACTGCTGGTTCTGATTATGCATTGTTGTATTTTAATTTAATTTTAAAATAGCTTGAGGTAAAGGTAAAGGGAGTCCCCTGTGCAAGCACGGAGTCATTATTGACCCATGGGGGGATGTCGCACCACGACGTTTTCTTGGCAGACTTTTTACGGGGTGGTTTGCCATTGCCTTCCCCAGTCATCTACACTTTACCCCCGGGAAACTACCCCCTTCGGAAGGATTGAAGGATGAGTCAATCTTGAGTTGGCTGCCTAAACCCAGCTTCCACCAAGATCGAACTCAGGTCATGAGCAGGGCTTGACGCAGAGTCATAAGCTGTGGTACTGCAGCCCAAGCTCTGCTCATGACCTGAGTTCGATCCTGGCGGAAGCTGGGTTCAAGTAACCAACTCAAGACTGACTCAGCCTTCCATCCTTCTGAAGGGGTAGTTTCCTGGGGGTAAAGTGTAGATGACTGGGGAAGGCAACGGCAAACCACCCCATAACAAAAGTCTTCCAAGAAAACGTTGTGATGCGACATCCTCCCACAGGTCAGTAATGACTTGGTGCTTGCACAGGGGACTACCCTTTAACTTTTAAATAGCTTTAAATATTAGTTAAATATCAATTATAAACAGTTTTCATTATTCAGATATTCTTTACCCATTTTATAGTATTCACTTCAAAACTTCCTCAAACCTCAATCTTTTTCTACACTGTAGCAAAATTCCATAGGGTTTTGGCAACTGATGGACTGTTAGTACCGATCAGTGTAGAAGCCCCATCTTGACCATGTCCACATAGAAATTAAGTTCCAATGAAATCAGTTCAATTTCTCCCAAATAAATATGCTTCAAGTTCCAGCTTCTAAGACATACCGAGGTACAGATGTTCTGCAAGAGAGGTGTGAGAAGATGTGTGAATGACTTCACGCAGGTTTGATACAGATCCTCTGTGTGGAGGTGCATCTGATGAACAGAACTGTGATTCTCGAAAGCTTATGCTGCTATAAAGTTGGTTAGTCTTAAAGATGCTACTGGACTCTTTTTGTTTTTGCTACTACAGACTAACACGGCTAACTCCTCTGCATCTATGTGTGGAGGTGCACATTCTGTCCTCCTATAAGGAGAACATACGGCTGCACAAACAGGGTATCGACATCTCAGTCTCTTCACATAATTTCCTGGAGGTATGAAGAAGGAAGTATGAGCTGTAGAATGTCTGCAGCAGCCATTGGACTGAAACCGCTGAGGACTGTAAGATACATTTGAACCTTTTCTTTGTCTCTGAGTTTCACAACTTTCAAGGAACCTGATTTAATAAATAGCAGTGAATTTGGTGACCATAGTCCTGGAGTACATGAGAACAACCACAGATCTAATACAGCACAATGGCTAAGCGGCTGGCTAGGAAGTCTCTGTTCCCAATGCCACTTCTGCCATGAACTCACCAGCTGGGCTTCTGCCAATCATACTCCTTCAGCCTTGCCCCTTCCATTTCTAGGATGGAGATGTAAACCTACCTTAGAGGGTTATTGTATTAATGATGAGATACTGTATAAGAAGTACTTTGAACACTGTAAAGCATTATATGTTATTCTAAATCATATTGTTCCAATATTCAAAAGAGGTTTTCCTAAGCTGTATTTAATGTACGGCAACTGGAACCACCAATCTTTTCAGTAAATGTCACTGATTAATTGATATAATTGCCATTGACAGATACTATACCTTAACAAGCCTGGTATGCTTAAAAAAGAAAATTACCGGCAGTAGTTACTAAAGTTTTCTTTAAAGATCTGATCTAATCAGCTGAGCAAATCCATTTTCATCTAAGCACTAAAGAGTGTATCTCTTCAATAGTAATCAAGTTGAGAATGCTGACTAGATACTGGTCTACTTGGAGACATAAAGGGTTTGTCGTTCGTCCACTCCTGGCCTTGTTCAGACTTCCATAAAGATCCACAAAATGAACCACAAAAGGCCTCCGATGTCATATTCAACAAATGGATGTTTCATTCAGTCAAGAAAGACCACCCTGAGTTCCTCATTCCCCAGATCTCAGCCATGTTTCGCAACCTTCACAGAGGTGGGAAACAAATTCTCTCCCCTCTCAGAACTGGTAAGAGATATTTGGTGTGTCAGAACTGGGGCAGAAACTACTGCCTCATTTCACACACAGCCCCAAAGAGCTGTCAGGAAGTAATTACTGTCGGTCGATACCTTTCTGTTCGAACTGTCTGGCAGTATTTATCTGAAGCCCCTTTCGGGTAGTAAGCAATGGTGGTGCGAGAAATCTTTATACGCTGTTTGTTAGCTGTTGTTAAAAGAACATTAATCCACTCAAGAAATATGGGGCATGGTTGACCAAAAGAGGAACCTGAGGAGCAACAACACCTGAAGAGATGCGTTTGGCCAGGCCTCGCCGTCCTTCATTTTGAATCCTTTCTTCACGAATAAAACACTCAAGGCACAAGAAGAATCTGTTTACCTCAACTGGTGTGATAAAAGCGATAGCTTGGCTTCAAGTGGATTATCGAGGAAAACAAGCCGAATCTTTCCGTGCGGACCTTCTGTTGCCGCTGGAAAAGCCCCTGGATTTGCAGCAATGAACACTGAACAATGGGGGATTATCTGGATGCAACCCAGGTTCTTTGGGGAGTATCTACCTGGATATGCAATTAGGTATGTATTGTTATTGCAGAAGTACTAGGCACTATACACACACACACCCCATATACATGATATATATACTTACTCTATACAAATAGATTGTCTTGAAATGTGCGCATCATGCACACATCCATGCAAAGCTCAGAGAAATTTCTGACGGATCACTGGAAGAATGCATAATTGATCACCCGACACCGTAAGGTAAGTATAGAATGCAAAGCAGGAAAATTTGTCCAGCCTCCTCTGGGATAAGTGTGGCCATCTGCATCACCTGAAAAAGTAAGGCTCTTTCCACTATACATCAGATGCCGGCAAAATGCATGGCAAAACTGTCGTCTGTTGGGGCTCATAACTAACCCCAGGCACGTACAGCTTGTAAATGTACTATTTTCCCTTCTTCCTTCGCTACTTCTATTTGTCCTGTGTCTTGAATTTCTTGCAGATTTGAGAAGCTTTGCAAAACACAACACTTGGCAGCTTTTGCCAAAGCCCATTTGGCTCAAGTTTAGGAAAGATTACATTTTTATCTTGTCAAGACTCTGTTTACATTGTCCTATATAAATCTGACGGAGCACACCAAAAAATAGCAAGAAATCACAAGACAGGAACAAATTGGCTCTGGGAGCATCAAGGTTCACTACATAAAGTGATGAAAATCAGATTGAGAAAGCATATAACGAGGTCTCTGGCTAGAGAGGAGAAAGGCTACAAGATTCGATGGGCCATTGCAATTGTGATAAGAATGGATAACTAACTGGATAACCCATCCAGGGAAGGCATTCATTTTGGGCTTTGGCGTAAAGTGACAGGGATTAAATTGATCAGTTCAGCCTGCTCCTCTCTCAGTTTTGGTTAGTACCTTCAACATATTTTTAGAGCAAAAATGCAACCCATCCTATGGTTTTATTAACTGGATGGTGTAGTATTTAGACAGTGGGGCCAGGAATGGAGATTCTAATCCCCACTTTGCCATGAAGCTTTTACTGGGATAACTCAGTCCAGCCACATCCTCTCATTTTTAAGCTAGCTTACGAGGTCAGCAAAATGCGTACCCAGTTTCCTGGGGGTAAAGTGTAGATGACTGCGGAAGGCAATGGCAAACCAACCCGTAACAAAAACTCTGCCGAGAAAACTGTTGTGATGCGACGTCCTCCTATGGGTCAGTAATGGTGCTTGGTGCTTGCACAGGGGGCTCCCTTGACCTTTTTACAAGGTGGTAGTGAGGATAAAGGGGGTCGTGCGCAGCATCGAGAGTTCCTTGGAGGAAGAGCAGGGCAACAATATGCTCGCATACACATGCTGGGGGAAATGACTTGATTTAAGATACAAATATACATGTTGTCAATGCAAAGAAAATGCAGCTATCATCAAGCAGCCCAGCAGCCAGGTACCCCTCCGTCAAGCCTGAACCCTGCATCAATTATGAAAAGTGATTTTATACAGACATGTTCTGTTGCCCAGATGGTTCAATTTGCATGCAAGTCATGATTGGCATAACTGAACATTTGACAAGTAGCTTTGTCAGTCTATGGAAGACAGGATACGTTGAAGCTGACTCTTGAGTAAATGGGTTTTTATTGAGATATCTAGGCTTCGCCATACATATGTCCATAGGACATACAGAAGCAATTAAAGGCGTCTGGCTGTACACAGGCTCCTTGTTAGGAATGACGCATTGAGTACATGATACACTATAACTATCCCTCTACATGTTGCCCCCATCCTCGTAGCTCATCCAGCCGAACACAATCAGTAGCGGGATGGAAGGAGCCATCCCAAGGCCGCTGCGGCGAGTCATCCGAGATGAGGGCTCTGCCCTCTTGGAGTCTGGAAAGCAACAAGGGAGCAGGTGCACGAGGCTATTGCAACATACTATCTAAACTGGGTAACAGTATGGAGGGACTGCGGGAAACGGACCTGACACATTTTTTCTGTATTTGACTAGTTTACGTATGTTCTTGATTGGACAGATAACAACAGCAACAACAACAATAACAACAATTTATTGTTCTTGCAAGTCTTCATATACTTCTTTCCAACAGCTTTCCCTGTCCACCATCATTTCAGAAAGAGTGACTTACAGATTTGATCTCTCTCTCTCTCTCTCTCTCTCTCTCTCTCTCTCTCTCTCTCTGTTCCTTTAAGGCTGGCTAATCCAGGAGCCATCTAAAAGGAAGGCCAGTGAACAGAGCTGCCAGATCCAGGATGGAAAATGCCTGGAGATTTGGGAGGTGGAGCCTGGAGAGTGTGGGGTTCGGGGAGGGGAGGAACCAAAGCAGGGCCTAATTCCATAGATTCCACCCTCTAAAGTAGCCCTTTTCTCCAGGGGAACGGATCTCTGTTGCCTGGAGATCAGTTGAAATTCTGG
This sequence comes from Eublepharis macularius, assembly GCF_028583425.1. Lineage (NCBI taxonomy): Eukaryota > Metazoa > Chordata > Lepidosauria > Squamata > Eublepharidae > Eublepharis > Eublepharis macularius. The sequence continues at coordinate 143,564,915 of NC_072795.1, read as the reverse complement.
GAGATCTCCAGCCCCCACAGGAGGCCGGCAACCCTACCAGTGAATTAGGAATACTTTGGTCATGCTTTGTGATGGCTGTTCCCTTGCCAAAACTATTTTCTGCCTAAAAAAAAAATCAGCTTGCAAAATAAGCACACCTGTATAGCTCAGAAACCCTTGGTCGGTTTCATTCCACGCTCCTACACTCCCAGCTGTGCCCCTCCAAAGGACTAGTGACATGCTAAGCAGAGCTACATCCTTCCAGGTCCACTGACCGAGCTCAGCATGTCATTGCACTATCAGTACAGACTGCTGCAAGTCCTGAAATGGGCCAGTTTTCCTTAGTCACAGAGGTCCCCTCCTTCGGATCGGATCGCATGTTTTGCCACCTTCCGTGCATGGAGCAGGGGTCACTGGGGGGAGATGGTTGTGAATTCCCTGCATCATGCAGGAGGTTGAACTAGAAGACCCTGGAGAGCCCTTCCGACTCTATGATCATAGGATAGGACAGGACAGGACAGGATAGGATAGGATAGGGAAACTGACCATGAAGAGAGCGGAAAGAAGCCGTGAGAGAGGAACACTGCAGGTGTGAAAGCAGCACATACAACCTAACTTGGCTTCTGCGAAGAGACATCCCCGGACAACCTGGGCACAGTAACCAAACGTGTCTGATGAGCAGGGTGCCCAGTTGCCCGACTGAATGCTACCAGTGTGCTGCTGATGCACAACTGCTTGCAGTAATGCTTTCCAGGCAGTCTTCAAAGGAATGAAACGAGGCCTGGCCTAACAAAAAAGGGTATTTCGAACAAGGTAAGTTCAAATATCAATCATGGTTTTGCAAGTCCTCAGCATCCCAGCTTTCATTTGTTCTTTTCTTGTTTCTTTAACTAGCCGCAATATCTTCAAACCCTGGGAGAGGACTCTGCAGCCATAGCGGGGATTTTGGAAGGTTCCTTGAGGGTGTCATGTAAAGGAAGGACAGAATAATGACCTTTGACAGAAAAGCAGCCTGTCTGAACAGGCCGGATGTCAATGCAGGCAGCTATGTTGCTGCCCAGTCTGGTGCTTTCAGGCCCTCTGGGGCTCGGAGCACGGCTGGAGGCCCCGGGTCTGAGGCTGGGAGCTCCCATTGTGAAGGGGGCTTGGTCTGGTCTCAGGCTTCTCCTCAGGCACAGAGGACAACAGGGGTGGGCAACAGGGTTCCCTGTGAGGGACAGGCATTTTGGGGACTAGGGACTGACCGGGGCTGGTATAAATATCAGGAGTCTGGCTGACAGTTCTGGCGTGATCAACTAAATACTGTGCTCTGCTTGCAGCTTCCTCTGTCAGCTCCCAGGATGAGCTCCTGACCTCAAGGGTCCTCAGCTAGAAAGCGCCTCCTTTAGGGTCCCATGACCGCAGCCTATCCTTGCAGATATTCCTTCGCTGATTCTATTACATAATTGTTGGAAGAGGAGGATCCAGCGCTGTCTCTCTCCTCTTCAAAGGGGAACTTCTTGTACACACAGTCCACAGTACACTCCCTTTAATGGAGGGAGATCAGATACCAAATTACATATCTGAATTAACTATTTCAAAGTACAGAAGGGCCTTTATGCCAGCGCGCCTGAAAGCTCTTCTGTCAGCTGTGATGCTAGGAAGAGTCAGTGGAATTCCCTATTCAAACAGACTCTGCAATTGTGGTAGCAATAAAATTGACTCTTTAGACCACATTTTCTTCAATTGTCCTAAATTTTCAAAATTAAGAGCTGATCTCTCCATTATTTAATCAGAACTCTCTTTCTCTAGAAGTGAAATTATCTTGTCTACTCAGAGACAAAGATAAACCAGCTACTCTATGTGTGGCAAAATTTCTGACAGCTGTTGTTCAGTTACATGATAAAAGTAATTTTTAGGTTTCTTCCCCCCATGGGATGATAGTTTGCTGCTTATGACTTAAATTATAAAAAAACTGTAGGAAGTAAAGAATTTGGTTGTGGATCTATTTCCTCCAAGGAAGTGTCAAGATGAGATCTGTGCATACACATTAGAGTTCTCATGCACATACATCAGTTACAATATTGGGACGAAGTATTGATTACAAGGATAAATGTTCACACATTGTGCATCAATGTAAACCAGGGTGATAAAATGATTTAACTTTCTGTAAAGAAGAAACACTATCAAGAACAAAAAAATCCTGAAAAATTAATTTAACCACATGATCTCATTATGTCACACCAATCATTGAGGAGTGTTTGAGGAGTCTAAAAAAGTCTGCATTGCAAGATTTACAGAGAGCTGATCAGTAGCCTTGGGTGACCTTATGCTAGAATCTTATATATATATATATATATGGAAGAATTATTTAAAACACCAATTAACAAAAGAAATAGACAATGCATAAGCATATAGGCTATTCAAAACATACAGGAGTTTTTAAAAAAACCCACAATTTAAATTCCACATCAATTATCCAGAGTAATTTAATCTTCGCTGGATCATTTGTAATTCTCAATGCAAAGGAATAATTACAGTAATTAAGGAAGTTGCCCTTTGATTTTTTAAATGTTACATTATAGTGTGGAAATCTATCCCTACATCAATTACATAATCCACCCAAATGTTTTTTCTTTGTTGATTCCTTTTAACTTAAGTATGTACTCCAGTACTGTAACCAGTAATGCTTTTCATCCAACAAGGTGGCTGTCCTATGGTCTGGACTTCCTTGAGCACACTGTTGCCATGTCCTCTACGTGGGAATGCCTCTGAAACTGTCTTGGAGGCAACAGCAGGGCAAAATGTGGCATGCTTGAGGTGAGATGAAGGCTACCAATCCTTTACCATCTCCACTGGTTGACAGAAAGTTTCCGTGGTTCAAGTATAAGGCTCTACAGAAGCTGAAGTGTATATACTTGAGGGAACATCTCGTATGTTCCAGACTCCTGCTCTCCCCATGAATCCAGGTGGCCAGCTCAACCATGTCCAGGTAAGGGGCCATTGTCCAGGCTAGCATGAGTTGTGAGAATGCCTATTTTGTTGCTGCACTTACTTGCTTTTCTAGGAGTAGTGCTGGGTCATTATCTCGTGGGGTTCCGCCTGGTGCAATCTTATCCCCCATATTATTCAACCTCTATGTAAAGACTTTAGGAGAACTTATTTGTAGTTATGGAATTGGATGCCATCACTATGCAGATGACACCCAGCTCTATATCTCGTTATCCAAATCCCCTGGTGATGCAGTAGAAGCACTGGGTCACTGCTTAACAGCCGTTGTCAAATGGCTGAAAATAAATTGAAACCGAACCCAGACAAGACGGAGGAGATGCTGGTTGGAAAAGGAGAGGTCTTGAAGGACATTGGCCTTCTGAACTTTGATGGGGTTTCCGTTGACTGTGGCTGACTCAGTTAAGAGCTTAGGGGTTACACTAGACGCAGCCCTACTCCTAGAAAAGCAAATAAATGCAGCCACAAAATAGACGTTCTCACAACTCATACCAGCCTGGGCAATGGCCCCTTACCTGGACAGGGTTGATCTGGCCACCTGGGTTCATGCTAGACTACTGTAAAGCACTCTAAATTGGTCTCCCCTCAAGGTCAACTGGAAGACTTCAGTTGGTGCAGAACGCTGCAGCTCGTTTACTCTCAGGAGCTAGGTGGAGCATGCGTATCACTCCCACTAGGCTGACACTCCATCGGCTTCCCATCCGCTACCGGGCACAATTCAAGGTCATGACTATCACATTCAGAGCCCGTCATGGCCTTGGCCCCTCATATCTGTGTGCCACTCCTGCTATGTTCTGCCACGGCAGCTTCACTAATCAAAACAGGGTTTTCTGAAGAGATGACCCTACCATTAGGCAAACTCAACAGCTGTCCACACACATGCTTTCTCTATGATAGCCCCACGTTATGGACTGGCTAGCCTGAGGGGCTCAGGAAAGCCCCGACTCTCCTGGATTTCCCACTCTCCTGGATAACTCTGCAAAACAGACTCGTTCAGGAGGGCTTTCTACCCAGATTACAGGACGGCAGCATAAGAAATAGAGAGCTGCCTTGGCAGGGACAAAGACTGAATGCTTCACTACTGGGTACTGTCTGCTGAAGTCGGTATCTGCCTCCTAGTGAGTTTCGATGCTGCTAAGCATGCCATGGAACTTAGTTGTGCTTTGTGTCAGGCAGATCCGTCTCCATGCTCAGCTTCATGCTTGCTTAAAAATTGTTCTGCTACCATTCCCTATTGTATCTCTTTCCATGGATGTCCTAACTGGTCTTTGCTATTATGCTCTGCTCAGTGAATGCCCTGGCTGTCCATTATGTTGTATTTTCACTTGCATTGTTGTAATCCACATTGGCTCTCAGTGAGAAAAGCAGGCTATAAATATAAATAAATAAATAAAACCCTGATCTCCACTAAACTCCAGAAATGCCCATAGGCAAGCATGGACTAATTTAAGCAGATAAATTTAATGAGCCTCCCCAGTTCTTCCCACTGTTAGTTACTTACCTTATTAGAGCGTAAGTAATATAGTGGAGTGTTTCTTCATTGTATAATTTATGCATAAAAAGGTTGAGCTGCATCGATTTTCACCCGCTGCTATAGAGTGAGGATGCTAACATTTTGCCTAAACAGACGTTTGAAGCCAAGTCGGGGTTTTCCTCAGGAAACTGACCGAAACGGAAAAGAGTCGTCTGGTAACAGCAGTGAAATACCTTGGGGTTGGGGGTGTTTTCTAACTCCTTAGCCCATTCCTACTTCGTAAGCATTTTAATTTGAAAATGATATAACTATATAGAAAGTTTTTTTCTTTAAAACACCTATTTGTGTGTGCGCTTGTGCCATTAAATCACAATTGGCTTATGCGGACCCCAGCAAGGGGTCTGGAAAGCAAATGAGACGCAGGGGCGGTCTGCCAGCGCTTTCCTCTGCAGTCTTCTGATTGGGAGAAAGACTGGAAGCAGAAAAAGCATCGAGGGGACAGAGGAAGAGGAGGAGGAGGAGGAGGACCAGAGAAGAGAAGCAGGCAGTTTTCCTGAGCAGCTGCAGACCTAATCAAGTGCAAGAAAGTACAAGCTCCGGAGTGGTTGCTAAGTGACCAGCTCTCGGCAATGAATCAACTTTCTACAAAGGATACCTCCGCTTCAGCAAAGCATATCTTAGCCAATGCAATGCATAGCTCAGATCAGTGAGCTCGATTACAACCTGTGCAAGCAAGGGGCTCAGGGCTGCAAGAGAGGCCTGTGCAGAAGGGACGTTTGAATTTTACCAGCACCTGAGCAAGCCGAGGCTTTTCTAGTTTAAAAGGGTGGGGGGAATCTCCAGCCAACAAGAAGGGGGGAAGGAGAATAGCTGCTATCTGCAGATTGGCTGGGAGTGCTCTTTGCTCCTCCCTTGCAAGGGTTTGATTGGAAGGGAGAGGTGCCATTTGCAGGAAATCAATGCAGAGAAAAAAAATGTGTTCACGTAAGATGGCTGGTCATCATCGGAACTTGAAGAAAAATCAAGAGATATTTGCAGGGATGGGGTTTCTGTTATCGCAAGCATTTTAAATTTGTGTTGCCATTCCAGATAATCAAGGTAATGATTCAAAACAGCAATTTCTGTTTGTATTTTTGGCTTGGGTATTTCATTTTGCACACCCCTTGCTGGCAGCCCTGCAGACAGGCAAATCCATACCAGAAGGCCAGGGTGAGCTACAAAGTTGTGTTATGCCAGGGGGGGTGGGGGGGTGAGGGGAGTCATGGTTTCTGAAATGCGTGTTGCTTAAAGACTCCCGCCTCTTACTGGAGTTCTTGGTTTTTTTCAGACTCAAAAATCAGCGAAACCAAGAGTTTATTATGCTGTTGTTGGGCAATGATACATAAATTGTGGACGCATCTGGGCTTGGTAGGTCACAGGTAGGGGAGAAAACCCAAACCTGGGACAACATTCCTTCAATTAAAAGTACAATTTAAAACATTCCACAAATAGGATACTGCTACTGTGTGCATCATTAAATATTTACATCACACCTCAGTTCAGAATGTGATTTCACACAATGGCCGTCGTCACACGGGCATCTCTTCCGTTAAATTTACAGCATATAGCGTCCTACCTGTTATCGGCACAGTAACGTTTCTTTGGGTCACCTAACGGCTCTTCGCGCCACCAGCTGTCCACACCGAAGCACTCTGTTCTGTTCTCTCTAACCGCGCAGAAGCAGCTCCTCCCCCCCTTTTTTATTATTCTGGCGTTTAATTCCGCTATAACGGAATAACAGCATATAAACATTCCGTTAGAGCAAAACATTACGACCCTTTTGTCTTTCCAACTTTGAAATTATATAAATAGCCCTTTGCCTGCAGAAAACTCCCTGTCTGGCGTGATCCCCATCGCTGAAGACTCTGCCATGGCAATTGAGTCATTTTTACTTCAGCAGAAAGCTTGCATTGTGTTATGTCGTTATGGCGTTATAAGGACATAATAAAATTTTAAAAAGGGGAGTTGCAGGAAGAAATGGATTCTGGGATTGAAGGGAGGGCATAGGGCGTTGCGAGGCGAAATACATCGATGTGAGGCATTCACACTGAGGCACAAAATAGCGCGACTATCAAGCACAAAGCAGAAGAGAGAAAATCGCCACAGTGTTGGAATAAGGTGGGTGTTTGCCGGGAAATAGCGCCATTTTAGCGCTAAATAAAAGCCCGTGTGACGACGGCCAATGCCAAAAGTCTGCCCAAATCCACAGTTGAGGCATTTGAGGCACAAGAAACAGGCTCTAAGGAGGCCTCTGTCAGTATGGGACGAAGGAATCTCTGCTGAGTGTTGTGAATGTTAGCCCCAAAATGAGCAGGTCAAGTTGAATCTATATTCCAACCCGCCTTCTATCTTGCATTTGAATTACAGATGTGGAAAATGCACAGAACATCCACAAAATGATTTAAAACTTCGCTTGTAAATTTATAAGTACTATGAATCTTTGCTATAAAGCTGAAATATTGTACGATTCAAGCACAGAACGGAAGGAACGCCAAAAGAAAAAGAAGATGAGTCCCCAGAGAGGAGCCAGCTAAGACAGCTTGGCTACAACTGCTGCCAGAGTTTCTGAATGAATGAACTGTACTGTGACCTCTCCATCAGTCCTCTTGCCAATAAATAACAGGAGGAAATGCACAACAAACCACCATTTTGACATAGTTCACTTGCACATAATGGAGCTTCAGTAACTAGAACTAGAACACTGAGTGATTCCGCACACGATGGATAATGCACTTCCAATCCTCTTTATAGATCGTTGGGAACGGATTTTTGTGTGTGCAGAACAAAAAATCCACCTCAAATGATTGATGAAGTGCATTGAAAGTGCATTTATCCAACGTGTGTGGAATCAGCCACTGTTCTACATGGCAGGTTGGTGGGTACAGATCCCCTGCCCCACCTGCCTAATGGAACAAGGAAGTAGCACCGTGCAACTCTCAGGGGCAGTTCTCATGAGCAGCCAGGGAGAAGGAGAGCAAAATGAAACAGAAGTCCAGCAACACCTTAAAAACAAACAATGGCCGTTTCCACATGCTGTTAAAGAGACGGTCTACTTACAGAAGGCTGGCGGTTTTTTTCACAGATTCCAGATGCCTCCGAGTTCAAAGCGGAAGCAGGCCGTTTGTCTTGCGTCTGATCAGCGTCCTTGACCCGGCACAGGAAAGAGCGGGAAATCCCGGTCTCAGAAAAGACGCTGATCAGACGCAAGACAAACGGCCTGCTTCCGCTTTGAACTCGGAGGCATCTGGAATCTGTGAAAAAAAATGCCAGCCTTCAGTAAGTAGACCGTCTCTTTAACAGCATGTGGAAACGGCCAATGTTTATTGCAGCCTGAGCTTTCGGGAGTGAGGGCTCACTTCTTTAGATGCTGTGAAGAAGAAATCATATTCTGCATTATTAAAGGGGAAATTATAGAAGGGGAGGGGCTCGGAGGAGTTGGGGGCAGCAAGAGGCTTGGTGTGAATCCCCTCATCACACTTTCCGTTGGGATTATCTGTGTAAGAGGCTGGAACGGATTAGATTGTTTCACATAAAGGATGATGACCAAGGGCAGAAGTTCCCGCCTCTTTCTCTCGTGCAGCACAGATAAACAAAAAGGGTATTTAAATAGGATGAACAACACCTAGTAGAAGAAGTCATCTGAAACATGGGAAAACTGACATCAGTAAAAGGTTGTAGAATGCTAAAACACGTTAAGAGGTTTTTCCGCACACTTGATTTATGCCTGATTTTCTTACAGTCAATCCCCAAGCGCTGGAATCAATCTGAGTTCGGTCGTTCCACATGTCTGCACCCCTTCCTACCTTTTTGCAGTTGTGGAGTCTCTTAATTTTGTTCTGCACATAACTTTAATTATAAGGATTTTCAAGTGGGGTGCTGTAGTGACATCATCAGTGACATCACTGCTCCCCCACCTTAAAAAAATTTTTTGCACATGCCTATATCAATAGATTGATAAATTGATATAAGAGCTGAATTTTAAAAAAAAAACATTGAAAATGAACATATGAGGAAGTCTTTGCATAACGAAGCCTAAAAAGGGAGCCGCTCCACCACCCGTAGCTAAGTCCTCCCCCATTCAAACCAGAGAGCCCCGCCCAGGATGACCCAGAGCCAGGAAGTGGAGGCTGGCACCATCGGGGCAAACCAACCTGTGTCGGGATGGAGTCTGGAGCAGTAGCAGCAGCGATGTGTTTTTCAAAGTACGATGCATTTTCTGGAGCCAGAAGTAGCCACCCCTGCCCCAGGGTCATCACGGATTTTGCAATTAAAAAAAAAGAATCAATTTCTTATCGACAGAGCAACCTGATGCAACAATAAAATGTGTAGCAGACTCGCTGGATTTCCAGCTGTCATTTTTTTAAAAGTTCAGTCTCTAGCCCCTTCCTTTATGGAGATGCAAGGGGAAAGGCATTCCTCCATAACAGAGGGGGCTAGAGACTTACTTATTCTTTTAAATGAAAGCTGGGAATTCAGAGAACCTGCAGCACTTTTTATATAATGGTACATAATGATATCAAATTGATGATTTAAAAAGATCAAAACAAAAACAGGAAGGGGGAAAGGAAGGCAAGGGGGGGGGGGTTGGCGATGATAAATGTCCAATCATCAAAAAGTAAGTTGGAGGCAGGTGAGAATGGGTGGGTCAAACAAAACTGAAAGAAAAAGTACACGAGGGAAAAAGTCACTTAAAATAAGCTTCCACAAAAAGATTGGGGTAAAAGTGGTCTCAAAAGAACTGAAAACAACCCAAGAGAAAACCAAAAAACTAGAAGTGAAAACTAAAGGCAAAAAAAAAAAAGCATGCAGAAGTCAGGGAATAAATCGAAGCTGTATGGGGCCAGAACCAACGGGGGGGGGGGGACGGGATGGGGGACGGGACGTGTGAAAAATCCAAAGAAAAACCAATGGAAGAGTCGAAATGGGTGCTGCCACCACTGAGGAGAGCAGAAAACAAATGGTGGCGTGAAGATCTCTGGGAGGCATGCATCAAGGCAAGATGGGCAGGAAGGGTGAGGAGGGCAGTGCCCACAAGTCCAAGAGGTTTTCACTGGATACAGAAGAGGAAACCAGTATTTAGATCTCCTGAGAAAAGGTCACCTGGTCTGAATTCTGGGGAAAGTGAATGATATTGGCTGCAGACGTTTGGCCTCTTTGGGCTTTCCTGATTCTTCCCAAAGCCAAACAACAGTGACAAATAATAGAAGGGCCCTTGGATCACCATGGCATCTGTAAAGGAACATTCTCTTGAACGAACGACCTGGTCCAAATAAAGACTCTCCTTTGCAAATCAGTATCAATGAATAGAGAGGGGAAGGGGTGGGTGCATGCAAGAGCAGCCCAGGAGCCCACTTCTTCACTTCTTCACCACCGCCCCAACCACTGACACGGCTCATAGCTTCAGTAATGTGATAAGCAGATAGGGTGTCAAGTGTTCACTTTTAATTACAGGTCTCAGCACAGAAGCTTCGCAGCTCCTGGAGATTTGTGTTGTTCTGCCTTGACACATTGTTTGGTTAAGGTGAAGAAAACCGGCTGTGGTTTCAACCTTCTGTGCAACAATGTTTTCACGAGGCCATTTCTTCCTTGCCGAGATTGATATACATGCACTTATTTAATTCTAATTTTAGGTTAGCGACAGTAAGAACGCACGTCTCATTAAATGCTCTTACAATAGCATCAGAGTCCATTCCCCCCCTCCCTCCTCGCAGGATTCAATTAACGCAAACCTTTACCTCCATGGCATTGGGCAGGGAGACGAGGCATACGTCCCCCTTGGCATGGGAAGATGGACTTTCATCTGTCAAAACACTGTCAAGGTTGCATCCGGACAGCAGCTTCCCCACCAACTGCCATGCTAACAAGAAGGCAGGAGGAAGCGCCAAGTGTCAGTGCCCCTTGAGTTGTGTCCGTTCAGCCTGTGCACGCCGCAGCGTTCCTTCTAGCTGCTCTACAGCTTTTGGGAGTCATGGTACCCCTTGCAAAACACCCTGCCAGAGAGACTAGAACTTGAATCCGGAACATGGCCTGAAGGTAAAAGCTGTCCCAGGGATCTCTTTGGGTGCAAAACAACAGGGAGAGTGCAACGTCATCTTTTGTGACTGACTGGGAGCGTGACGTCTCGTCTGGATTAGGCTTAGCCTCAGTCCAAAGAGCCTAACCTGTAGGGGCAGAATGGGACATTGAAAGATTTCTGAAGTAAACTGAACCGCACGTCCGCCATGGTACGAGGAATGCCACGGGGTCTGCTCAACTCAGACTGCGGCGGGGGTGGGAATGGGAGTGAGTTCTCGAGTGCGCAGGCCGTTTGGCTTAGCTTGCTCCCGGCTGCTCCTGGCCCAGGAAGGCAGCAACCCAGCAGGAACGGTCTTGGTGAGTTCAAGTGCCAGTCCACCCCTGCTAACTAGTCTGCCCTTGCAGTGTTGAGAGAGTACTTTGTGCCTGCTGACAGGCTCTAGTTGCTAGTTTCACCTGCTTCTAAATCTAATGCATGCTGTAGCTGCCGCCTGTAACTCCAGCAACTGACCTGAAAGCCTGTGGGCTGGAAAACTTGTACTTCAGACCCCTATGCAGGGCCAACCACACAGTCCCTCTAAGTCAAGCTATTATTATTATTTTCTCAAGCCTGTGCTTAATGGCTGTAGTCCAAAATGTGCTAGCTTAGGCTAGACTCTGAATGCATAAGACCCAGCAAGCCATGCTACTAAATAATAGTTTGTAGCATTCATGCCCAAATCCTCAAGGCACACTTCACATACGTTATGTCAGGAGAATTTTAAATTGCTCTGTAAGGCAAGGTGGTATAATTCCTCACCCCCATTATTTCGAGTAGGAGCCAGGTGGGGAAATTCGCGCTGGTGGAAGACAACTTAATAAGTAAAATTTGGACTTCGTGGCGTGTTACACATTCTAAAGCCTTCGGGGAATGAAGATGGAATGTCTGGCAGACTGTCACCTGCACAGCCACCAATCGTGGGCTTGTACTAAGAAACCACTTCTCCCCGTTTACTCAACATCATCCCCTCCTTCTGCTATGGCATTTTTTTTTTTAAAAAAAAGATAATTTAAGACATTCCTATGCAAAGTACTCAATGCAGCTATCCGGATTTTCACCCGAAAGATCCTGCCTTTCACACTGAGTTCAAAGCAGGCAAACAGAATGCTCTTATGTAACCTAAGAAAATCTGCATAAAAGATTTTCATGTTATAATTCCAATGAAAATGCATTTTTGTTGTTGTAGTATTTGGGGTCCCCTGATGCTCTCTAGCTACAATAAGAGCCTAAGAGGCATCTTGTGTCTCACAGAACCCGGTTACAACAGCTTTAGAAAATCCATGCAACGCTTGAAGGCATGTGTGACATCAGGCTAAAAGTACAATTCCTAGATTGTAGGATAACTTATATCAAGGTTGTAAGGGAACAGTTCTTTCTCTGGTGAATACTAAAGGGTAAGTGGTATAGAAATCACACAGCTCTTGCACTTATACACTGATCCCCTAATAGCTCTACTGAAAACCAGTGGGGTCAGGGGACCGAGTTTTGGATTAGGAGGACTAGGGGTGCAACTCTCTTCTTAGCCACGGAACTCACCGAGTGACCCTGGGCCAACGGCGAGCTTTCTGCTTAACTCACCTCACATGGCTGTTGTGAGACTACAAAAGGAGGAATCATGTACCATACTCAGAGAACTCCTCGGATGAGAGGAAAATATAATCAAGACATAATATAACAACAACAACATTCAAATTATATACTGCCCTTCAGGACAACTTAATTTCCCCTCAGAGCAATTTACAAAGTGAAAAGTGTATACTCACCACAAATAAATCTGCATCACCAATAAAGCAACAGGCTTCCAGGTGGTTTTTGGTAAATCTTTTTTTTTTTATAGAGCTGCAACCCCAGACTAACCTGGGGCTCCAGTTTGTAGGCCACGGGATGCCCAGCGCAGTGCAGGGCAGCTGTCGTGGGCTGTGCCAGGGGTGGGGCGTGGTAAGCAAACGCTCTTCGCTTTTTGCCGAGTTGTCGGGGTCTGGTGCGAGGTCAGGGCACAGAGTCCAAAACAGCCAGTTGTATAGTCCAAGGGTGAGTCGGTACAGCAGAGTCAGGAGATCCAGAGGTTGGTTGCTGGTAAGTCCAAGGATATGACGAGGGTTCGGCAGGCCCAGGAGTCAAGGCAGTGGGCCCAACGCCGGGGATGCTGACTCCTTACTTCTTCCGGGCCAGACCCTGGCGGGGTACAGTGTCATTGTGGAGCTCTGCACGCTCGCTCCTCACACCACGTGGTCATGGATTTGGAGAGACCTTTCCAGAAGAAAACAGGACCTGGAGATTGAGAAGCTGCTGACTGTGTGGAGTTCTGATTCGTGCCGTCTGGTGAGTCCTCACACTTGGCAAGTGTTTAAGGTTATTTTTATAGTTGCAGCTCAGCCAACAGATTTCCACAAATTACTGTGTGAGCTAGTGATAAAAAGTCTGAGCAGAAGACCCCTACAGGTTTCACATCTACAGCCCTGGCCCAGTACCCATTTTTGTCTTCTGTTCTGCTCTGCGTGTATGTTTAATACAAAACTTCCTAAAAGTGGCTTCTTGGACTTCGCCTAGAATGGCATGCATGCGTATTTTTGTATAGTATGTCTTCGACCAAGAGCACATATATGCCTCGCCATGGGAGGGATCTGCCTGCTATTGTCTAACTCCTGTGGATGGAGCCACAACTCACAGATGCAAAGCAGTGTTTGTTAGAGGCCTGGCTCTTCAAGATGCACACAGGTTTCCCAGGGCTTTCAACAGGGGAGCCGAGCTTTGGAGTTCAACCAGAGGGGTCAAGGGGGATCTGGAGAGAGCACAGCTGTTTCCACACGCGTTGGATAATGCACTTTCAATGCACTTTAGCAATCCTTTGGAAATGGATTTTTTGTTTCACACACGAAAACACAGATCCATATGATCACTAAAGAGCATTGAAAGTGCATTATCCAACAAGTGTGGAAGCAGCCCATATCTAGTCCATGTTCCCTGAAGGTTGTACAAAAGAGACAGGTTCAAAAGAGAACCACACTGCTGGCACTTAATATCAAAAAAAAGTGGCAGAGTAGCTTTTAAACTAATCCTAAGAGGAAAGCCAACAGGAACTTGGGAGTTTCCAGTTAGAGAGAAGTCAGTCCAAAGATACAAAACTATAAACACTCAAGGTAATATTTTTAGTTATTTGGAAACGTTTTACAGAAGCCTATGTATAGATTTGCCAATAGTGTTTTTGTAGCCAGCATTGTTTTTTAAAATTGTTTTGCACTAATAAATAACAAAAATAAAGCGGGGGGGGGGCACAAGGGTTGTTAGAGAAGGAAACATGTTACAGGTGTCCGTGTGCCAATGCTAGAAGCCTTTGAGCCAAGATGAGAGAGCCAGAGTGCTTGGTGCTAAATGACAATTGAGTTGTAATGGGTGCCTTAGAAGCAGAGTGGTATGGGGATAATAAATGGCATATAGGCATCCCTGGGTATAGGCTCAATAGGCAGGACAGGGAAGGATGTGTTGGGTGATGTGTTGCACTTAGAGATGGGCACAAACCGGGAAAAAATGAACCATGCAGTTTGTGGTTCGTCATGTTTCACAAAACATGAACTTTCACGAACCTGCTCTGGTTCGCGAATCAGTGCGTTTAATTCATAAAACCATCACTTTCAGGCCAGCAAATTGTCACTTCCAGGTCAGCAGAAGGTCTGCAGAAAGCCCATCCCCAGTTGCCTAGGAAACTGATTGATCAGCACCAAGCTGTCTACAGTGATGAACCAAAAACCGAACCAGTCTAAAGTTTATGGTGGTTCGTCAGAAATGGGCTCTGATGAAACGCTGGTTTGTGAACCAGAAACCAGCCCAGTTCATGCCGAACTTTGATTCATTTTTCGGTTCATGCCCTTCTCTAGTTGCATTGTATATCAAAGAGGGCATAGAATCAAGTAAGTTAGAAAACTTTAGGGGAATGAATTCCCCAACAGAAGTGATATGTGTTGAAATATTGGGTCCCAAGAGTGGAGGTGTACTATCACCCACCTGATCAAATCTTTGAGGCTGATCTTGAAATGGAGAAGGAAGTAAAGGAGGCGACTAAAGATAATGTGATGATGGATGACTTCAACTACCCTCACATGGACTGGGTCAACATGTACTTGAGTCATGATGTAGAAATGAGATTCTTGGACATCCTAAATGTGCCTTGGGACGGTTGGTCACAGAGCCAGCTAGAGGTGTCGTGATCCTGACTCTGGTTCTGAGCAGGGGTCAAACTTGTTGAGAGATGCAGATATTGTTTCACCAATTGGGAACATTGAACACGGTTTGTTTGTTTGTTTGTTTGTTCATTTGTTCGTTTGCTCGCTCGCTCGCTCGTGTCATTTATAATCTGCCTTTGTCACTGAGACTCAAGGTGGATTACATAGTGTGAGATTAGTATGATCAGTAGCAAGGACAAGGGTAGGCATTTCCATACAGTGTCAAGAACATTTCCATAAACAATGGCATGGGGTAGATGAATACAAGTTTACAAAGACATAGTATTAGCAAGCATCCAATATGAGGCTGAAGAAATGCTGAAACAACATAATCAATTCTAGAGCTTACATTAGACAACATGAAGCACAGGTAGTACAAAGGAGTACATATTTAAAGCAACAGATAATATGTAAGGCAACATAATAGCGAAGTCTATGGTCCCTAACTCGTTAGCGAAGATTCTCAGTCCCCTTCCCTACAACACAGCCCTCCTATCTGAGAAAAAAACGCCTTTTTGAATAATTCGGTTTTGCGTTGTTTGCGGAAAGCCAGGAGCATGGGGGCTCTCCTGACCTATTCGGTTCATCATTCTCATCAAAAAAAAGTTACCTCTAAAGTCTGAAACAGTAACATTTGATTTCCAAAGAGGGAACTGTTTTTAAAAAAATGAGAGGAATCATTGAAGCTGGCAGGGAACACAAGAGAGTCAAATCCTTAGAGGACACTTCGAAGGAATTTAACACCATACTAATTTAAGGACAGGTAGAATGCATTCCCCATGTTAGGAAGGGCACTGTCAAGTCTAAAAGAACGGCCGCCTGGTTAATGACTCAAGGAAGCCATGAAAAGCAAAAAGACTTCTTTTAAAAAGAAAAAAATGTAGATTAATAATTAAGCATGCAAAAAGAGAATTTGAGAAGTGGATTGCTAAAAGCATTAAGACAAACAATAAACATTTCTTTAAATTTATCCAGAGCAGGATACCAATCAGAGAAATAGTCGGGCCTTTGGATGACCAAGGAATAAAAGGACTGCTAAAGGAAGATGGAGAGATGGCAGAGAAGCTTAATGGGATCTTTGCATCTGTGCTTATTGTGGAAATTTCCATAGCCGTGACTTTCAGGAAGGGAGGCTGAAGAACTGAGCCAAATTGAGGTAATGAGAGATCAAGTTTTAGACCTACTAGAGAAATTTAAAAATCTATAGGTCTCCAGATCCTGATAGCATAAACCCAAGAGTTCTTAGAGAACTCACTAACATCAGCCACTGAGCCAGAAAATTGAAGAGTAGTAAATGTTACACTGAATTTTAAAAGAGGGTCCAAAGGGAAAACAAGAAAACACAGGCCAGTCAGCCATACATATATCCCAGGCAATTTAGCAGAAACTATAGTCCAAGATTTATTAGGCACACAGCAGAAAAAGGCCTACTGTGAGAAAATCAGCATGGGTTCCACTCCAAGGTCAAGTCCTGCCTCACCAATCTTTTGGATTTCTTTGAGGAAGTGAACAAGCATGTAGATAAGGGTTACCCAGCAGAAATTATTCACTTGGACTTTCAAAAGGCTTTTGACAAGATCCCTTACTAAAGACCCCTGGGTAAGATTAGCAATCATAGGATAAGAACATGGGCCCTTTTACGGATTAATAACTGGATAAATCACAGGAAGCAAAGGGTAGGAATGAATTCTCTCAGTGGAGGGAAGTAAGCATTAAGGTCCCACAGTGATCGGTATTGGGGCCAATGCTATTTAATCTCTTCATAAATGATCTGGAACTGGGGGTGAGCCGTATAGTGGCCAAGTTTGCAGATGAAACAAAGCTATTCAGGATGGTGGAAACCAAAGCCGATGGTGAAGAGCTCCAGGAGGATCTCCACAAATCGCATGAGTAGGTAACAACGTGGCAAATGAAGTACAGTGTAGGCAAGTGTAAGGCGATGCACATTGGAACAGAAAATCCCCCCGTCCATGTATATGCTAATAGGATCTGAACTTGCTGAGATGGAGAAGGAAAGCTTCTTTGGAGTCACAGTGGATAGCTTAATGAAAAGTGTCGACCCAGTGTGTTGTGGCAGTGAAAAAGGCAAACCTTATGTTGGAGATAATTATGAAAGAGATTGAAAATAAAATGGCCAATATTATAATGTCCCTTTATAGACCTCTGGTGCAGCCTTATTTGGAATACTGTGTGTAGTTCTTCTGATCCCCAAATCCCCAAAAGGACACTGCAGAGTGACGGCAGCCTGGCTGGTCTGCAGTTTATCCTCACTAGCGGACCAGAGGGAAGACTGCATCCTCCGGGGCTCCTGGCTGAAAAACCCACAGCAGCGCAAGCCTGGCCAGCCTACTGCTGTTTAGATGTCTGGGTGTCTTGGTTTGCAAGCTGCCTGCACTGCCCCAAGGAGGCTACTGGGAGCTGCTGGTCCGTGCCTAACGGTGGCCGCCACGCTCCCCACCCCTTTACCCCCTGCAGGCTGCAAACTGGGGCTTCAGGTAAGTATGGGACCAGGGCTTACAGCTGTAGGTTTCCCAGCCTGGAAAATGCCTGCTAAGAGTGACGGAGGGGACATTCATGACTGAATCATTTTAAAAAAAACAACTAGTCATAGTTTTTTTTTTCCCCCTAGGGGTGTGTGTAATGAAAAAAAACAAGCTGAAAATACATATTGAAATTGCCTGTTTGGATCATTAACCAGTTCAGGAACTGAGAAGTTTGTGTGTTTTGGTTCTTACAGCACTGAGGCCACACAGGTAGGCTGGGCAGAGGGGTGGCCACCTGGCAGCATCTTGTTAACGGAGACCCCCATTGAAGAGGTCCCGGACATGTGGAGCTGGTTCATGTCCATTCAGTGGTCTTCTGATGCTGCTGTCCTTCGCTTACCTGATATGGTGTGATACTACTGTGAGTAAAGAAGTCTCCCAAAGACAGCGGGTTGCAGAGCGCCAGGAGGACTTCCATCTGGCCCAGAAAGATTTCAGGCTTTGGGGCTTTTCAGATTAAATCTGTTAACCTGGCATGAAATGATGGGGATGTGGCAACGTGTGTATTGCACACTCTCACATGCATGCACACCATGTCTTTCCAGATCAGTATTCCATGTGGGAGTATTGACCTTGTCAGAATTTGGGGAGGGGGAAATAACAGTGGGACTCTCTCAGTTTTTCATTCTTTCTTTTTATTCAACTCTGGGTTAACAGTTTAAATTGGAAAGGAACCATCTCCCACTTTTACTAGTAAAAAAAATAGGGAGAAAAGAGGGCCACCTTGCAAGCAGTCGGCCTGGCCTCTGCCATCTTTTATAGCCATTTTAACATGGCTGCTTGTGATATTAAATGGCACCAGGTCTCTGGATTTAAAATGGCAGCTGTATTGCACCCAGCCAGAGAGCCTCCAGGTGACCATTGCTGAGTCCTGCCCAGGAGACCCCGGCATGAATGGAATGCTGTGCAGAAATGCAGAGTGATTAGAGGTGATTGGATTTGCAGTCACCCCAGCCCCTAAAGAATCCAGTGCAACAAAGATCTCACAGAGTCATCCCTACTTAACACTTTCCTTTCCCTCCTTCTGTGATGAGATCTCCTGTCCTTGATTGAGGAGCTAATCAAATGACATTTGTAAGTTTGTACAGTTGTTCCTGGGAAAGTACAGCCCCCACCTAAACTCATCAACTTAGCTCCGGTGGACTTCATTAACAAACTATCCCTTTTGTACAGCGTTAGAACAAATTTTGCATTCTCTTTCACACACCCTGGCAGCTACCAATCGAGGTAATGAAACCTTTTGTCAAACCCAGGAACTGACCGTTGGAGCCTTTGTTCTAACGGCTAGGTAGGTTCTCCCACCTCAGGGCACATTTTACCTATAAAGTTAGAGCCTGGCCCCATTCAAATTGTGCACGCTTACCGGCTGCTCCCTTAGGGTCGCTTCCCTACGCCTCTCTCTCTTTGTACGTGCTTACCGGATCCAAAGCACTGTTCCCTTGAGGTTTACCCTAAGCCTCTTGCTCCCTTGGCCGACAATAACAGTGGGACTCTCTCAGTTTTTCCTTCTTTCTTTTTATTCAACTCTGGGTTAACAGTTTAAATTGGAAAGGAACCATCTCCCACTTTTACTAGTAAAAAAAATAGGGAGAAAAGAGGGCCACCTTGTAAGCAGTCGGCCTGGCCTCTGCCATCTTTTATAGCCATTTTAACATGGCTGCTTGTGATATTAAATGGCACCAGGTCTCTGGATTTAAAATGGCAGCTGTATTGCACCCAGCCAGAGAGCCTCCAGGTGACCATTGCTGAGTCCTGCCCAGGAGACCCCGGCATGAATGGAATGCTGTGCAGAAATGCAGAGTGATTAGAGGTGATTGGATTTGCAGTCACCCCAGCCCCTAAAGAATCCAGTGCAACAAAGATCTCACAGAGTCATCCCTACTTAACACTTTCCTTTCCCTCCTTCTGTGATGAGATCTCCTGTCCTTGATTGAGGAGCTAATCAAATGACATTTGTAAGTTTGTACAGTTGTTCCTGGGAAAGTACAGCCCCCACCTAAACTCATCAACTTAGCTCCGGTGGACTTCATTAACAAACTATCCCTTTTGTACAGCGTTAGAACAAATTTTGCATTCTCTTTCACACACCCTGGCAGCTACCAATCGAGGTAATGAAACCTTTTGTCAAACCCAGGAACTGACCGTTGGAGCCTTTGTTCTAACGGCTAGGTAGGTTCTCCCACCTCAGGGCACATTTTACCTATAAAGTTAGAGCCTGGCCCCATTCAAATTGTGCACGCTTACCGGCTGCTCCCTTAGGGTCGCTTCCCTACGCCTCTCTCTCTTTGTATGTGCTTACCGGATCCAAAGCACTGTTCCCTTGAGGTTTACCCTAAGCCTCTTGCTCCCTTGGCCGACAATGCTGGCATTTGAAGCTCTCTTCTCCTGCGAATTGGACTACTGTTCAGGATAGGTAGATATACATATTCCCTCTCTCTATTCCCAACTTCTGGCTAAGCTTCCTAGGACTCTGTGTGTGTGTGTGTGTGTGTGTGTGTGTGTGTGTGTGTGTGTGTGATTATTTTACCCCGTAACTCTGTGTGTGTATGTGCATGAAATCTTGTTCTTTAATAAAAGGTGTTGTTGGACTTTAAGCACCACCCCATAGAATTGTTTCCCCGCCAGAACCACAATTCAAATTGAAATTTTCTTGGAGCCCACACCTACCCATGATTAGAGATGGGCACAAACAGAAAAAAAGGGACATGATGTTCATTGTTCGTTGCCATCCATGAACAGGAACTCATGAACAACCATGAACATGGCCCTGTTCGTGAACATGTTCGTGGTTGGCTGTTCGTGGGGGCCAGCAGGCTCTCCTCCAGCCATCATCCAAGTCAAGATCCCTACTGCTCCACTCCCAGAAACCTGACCTGAGCAGGTACCAGGAAAGGTACCAGTAAGAAATAATAGCTAGGCCCAGAGCCTGGCAGCAGCCCTGGAACTTGAAGGGGTAGATCCCTATCCCACCACACACAAACAAAATTCAAGCTCCAATGCGCACTCTCTATCAAAATGCCAACAGGAACAGTCTCTCCACAGTCTGCAAACTAAGCCAGAGCTGGGAGCCCCCCTCCCCCCTGATCTTTGCTCCCTTGTAACAAATTTGGAGCTCCTCACTTGAAAGGAAGACCTGCCTATCAAGCTAAATTGGGCTTAGATTGGGGTTTCCAGGGCAACAGCAGGAGTTCAGACAGAGTTCAGACAACCCCTGCCTAAATTGCCAAGGGAACTGATTGCAGGTGCCAGACTGTCTGGCTTGACGAACAGCAACAAACAGCAATGAACAAGACTTGCAACGACCACCTGTTCGTTTCGAATGGGGCCTCATGAACAGCTTGTTCGTGAACAGCAGATTGGGATGTTCGTGGCTTTTTTTTGTTCATATTGCTGTTCGTGCCCATCTCTACCCATGACTATAGAAAAACATCTATTGGTTTGTACAGTGTAAACTTCAAATAACAAACTTGTATGGATGTATTCGTTTGTAACTTCCACAGCTGCTTCACGAAATGTGGCTTCCATGAGTCAGGTGTACAGTTACTATGAAATATGGATAAGGAGATTTTTTAAATCTTCAAGAGATTTCATACAGACAAAAATAACTTGGTAACAGAATTCCATCTAAACTGAAATTTACAGATTTTTGGTTGGATATTATATGGAATTATATGGAATATTGCTTAATCAAAAATATCCGGGATTTATATTTGCAAATCTCTAGCCAGGACTGAGCATCACAGTATATACAGCAAAGCTATGATTCAATCAATATATCAGAAGTCAGAAAAATGTTTATTGCATATGGCCAGGAGCCATAACAATGGAGTGGATAAAGCATATAAGTAAAACATGAACAGAGAATGACAAAACTATAACTTTACAAGCACATAAAAGTATATTAAAACATATTAGCATTTAGCATGTTAGCATGTTAGGTGAAAAAGTTTCCACAATTAAGCACAGTTCGAACCTTGATTTTCTTAGCTGCCAGGGCAAACTGTGTTATTCTATAAGAGATGTATGGATCCAAATCGGAAAGAAGGAGGGTTAGTTTTTCGACCACAGGAGAGGAATCAATGTCTTTTAAGATTTCTCCAAGCAATTTATTTCAGCAGTTTCTGTTCAAAGGGCAGAGCAATGTATAGTGTGGAAGGTCTTTGGGGAATGAGGCTCCACAAATACAAAAATGGGCAGCGATCAGTATTTGTGTATAACGATTGCCTAGAATTCCCGAGGGCATGGTTTGAAACCTCAGAGAAGTTAAAGCTATTCTAAGACTAGGAAAAGAGATTTTGGTCAAATAAAAGGCTCTGCTATACAAATCCAAGAGAAGGAGTATAAACTTTCAATGTTTGCAGACGATATGTTATTGTTTGTATCACACCCATCTTTTTACAATTAGACACATACAACAGGCCCTGAAGGAAATAGGAGAAATATCAGGCCTACAAGTGAACCTAAAAATAAAAAAAAAAATGATGCCAATTAATTTAGAAGGAGGCCAGATTTCGGAAATAAAGAGTACAACAGTTCATAGATGGGCCATGACTTCTATTA
The DNA here is from genome assembly GCF_028583425.1 of Eublepharis macularius. Lineage (NCBI taxonomy): Eukaryota > Metazoa > Chordata > Lepidosauria > Squamata > Eublepharidae > Eublepharis > Eublepharis macularius. The sequence continues at coordinate 143,543,057 of NC_072795.1, read as the reverse complement.
ACTCTCTGGGCATAGAAATACCAAAAAAAACCCCAAAAAACCCTTAGGGATATTCGAAAGCTTAATCATGATAAATTTATGAAAGACATACCACGCCTATTAAACAGATGGCATAAGACAAATCCAACATGGTTAGACAGGTTGCACGTGATTAAAATGTTCATGCTTCCAAAACTTATTTTCCTATTTAGAGCTATAGCCATACAGATACCTCTTAAAACACTGAAGAATTGGCAGAAACTCTTTTTTAGATTTCTTATGGTTCTACAAGACACACAGGGTTCAGGCCGACACACTACAACAGAGCTCTAAATGGGGAGGGCTAGGATTTCCTGATGTGATTAAATATTATAAAGCCATTCACCTTTCAAATGCAGTCAAGTTGCTGGAACTAACCCATCAGCCAGAATGGGTTGCTCTACAACTTGAATATACTGCACCATATGAAGTACATGAGGCTGTATGGCAAAGAACAACTGACAGACCGAATAAAATGCAATCTAATCCATTTCTAACCCCAATATTGGAGATCTGGAATGAATTTAGAACAAAAATGCTTCCAAACAAATCCAGATTACAAATCGTTCTACATCAGCACTGGTTTCCACCAGGGTTGGGCAATAATCCGGCTACTTCAGGATCTCGCAAGTAATTGTTTATTAATGAATAAGACAATATTAGAGGATAAATTAGGTACATCCATTCATATGTGCTCTCAAATAGATTTCCAAAACATTCTTAGGCAACCTCTAACAGACTTTGAGGTAGTAATAAAAAAGTACAGGAGTCGAAAAAACACCTTTTTCCAGCCATTTATAATGCATTATCTGACTTGAATAAAACACGCACGCTCACATAGCAAGCACCCTGGCAAAAAATCTGTGACACGCAACTGACAGAAGCTGACTGGGTATTTATTTGGAAACTGCCTCCATGGAAATCTCCTGTCGTAACTGAAAGTTTACAAGCATTCAAAAGCATCTCGCACTGGTAGACGACACCTCAAAAATTAACCCATGAGATATCAGCTGGAAGCAATGTGGTGAGATAGGAGATTGCCTTCGCTGCCGGCTGTACTGTCCCAAAGTAGCAACATTCTGGGAAGAGTTCTAACTGAAATCAAAACACTCAGAGGCATGCACATTTCCTTTTTTGCTAGAGACCTTGCTCCTAAACACATGGGCATTAACAGGAGGTACACAGATTAAGACACGAACTACGTCGATCTTGTTAACAGTTGCCAAAGCAGCCATTGCCACCCGCTGGAAAAATGTCAATGCTCCAGCTCTCTCTCTGTGGCATAAAAAATTACAGTACAATTATACTATGGCTGCCGTTATAGACAATCTCTCACGTATAGACCCCCAGCTGACATCAAGAGACTTTATACCTAGCTGGTACCCAATCATAGAATTACCTAATGAAACAACAAGAAATCCCCCAAAGACTTAAAGATCTAGATCTGTGGTAAATTGGAAGTGTATAATTCCTCAAAACATGACTATTATCGGTATCTCCACCACTAGTTATACACATCCATTTCCACATGCGCATGTGCAACAACACGTAATAGGATGGATATTCAAGACAGTAAGATGTAATCATTGCTATATGATTGAACGTGAATTGTAAATATATGTTATTTATGAATGTATCAATCTATAATAATTTAGAAAACGTATACTGAATGTAACAATTGTTTATGGATAACTATCCTTGTAAAAGTTATTTGTATCACTTAGATTTTGAAAACAATAAACAGAATGTGGGGGGGGGTATTAAATAGCTCTGCCGTGGTCCCTCTTGAACAACTTGAACCGGGGAGAAAATCCGGAGCAGAGAACTGTACTTCTGTCCGGTGCAGCTTCAGACTTAAAGGTCTAGTATCGAATACTGAGACTCGGCAAACCCCGAAAGTCATCCCCAGAGAATAACAACGGAGGATAGTCTTAAAGCCAGCTGTGCGAATGGCATCTGAATGCAGCAGTCCATTGTTTGGCTTTAGGAGTGGACTAGCGGAAAGATTCCTTTTTCTCCAGCACCTTAAAGAGGCCAAATGCAAACAGGCTCTGATAGAAGATAACCCAAGTTCAGCCCGCACTAAAGCTGATGGAGTGCCGGAAGGCAAAACCAGAGCTCTCTTTAAAAAGAAATGTTGGATTGGCTCTAGGATCGTGATCAGACATTCATTCCAAACCCAGATCTCTGCACCATTTAGAAGCTGCAGTGGGGCAATTTCAAGTACAGCTCAATTAAAAATCTTCCTTTTGCGACTTATTTTTTTGTGACTTTGTGACTTATTCAGCAAAAAATATATATTTAGGGTATACTGGATACTACAGCATCTTTTTACTAAAAGATTAAGTATAATATCCAATTGTTAGAGTTGTAATTTATAAGATGTTTCTTAAGCATATGCTTTGAACATGTCCAGTTATTCATTCCTTTTGGGAGGATATCATTGCTCATACTAATTTTGAATAGAATACTCATTTATTTTTGAGGGTGTTTATGTACTTGTAAATTATTTGCCTGTCTCATGGAACTTAAACAATGGTCAATGGAAATGGACCCTCGATGCCCTTACAGTCACTGAAATATTGCAGCTTTGGAAAGACAAAAGGCAACTTCCCGTTACTCATTTGACTGAGGACCTTATAAACCTATCAACATTTGAACCTATTGTAGAGAGATGACAATTGTATACAGACTAGAATATAGCTTGAGTATAGCGTCACCAGCATTGTTGTGTTTTTTGTTATTATTTCTTTCTCTCACTCTCTTTTGCTTTGAACAAATAAAACAATTAAAAATTAAAATTAAAAACAACAACAACTGGGCCATCGTCTTCCCAAGTAGAGCCTGGCAGGGGGAACTGAATGGAAAGCTGAAGAAAGCGGGGCAGTAGGTTGGTTGGTGGGTGGGGAAGAGAGAAGAAAGCAAAAAAAGGGGAAATGCTATGGGTATTTCAGGGAAGAGAAAGAAAAAACAATGGGAGAGGAGACAATGAGACCCGCAAGTCTTGGTGGGTTCCCCACTTGTCATGTGCAAAGTGATGCTCAGTTGGAACACGGACATTTGATAAAATGACATTAAAGTCCTTCAATAGTGGTTGATGTTTCCAGAATGGGATCGAACTGTTAAGAGATGGCTCTGATATCGAACAACTGATTGACGAAGGTGACCCCGAAGAGCTGAGGGGAGAGGGCAGGTATGTGTGTGCCTGGAAGAACATCAGGCGGTGGACTCAAAGACAGAGAAGCAGTAGGGTGTCCTGCTCTCCGTCTCAGGATCTGATGTGAGGAAGCCATTCTGCTGCTCAGGGAGAGGCTCTTTGCCTCTTGCCTGTAAACAAAAAAATGCCCGCCATCTCCAGCGTGTTCTCATCCAAAATAAACTAACCCCCCTAGTGCTGGCCCAAGAATTCTTCCGCTGCTCGGAGAAAGGGGGAGCAACAATAGAGATTACGCAAGCATTTCCACCCAGTTTGTGTTCTTTTGCTTTGGAGACGAGGGTAAAGCCAACAATACACTCTCCAGAGTTATTCTGGGGCAAACTCTTAAGGCTATGAAGGATTCAAAACTACAATTCGTTTTCCTTATCAAGAGAGTTTTGGAAATGAATGGTGGAATTGATGGCTTTTGTGGGTTTTCTGGGCTGTATTGCCGTGGTCTTGGCATTGTAGTTCCTGATGTTTCGCCAGCAGCTGAGACTGGCATCTTCAGAGGTGTAGCACCGAAAGACAGGGATCTCTCAGATGTTTGACACTGAGATGTTTGACACAGTGTTTGACACTGAGAGATCCCTGTCTTTCGGTGCTACACCTCTGAAGATGCCAGTCACAGCTGCTGGTGAAACATCAGGAACTACAATGTAAAGACCACGGCAATACAGCCCAGAAAATCCACAACAACCATTGTTCTCCGGCCGTGAAAGCCTTCAACAATATAATGGTGAAATTGTTTTTCACAATCACATAATGCAGCTGTTTCCACATTCCCAAGAAACCTGAACGACTGTAAAGTCAACCCATTTTCATTAATGAAAAGTAGGACCTGATGACTCCACCCCCCCCCAAAGCCCTAGAATTTTGTTATGAGGGGAACACTTCAAACGCTGGAAAACGCAAAGCAGGATGGATCCTTCAAGGTGCTTTCACAAAGAGCGTCCTTGGAACTCAGATGCCATTTGCACACACATTAATAAAGTACAAAGCTTTTAAATCTGATTGCTTCATGCTGAATGGATGGGATGGTGCCAAACACACTGATCTCATCCACTGAATCTGGTCCGTAGGACAGAGCAAGTCTATTAATATAAAGTGACCCAAATTCAATAATAAAAAAAACGACTGTGTAATTCTCTAGTTGCTCTATAGGAGTTTATGGGCAGGATATGGCAGATTATATGGCCAACTATAAAATCAAAAGCAGTTTTCTATGATTCGAGAGGGATTTAACACAGATGGAATGAAGCTGGTAGTAAAGCTAACACGAAGTCCTAGGAGTTTTGGAACTGAAGGACGTGAGGTGGGTTTAGAAGCAGGTTGAGGCCAAGTGCCTTAGTCCCAGCAGATTTACGTTTGAATTTTCCCTTTTCTGTAGGTGAAAATACTGTGCCCCAAAGGAAAAGGTAGTCCGCCAACATCTCCTCCACCACTCTGTGACTGGCTGAACTAAAACATGGTCCTCAATTACCCACCTTCCACCTTGAATTTGGCAGGAGTTCTCCAGCTGGGAACAAGGTATGTTTGTGGAAAGAAAATTCACTCAAGGTCAGAATATTCTATAAACAGAGCGAAATTTCTCAGCAAGCAAAACAGGCAGCAGCTCAGTATACACACTATGGCTCAGGGCTTTTTTTCAGCGGGAACGCGGTGGAACGGAGTTCCGGAACCTCTTGAAAATGGTCACATGGCTGGTGGCCCCGCCCCCTGATCTCCAGACAGAGGGGAGTTTAGACTGCCCTCCGCACCGCTCGGCGGCACGGAGGGCAATCTCAACTCCCCTCTGTCTGGAGATCAGGGGGCGGGGCCACCAGCCATGTGACCATCTTCTCCGAGGGCAACCCACTGAGTTCCACCACCTCTTTTCCCAGAATAAAAGCCCTGCTACGGCTTCAAATGAGAATCATACAAGTACAGAGCTGGGAGGGACCCCATCCCAGCTCTGTACTACTCCAATGGTCATCTACTCCAATCCCCTGCACAATGCAGGAAATTCACAGCTTCCTCCCCGCACTCCCCCGCTGACCCCCCCTTCCAGTTCCCAAAGTCGTGACCAGCATTACCCTGGGCATATAAGAAGGGCCACAAGACCCTAGTAGCAGCTCATCCCTTCCTGCCTTCCTAATATGCCTAAACTCATACTGGGTCATAAAATCAGCATCCTTGTTAGATGGCCATCTAGCCTCGTCTTAGAAACCTCCAGAGGAGAGCCCAGCCCACCACCTTATGAGGAAGCCTCTTCTACTGGGGAACTATTCTAACTGTCAGGAAGTTCTTCCTAAGGTTGATGCTCAAACTTCTTCAATTTACTGTTGTTTCTGGTTTGAACCTCTGGGGCAACAGAAAACAACTCTGCTCCATCCTCTATGTGACAGCCCTTCAAATTCATGAAGAGGGCTCTCATATCACCTCTGCAGGCTCAACGTCTCCAACCCCTTTAAACTCCTTCAACTTTTCCTCGCCATCTTTGCTGCCCTCCTTTTGGCAAGCTCCAGCTTGTCAACATCCCTCTTAAACTGTGGGGCCCAAAACTGAACACAGACCCCCCCCCCGCCTAAGCGAGGTCTAACCAGAGCAGAGCAGATAACGTGGTGTGATCTGGACACGCTGTTTCTCCCCACCCAGGCTCCAACTCAAAACTCCAGAAATTTCCAGTCTGGAGTTGGCAGCCCTATTCCCTAGCCTTCTGTGGCTGTTTCTTCCCTGCCAACAGTCACAATATAGTTTTATTTATTGGTGGGTGTGGTTTGTGTCACTGCGATTTCCAACATGTCTAGTAGTAACATCAATTTTTGATTCCTTTTAAGCTATCTGGAGCTTTAGCCAGGCTCCCCCTCTTCCTTCCCCCAATTCTTCAAAGACCAGGGCTCATTTTGAGGGGGAACGCACAGGGACGCAGTTCCGGCAGTTCCCCAAAGAGGTCACTTGGCAGGTGGCCCTGCCCACCTGACTCTCGGCCATTTTGGGCCCATTTCGGCATCGATTGGGGCCGAAACAGCCTGGATTGGGCCTCTGACGGGTGGTGGATCACTCTTCCACTCAGCAGCGGCCTGATCTTGATCATTTTGGGCCCCTTTTCAGCCATTTTCAGCCCCTTTTTGCCATTTTGGGCCCAATTTCAGCCCTGAATGATCAGGATTGGGTCCAAAACAGCCAGGATAGGTGATGTCAGGGGGTGTTGCATATGTAAATCAGCTATGCTAATGAACCACTTCTGGTGATGGCAAAGGGCATGGCATATGCTAATGAATTATGCTAATGAATTATGCAAATGAGTTCCTCCAGCTCTTTTTCCATGAAATGACCCCTGTCAAAGACTATATTATCTGTGACCCGCCTGCCCTTCCCATTCCAGCCTGTTCCCTTGTCTGTTCCCTTCTCTCGTTCTACCATCCCCTGCCTCTTCCATACTCCCCCCCCCGCCCCCTCCTAGGCTTTGTAAGACCAGAGGAGCTCAGCCAAGCCAGCTGAAGATGACTCATCTTCACTTTATCCATCATTTGAGGTGGATTTTTTGTTCTGCACATAAAAAAATCCGTTCCAAATGTTCTATAAAGAGGATTGGAAGTGCATTATCCAACATGTGCGGAATCACTCTCTGTGACGTCAAGTCAGCCAGTGACTAGCACCAGAACCTTCACCCCCACTATCACCAAAGAATCCTTTAATGCACTAAATTATAGATTTTTCAACCTACCTTTTCCATGTAAATACCTGTTTATTATACCTGTTCTAGTGAGAAAATATAAAGGAGTACACAAAGTGAGGCTGGGTTTCACTAGAATAGACTGTAATACAAACAACTACATTATGTAAGAACTTCTGGAATGCCTCATGGCTGTCCAGCGAGGGCCTGTTTGGAGAGAGAACAAGGCCCAAAGTCAAATGTGGATTGGAGCCTCAGGCAGCAAAATAACAACTTTTCCTCAGCTGTGGTCTTAGAATCTGCTAGCATCAAATCAAAAATTAAAAAAATGAAATGTACATTAATTACATGGCTACAAGAACTGGGAAGATATTTGGTGCGTGAACTGTGTTTGGAGAATAAGAAAAATAAAACCTCAGTCAAACAACCAGTTTTATTCCTTTTTAATGGCAGATATAATTGTGCTGGCTAAATATTAAAAAGACTCTTATTAAGAAGGGTTATTGTACTGAATCTCTTGGGGATGATTGACCCATCAGACTAAAGATGATGGAAACTGAGCCAATGAGACTGACGTCCTCTCAGTTTGGTTTTCTTTCTTGGAAAATGTCAGAAGAGGAGGGCTGAATGCTGTCCTTGACTCATCTTTCCAAGGGGAGACAAACCAAAGGGTAGAGAGGTCAGGGATTTGCTTAACCTTTTGCTCTTTACTGCCCAGGCCCTATCCTCCGATGCCCAGGATGCTACTCTCAGGGCCTTGGTCTTCATGGCATCTTATTTCCCTCTCCTGATCACACTTTCCATCTTTTCTCTCCATCTTGCACCCGCTGCCATCTGTTACCGTCCTTGGATTAGACAGAGCTAGCTCTCTCTAGCTAGCTCTCTCTCATCTTTCCTATCATCTACGGAGTTCCAACAGTAAAGAACTGGGTTGCATTTGATGTTATCAATGTGGTCCATACACTAAAAAGAAAGATGCAGTCATAGAAACAGGCACGGTTAATTCTCAATAGATTAAATACTATGATTTTACATCTGTCTAAATACAAGACACTGCATTTATAAAAAGTAAACCGAAAATACTCATTTCATGTTTTTAGAAAAACAGATGGGTATAAGTGGGGGTCCTCTGCAAGGATTTGTGGGGTCATCTCATTTTCCTGACCCCCACTATGTCCCCTTTCCTTTCACTGCCCCCCATAGCCTCTCCCCCTTTTCCTGCTTCCTTCTCTCCTTCCCACCCAACTTTGTCTGACCTTGGCCGTTTCCAGACGGCCCCCCGCCTCGCGAAACGTCGCGCGTCGTCGCGCGTCGTTGCGCAGAAAACGCGAAATATCGCGTTTTCTCGCGCGAGTTTTGCGCGACGTCGCGCAAAACTCGCGCGAGAAAACGCGATATTTCGCGTTTTCTGCGCAACGACGCGCGACGACGCGCGACGTTTCGCGAGGCGGGGGGCCGTCTGGAAACGGCCCCTATCTTAAGCCCACCCCGGGCAGCTTCTCCTCCGTGACCCCGCTGTGTGGTGCTTGCTGGCCCAGGCCAAGGTGCATGGAGGGGAACCTGCAGGGACCCGCAAGGGGCACTTCACTTTCCCCTGTATCTCTTTCCCCCCTCGTCTTCCCCTCCTCCTGGCAGCCCCCATACACTCACCTTTCCCTGTTTCCTGCTCTCCTTCAAACACATTAAATAACTTACCTTTTATCTGCCCCTCATCTCCACCATTTACTATTTATTTACTTCACACACACACACACACACACACACACATATACACATATACACACACACACACACACACACACACACACACACACACACACACACACACACACACACTGCTTTTCTCCACAACAGGGACCCAAAGCAGCTTACATTAGTCTCCTTGCCTCCTCATGACACCCCTGAAAGGTAGTTTAGGCTGAGACCGTGAGACTGCGTGGTGATTTGAACCTCAGCCTCCCATAGCCTTCCTCTGAAACTCCAACCACTACACTACACATTTTTGGGGGGTGGGGGTGGTACTGTTGAACATTAGCAAGCAGCTGGAACTGGGCGACTCGTGCAAGTCATGTGAGAGCAAGTTGTCCCATGGTCGCTTCTGGGCCTGTCCCCAATGAGTCCCTGAACCACACACAGGGCCTTTTTGTAGCCTCTTTTCTGCAAGAGGGGGTGGGCTTGCGTGGCCGGCAGGGTGAAGAAAGATGCAAGAACATCGTGCCGGGGGCAAAGCGCACTCCCACATGCTCTGGAGCACCCCCACACGTGCCCGCGTCACACCAGGAATGGCGTCAGTCCTGACACAGCACAGAAGTAATGGGCCATGCCAGGGGTGCACGATGGGGCGCCCTGGCGCATGTGAGTGTGCGCTTTGCCCCCAGCGTGGTGTTCTTGGGTTACAAAATGGCTCTGCAGCCTTTCGTCTGTGTGGTTCAGGGATGGAGAACGGACGGTTCTAAGGTCCATTCACAACTGCTGGATATATAACCTGTGACCACAGACATTTCATAGACCTTGATTTACCTTCACAGTGCATGTTTAAGACTGTATGAACATTATCTTTAAAACACAGGAAGTAATTTCAACATTTATCTAGCCTAGTAAAATAAAGTGATTTACAGTGGGAAATAAAATTTCCTGCATGTTATGGGATCTATATTTATCTCTGCATCTGCATTTTCTGAAGATAATTTCTAGTGCAATAATTCCAAGTTTAATGTTACAAAGTGTTCTGATATTCAGCAATTCTTACATATTTCCATAGTCACTCTGGACCACGAATGGTAGCCTACGCTAACTTTATATGCACACCGGTAGCTGTAGCAAATAAAATTAATATGCAGTATATTAAAAATGTTCTTAGATTTATTAGTAAGGAAATAAAGCATTGAATCTTTATATATTCATATGTATTTGCGAATTGTTTTGTAGAAAAGCAATCTGTCTCTTGAGGAACCTTATGGGAAGCGCATGTATTTCCTGGGATCTCCCACTCCCCAAAGAATGAATGCCCTTGTTTTACCAGGCACAACACCCTTGTACCTGTGCACACAAATGCTTCCTGAGGTCCAGGTAATAACTTGGCCCCCTCATCCCTCTCCTCTTCTTCACAACTAGGGTTGCAAACAACCTGGAAAAAAGAATGACTTGCTCCTTTAACAAAGATTATCAGGTGATATTGTCAATGCCATGAAATAGTAGAGAGCCCAGTAGCACCTTTAAGACTAACCAACTTTATTGTAGCATAAGCTTTAGAGAACCACAGCTCTCTTCATCAGATGCATGAATCTGACGAAGAGAGCTGTAGTTCTTGAAAGCTTATGCTACAAAAAGTTGGTTGGTCGTAAAGTTGCTACTGGACTCTTTACTATTTTGCGACTACAGACTAACACGGCTAACTCCTCTGGATCTAATGCCATGAAGAGCTTCATTGCCACATATCACTTCTATTATTTATTTATTCGTTTGTTATTTATTTATTAACAAGATTTTTACCTTGACTTTCCAAGGCTGCTATTAAAGGGACAAGACATTTTTATCTCGGCAGCCCTATTCACAACAATCAGCACTTTTCCTGACATTTCCTCACATTCCTGACCTAGGTCTGGTTCCTCAGAGCCACAATATATGAATGACTGGTTAATTCACAGAATCATAGAGTTGGAAGGCGCCATACAGACCATCTAGTCCAACCCCCTGCCCAATGCAGGATGAACCTAAAGCATCTCTGACAAGTATTCATCCAGCCTCTTCTTGAAAACTGCCAGTGAAGGGGAGCCCACCACCTCCCTAGGCAGCTGATTCCACCTTTGATCTACTCTAACCGTGAAAAACTTTTTCCTAATATCCAACCGGTACCGTTCTGCATGTAATTTAAGCCCATTGCTTCAAGTCCTATCCTCTGCTGCCCACTGGAACAGCTCCTTGCCCTCCTCCAAATGACAGCCTTTCAAATATTTAAAGAGAGCAATCATGTCCCCCCTCAACCTCCTCTCTTCCAAACTAAACATTCCCAAGGCCCTCAGCCTTTCCTCGTAGGGCTCAGTCTCCAGACCCCTGATCATCCTCATCGCTCTCCTCTGCACCCTCTCGATTTTGGCCACATCCTTTTTGTAGTGAGGCCTCCAGAACTGCACACAATACTCCAGGTGTGGCCTGACCAAAGCAGTATAGAGAGCGGCTATGACCTCCTGCGATTTCGACACTATGGCCCCTTTGATACAACCCAAGATTGAATTAGCCTTTTTTGACACCGCATCACACTGACTACTCATAATTAGTTTACAGACCAGTCTTACTCCAAGATCTCTTTCACATAAACTACTACCCAGAAGTGTATCCCCCATCCTGTATTTGTGCTTCACATTTTTGTGGCCCTGATATAATACTGTGCACTTATCTATGTTGAATTGCATCCTGTTCACAACTGCCCACTTCTCCAGAGTATTCAGATCTTGTTGAATTTGAACTCTATCTTCTTGGGTGTCTGCCACTCCTCCCAATTTGGTATCATCAGCAAATTTAATGAGTAGCCCGTTTACCCCTTCATCCAGATCATTGATAAAGAAACTGACAACTACTGGGCCCAAAACCGAGCCCTGTGGCACCCCACAGGACACCTCCCTCCAATCTGATGAAACGCCATTGACCACCACTCTTTGGGTGCAGTCCTCTAACCAGTTCCCTATCCACCAAACTGTTCTATAGTCCAATCCGCAGTTTTCCAGTTTACCCATTAGAATGTCATGGGGAACCTTATCAAAAGCTTTACTGAAATCCAGGTAAATCACGTTGACAGAGTTCTCACGATCCAGTAAGCTCGTCACTCAATCAAAGAAGGAAACTAGGTTGGTCTGGCAAGATCTGTTAGGAACAAAACCATGCTGACTTCCCCGGATCACTGAGCGGTCCTTCAGATGCTTACAGATCAATCCCTTTAAAATCTGCTCTAATATCATCCCAGCAACAGAAGTCAGACTGACCGGTCTGTAGTTTCCTGGGTCATCCTTATTCCCTTTCTTAAAGATTGGGACAATTGTCAATTCATGACAGTTGGAAGAGGCGCATTAGATGCTTTTCTTCTACAGTTATGTGTTTAAAAAAGTTACAGAGAAGTCCTAAACAAATAGACCTCAATGGAGTTAGACAGGTATAGCTGTATTTAGAATTGCACCATTAGATATCTGAAAACAGGACTGAAAACTGAAAACTGCTGTGTTGTGTCTTCTTCCATCATCAGCATACCTGAGTTGCATGATGTTGCTTTTGGTAGGTTGCAGTGGCTGTGCTGCCTCCCCAGAAAATTCTGTAAGCCGCCCTCAGATACCCAAGTTGCAGCAGGAGGAAGGAACCTGCCTCACTGCACCCACTTTAGACTGCATCTCCTTAACATCAGAGGCAACCTAAAGGATGGCTTCAGGGGGCGAGAATGATCTTGTAGAGAGGGGCCCCAAGACACGAAAGGCTCATAGAGCGGCACGTTTTTCCAAAGTGCCCGAATGTGGACTTCCGACTGAACTTCCATGAAATTGTAAAGCAGCGTTCCGATTGGCTTTTCTTTCTTTCTTTCTTTCTTTCTTTCTTTCTTTCTTTCTTTCTTTCTTTCTTTCTTTCTTTCTTTCTTTCTTTCTTTCTTTCTCTCAGTGACAAAGATATCTTGATTCTGTTCATCTATTATACTTAGCTGTCCAAAGCACCAGCTTGCAGTCCTTTTCAAGCTGTCATGAGCCATCCATATAGAATATTAAAACTTCATAGGTTTTATTAATAAGAGATTCACTGTGCTTGTCCACAGGGTAATGAATTTCTGGAGGAACAGATTAATCCGCAGATTGGGAAACAGGTGGGAAAAGGGCCTCCCTGTCTTTCCAGTCCACTCCCATTATCATCCTATTCTAGGCTCCTAGTTTTAAATGATAGTCGGTCCTTTTTAACCCTATGACTGCATCATCAAGTGATGGCTTCAGGTGAGTTGGAGAAGTGAAGACATGGGGGGAAATCAGAAAACACCCCCACAGTTCCTGTGGGCCTTTTTCCAAATTTTCAAATAGGAACATTGGAAAAATTTGGTGAAGCACCGAAGGGGGAACAAAGACATTATGAAACATTTTCTCTTTTGGAATGAATAAAATGCTTTTTAATAATGTGTAGTATGAAGTTTGTTACGTTAACCTACAGCATTAGATAATGAAAATTCCTACAATTTACTATCAAACACAACTAATTTGTTCTACAATTAATATGCCACAAAGTATACAATGATCATACATCAATGAATAAATCAATGCTATCAATGTTAGAAATTTTAACTCAGTATCCAGATATGCCACTCGCCCCGTGAAGAGCTGTATCACGAGTTGGTTTCTGTTCAGTCACCACACCTTCTCTTCTTGACAATAATATCTGTGATGTTTTCACCTTTTACTCTTTCTTACCTATCAGATGGAAAAACTAAGATGCCCAGACTCATGTAGCATATTATACAGCAGTTTACAGTTTTATCTCCTTAGTATTTGGGTCTCTTTGTAATCTGTCTTGTAGAAAACTGACAGTATAATCCAACACAGGTTTCTAAACCTGCAAGTTTCAATAGAGCTGAAAGGATGTAACTTGTAACTCAGTTTACAACTGTGCTGTGAAGCATTTATACTTTCAATTTTGTAAGTATATCAAACAGCAGAATTTAAATGTTATGTTACAAATGATGCATTTTTATGTTGGTAAAGCAATAAGTTTTTTCCTTAACATTTCTGGGAGTTTTTCTGGGAGGGGGAGGGGGACCCCTAAGATTTTCACCCCCTAAGGGGTAAAAAGGGTAAAAAATAGGGATACAGCTTCCCTGTGTGGTTGGTAGGCTTCTCCTCCTCCCACCCCAACCAACTGCCAACTCAACCACTCATCCCTGAGGTCATTTGCATATGCGGCCTGATTGGTCATCACCACAACATTCTAAAGAGTATGCAGTTGCTGTTGGGAGTCACTGAATGTGTCCTGAGGTAAAAATACACCTCCCAGTCTTCCCTCTAGGGTTGCCAATCTCCCTGTGGGCCTGGCTTTCCTGTGTGGCTGGCACCCTCCCCGTCTCTGATGGGTCAGCTGTGGAACTCTGTGTTCTGAGATAAAAATCAGGTAAAGGAAACTGCAGGCAGTTGAAGAAAGACAGTACAAGACTCCTGAAAAGAGATTTTATATAAAAGTCAGCATGACTACTGAGTTTTTAAATGTTCGTGGGGAGATAGCGCATGACCTTTCTAGGGCCCATTTTGATGTGAACCTCTCACATGAACCTGCCGAAGTGCCCACCACACCATCCCTCCCTCAGTCCAACTCCACCTCACACCTCTCGCAGCCATCACCTCTTACTGCCCCCAAGAAGCCTCCTGGCAGATGTTGTTCAAGATACACCGATGCTAAAGAAGGAAGCAACTTAGAGATGCGGCAAAGAAATATACAAGTCCTGCTCCTGCGGTGCACCAAGCAGCAGTAGCCAAGTACCAGCAAGATCACCCCAAGGTGCAAAAAGCAGCAGTATCTCTCTATGAGCAAAGCCATCCTGGAAGACGAGTAGAGAGGCGCTCACTTCCATGGAAGGTCAAAGCTCACTCAGGCATGGCCTATGATCCTTCGCTACCTTCAAGCTGCCTCTTAACCTCACCCATGCAGAAACACCCCGTTCAGCATCTCAAAACAAACCAACATGGCCCAAGTGCTGTGGAACTGTGAGCTCATTGCTTGGGATGAGAGCATCATGGCGCACAAAGGGTGTTTACAGGCACTGAGCATAACCCTCGAAGATGTCAGGGGCAACGAGAGAGTGATGGGGGGAGTCACCGGGCTGCTGGCTGGAGACTTCTGGCAGACTCTGTCAGAAGTCCCAAGGGGAACTCGAGCTGATGAGGTTACCGTGTGCGTCAAGACATTGTATCTGTGGCCCCTCATCAGGAAACTCTCACTATGAAAGAACATGAGGGTCCACTTGAGAGGCGAGGTGCCCGCTGGGGAATTCTCTGAACTCCTACTGCAAATAGGTGACGGAAAGTATCCCGAATCCAAGGGAAAGGTGACCATCCCTGCAGGCCTGGGCACAGCAGTGATGACCCCGGCAGACCTAAGAGCCACGATATTCCCTGATCTCGTCACTATCACAGAGAAGTCCATGGACTGGCTGTGCAACCGTGCCATTCTGGCCCCCAAGAACGACAAGGCTGCCATCATTAATGAAACACAACTTAACTCTCTCGAAGGGGCAGAAATGGAGTACAGATCTGTGGTCTCAGTGGTGCAAATGGATGACGCGGTCCACTACCCCGTGGAGTTCCTCAACACGCTCAACCCTCCTGGCTTCCCAGTCCACAAGCTTCTCCTCAAAGTGGGGGCTCCAGTGATGCTGCTCCAGAAGCTCAACCCACTCAAACTCTGCAATGGCACCAGACTACGAGTGAAAGCCCTCCACAGGAATGTCATCGAGGCCAAATTGTTTACCGGCAGTGCTCAGGGGTTGAGTCGGTGTTCATATCATGCATACAACTCATACCATCAGAGACTTTTGAGTTCAAGAGACTGCAGTTCCCCCTCAAGGCCTGCTTTGCTATGATGATCAACAAGGCCCAGGGCCAAACACTGAAGGTGACAGCAGGAATTGACTTGAGGGAGGGCTGCTTCTCACACGGGCAGTTCTATGTGGCTTGCTCCAGAGTGCGCTCACCCAGCAGCCTGGTGATCCCAGCACCTGAGGGGGAAACCACCCATGAGGTCTACAAAGAGGTCCTACAGTAGAAAAAACACGGTCGTACATATTTTTCACTTTATTTCTTGCACTACAATCTTTTCCTTTTAAAAATCTCTTTAATAAATGTTACATTTTGAAATTCACTTCATCCGTTTTTGGCATCAACCCGCTTCGCTTTATTCAAACACTCTTGTGATGCTTGGGTACTATGCTATTATACTACAAAACCAACTAACCCCCCCCCCACACACACACACACACAAACCAAAAAATGTTACATACCCATAAATATTATAACTGGATTTAAAGTAGTTAAATACCGTAGCGAAGCGTGGGCATCAAGCTAGTCTCTAATATGGGTGGTCTATCACAGCTCTAATAAAACAAACTGTACCTTCATATTCCCCTCACATCAACTACTTTGTAATCTGTTCAGATATTTATCTGTAAGTCGTCAAGTGTATGCAGTAGAGATACCATCAGACTTGCAAGGAATGCGCACGCATCAGAAATTCCCCCCTGCTCATAAATGCCTTTTTTACTCATCCTGGAAAATTATGCGGCTCTTTGAGACTCTGAATTCCTGCGATGTTTCTGTGCCGGCACAGCCAGCAGCATCCATCATATTAAGCAGCTAGACAGTGTGGAAAAGGGCTCAGGACACGCTGAACTGCTCTGCTCCAAGCTTCGCTGTCTCAGGAAACTGACCAAGTGGGGTTCCTTCCGGAAGCACAGTTCTTCTGTATTAGGGCTGTTAGGTAGAATTCTCTTAATTCCTCTTTGGTGAATTTCTCCCTGAAATCCCCCAATTTGTTTCTATTCCTCTTTTGGGGAATTTAGGTTAGTTCCAAATCAATTCCGCTTTCATGAAGAGAGAGACTTGAGAGATGGGTTCGGATCCGGGCAACCCAGGTGCAGCTCCCAGCTCTGCCCTGGAATCTCACTGGGTGACCCTGGGCCAGTCACAGGCACTCAACCTAACCTGCCTACCTCACAGGGTTGTTGTGAGGACACAATGGCGGAGAGGAGAACAATGTAAATCACTTTGGGTATAAATGAAGTAAAATAAAATAAATCAAATGTAAAGGATGGGATATTTCCAACCCTTCTTCTCACTGCTGACTTCCCCCCCAGCCTTTTAAATCAGTCTCTTCTCCTTCCTTTTGAGGGGTGAAGTTCCAAGAGGGCACAAAAACCTCAAGATAAATGAATGAGAAATTAAAGAAAATTCCTCTTTAGAAAAATGAAAAGAGAATAAAAAGAACCAATTGCTATATTTTAAAAAAGATATTTTTGGAAAAAGAAATCCCACTCCCTGCAACAACCCGTCCTCCAAATAGTTTTTAGCCTTGCAAGAAGGACCCACTTGCTAAGATCTGTCGGCACCAACACAGCTGAAACAAGGAAATTATCTGACCAAAAACAGTTGTGATGTAAAGAAGAAACAAAGGTATAGTCCCTGCCCTTGAGGTGTAACATGAGCCAAAGATCAATCAAACATCGTTCAGCCATACAGGCTTTAAGTGTAGATCTCGCCAATGAACGTTTCTTATGTGGATATGTGTTTCTATCGAAAGCTGTATTTAGTATTTCATTAAAATCTCCCCCAACAAATAATGATATCTAAGACCTACCAAATTATTGAAACATTGATGAAACCTATCTAGATAATCCACATTTGGACTGTATATATTAATCATAACCATAATACGATCAATTTTTCACTACTAAAATAATCAAGTGACTATTTGGGTCTGTTATTCCTTCTTGAACCTGAAAAGAGGCACGTTTATGTATTAATATAGCCACATCCTTAGATTAAGTAGACCTATCTGTAACATATACCTCTCCAACCCACTCCAACCTGCTGACCTGCTCAATTACCGACCAGTTTCCAACCTTCCGTTTTTGGGGAAGGTGATTGAGCGGGCGGCAGAGAAGCAACTGCAGAATTTCCTGAAGGAGACCTCAGCCCTAGACCCCTTCCAGTCTGGTTTCCGCCCGGGACATGGGGTCGAGACATTGTTGGTCGCCCTCACAGACGATCTCCGCAGACATCTGGATCAGGGCGGATCAGCACTGCTGATTTTGCTGGATCTGTCAGCAGCGTTTGATACGGTCGATCACGAACTTTTGACCCACCGCCTTGCCGATGTGGGGATTCAGGGGACAGCACTGCAGTGGCTGGTCTCCTTTCTCCACGATCGGGGACAGAGGGTGGCGCTCGGGGAGAGGGTGTCATCTCGTAGGCCACTGGTTTGTGGTGTGCCACAGGAAGCGATACTCTCTCCATTATTATTTAATATCTATATGCGCCCCCTCGCCCAGCTGGTGCGGAGTTTCGGGCTTGGGTGTCACCAATACGCGGATGACACCCAGCTTTATCTGTTGTTGGACGGGCAGCCTGGATCGGCCCCTGATGCCCTGGAGCGTGCTTTTGAGGCTGTGGCTGGTTGGTTGAGACAAAGTCGGCTGAAATTGAATCCCACGAAGACGGAGGTCCTGTATGTGGGTCGTGGGGAGATGGCTTTGGGACCCCAGCTTCCTACACTTGATGGGGCAGCACTTACACTGGCCCCGAGGGTTAGGAGCCTGGGGGTGATTCTGGATTCCTCCTTGAAGATGGAGGACCAGATCACTGCAGTTGCCAGGTCTTCCTTTTATTATCTTCGGCAGGCCAGGCAGCTTGCCCCTTATTTGTCTCCCCGTGACATGACTACAGTGGTCCAAGCAATGGTCACCTCTAGGTTGGATTACTGTAACGCGCTCTACGCTGGGCTTCCCATGGGCCTGATCCGGCGGTTACAGCTGGTACAGAATGCAGCAGCGCGGGTCATTGCTGGAGCACCGGTGTGGGAGCATATTACACCGGTGCTACGCCAGCTGCATTGGCTGCCAGTGGAGTACCGAATCAGGTTCAAGGTTTTGGTGTTAACCTACAAAGCCCTACACGGACTGGGACCGACGTATCTGAGGGACCGTCTCTCACCATATGAGCCCCGGAGGACTCTCCGCTCTGGCGGAAAACATCTTTTAAGTGTCCCTGGCCCTAGGGAGGCCCACCTGGCATCGACCAGGGCCAGGGCCTTTTCAGTCCTGGCCCCGACCTGGTGGAATGCTCTGTCTTGCGAGACAAGGGCCCGGCAAGATTTGCTTGCATTTCGCCGGGCCTGTAAGACAGAGCTATTCCGCCAGGCATATGGCTAACGCCGGGCAGTGCCCGCCCCCCCCCCCGTGAAGGGGGGGTTAAACCATCACCCCTATGCAAACACAGAGGCATGTATGAACCACTGGGCAGCATGAATTGTTATATTTAATGTTTTTAAATGTTTTTAAATGTATTATTTAATGTTTTTAAATGTTTTTAAACATGTTTGTATTTGTTATCCACCCTGAGCCTGCGAAAGCAGGGAGGGCGGAATATAAATATAATAAATTAAATTAAATTAAATTAAATTACTCTCTACACAATTTTTTTTTATTGTTTGCCATTTTGGTTAATTGTTTGTCATTATGAGTTTCTTGTAAAAAAAAGCCATGTCACCATTAAGATTTTTCAATTTGGAGATAACCTTTTTGCATTTGGTAGCGTCTCTCATGTCCTTAACATTCCATGATATCACATTGAACATAAAATAGTATATCCAAGCAATGAAGTTCTCTTCCCTTATCACTGAATAAATGCAGGCTATCACATATAGAGCTTTATTATAAATAAAATACTTATCAAAAATAGCAAAAAAAGTACATATGGCTAAAAATTACCAATTTAAGCAAGGTAAGTAGGACCATAATTCTGTAAATCAGCTAATAACTGCCCACCACAAGAGTTCTGACCCCCATACCGAAAGTGAAAGAGGAGGAAAAAAGGGGGGGGGGACTTTGATGCCAGAAATCAAAGAAGAGCTGCTGGCCTCGCGTGCCTTGGAGTCACGGCCTGGCTCAGCATCTGCTGCTCTCCCTGTGCTCAGCCTCCCTGCGTCCCTCGCTTCCATCAGGTAAGAAGAGCTTGCCATGCCAGCGGGAGGGGTTGGCAGGGCTGCTCCTTGGGAGTCGGGGGGGGCACGTTCCTGGGGGGTTCTACGGCCGGCCTCGGCACCAGACATTGGTCTTTGTAGTTGTTATAATGGAGGGTATGTGTCATATATGCCTGTCTGCATATCTGCCATGAATGTATTCTGTGTTTTCTACGTCCTCTGAGGGCATGAGAAGTTTCTTATTGATGTTAAGGCAGTAGGTTATCTTGCAAGTATTTACTTTCTCTTTCCCCACTGCCTCCAGCAAGTGTCTTTGAATGTCTGGGAACTGAGATGATTTCATTCTTTGTTCTGTCTAGCCTAAACCTAGCTTCTCCCTTTCAACTGCTCCCCCCCCCCCCGGCTTCTTCGCGCCTAAAGCTTTAACAGTCCTTATCCTGATGGCGGGAACTTTCCCTATAACTAACATCACCAATCCCAGTTACGTCACTTCTGCCAATTCAGCTGTCTGAGCACCTTGAACCTGATGAATCTCTAATAAAGTTACTTCAACCAATACACCTGTGCGTTTGCTGTGGAGAACTGGGGGATTCTACCTGCCAGGGACTGACAGTATGATTTTCTATTGATTGAGTGGATATTAAGAATGCTAAACAGTTATATTGTAATAATATAAGCAGAGACTCCGTGACTGTATTACTTGTGCACAATACCCAGTAAGCTAACTAGACGCTCCGGACTTCTTGTGCGCTCCTGGATCAGAACCAGGCCTGAGCAGAAGCATCCAGGGCAATGTGTTCTTGTTTTGTCAGGTTGAGGGCAGTTTCCTTTGCAAGAGAAGAACGGTGCAAAGTAGGAACTGAGCCATCCTGCCCTCTCTTTATCAGCTGTTAAGATTCCACTTTCCTCTCCCCACAGTGGGCTTCCTGCTTCCTTGTTCTTTTTCTTGCTCTGAACATAACCAAAGGCCTCTTTTTCGCTTTGTTCAGTACCTCTCACTAGCCAAAGGCCCTACTGAGCTTTTGCTTTCCTAACAATCCCGCTACAAGCACTGGCTCTTTGCTTATATTTATCCTTGGTTACATGTAGGGTCCCCAGCAGCCTCCTGGTGGCTTGCACCCCCTGCCCACCGATCACCAGATGCCATTGGGAGGTGGTAAGCCACCCACCATCGTCCACCAACGCCAGGCAACCCAGGATATTGCACAGGGTGTGTCCTCCTGGCTGGAGCCACAATGTCACATCCGCAATGTCATCACACTGCTCATGGGAGTGCTCCCGCACTTTGGGCCAGGCCGATTTCAGATTCTTAAAGAATCTGCCCTGAGCAAAGAAAGGAAAGAATTTCCTTGAGTATCGCACACACACACACACACACACACACACACACACACACCCTGCAATGGTTTCCCAGGAGACCTGGCAACCCTTCTTATATGGCCTTCTTTTTAAATCCTCTGATCTTAAGATAGTAAAGAGTCCAGTAGCACCTTTAAGTCCAACCAACTTTACTGTCGCATAAGCTTTCGAGAACCACAGCTCTCTTTGTCAGATGCATCTGATTAAGAGAGCTGTGGTTCTCGAAAGCTTATGCTACAGTAGAGTTGGTTAGTTTTAAAGGTGCTACTGGACTCTACTATTTTGCCACTACAGACTAACACAGCTAACTTCTCTGGATCTCAGATCTTAAGAAAACTGGGCCGTTTCCACATGGCTTACCTTTGCTCGTAACGACCTGTAAGATAGTGCAAAAAACGTGGAAGATCACATTTTCTTGCGCGAGAAAACACGATCTTCCACGTTTTTTGCACAATCTTACAGGTCGTTACGAGCAAAGGTAAGCCGTGTGGAAACGGCCCTGTTTATGGAGCCACCCTGTCTTCTTTAGGTTCCTCCCATTTTTGATCTATTTGGAATTGTCTATGATTCTACCTTCGAGAAGAGATGCTCCCTTGTCCTCACCCCCAGCCCTCCTACTGCTTCCCTGGCTTGGCCTGGCAACCTTGAAAGAAGCGGTGAATTTGGTGTGTGATAACAACATCCAGAACTCCCAGCAGTCACTAAACCATTCATCTTTTTTTGAATGCTTATTCCTACTGAGATGTTCAGAACGGATCCAATTAGTGTAAGACAGGAATAAATCCCTGATGCTATTCTTGAAGGTATCCTAAGCTAATACATGCCTATCTAGTTTATCTTGAAATTGATCAGGATTTTACTTTTTATCCTCATTTTTTTTTGTTGTGTGATTGGTTTGTCACGTTATTTTCCCTCTATTTTCCAATGCAAATTTTTAAAGAAACACAATTCCTTTCAAATGCCTATATCTGAACCATATCAAAATACTGTATTTTGTTCTAGCCCCGATTGCAGCAGTATGCGGGTGATCCAAAGATCATAAATACTATAGAATTAAGTAACCTGTTAGCTTCCATACGACCCACACAATTGTAGAAGTATTTCATTCAGCGTATCTCAAATCCATAGAGTATTTAGAGAGATTACATACTTCCATTATTAAACTTCCCTTTCCTAATGCTTTTTTTTTAATCAATCAAGATTTAGTAACAGAAGATTTTTTGAACAAATTACTTTTTAATTCAGCCCAGACTTATACTCCTGCAGGGATCTGGAAAAACATCAGGATCATTAACCTTAATAATTCCTGTAATCGGGCTTCTCTCCGGGGATGAGCAGAGCAGTCCAATGATGGAGTGCATTGCCCTTTAAACTCCACACTCCTGCAGGGCTGCTGCCTTTGCAGCACGTGAACGCAAATCGCATGAATATTAGCAGGAGTTACGGATTTTAGTGGGGAACTGGTTTGATAGCATGCATTGAAACACAACTGCTGGAATGAACAGAAGTATGACTCGGAGCCAAGCTACACGTGACGAATGACACTTGAATGGCAAGTGCACAGACTCGTGTGTATTCCTCCCTGTTCGCTTGCCATGCACTTGCCCTCCACTCGATCATGTAATGGAGCGCAAGTGAATGGCAAGTGAACAGGGAGGAATACACGTGAGTCTGTTCACTTGCCAGGCATGTGTCATTCATCACTTGTAGTTTGGCTCTCAGTCCCTGATGCGACCATTTTCCTCTTGCCAAACCTGAAAACCAATCTAAAAGGGCACCTACCAAGACTGAGGGGGATATATATATAAAATCATGTTAGAAATTCTGATGTCATACTGGAAATGAGGTAGGCTGGTAGCTGAATACAGATTTTAGTGGCCTACAGTGTCATGCTAAACTGAGTTATACCCTTCTAATCCCAATGGGTTTAGAAGGTTATAATTCTGCTCAGGAAGACATTGTTACCCGAGTAACTTCCAAATGGGGTTCTTGGGCGCTGTAGGGTTACTTAGAAGCTTATCATTGGTTTGTCAATGAGACACTCAGAAGTAGAGGAAAAGCTGCATGAAAAGACAGCAGCCACCACTTGTGATGTTCTCCACCAACGTGCAGTCACAGAAGAATATTGAGTGTTTTTTTGTTGATGCAGTCTCAGCTTTGTAGGCAGCAGTGAGGACCAAGGATGGACAAGCATTCCAAGAAACAAAGCCCTCCCAGATATCCTAGGCCACTTTCACACGTCTTACTGGCCGTGCCAAATCGCTGCCAAACACTCATTTTGTAATGTAGAAGACACCTCCGGAACAGCCGGTAAGATGTGTGAAAACGGCCCGAGACTCTTTTGCAACACACTATGGTTCTTTGTAAAATGTTTCCTTAGTACCTGTCAATAAAGAAAGGTTTGCTCAAAATATAAAGTTTGAAAACCACTTGCTTCCACAAAGCTCTCGCTACATTCACCGACAGCGTATGCAGAAATATGAGGGAATTGTATTTGATCTTATTTGTTGACTTTTTTTTCATTTGTGCCAAGAAAAAAAATCCCACTGTCATTTGTAAACTTTTATTATGAAAAGTTGAACCTACAATCTGTGCTCAGGCCAACAAAGCAGCCCCTGAATTGCTAAATAAGTGCCGTGTTAAATATCGATTGTGAAGTTGCGATGAATAGGAATAATATCACAGTGTCATATTTGATAAAGAATAAAACACAAGGAAGAGCAATTAAAATTGTATCCTTGAGGTATCATAAATGTCACACTACTCAAGCTGCAGAGCTGGTGCTTTAGTTTTCCAGTTGCTAACAATTTGATCCATTTTAGGAGATAATGTGTGAAAATTAACAAATGACAGCATTATCCCATGAGATGGTGCTAACCAGATTGTTGTCCAACCGTTAGACCTAAATTGAAATTAGTCACACAATTCTCAATTGTTAAAGAAATATGGGAACACATTACAGAGTTCAATAACAAAGGTTACCAAAGAGCCGCCTTAACAAATGAAGGGCTGTGTACGAAACCACAGCATCATAAGTCACAGCACGTTTCTGCAGCCAGAGGGGCTCGCATCTGCAGAAAACGCTCCACCCCGTTGTGCCTGTAGTTTTAAAACCTTGACATTGGTGGCGGGGTCTGCAGAGCTGACAGGTTAATCAGGAACTCCCAACCACAGCCACAAATACAGGCACAAATCACGCTATCAGTTTTAAAGGGCAAATTAAAATAAAGGCACAGCTTTTAGATAATCAGGCAAATCCAATTTCATCCCAAGCGCAGGAGCCTACAACAATGTTCTGCTCTCCATCTTCTCCCCCTCCTAAGTTTGGTCCGTGTCAATTCTCTGTCACACTTCCAAAATCTCAGCAAGCTGTCATGACCTTCTCCACCATCCAAGAAACTCCATTCCCCCCCCTACTCTGAATTTCCAGGGCGGGGGGGAGCAGTACTGATTCATCTAATAATGAATATGATCTCTCCGGCATGTATAGGCCCCCCCACTCAACAGCTTCACTGAAACAACGTGAATTCACAACAAAGACCTCGCTGCCAAACAGTCATTTTGGCTTGGCAGTCCATGTCAAACTGATGTCGAAGACACCTCAGGAACGCAGAGAAAGGACCTTAAAAGAGATGGCGGCACGTTCAGCTGGGTGTTACCGACACACGCACAACTCTAAGCATACTTTACGTTGCGCTGTTATTTATTAATTTGAGTATCTTTTTCCACAAAGGGCATTCAAAGTGACTAAAAACTTGAACAAACAAATCTGGGAACAGCCCGCCAAGAACATTTGAAACCATTACAAGGGATTAAACGTATCCTCTTATCAGTATTGTTCTAAGTAACTCAACTTATTTTGAGTGTGAATTGAATCATTTCAAAAGTGAACACAGAGTCAACTATAATGCTACATATACTAGCACTCTGTCTTGAACTCGCTGCCAAAAACTGGGTTGGATCCTACCAGCTTTTCCACTGGCAAAGGAGGAGGGGGTGGGTGGTCTCATACGATGCTCCTCCGGACTTCCGCCCCTACCCCACACAGCCTTTTGTTCCACAATCCCTGACGTAGCCTTTTCAAGGGGGGAGTCAAGAAAGACCCCTCTTCTCCTCCTTCTCTAGTATAAAATTGGGAGGATCCAATCCACTGTACGCTACATTTTTGTTATTTGCTTACCTTAGAGATATGTTACAAGAATTGCAACCAGAAACTGCCTAGGAGCTGTTGCCACCAAAAAAGTACATTTAAGCCCACTTTCTCAAAACTCTGGCAGCACACTTTGATCCATTTCATGTAAAGATTCTCTCTATTCAGGAGGATTCCAAAAAGAAGGATTTACTAACCTCATTTATGAACGTTTGTGCTCCCTTCGGACTCAGAAGTAAGATCGCTCTCCTCAACGTATCTCGATAGCGATTCAACTCTTCTGTTTTCATCGTTGTAAAAAGGCTGGCAAAAACCCTGCTGATATTTCTGTCCACTTTTTGTAAAGATACGTCAAGTCCCAGCTTTGAAGCCTGGTCCAAGAATCCTTGCAAACCACGGATATCTGCCGAAGAGAAACAAAAATACACATTTGATCTTTTAAAGATAGGAGTGCAGCCCTAAGCCAAGAGAAGTCAGCAGCCATGCCAAGGATTCAAAAACCGAACTAAATGGGCCCGTGGCATTTTACACTTGTTTCTTTGAATAGTTGTTTCACAGTCACAAACTTCCCTGAAACTGCCTTCCCGTAGAGGGATGCTAGACATTCTAGTGCCTAAGACTGAAAATCAAAATGGTGCCCCTATGGTAGAAAAATAACAAGCGGACCTAAATAAAATGCCATTTGACTGCCCTTTCCCTCCACCCAATCTCTTGTCTGAGGTAGGCCAGGTCTCTGCACTTTATCTGATGGTGGTTGCTGTCTGGTGTAGGTGGAAGCCAAGGGTCTCTGAGAAAAACAAGCTGAAAGCCAGTTTAGACTCCTAGATGTGGCTGCACTGTTCTTTGAATCCTGGCCAATATCTTGTTAAGTTTGGCATCACTGAAATTGTAGGCAGAGGGAACCTTTCTTGGCTGCACGCTTTCCAAAGTTAATGTAATACCAGTGAAACTTCCCTGTGCACAGAACAGCAGAGGCACCATGCTCTTTACTTATGTTTCCTGGAGATAAGTACAACACTTACACAGAAGCATTTCAACATAATTCACAGTGAATCCCACTGAGGTCAGTATGCAAACTGGTTTTCAGAACTACATCTTGACTGAATGATAAGGTCTAATTTCACTGAATTATTCTCTGCCTTACGTATGAAAATATTTTTTTTTATAATTGTAGTTAAAACTGCATCACAGCAGAATGGAACCCTGCTGTTAGAGCCACTGTAGGAAGTTCTCGTCGGAAAAGGGCCTTAATGAAAGCAGATATGACACTTCTGGGCAGCTGGGTAGCTGTGTTGGTCTGCTGTAGAATAGTAGGATTTGGGTCCAGTGGCAACAAGATATTAAGGCTGTGAGCTTTTGAGAGTCCGAGCTCCCTGCCTGTGTCTGCTGTCGGCTGTTCTTCAGACCCCCCTGCCCTGTTGTTCTGGGGAATGGAGGCCGATCTGCACCTTCCCTGAATACAGCTGTGGCTTTTTGAGACTTCCTTGCTGTCGTGAGGTGGTGAATCTCTTGGTACAATGAAAAGAGCTCACAAAAGTTAGATTTTATCCTTTCGCCAAACGTCACCAGCTCCAGATAAGATTGTATAATTTCATCTTTTCCCCAAATAATACCCAGGTTTCTGGAAAGCTGTATCCGGAACTGAGTGATGGTACCAAAATGGCCCCCCAGAGCTATTTCTTTATGCTCTCATCATAACTTTTGAAGTTCCTTTTTCTACCACAGACTGGTTTAAATGAAATAAATGTTCACACAATTAGGTTGCGGCTTAAACTTTTGAAGGCAAGCTACATCTCATTTATCTATCGGAGGGATACTTCTAAATGGTTGTTGTGGGTTTTCCGGGCTGTATTGCCGTGGTCTTGGCATTGTAGTTGAGCTGTAGTGGGGTTGAGCTGAGTCATCCTGTAACATAGCCTAACGCAAACAGGGCACAGTATCTTATTCCAGGACACCAAAATACTGGACAAAACTTCCAACTACTTTGTCAGACTGCACAGGGAAGCCATTGAAATTCACAAGCATAAGCAAAACTTCAACAGGAAAGAAGAAACCTTAAGAATGAACAGAGCATGGTTTCCAGTTCTGAAAAACACCAGGCTAACAAAACATTCTATCCCCGACAATAGCCCTGCAGAGAAGATTAGCACATCAAGCACCAATCCATATGCAAAAGAACCTCCTCAGGATACAGTGAAGCCTCCCGCCATTAGCATTCCACACCCTGGGAAACTCTCACAGGATGACTCAGCTCAACCCCACCCCTCCTGAGTAGATACAAATGACCTACATCTTTTCCACACTGTGACACTGAGAGATCTCTGTCTTTTGGTGCTACACCTCTGAAGATGCCAGCCACAGCTGCTGGCGAAACGTCAGGAACTACAATGCCAAGACCACGGCAATACAGCCTGGAAAACCCACAACAACCATCGTTCTCTGGCCATGAAAGCCTTCGACAATACATAGATACTTCTAAAGTTTCTGTGTTCTCAGAACCACTATACAAAGTAGCTTTCCAATGTTCCCATTTGACAGAATTGATCGAAGCAACAATTAATAGCAAAAGGCTATCCAAGGAGACCAGGTTTATGAATCTGGGGTTCCTGGGCGCCAAAAAGCTCTTTGCACAGGACCACACGGGCTCTTCCTTTCCTACTGGCACTTTGTCTCTTTTCCAAGGAGCTCAGCATATGGGCTCTTCCTTTCCTCCTCTCCCATTTTATCTTTCTAGGCTAAAAGATGGCAACTGATTCATGGTCAGAGTTTCACTGACAAGAACGATCCTTTTGATCCTAATGTTTGGAATGTTGGAAACTTTAGTCTTGAAAAGCCCAATTAATTGGAAGAAGGTGAAAAGAAAAAAAATATATTATGCAGTTGTTCTACATGCCAGAGCAGGAAAAAAAGCCCTGGCTATTTTCATAACTACTGTTTATTGTACACATTGAAATAATAATCACAGTGACAGGGATGCCGTTTGCCGTCTCAAAGGTTTTATAGATGCTGCCACCTCGAGTGTGTCTTTTGCAAGCTCAAGTTCATTCAACTAGTACTCCTCCTTGCTACCTTTATTGCTTTATGGATCTGTGATACCTGAAGCACAACAGCAAAACTCTTTTTTAAGCGCCATCTATTCCTTCATATTAATGCAGAACTAAACCAACTCAGAGACAATCCCCCTTTTGGGTTGACTAACAATGTCACACTTTGCCAGCATCTAAAAATATCTTCCAAAAAAAAGGAATATTGTTTGCAAAGGATGATGAATGAAGACGCTGTTGTTTGGGGATAAGTTATCCACCACCACCATGGTTTCTGGTACTGCACTGAGCAACCGGATAGCAAAGCATTTGCATTAGAAGTATGCATCATATCTCTCAGAAAAGGCAGTAGTTGTTGAGACTATGGTGTTTGTGGAGTGTGTGTATGTGTTTTGTGTTGCAATTTAACCATACTTAGCTGAAAGTCCAAGAAAGACAACATTTCAGAATAACAAAAATGCCACATAACATAAGGAAACGGTGTTTTGTTTTGTTTTTTTACAAAGTGGAAAGGAATGCATTTATAGAAAGGCAGCGCACAGTATGATAGATGTCCAAGAGGGACAGAGCACTTCATCTTCTATGGACTTCATATCAGTATGGTTTGATCCACCCAGTCTTAGGGGTGTATGTCTGGTTTTGCCCTCACTCTATTCTCAAGTTCTGAATTTGACATTTTTAACATAGGAGCAGAGGGTCACCGCTCACTTATATGGGAAAAAGAAATTAGAGCTGTACTTGAGGACAGAAATGAGACGGGAAATAAAAATGTGCTCCCTTTCCAGGTGAGCCCGGCCACCAGGAATCAAGATCACCCTACCCTGAGTTCCATTTCTTGAGTGGAATAACGGGAATAAGCGGCAGATTTGATGAGAACTCACTTGGACGATTCACACCCACTAATATGGGGAGGGGGGAAACAGAGTTTAAGTATATGCTACATTTATATCTAGTTGAGGTGTTAGTGCCATATGCTTGCCTCTCATCTCCAATTCACAGGGGCAGAATCGTGTATATATGCCTACTTAAAACATGTATAAGCAGGCATGTATTTGTCTTATAAGAAGTCATAACCTACATGGCTAGCTGAAGACTCTGATATTTCCGGTAGCTGCCTTGACACTGAGAATAATCTCCACAACCAGAATATTAGGACCACTGTCTGAGACCTGACAAAACCATGGCACACATCTATCCAGCAGATACTTGAACACTGCCATTGTATTAGTTTGTTTTCGCAACAGGCCTTGTAGCAATCCTGTCCAAAGACCCACTTGTTCTCCAGGGATGTGAACTACTCCTTACAATTTAAGCCTTACACAAATCCAAGTGATGGCCAGCTAACCAGAGCCTCTTGAACTCCACCGGCTAGGAGACAGTGAGCCTCAGACCGGTGGCCGCGGATAACAGCGTAAGCTTAGACAGGTGTTTTACTTTGGCTATGTCAGGTTGCAGAAGGAAACTTAGTGAACTTTAGTGGAACTTTAGTGAAATAATCAAGAACTCTGTTAAGGGCCTGTCAAATCTTACTTTCTGTGTACAGATTCTACGACCATGATCTCTGTGAGTTAAAGAGTAGTAAGCCTGCTAGCTGTGGTAAAAAGATTATAGTTTAACCTTGAATGCTGAGGATCTCTGTCTGGAGAAAAAGGGATAAAATATCCCCTCAGTGGGGGATATTTCACCCCTCTCCGGCCGTGAAAGCCTTCGGCAATATATCCCCTCAGCGTTTACAAATTCAAAAGTCTATACATTTAAAAATTTCACTTCCAACATTGAGTCTGTGTAGAAACTTTTAAATTTGTAGACTTTTGAATGTATTACATTTAGATATTATCAAGACTGTATGAATACACTTTCTGTAGGACTGTAGGAATGTTTGATATATTCATGATCATTTTGGTTTGATCATATACCATTACAATATATAGAAATACTTTCTAGTTTCCCGGGTGGGTTTCCACTTCTTTTGCTTGTTCAGTAAAAATAGCTGTGCAAAGGAATATACTTACCTCACAATTAAATGCCGTATTATTCTTTTAGGGTCACAAGTAAGAACGCTTTTGGGAACACAATGCTTACATGCTACAGAGCAGTTAAATAAAGTTTTTGTCTTCCCTTTTTCCTGATTGTGGGTGGCTGAAGGAGAAGCCAGATTAGGATAAATCCAGAGGACCGCACAGGTCTCCCTCTCTTCCCCCCCCCCCCACCGCCTCCTGTCCCCATTGCCACCATAGCCTACCATTGCTAGAAAGAAGGAGGTGTGCTCAGTGGCAGGGCACCCGTCACCATCCTTCCAGAGGTAGCACACCCCTGGACACAGCAGACCGCCTGTGGGGTAGGGATAAAGTGTGGAATGCGGGAGACCCAAGTTCAAATCCCCAGGGCTGCTATCAAGCTTGCTGAGGGACCTTGGGCCGATCACACCTTCTAGGCCTAACCCTGTCCCACAGGAAGGGAGAACCATGAATGCCATACCCTGAACTCCTGGGAGGAAGGGCAGGATAGGATAGATACGACTGCACGTCATTTTCTTATCCTTTTTATGCGATTCCATTTGTCTTAACGCTATCTCGTGTCTCTCCTGCCATCTCTGCAAGAACTCTCCGGTCGGACTGTTCCATTCAAGGCATGCAGATTCCAATTCATAACAGGACATTCGATGTACAGTGGTCGGATAAATGTTTACCTTCATACCATTTGTAATATTTATCCGTATATAATGCTACCTTTTTGGGCCCCAGTCTTCTGGGAAAGGCATTTCCCATACACTGTCCTTGGTGGAATCAACAGCCTGGATCAATCTTGCTCAGCAGCACACATTAGATGCTGCTTGTCTCTCCCCCACCCCCCTTCACTGCCTCTGTATTTGCCTTTCCCTATTATATGTTACCACTTTATCTTATTGGCATTTATTGTTAATCCAAGTGGACAACACCAATTTTCCAAGCTACTGAAGGGTATCACCGTGCCTGCCAGTTGTGTGATGCGATCTGCCTAAACTAAGGCGCTTAACTTTAGATCACTGTGATTTCCCACACATCTAACATTAAGAGCATGCTGATAAAAAAGCCCAAATTATTCCTTTTACAATGGTCAAGATTTTCCCGCAATTAGCAACTGAGCCCCACAAATTCTCATTGGACATTATGAAAAATGTCTCTGTTGTTACTTAGCACTGTTTCTTTCATGCTAAATTCACATTCTAATCCCATAGTTCTTACTCTTTCATCCACTACCATCCACCAAGTACACATCATCTTTGAACATCCTCCAACATCTAAGTAAAAGAATCCGGATGTGAATACAGACAAGGCAAATTTATTCATATTGATATGTTTATGATTGCTAATATGAATATTGCTAAGGCTGTGAGCTATCGCAATAAAGTGTATGATGATGAAAATGAATACAATACACAAATTACAGCCTGTGTGACTGAGGGGCTGCTACGGCAAGAGGCCTCCCTCTGGAAGCTCTCGTTGCCTGCCATCACTCCAAGAAGTGGTGAGAGAATTTTTTTTTTAATGTTGGTGCAATCTGTGCACCAACATGACATCTGGGGGGGAAATCAAAAGTGATGTCAGGTAGCTCTAGGAATTGACAAAAACTCTATGGTAAAACCACTGAGGTTCCAGCTATTCCTAGAGCTGCCCAACATCACTTCTAGGTTTTCCCAGAAGTAACATCAAGGTGCAGACAATATGGTTGCCCCATGTCTTCACCCCTGAAGCTCCCACTGGTTTCCATGCATGGCCTCACAGCCCTAGCCATTGACCATCTGTCAACTCCTTAATGTTCTATCTGATGTTTTAAAATACAGCTTTCTCCTTTGAGCAGTAAGAAGCCTTTGCAAGTGAAGAGAAGGGGCTAAAATACCAAATGTTCCCAAATTACTTTTGCCCCTCAAAGTTTTGAATACCTCCTCCCCAGTATTTGTAGATTGTTCACTGGAGGGTGGAGTATAAGACTATTGATAAGAATCATTGTTTTAATTCCATAAAATGTTGAGTGACGTTTTTGGCCTTAAAACTTGCTATTCTTGATTACTACTAGTTTCTTCAAGCTTCTCTCAAATTGGTCATTCTTAACTGCTGACAAATTGTTTTTCCTATGACCTCCCCCAACACACACACTCATAGACTGACAGTAAGCACCTTATATACTAATAGCCATGCATCCCCCCTCCCCACGGATACTTGGATATTTTTCTCCAAACTTGGGGGACCCCCGAGGCTTGCAGAAAAATCTGAAAATGGAAAGGAGGGGTGGGGATTCTGAGGACAATTAACTGTTCTAAGCAGGCATCAAGGGTGGGGCAGAAAACACAGAACATAGATGGATACAGTCGGGGTCTTTCACCATGGTTCCCTTCTGTAAGAGTACTCTCACATTCAGTTGTGTCCATAAAGTGCTATAAAGTCACAGCCAACGTATGACGTGTAACAAGTGAAGGACTTTTATGCTGGCCCTTGTTGCAGGTTACAGAGGGATACATATGAGAGGGACAGAGAGATAGAGAGGTCAGGACTAGACATGGGCACTAAGAGAAAAAAAACTGAACATGGTGTTCGTTGTTCGTTGCCATCCACGAACAACGAACATTGACGAGCATGACCTGATCACGAACATGTTCGTTGTTCGTAGTTTGTGGGGGCCAGCAGGCTCTCCTCCGGCCATCAAGATCCCTACCACACCACTCCCAGAAACCCTACCTGAGCAGGCAGCAGGAAATGTTCCAATAATAAATAATAGCTTGGCCTCAGAGCCTGGCAGCAGCTCTGGAACCTGAAGGGGTAGATCCCTACTGCACCACTCCCAGAAGCCTTACCTGAGCAGGCAGCAGGAAAGGTACCAGTAATAAATAATAGCTTGGCCCAGAGCCCGGCCGCAGCCCTGAAACTTGAAGAGGTAGATCCCTATCCCACCACACACAGAGAAAATTCAAGCTCCAATGCACTCTCCCTGTCTCTCTCTCAAAATGCCAACAGCAACTGTCTTTCCCTCACTGTCTGCAAAACCAGAGCTGGGAGCCCCCCTCCCCCCTGCTCTTTGCTTCCTTGTAACAAATTTGTAGCTCCACACTTGAAAGGAAGACCTGTCTATCAAGCTAAATTGGGCTTAGATTGGGGTTTCCAGGGCAAGAGCAGGAGTTCAGACAATCCCTTCCTGAGTTTCCAAGGGAATTGATTGCAGGTGCCAGATTGTCTGGCTTGATGAACAGCAACGAACAGCAATGAACAAAGCTTACAAGGACCACCTGTCCATTTAGAATGGGGCCTCACGAATAGCTTGTTCGCGAACAGCAGATTGGGCTGATGGTGGCTTTTTTTAGTTCGTATTGCTGTTCGTGCCCATCTCTAGTCAGGACATGTGCACCCCACCTTTCTGTTCCGCTGATGCCATCCCTTTGATCTGCAGATTGCTACTCTCAGGGAACTTCCTTCCTTCTTTCCATCTTCTGCCTCCCCCCTGCCTGAGTCCACCCATCCACACACACACAGCATCCAACTTGCTTCCTGCATCCACCGGCATCCTCGCTTAGATGGATTAGACGAGATTCTCTCTCTTCTCTTTTCTATCTTGAGTGGAGTTCCTAAATGAAACGACTTTTATTTCCTTTACTAAAGTAAACAGGCTCCATGTTAGGCCATCATCTCATTAGCACACATTCACATGCTGAATTGTGCTCCATAAGCTGCTCTGCTTACATCACAACCCCTGCTGAGGTTTTCAAGGCAAGAGAGGAACGAAGAAAGTTTGCCCTCCTCTGCCTTGCCTCACAGCCATGGTCTTCCTTGGTGGTTTCTCCCAGAATGGCAAGAGATCCCCAGGCTACAGAGATCTGCTTCACAGGAGGAAATGACAGCTTCAGAAGGCAGACCCTCCGGCATGCTGCTCCCTCTCCTCCCTAAAATCTACACTCCCCAAGTACTGCCCCCAAATCTCCAGGAAATTCCCGAGCCAGAGTTGGCAAGGCTCCCGCTCTGAAATGCGTCTCCAGTCCAGACTAGGCTGCTCACTGCTGAGAAATGTTCTCAGGAGGAGGCACTGCCAGCCTGCCAGTAGTCCGAAAGGCTGCCCACCCACCCACCCTACTGAGCATTTGCCAATTCTCAAACCCAAATACCCGGCAGGCAAAAGCTTAACCACAGATCCCGTTTCTTCTAAAACACACACACACACACACACCTTGCATGGCCACACTCCTTTTGTCTACTGTCCTCAGTTTGTTTTGTACTTTTGGAGGGCTGCCTTTCTAAAAACATGTCTGATGTTTGAACTTCTCACCCATTTCTTAAAAAAATTATTTATTCTGCTTCTTCCTGGAGGACTTCAGAGTCTTTCTGGTCCTCTCAAAGAACTCCTTTTTTGCAGGCATTATTGATTTTATTTATACTTCCCTGACCTTGCCCTTCTATCTTCCCAACGGCTTCTAATAAGGGCCTCTGTTTTGTTACACAGCAGTTTTTTTACAGGCTGCATGTGAAAGCTTTAAAGGACATTAACGCTGTCATCGCATGATAACAGGATTTGACATATCTGCAAGTCACTCTGAATCTGATCACAGAACCAGAAGCAGACAGCCAGTGATGTTATACACCCAGGCTGCTGTTGCTAGCAGAGTAGGAACACTTGGACATTAATTATATTAACTGGATTACATGCCATCTAGTCTTAGTAGAAGAGCAGGCAAAACACATAGGAAGAAAAGACATCACATTTCAACTGAGGTGCATTTCATAAGCTTCTATGATTCCAATACAACCATAACTCTATGAGGGCCAAACAAAAAATCAGCCACCAAAGGTTTGTCCAGACGGGGTTTTTCCATTACGGGCAGCAGAAGGTTTTTTTATTTCCCCAGCACTTTTATTCTGACTTTTATCCAGCCTGATAAATACTTGCTCACTGATATGTGACTTTTTAGTGGGTCTTAACAATTTTTAATTTCCATCCTGGGAGAAAGCTACGATCATTTCTATTCTCAGAAAAGTCTATCAAAGAAACAAAGGAATTGGGGCACCAGCCCAACATGGATATTTTTAGTACAAAAACTAAATACTGGCTAGAGCCGTGGGACTGAGATCAGAGCAAAAGAAAGATTTTCAATTTAACCTCCAGATTATAATGTTTTACATTGTGTGCTCACAAAATCCTGCCACATACACAAAGTTGGTTTTGCCAAGTTATATTTTGTATATCGCCTGAGGTTTTTTCTTTGGTGTGAGTGTAACAAGAGTTTGCTTCTCTAGAATGAATCCTAGGGATTATCTTAATTGCTTAATTGCTTTACAGAATGTTAACAATTAATGTTAATTGCTTTACAAAAGTTTTTGAATGGTGCTTCATAGGGGTGTGCATAGCAGAAAAACTAGCTGAAAATACACCCAGAAATCACTGCTTTATTTTGTTAAAGCAGCTTCCAAAAATCTAAGCCAAACCTGGGAAAATAAATTGTACCAAGTCCCTCCCACCAAAGAGTGTGTGTTTCGTTTCGTACCTTCTAGCAGCAAGCAGGCACTGGGCTCACTGCACAGCAGAACAGCTCGTTTTCATGAACAGCATTCACCAATTATATCCCAAGGGGAGGGAGCCCTTACGTTGTTAACTAACTCCATGGGCGTGAAGGGGGAACAAGACCAATGCGTATGAGTGCATAACCCCACCCTCCACTCCGTAGCTGTCCAGGAAACGGCATTCGCTTCCTACATGCCAATTGGATCCTCACAAGGAGCGACCCCCTCCGCTCCTATCAGCTTTGGAAACATTTGGAACAAAGACTTCAATCATAGGCTGCAATTCGAAAGACACTTCCTTGGGAATAAGCACTATTGAATAACATGGGACTTATATCTGAGTAGACCTGTTTAGGATTGCTTCCATAGTCTTTTGGGGCTTTCTCTTTTTCTGAGTCAAATGGCAAACATGTACCTACGCCATCCCTTCAAAAACAATCCTGCCTGCCCCCACAGCAAGAGGAAAACGTATGGGGAAAACACAGGTCTCCCTAGGGGTGGAGGGGTGGCAATCCAGCCAATTGTTCCGCCTGCCTGCACTTGGGCGATGTAGGGGATGGGCAGCAAGAACGCCCCATTTTGCAGCGGAATGCTGAGCACCAAAAGGAAGGATCTGGATTCGCCTCTCATTGCAGGAACAGATCTGCAAAGCACAAGGAAACACAGCGGCAACAGGCAACAGCAGAATGCAAAGGGAGTAATTGACTGGCACTGCAGAAAAAGAAAAAAGTGAACATGAAGCAGGATTGTTTTTAATGTTGCTGCACTGCGCTGGTTGGAGCGCCCTCCTGCTTGGGAGCGCCCCCTGCTGCTGCCTCACCTGCTGACACTCGCCTTCTATGGGTTTGTTGTTGTTGTTGTTGTTGTTATGTGTGTGTGTTATTGTGCTTGAGGAAAAACTCAGCGGATCAACGGCTTAGACTAGAAGGGTACTAATGGTTGATGCGGTTTTTGGCTAAGCATGAAAACAGCTGCCTCAGAGACTCATCCCCTCCTTGGAAAGAACAGTATGCGCCTGTGCATGTGCAGCCATAGCCCACTTTGCACATGCTCAAAGGGCCAAAATTCCTGAAAACAAAACTAAACAAAAAAACCCCAAACAGATCAGATCCGAGCTGCCACCAGCCCACGTGAAACAAACTGGTAATGGGGCAGGATTATTCTGGAATCTCCAGAATCAAATCTGGAATGGAAATTTTCTCAGTGCGCACCCCTGGCACTTGGTACGTCCCTGTGTGGTTCCAAAGCTTTTGTCTGGTTGGCACTTTGCTTGGAGCGTTGCCGTTTAAAACAACACTGAAACAAAAATGTATACAATAAACATTTAGGGGATACACACACAGGAAACTAATTCCAACTTATCCTTTTGACTCTCATTCATCTGCATAGTTCAAAACACCTCCAAAAACAAAAGACCCCCCCCAAGTCCAATCCCCCAGTCACTGAATCCATTCTTAAAGGTAGGCTAAAGAAATCAACCAAGAGCACCAGTTAGCATTCAGTTTCAATGGATTTCTGCATTAATGTTATGCCCTTAAATGTCTCCCATTGAAATAAAGACCCGACTTTTGGCCAGGTAATGCACCAGCTGTCACAGGAAAAGAGGCAGTGTCAAAACAATGTTCTTAAAGCTTCAAGACCTACGGTACATTTTTCTGAATTAAAGGCACATTTCCCTTTTTAAAAGTTCATTTATACCCTGCTTTTCTCCCCAACTGGGAACCAAAGTGGCTTATATTGCCCTTCTTTCCTCCATCTCATCCTCACAACAACCCTTTGAGGTAGGCTATGCTAAGAGTGATTGACCCAAGTTCACTCAACAAACTTCCATGGGAGAGAAGGCTCTCCCAGATCCTAGCTTGACTCTCTAACCATGCTGGCTGTCTTCACTCTTATTTCACTTACGTACCTGAAAAAGATACGAGAGAGTGCAAGACCTGTGACTTGGCCCTGAAAGGTCTTAGATTCAGCATCTCAGCACGCGCATCTTTCTGAACATGACTAATTCTCAGCGCCCCGATTTGGTGCCGCAGTCATCACCACCAGCCAACCCCAATGTGCACTGGACTTGATCCTGCATAGCACAAAGGCTGAGACTAAGGAGAGAAAAGCAAGAGTTGAGTCCATTGGCACCTAGATAGTCCAGGCGAGCCTGATCTTGATAGCCAGACCTAGATAGCCCAGGTGAGCCTGATCTTGTCAGATCTTGGAAGCTAAGCAGGGTTGGCCTTCATTAGATGGGATGGGAGACCTCGAAGGGAGACCAGGGTTGCAGAGGCAGGCAATGGCAAACCACCTCTGATGGTCTCTTGCCATGAAAAAACCACCAGGGGTTGGTCTAGGGCTTTTTTTCTGGGAAAAGAGGTGGTGGAACTCAGTGGGTTGCCCTCGGAGAAAATGGTCACATGGCCGGTGCCCCTGATCTCCAGACAGAGGGGAGTTGAGATTGCCCTCTGCGCTGCCAAGCGGCGCGGAGGGCAATCTCAACTCTCCTCTGTCTGGAGATCAGGGGGTGGGGCCACCAGCCATGTGACCATTTTCAAGAGGTTCCGGAACTCCGTTCCCCCATGTTCCCCCTGAAAAAATCCCTGCATAAGTCAGCTAAGACTTGATGGCACTCTCTACCACAGCTCCTTAAAAAACAAGATTTTCAGGGTAGCAGTGTTTGACTGTCAAAGCTCCCTGATGAAGGCAGCTTGAGTCTCAGAAGCTCACACCCCGAAAATCTTGTTGGTCTTTAAGGTGCCACAGGACTCAATTCTTACTGTTCTACTGCAGACCAACATGGCTGCCCACCTGAAACTAACTTCATGAGGAAAGAGAAGGAACCAGTCAAATCACACTAGCGGGCAGAGTATAGGCAATCTCTGGAGAATGGCTGGGGAAGTCAGAGGCAAAGATGTGCCCACTGACCAGGACTGAGGCCTAAAATATTATAGCAAAGGCTCTTCAGTACTTAGCATCAATATACCCTTTGCCACGGTAGTGGCTTCTCCCTCACTATTAGCGCATCCATTCTCCTCAGACTGAAACAACATCCACCTCTAAGGCTGTTGCTTTTGGATTCACCAATCAACCCATTTGTACAGCTGGATTTCATTCTGGGGGCAGAATCCCACAACTCTCTGCTGAAGCTGGTGTGGAATAGTGGTTTGAGTTTTGGACTAAAATCTGGACAAACCAGGCTGTTGCTCGGTGATCTTGGGCCAGTCATGCCTATTCATCTTCCCAAATCTGGTACAGTAAACCTTACCATGCTACCTCTCCAGTACAGAGGTACAGAGAGCATCTGAGAATGGCAGGGATATCTAACTTTGTAGAAGCTGGTGATATTACTCAAGAATAGTTGTATTGGCTGAGGGCCAAAAGATATTCATATACATGGAAAACTTGGCATCACTAATTTTACATAGACTTGGTTATGATAAAAAGTATTAAGAATGAACAAACTATTTTTGTATATTTTAAGAAGATGTTTCAAATACGGATAACCTTGTCTGGTGTTTGAAGTTATAGCGCAGTAAGTTAGCCTGGAGTGTAAGTCCCTTTGGTGTGGGACAGACAGCTATTGTAAGAATATGTTTCTGAAACCCTGTGAATATGACAAGCTACATTGATTGGGAATTTCCTTTTAGAAGGAGTTCCTTTGTAATTTTGGGGAAGATCCTTTTTTGGACTCATGCTATTGCTCTCTTTGAATGATTTGTGTAGTTATAATGGATGGAATGATTTTCTGTTGATTGAGTTGATATTAAGATTGTTGAATAATTATGTTTGCAACTAGCAACCAATCTAGAAAACGGAGCGCCCTCTGGAGGGATGGGCTGCCTCACCTGGCCTTCCTGCCGCTGCAGCGCCCCCTGGAGGCACATCAGGATAAAAGGTGAGTTGTCACCAATATGGCTTGCCTTTTATATAATAGGATAATAAAGGCTTATAATGGAAGCAGAGATAATATTACTTGTGCACTACATGCGGTAAAGAACCTTAGAATATTATCTGTGGTTTAACGTCTCATCAAGAGTTAAGTGATTTGCTAACTAGATGCTCAGGGCTTCTTAAGTGCTTGCCTATACCTGAATCAGGCCTGACCAGAATAATCCAGAACGCCTGTAATAGCCGATCCATGTGAAAGCAGCCCCTTCCCAAGGGGCACAGCCGCAGTCAAGGAAATCCCTCTTGCCTTTAAGAGACATGGCCCTCCCCTTAAGGCTACAATGACCCTTTCACATTAGCACAAAAAGGCAAACACAAGTCTCTGGCTGGGCGTTAGTATTCCATATCCCAATACACACACAAAAATCCATTTCGGGAAGTTAATTACCATTTTAAAAAAATCAAATAGACAAGAGGCCAGATTCAATGGGGGAAGGGGATGCCCTGAAGAACTGTTTTCATTCAACACATCCATTTAATTCTCTGCACTGGAATAATTGCACTATTTCCCAAGCAATAAATCATCCAGACTGAATATAATGGCTTTTCACCCGCCCCCCCCCCCCCGCCTTTCCTCACCTTCTCTCTTTGTCGCTGCAAATCCATGACAATGTTGTTCAAGGACACTATGCAGCGACTGCCGGTCAAATACTCTGATCACAGTCAAATGTTTTTGCAGCTAAGCATGGCGTTGGGCAGGCAGCAGCCTTCCTTTTCATTCATTCCTTAGCAAGGGCAGGAGCCACAGCTCCCCACCCGACCTCCCTGCAGCCATCAGGTAATGTTGCTAAGAAACATCCTCTCAATTCCTCTTTGCCCAATTTCTCCCTGAAATCCAGCAATCCATGCCTTTTCCTCCTTTTAGGAATTTGGAGTCAGTTCATAATCAATTCGATTTTGACCCAGAAGAAATTCAAGGAGAGGAGGGGCAGAGAGGGGGATTCTGCAAAGCGTCAGGTCTTCACTTGGGAGATGCTCAGAGGCAGGCAACGTCCTCCCGGACCTTCCTGTCTTCATAATACACCACATAAAAGGATCAAAAGGGCTGAGGTTACAAAAAGGAGTGCAGATTTCTCTACGAAGAGAGATCAGGGAGGATAAAGAGAATCAATGGCTATAAGTGGGGACGCGCAAGGACTCGTGGGGGGCACCTCATCCCCCCTCCCCCACCAGGTCCTCGTCCCCTTCCCTGCTCCTCCTGAACTGCTCTCCCATTTCCTGCTTCCTTCTCTCCTTCCCACTCACCTTTGTCTGCCTCCCCACCCCCCCCGTCTTCACCTTTCCTCCTCCTTTCCCCTCCCCCTCCCCAGCAGCCTCTCCTTTGTGGCCCAGTGATGTGGTGCTGGCAAAGCCGGGCCCAGCTGCACGGTGGGGAACCACGAGGGCTTGCGGGGGCAGGGCACCCCACTTTCCCCTGTTTCCCCTTCCCCACACCTTTTCTTCTCCCTTTTGGCAGCTTCCATACGTTCACCTTTCCCCACCCACTAAACAATTTACCTTTTATCTGCCCTCCATCTTCATTTTCATTAAAATACTTCATTTATATACTACCTTTTTTGACTGGGGGGATCCAAAGCAGCTTATATCAGTCTCCTTGCCTCTAGATTATCCTCACAACAACTCTGAGAGGGAAATTAGGCTGAGAGTGAGTGGCTGAATCAAAGTTACCCACGGAGTTTGCACAGCTGAGGGGTGGTTTGAACTTGGGTCTCCGCAATCCTACTCTGAAACACTGCACTGGCTTGGGAGAGGGGAATGTTGGAGATTAGCAAGCATCCAGGCCTGAGTAAGTGATGATTGTCCAGCAACAGTCACTGAAGGCTTCTGGTTAAAGCTACAGGTGCTGTGACCATTTGGGTTTTTTTTTTATTTCAGATTTTTCTGCAAACCTGGGGCATTTTCCAGATCTGTTTTGTCTGTTCAGGGCTCCAGTCTCCAGATCTGCCACAGATCAGAGGCACTTGGTCACTAGTATATAAAATATCTTCAAAATATCTTTGAAGATATTTTTCAGAAAAAATTCAACTCCCCACCCTGTAACCTGGATGGCCCAGGTGAGCCTGATCTCGTCAGATCTCAGAAGCTAAGCCAAGTCGCCCTTGGCCAGTCATTGGATGGGAGACCTCCAGCGAAGAGCAGGATTGCAGAGGCCGGCAACGGCAAACCACCTCTGTTAGCCTCTTGCCATGGAAACCCCTCCAGGGGTGGCCATAAGTCAGCGATGACATGAGGGCACTCGTCTCCAACATCACCCGATAACAATGCTCAGTCGGGGCAAACCTAGCAGCAGAGAACAGTGTTCCTTCTAATGGCCACCTGCTATAACTGCAAGCCCCTCCAAACAAGCTTTTTAAAGTAGTTATAATTAATTTGCTTTTTAGTTCTATCTTAATTTCATTATTAAATACTCTGCTGTGGAAGGTTTAAAATGAAAGGCAAAGGAAATAACTGTTTGGTGAATCATTCAGATCCCATAAAAACCTTATCCAACATTGTTAAACATTTTAATAATTGATCACAATTTTAATGATAATTTAATTGGATCTGTGAACCACGACCATAATGGTGCCCCCTTCCTACAGCACTTTTTTCTGAGACTTCCAAAAAGCTGATATTTGGTGTCTTCTGAACCCCATGAAAAAACACAAAGGGAGGAGAGGGACTTGGGGGAACGTGACACCCTTCTTGCTCTTCCACTGCCGTTTTTCTGCTGATGCGGGAGGCTCTTTATTAGCAGGAGCAAAAGTCAGGACAGTCCTCTCTCTTTACACGAGCTCCCCCCTCCCTTATGGCATCTTGTCCACGAGGATCCCAGGACTCCAAGCACCAGCATTTCCAAGGGCGCAGAAAGCTGCACTGGGGCTCGCCGTCCAAACCACTGCTTCACAATAATGAACTATTTTATTTTTGTCATTATAGTAAGTAACTTGTTGGTTACTGCAGTGGCTAGTAAACTT
This sequence comes from Eublepharis macularius, assembly GCF_028583425.1. Classification (NCBI taxonomy): domain Eukaryota; kingdom Metazoa; phylum Chordata; class Lepidosauria; order Squamata; family Eublepharidae; genus Eublepharis; species Eublepharis macularius. The sequence continues at coordinate 143,500,517 of NC_072795.1, read as the reverse complement.
AAGGCTTTAAACCACTTCACCATCATTTAGTAATAATTAATGGATCAGCTAACCAAATGATCAGTCAAAGTTCCAATTCTACCTATTCACAACTAAATATCCAATTATTGACAGCGTTTGGCTCCTTCCACTTGTGCTCTTCTTCATCCACTGAAGAGGAAGTTCTCTATGGTGAAGTGTACTTCCTGTGGCACTCCCACCTGCACAAATATCTTTCAAGAAGCCAAAAATGCCTAGTACGAGAGAAGTGAGCTCTTTGTCAGTAAGGGACCATCTCTGCACCAGTCAAAGAGGGGTGTAAGGAGAAAAAAGGTAGAAGATCCAAGGCATTGAATGATTACACAGAAATATCTCACTTAACAGTGAACTACAGTCCATCAACTGACTGATCCAGCAGTCACCATCTAACAGATTTCTTGCTCTGTCACGTAGCTTTTTCAAGTCTAGAGACACCCGATACTTACAAATCCATAGCGTTTCTGTTAAAACATTTTCCAAGAATGGGGAGAAATATTTCATAGGGTAGGCCAAGATACTCGCTCAGTGGACTGGGAGCCACATATGGCTCTTTAACACGCCATCGTTGGCTCTTCTGAACACCCAATATGGCACCTGCCCCATGTTTCAGAAAAGTGGGCAAAGCCCTTGCCTGAGGGGGGTGGGTGGGTGCTTTTGGTTGGCAGTTGGTTGCTCCCTTGAAACATCTGCTACTGGAGGAAGGGGCGAGCGGTGAATCTCCTTGAGGCGCAGGCATCACACCAAGGATGGATGTGTGGCACTTCTGGTGGCACTTAAGGGTGACTGTGAACGTGGTGCTCTGTGAACCACAGAATGACTATCAATGGACTAGACTTCTGAACAGTTGCCAGCCCGGCATCATTCCCCAAAGTGAGCCATTTAGGAAAAAGAAGAAGGTAGGAAATAGCAGGCTGGTTGGCATTTTGATAGGGAGCAAAGATAAGCAACTGCAAACTGCTCAGCAGTTTGAATGGCAGAACACGTTCAGCCTAGGACTGGGAGATAAGCAGAGAACTAAGCCCTTGGAATACTGGGCCCTCCACAGAATCACAGAAGCACTTTCCAGACAGACATCCTGAACCTCTTGAATCACTTTTCAGTGAAATGGGAATATCTACAAAAACGAATTCTTAAGCGCATTCTTTGTTGAAATGTCAGTCTATCCAAAATAGGTTGCAAAACGTGATTGCCGTTTAGGGATTTACCTTGCTGTGGGACTATACATGGCCTTGATGGCAGACCAAATGTCAAGTGATGGTGAGGGCTGAGGGCAAAGGAACCAGAAGACACGGGCAATTTCCTGGCACCGCACAAGGTGCAGATCCAAGCATTGGCTGACTTGCCTGCCAGCAGATTGCCCCCCCCCCTTCAACCTGCCTGCTGAAGGGGGAAGCTGCAGGATGACGGGCCGTGGGGTTCCACATGGGTGCAAACCTCTGCGTGGATCCCCGTGCCACCTGGGAGTGAGCATGCCCTGACAGCCCCTGACTGGGCTTCAGCCCCAAGATCCCTTAAGAGCATCTCCAAGAATGGGGAAACTGGACTCATAGACCTGTTTCCCCCAAAAGGGTTTGTACCCAATGCCAAAACCACCCCTCCCAAAGTTGTGATGGATATAGTAAAGCCCAGAGCCATTACAAACACCCCCAAATCCTGAGGACGTGGATGGGACGGGTGGGAACGGAAGCCAGTCCAGGAGCCGAGTGCTGGAAACCCAACTGGCTCCGCAACTCCCCCTCCTAGCTGGTGGACTAGAAGGAAGACCGAGTTCTCCAGGCCTGCTGGTATGGAAGGCCTCCCAACGTAATCCCAGGCAGCCCATTGCAAATGGGCCGGCCGGGCGTTGGAAGCGCAGGCTGCCGCGCTGCCCCACCCACAGCTGCCGAGAGTCTCTGGGCTCTGCATAATGCTGGTTACCACGCTCTGCACCCCTCCGCCCCCTGAGGGAAGTCCGGGGCTGGGGCTTTTCACTGAGAAAGGCACATGAAGTAAAATAAATACACGCACACCATATCCTGGTAACTGGAGTTAATTCAGACGTGACTTTATACATTTGTGTACAAAAAAAACACCTGCATTTAAAGGGCAAAAAATATACATTTGGCATCATCAAGTGGAAAAGATGAACATATGGGTGTGCTCTCTTGTAAAAAAATATGAGATTGCAACGGTGAGAGGATCAGCCTCCTGCTGGAACATTAACTGCAAGAAACCCAGCTATGCACATGTGTGGACGCCACTCAGGCTCAAGGGCTTCGTGCATTTATTTTGTTGTGTAAACCTGGACACTTTTGGCACTTCAAAGCAGCAGTAGGAATTTCCTACTACTCCGTTTTAGATGAGAGCCGTGTTCTGATGTATGCATAATGTTTTCTCCACTGGAAATCATTAGGGTTGCTTGCTTATATTAATAAATTCTTTGGCTTAACTGGATGCTTCCAGAATTGCCTTTACCTTTAATTACCTGAGGGAACCATTAGGGTAGTTTATCTTCAAATGGTAAAGAATTTGAAGTCAGCAACATATAATTATTTATGCTGACAGCCAGTTTATAAACACAATACCACATTTTTTTATATATATATAAACGTTCAGATGGCCATCTAAGAATTAAAGAAGATCAAACTAATTCAATAAGAAATTCAAATATGAATTGCAGACATGTGTAATATCAGCCAGGTTGCCATTTGAGCCATTTGTACTGCTGAAAATGAAGAATTTGTCCCTTTAACATCATCAGGATTTTCACACAGAAGTCGCCATTAAGCTGGGCGCCTTTATATTTAAGCTATCATTTGGAGCAATGAGGCTGTGGGGAATTACACATGTATCTGCTCAACACCATGAGTCAGAGTCACGTTTTATCTCTTTATCACCCATTTCATGTCTAAATTTTTATCCTGAAGTGACACCAGCTACAGGAACTCCAGCTGCTCACCTGTCAATTATAGAGTGTGTTTGTGAAGAAATTGCCTTTTAAGCATATCTGGACCTATTGGTCACAGCTGCTGTACAGAAAAACCACAAGAGGGAAAGAAAACGTTTTGTGTTCACTCCTGGGAATCAGAATGTTTGTGACTCCTGAATCAACTGGCAGATGGACGAGTTGGAATTCTCATATCACAGCCTCAGAATTACGGGGAGCGCTGAACCCCAACCCAGCCCGCTCCTGCCCCCCGCTTCTACCACAGCAAGCCCAGGATTCTCCTCACCCTAATGAGAGACCCCCAAGGAGCAGCGTCGTGCTTTCCTTCATTCACCCTCACCTTCATTAGCAGTCAACCGGAGCAGATCTGCGTGTCCCTGAAACGTAACCCACTTTAAAGGGGCTTCAGGTTTTCCTTGGTTTGCTCTCTTGCAAAAAAGTCCTCAGCCCACATCACTTCCCTAGGAGCCCACAATTATCATTCACTCTGAAAGGGATGGCAGGCGATGGCCAGCCACCCTATGCCCTGCTGTTGCTAAAGGTGGTCTGCAATGCTTGACTAGACCCTACAGATAAAGCTCTTTACAGATATAAGAGTTCACCGTAATCTTTATCCTGACATGCTAGTCTTTTACGTGAAGAGCCACTGGTGGTAGGGGTGGAAACTGCCATCAAGTGATAGCTGATTTATGGTAATCCCTGCTGGGGTTTTCAAGGCAGGAGACCATCAAAGGTGGCTTGCCATTGCCTGCCCCTGCACCCCATGCCTTCTGTGGAGGTCTCGGATCCAGTTACTAACGAAGGCTGGCCCTGCTTAGCTTTTGAGATCTGATGAGATCAGGCTTGCTTGAGCTATACCATTAACAGCTAACTAGTAACAAAGCCTGATGTTGGAAAAAATACAACGGGTTCTAGAAAGGGGAGCAAGGACAGGGGGATACTGCCTCCTCCTCCATGACTGATCCCAGATGGGTGAAGGGGAGCGGGCATTGCCACCTGCTCTGCTCCTGAACCCAGCTGGGTGAAGGCAGGTGGTGGGCATTGCCACCTGCTCCACAAGTTGTCAGGAATATGGTTTGCCTTTTATATAGTAGGATATAATGTAGGAAAAAATCGATTATGCAAATAGAGGGAATAACATTCTATAAGCATTTCCTTTGTGGAACAATCCAGTCTGGAAAATCGTTTCTGTTGAAAACTAGTACCCTCAAAGCCCCAGCCAATGGAATCAGAAAAGGTGAATATTTGCCAAAGGAAAATGTGGCAGAATGAGAGACCCAAATGGGACTAAAGGTCAAGCCTTTCTCTGATGCAAGGAGCCCCATGCTACAGTAAGTATTCTTCCTTGATCAGCACACGTCTATTCTGCCAGCACAAAGGACCCTTTGCCCCAGAGCAGCACGACTGGAGTCCAGTGGCACCTGAAGAGTCCAAAGAAGGGAATTCGGGCTCTCCAAAACTTACACTCTGCAAATCTTGTGGGTCTCTAAGACTCAAAACTTGCTGTTCTCCTTGCATCAGAGTTAGCTCTACTATTGGCAGAGCAGCACGTTTGGATCCAACCCAATGTTTTTTGGAACAAATTTTTAACCTACTGGAGTTGTTGTTTTCAACCCCCCAAAATCAAAAGTGGAGAATGTTTGACACAGCACTAAAAATAATTGGCAAAAATAATAATAAAAGAAGTTCTGCATGCAACCAGAAAATGTAATAAATAACAATAAATATATCAGAAGTTGATGGAGTGCTTCTGCCCATAGCAGAACTCTGATGATGTTAACCACGTAAACCACACTCATACCCCTCAACTAAAAACCCGTACCTCATGAAACCCATTCTTCTCTTTTATAGTGCTTTTCCTGCCAGCAATTTCAAATATGTATGGTGCCCTTTGTACAAGTATATTCAGTAGATTCAAAGGATACAAAAATCAATTACAAAAAAAAAGTGATGCTTGCACCACAGTGGGGTATTTTGTGCTGAGATCCAGATCTTAGAAGAGATGCCCTTCCTTCAGAATCCATTGTTGAGGAGGCAGGAAGGGAGGGACAAATAAAATGAAGGATCGAGCAAAGTCCGTGCCTTCTGACACAATGGCCATAACTTAAGACTGCCGTCTATAGAGCCAAGCAACGAATTTAAAGATGAATACATTCTTTTGCTTTCTCCATAATCTAAATAACGCCAAATGCAAACGGGCTGTGATAGAAGGTAACCCAAGTTCAGCCCCGGCTAAAGCTGCTAGAGTGCCATGAGGCAAAGCTGGAATCCTCTTTAAAATGAGGTTTTGGTTTCAGGTTCAGACGTTCATTTGAACCCAGGATCTCTGCACCATATAGAAGCTGTGCGAGGGCCTTACACTGGAACAGTTTCAAGGCCAGCTCCACTAAAAATACTCCTTTCAAGGTGTAAAACTTAAGGATGACCCCAGTGGTTTTTAAAACTGAGGCTTTTGTTACGAGCAGATGGGCTTTCCATGAGAGGGATTCACTCAATGTCACCCCAAGATACTTAAAGGCTCTGTGTTGTTCAATGGGATTGCCACCTACTGACGATTTAAATCGGCAAAGGTCTTTCCCAGAGACCATTACTTTGGTCATGGCAAAGTTGGCGCTTAAGGCCTTGCCCTTACAGAAATTGGCCAGTTTGTTCAGCCTTCTTTTTAAACTGATAAAAGTTAGGGACACCAACACCATGTCATCTGCATATAGGAGAATCACTACTTTCTGGCCCCCCAAAGATGGTGGAAAGAACTCAAGACCTGACAAGCTTGGAACTATGTCATTTAAGTAGAGACTGAAGAGCAATTGGGCCAAAACACACACCCTGTTTGAAACCCCCCGCCCCCCTGAGTAATTGAAAGCTCCTCTGTTAAACAGCCTGAGGGGGCCTACCTTAATTCTAGCAGGTATGTTGGAATGAAATTCACGAATCAGGAACAATAAGCATTTATTGATATTGGTGCCTGCTAGTTTCATCCACAGTTTGTTCCGAACGACTGAGTTAAAGGCAGCAGTCAGATCCACAAATGCTGCGAACAGATCCTTGGCGGGGGGCACATAATGTCATGTTGAGCCACTTGGTAAAGAGTAGACATGGGCATGAACCAAAAAAAATTAACAAACTAGCGATTTGTGGTTCAGTGCTGCTGACAAACCCGAACTAATGAACCAAAATGAACGTTTCCCGCTGGTGAACCGGTTCGAGGTTCATGGTTCGTGGGTGTCAGAATGGCCCCTATTGGACTTAGAGAGCCCATATTCCAAGGGAGTGTTTAGCAGGCTCTCCTCCAGCCAGCACCCAAGTTTGGTCAAGATTTCAATAGGGATCTTGGAGTTATACCCTCTCCAATCTGAGGCCCCCAGGAAATTCCCACTTGATACAATTAGAGCCACCAGTTGATGTTGGCCCAGTGTACAAGGGGTTGGCCGTCAGAACTGCCTATCAGGGTTTGCAAGGATGAGATTGGAGTGCCCATGGCTACAGAACACCCCCCCTTCCCCCTCCCTCCGCCTGGGTGTCTTCTCCCACGTAACCAATTGTAACCAATTTGCAGCTCCATGGTTGGAAGGAAGACCTGCCAATCAAGGTAAGCTGGGTTTCGATTCGGGGTTTCCAGGGTTACAGAAGGAGCGCAGACAGAGTTCAGGTATTCCCCCAGCTCCGTTTCCAAGGGAATTGATTGATGGTGCCTGACTGTCTGGCTTCACAAACCGCGGGCAAACGCAATGAACCAGGCTTCCAACGAACACTGGTTTGTTGGCCATGAACCCTCACGAACCACCAGATCGTGAACAGACAATCAGGCGATTTGTGGGTTTTTTTGGTTCGTAATGCAGTTCGTGCCCATGTCTAGCAAAGAGTCAGGCAGTGATCAGGAGTGCCTACCGCTTTCTTAAACTCTGCTTGCTCAGGATGGACCATGTTATTAGAGGTTTCCTAGTCCTCCAGTATGTGCAGCTAAAATTTGCTGTACAACTTGGAGGCTACGTCCAGCAGGCCAATTGATAGGTAATTTGGGGAGACTGATTTGCAGCCCTTCTTAAATACTGGGACTACAATGTTTTGGTTCCACCCTGATGGGAAAATGATTTGGGTAAACAACTTGGCAAAGACATGCACCCACCAGTCCGGAAAGGATTTAAACAACTCAGAAGGGGTCAGGTCCTTGCCAGGGAGAGGAGAGGAGGCCTCTTATTTCAGATGCTGCAATGGAAGGCCATTGTGGTGAGGCGGGCAGCTCTAATGGTGGTGTCTTCCCCACTGTCTCATTCTTCCAAATGGGGCCAGGACGGAATACCTGGCTGTGGTGAGCATGCCAGTTTTTGGCTGAGAACTCAGCCTCCTATAAAGGGGTGGGGGGAACTGCCTAAACCGAAGGAAAGAAGCTCCCAGAACCACGACTCCCTCTTTGCTTGGGCTGCCAGGCCTAGTTTCTGCCACTGCGATTCAGCAAAGTCAAGCTTCTCCTGCCTTCTTATAAGCTGACCTTAAGGCGATGAGATGACTGGCAGATGCTCCTTGCTTCTGATGACAAATCTGTCAATTACAGTGTTCTAGCTCTTTCTCGGCAGTTCTGCATTGCTGATCAAACCACCCTCTGCCAAGATGAGATATTAGGGGGTCTGTTGACAAAGGGCAGAGGTTTGAGGATCTGGGTTATGCCTTCAAAACACTGGAGGGCATCAGAGCCGTCCTGCCTTAATTCTTGGCGCAGAGGCCAGAGGTTGTCCTTCCCCAGAGATTGGGCTAAGCTGAAGTGGAGCTGTGTGGACCACTCGATTCTCCTTCTGCAAGACTGAGATCCCTCTTGGGCATCATGGGCAGGACTAAGCAAAGCGTTACCCCGAATTGAAGCAAAAGCCTGAATGGGCAGTTGTCACTCTCAGTTCTGCTGCCAACCACAAAAGAAAGGGTTTGGAGCAGGAGTGAGGATGCTGCTGCTATGCCATCTATTGTGCTGGCTCCCTGGGTGGATAAGAATGTAAACATGCCACCAGAGATATCAAACACAACATTGGTTAGGAGTGCTATAGGTGTAATTATGAGACGAAGCTCAGGGAATGAGCGTTGCCCCAATATGATTTAGGTACCTGTTGGTATGCCCTTTTTGTGTATGGGCTGAATGTTAGATTTAAGGGGGCAACCCCAATTATTCTGGGCATGGCCAGTTATGACCAGAATCAAGGAGGCTTGTGACTGTGAGAACCAAGAAAGGGCTTTACGGTGGATTGGTTTTCAGACCCTTCCAATTCGTAGGAGCATCTCTCACAGTGAAATTGAACCAGAATCCTTTTCAAGGTCATCATTTGAATCAACTCTGAGCTGCTGGAGCAGATTACTGATATCCTCCTGAGGCAAAATGTAGAGAGAGAAACTAGAAACACACAGAGACTGGCTATCACTCTGGGGCATCACATGTAAGTGCTGCATCCAATGGACAAGGAGTTCCCTGGCAGGAACTGGACATTCCAAGGAAGGGCTGCAAACATTCTAAGCAGGCCCCGAGTATTCTGTGCCCCTCGGCAGCAGAAGGAGGTCAGCGCAGGCACGCTCCCACCAAGGACCAATGAATTCTCCACACTTGGGCATGCATCCATGATATAGCGCTCCTTTTTGTCATGGCTAAGGTGTTATTTTGTCAGCCAGCCATGTGACCCGAGAGAAAAATGATGCAAGGGGTCCACCCATTTGTGAAAGCAGGCAAACGAAAAGGGTCAGTGTCCGTCAGTCCTGGTCTTAAAGGTCACACGCCAGAAAAAAGCACAAGACTAACCTATTCTCTGTTCTGGCGTGTGCAGTGTTTGGTTCCGATCCCAGTTGCAGCACACATGGAGAAGGGGCTTCCAACTCACCCCACACACCATTTTTGCAGCCTGAAATGGTCCCTAGGGGCAATATTTTGTTCACTGGGGAGATGATTAGTATCTAGGGATACTAATCCTGCCCCCACTTAACTTCCCCCACTTAACTGGCCAGCGGGGGGCGTGCAACATTCATGTGCGCTCCGTGGGGGCACTGTGCACTCCTGCACACAGCAGCTGCCTGGATCCAGCCCGTTTTGGGGGCGCTGCAGAGCGCGGGAGCACTGATGCCCTCCACAGCAGCCCAAAATGCGCCCATTTTGGCCCAAACTGGACTCATTTTGGGCCCGTTTTGGCACAGGTCGGGACCGTTTTGGGACGCTGCAGAGCACAGAAGTGCTCCCACGCTCCACAGCGCCTTAAAACGGGCTTGATCCGCACCAAAATGGGCCCGAAACGAGCCAAATTTGGGCTGAAACGGACACGTTTTGGGCTGCTGTGGAGGGCAGGAGTGCTCCCGCGCTCCGCACTGGCCCCAATCCGAGCCCCTGTGGAGCGTGGGTGCGTTCCCAGGAGCTGCATGATGACATCACTTCCCACGCGTGCACACCCCCCCCACACACACACACATACCAGAGGTAAGTGCCAGGCCCCAATCCCCCGCCGGGGGCCTGGCAACCCGGTTAGTACCAAACCATATGCAACAGCAATATGTGAACTGGGTGATAAGTTATCAAAGACCAAGTCCAGCCAGCTTTTACAGAAGTTCGAAATTAATCCCTTAGTCATGCAGACTAAAATTTCAACTACATATACATGTTATTTTTAGGTCCAATGGTGATCATTTTTCATGGGTCTGGTGTAACAGGCCTTGGAAATTATTCTTAGCTCATTAACCTATATTTTTATATATACAAATATCGAGGAGTCACAACTTCAGGGCTTATCCTGGCGGGTATATGTGTGAAATAGGACGGGTCCATCCTGGTTAACGATCAGCTCCTGGTCACATTATTCACTCAGCATGACCAAGAGGGGCACTGCGTCACCTCAAGCTGCACCGCTGAATGTTCTCCCTCAAAAACAGAACCGTACGTGGATGTAGGAAACTCGCATGTTTGCAAGAAGTTGTCAGCCAGCCTAGCTTGCTCCCTAACATTTTATTTTTCTATATGCAGTGAATTTGTTTATATGAGAGAGCATTCATAGCTATGTACCGCTCCCCCCACCAGTAACTGGAAAAGGTACAGTTCAGGAAAAGTTTTATTGCATTGCTGTTGCTATATACCTCAATGTTCTCTTCTACTTGACATTTATAACAATTTAGGCATTTGTACCACCACCAGTTACTAGCTGAAAATATGTCCTCAAGCATACATTGATAAACATATGTTTTTGTAAAAATCTGACAAATGTTCCCTCATCATTGAAAAAATTAAGGCAGGCAGTTATTAAGAAAGTATACGCATCCTTTCTTTGCAAAGTCTCACAATATGGTACAACCATAAAAGCTGTTGGAAAAAAAGAGTGATTTTGTTTGTTCTTCAACTTTGCTTATTTTCTTAAGCTAGAAAGCCTTTTAAAAGGTCACAGTGAATCAGCCAAGACTCCCTCGGCGACATTATAAGATTGACATACCTCTGGTGTTTACAGCGGATATCAGAATTAGTAATAAGCATTCAATAATTGCAAATAATCACTATTGTTTGCATAAAATATATTTCCCAGTGCAAAATTCCCAATCATCAGAGAATTTAGCCACACACACAAAAATATGAGCTCTAGAAGTTTGAGAGAAAACATGGACTGGGATCTGGAACAATCAGAAAAAGTGGAGAGGACAATTGAAGCAGTTCAAATGGGAGACAAATGATCCGGCCGGCAGCATTTTTCCAGAAGCCACTTAGCTCCCGCAGCCAGGAGGGTCCCCAAACACAACCAACCTTCCTACAAGCCAGTCAGGTGCCGCTTCTCAACACTGTACAGAAAACCAGCTAGGGAAAAGACTGCAGTAGGGAAACAGGGGCTAGGGGGGAAAGCAAGCAGCCACTACCACTTCTCCCGTGTAAATCATCAGGATCAGGTAGGAGGTAATGAGAACAACCTGAGGCCCTGGAGAGCTGCAGCCCGTCGGAGAAGACAGCACGAACCTTAACAGCCCAAGGGTCTGAATCAGTATAAGCAGGGCCGGCCCAAGAGTTTTTGGTGCCGTAGGCTAACTTTGACTTTGGCACATGCTCCCTCTTCGTCTCGGCGCTCTCCTTCATGAGAGGCTCTGTTGGCACAAGGAGGAAGTGGAAGGCAGCCTAGTCTCCTGTTGCGACTTAAGAAACCCAAGCTCCAACTCAGAGGCAATCACCTGGCTGCATGATGGGGAAGAAGTACGTGCACATGCCCCAACGCTCCCCCTTCATGCCAGCAACAGAGAGCCAAGCTACAAGTAACGAATGACACTTGAACAGCAAGTGGATTGAGTGGAGGGCAAGTGAACAGGGAGAAATACACTTGCTGTTCAAGTGTCATTCGTCATGTGTAGCTTGGCCCTCACATGCATTCCTCCCTGTTCACTTGCGTTCCACTCGATCACATAGTGGAGCGCAAGTGGAACGCAAGTGAAAAGGGAGGAATACATGTGAGTCTGTTCGCTTGCCGTTCAAGTGTCATTCGTCACTTGTAGCTTGGCCCAGAGTTGCTGAGGCAAGCACTGAAGCTGAGCTCAGTAAAAATCACCTGTTTTGAGACAATTTTTACTGAGCTCAGTTTCAGCTTGCCCTGCAGCTCCTCTGACACACCGGAAAGTAACATCATTTTTGGGCACAATGGAGGAACATGGATGTGATGGACAGGACTGGCTCCAGCTCCGCCTCTCCTGAGAGACAGCCAATGGGAGTGGGTGTAACACTGGGCCAATATGAGTTAGAGTCCATTGGAGGGCAGGAAGGCTTTTGAGAGGCTGAGAGAGAAGAGAGGGGGTTTGGCTCTGCCGAGAGGAGGCAACAAAGATACGGCTGGCTGGTCCCAGGCCTCTTCTGTTGCACCGAAACATTCTCTGTTTAACCCCAATTTGCTTATTCGTTTAAAATCCCTTCACTCCTATGCCCCATCTTGTAAATAAAGTTTATTTTTGTTTTGCTTAACCCTGGCTGGCTTGAAATTGCTGGCTGAGGGAAGATATCTCACACACAGGCCTTAAACACTCCAGTCACGTTAAATGGGCCACGTTTGAATGGTGGCAGCGTGTATATAGGGGAAGTGGCCTCTGAGTTGCCTTCCCCCCAATAGCCTTGGGGGGAGATGCATACAGGGGAGGGGCTGCCTGTCTGGCGGAGCCTCTGGGAGAGGAGAGAGGGGCCCCGGGAGGGTTTGGGTCAGGGCTCTTTGCCTGCTAGGGTTGTCAGGTACCACTCATCTCCCATCAGGAGGGTGGAGTACCTGGGACATACCTTGTGCCTAGCAGGCAGTCTTCTTTTGCGCATGTGCAAAGCACACACACGCCCCAGAGCCAGCGTGATGATGTCACTTCTGGCTCCTGTGCTCTGCACGGGGCCAATTCGGCCTGTTCGGGGGCCAAATGAAGCACGGAAACACTCCCGTGGATGGCACAACAACATCACTCCTGGAAGTGATGTCACTGTGGCGGCTGGAAGTGCGTACGTGGCGCCCACACTCCCGAGGTGCCTGTTGTTGGTGGTCAACTTCTGGGAGTGTGCCCTCTCCCACAGATCACTGGGTGAGGGGTCGAAGCCCTGGGAGTTTGCCTGCCACTGGCAGGCACCAGTCAAGCCTACTGCCTGTGGAAGGGGAGGCTAGACAGGTGGCACGTGGTGACCCAGTCTTTACCTGCCTGGGAAGCCCCAAAGCTGTGAAGGGAGGTTTGGGGTGGGTAGCAAGGGTGGTGAAAGGCTGTGAGAGGGACCCTCTCATGGAAAGTCCACCTGGTCATAACAAAAGTCTCAGTTTTAAAAACCACTGGGGCCATCTTTAAACTTTACACTGTAAAAGGTGACGCAGTGGAGGTTTTGAGTTGCTGCCTGACCACTGAAGTCAAATGACGCAAAGTGAGCAACCTGAAACTGAACCAGACAAGATGGCCGTGACGCAGACTGGCAAGGCAGAGATCGTGAGGGACGTTGTTCTCCCCACTCCTGATGGAGTTCAGTTCACCTTTGCTGACTTGGTAAGTGTCGGGGGGTTATACCGTATCCAGCACTGCTGCTAGAGAAGCCAGTTAAGGCATCTGCAAAAAAGGTCTTCTTTCAACTCAGTTAAGCATGGAAGATGGCTCCCTCCCTTGACACCAACAATCCGGCCTTCTGGAGCCATGGCATGGAAACATCAAGACTAGACTACTGTAACGCACAGGTCGCCCGTCAAACTCAACTTGGAGGCTCCGGTTAGCACACAACACTGCAGCTCCGTCTCTCAGATGGATCATTACATCCTCCCCCCGACCAGTTTTAAAACTCAGACCCCGAAGCCACTGTGAGCCCATTTCAACAGCTTTAAGGAATGACACACAGCACTTATGACCAGAGCAACTCAGAAAGGGATTGCAGTGATTAAGTAAATTACAGAGACCTGACAAACAGGGCAATGGGTCAAATAAATGCTGGTTCCCATAGGAACCCTGCCTGGCTGCGAGCCCTCGGTTGGCCCCAAACATGGCTTCCAAATTAGCATTCTTTTTTTTCTGATCCAATAGCGTGGAGAAGATGTGAAGTATCCAAATGAATACCATCAGAATTTTATCTTGCTCTTCTCATATATTCCATGCAAAAAAGTAAAATCTTTCTTACAAGAGGGAACGAAACATTCATATTGGTCGTCTGGGAAATATACTTTGCAAATCTTTCTGAGACTGAAAGTAACATTTCACCAGGCTCTTTGCCCAGGAGTACGGGAAGAGAACAAAAGTACAGAATATTTTTACTGGAAAAGCAAACTTGGGATGAACACTTGAAAAGACAAATAATGAATAAAAATGCCTCATCTATCACAATGGATATGCAAATAGTCATGAATTTTTACATAGAAAAATATCATCAAAAACAACCCTTTTGGAGATCAAAGCTTCTTGCAGACAATTCCACTATGTTATGCTCAAGCTGTGAGCCCTTCCAGAAAAATATTAAAGGGTTTGGGAAAAGGCATTCAAGACATCAAGAACTACTGTTTCCGTTTGAAATGAGGGTAATATTTAAAAAGACAGACAACGTAGCATCAGTGAGTCACAGACCCTTAAGGACAGTTCTAGTTTGTGGTTATAAAAGCAAGTGGATTTGTATTATGGATTCCTATTAACTCCAGAACAAGGAATCATTTGGGAATATTTAAAAAGTGGAAAGGAATGCTAAGGAATTCTTTGGACTGAAAAATAAGCCAAATGTTGAGGTGGACATTAAAAAGGGAAGAAAAGTTGAAATGGTGGGTTTATTGTGCTGAATATGTTAACATCTAAACACACATACATATGGTGCCAGCCCCCCCTCCTTTTTACCTGCACACCCCCACTGCCAGCCTGAATGTATGTACTGCCTGTGGAACTCTGTGAGCAAGCGTCAGTCCCGAGCATGGGGAGCAAATGCCACGTTTTATGTCTCAAGGTGGATCTCGCAGCAAGGACACTGCCAGTAATAGCAATAATCTTGCAGCAGTGATGGCTTTGGGAGAGAGAGAATTTTTGCAGGCGATCTGGGAAGGACTAATGAACTCAGAGCCAGTTTGGTGTAGTGGTTAAGAGCGCGGGACTCTAATCTGGAGAACCGAGTTTGATTCCCCACTCCTCCACTTGAAGCCAGCTGGGTGACCTTGAGTCAGTCACAGCTCTCTCAGAGCTCTCTCAGCCCCTCCCACCTCACAAGGTTTTGTTGTGGGGATAATAATGACATAATTTGTAAACTGCTCTGAGTAGGCATTAAGTTGTCCTGAAGGGCAGTATATAAATTGAATGTTATTATTATTATAATTATTCAAATCCCACCAGGTTGAAAGACAATAGCCCCCCTACCTGTATTATCTGGTACATGGTATGCAATCACTGACAATTAATGCCATCTGGACATTATGTGCTCTGTGACAGCCAAGGATCCCATTGCTCCCAATCATTGCTGCCACACCTTCGGCTTTGCAATGTAATAATAATAACATTCGATTTATATACCGCCCTTCAGGACAATTTAATGCCTACTCAGCGCGGTTTACAAAGCATGCCATTATTATCCCCACAACAAAACACCCTGTGAGGTGGGAAGGGCTGAGAGAGCTCCAGAGAGCTGTGACTCGCCCAAGGTCACCCAGCTGGCTTCGTGGAGGAGTGGGGAATCAAACCCGGCTCTCCAGATTAGAGTCCCGTGCTCTTAACCACTACACCAAACTGGCTCTCATCCCTGCTGTGCTGAAAGGACTATCTACTATGAACTCTGGCTAGTTTTACTTGCTTCCTCAATCAGACTTTTTGCTTATTTTCATGTCTGTGTGTTTTAATCAGAATTACGTGTACATGTGTGATTGGTCGTACAGGCAACTTGATGCTTCTTTGATTCTTTGTGCTCTGCGTATTTTGGCCCGTAGAATTCAAACTGAGCCCTGCATGCTTGTGTTTTCAGAATTATCTGTGAACTGAAATCCAATGCAGGCACCAAAATCCAATGCAGAACTGTAACCATATGGGAGGCAGAAGGGTTTTAATATTTACACATTGAGCTATTTCAAGTGACACATTAAATCAGATGAAATTAAGCTGTTACATTTTCTGTGGCTTGGTTTTAAAGGGAAGCACAGTAAAAATATTAAAGCCAGCCCCCCCCCCCGCCCCCGGAAGTTGTCGATTAAAAAGAGTTTAATAGAATGCCTCCACTATCGCTCAGGAATAAAAATCACTTCATTAGGTAGCTGGAATTGCATAAATTGCACCAACCATCCAATTTACATAATGATGAAAATTTGCATTTTACATGTTGTGATAATAATGGGTTTACAGAATAATTGTTCACAAACTTTTGTTTCATCTGACTTTCGATAGTGTTGTTGTGAAAATGTGCTAGACTTAGCTTTGTTTCCTTTTCCTTTCAATCTACCCGTCTCTTTTAGTCCCACCGCAATACATTTAGTTTGATCTGTAGTTCTTGTCGTCCCACCCCCACCCCCACCCAAGAAGCCTACTCAAACAACAGAAAAACGGACAGGAAAACAAACAGGTTACCAGTGATATCATGCTTTCCAAAACTCCTCATGCATCAGAGTTGCAGGCAGAAGGCGATATTGAGCAAACAGAGAGTTTTACTACTGTTCTATAAATAGGGTTAGCAACTTCCGGTTGGCCCGGGAATTCTCCACACTGCAGACATCAGTTCCTCTGGAGGACATGGCAGCTTGGGAGGGTGGACTCTGTGGCACCATGTCCCTGCTGAGCGTCTTCCTCCTCTTCAGACCCCACCCACCTGAGCCACTGCTCCCGTATCCCCAGGGTTTTCCCAACCAAAACTGGCAACCATGCCTTTAACTGCAGCCTCTGCTGGCACCGGTCGTCTGCGGCTGGCTGACACTATCTCCGAATCTTGCCCAAACATCTCTACCTCACTTAGACCATGATCAAGTCAACTCACTAGAAGGATTCTGGGTGGTAAACACACTGATGCAAAATGGGCATGCACCAAGAGCCCCAGCCTCTCTAGGCGGGCCCACCACATTTCCCTAAAAGAGGTGACTGACTTTTTCAGCTTTGTATTCATGCAGTGGTCAAAATATCATACGCATCATAATGAAGCTATTGTGGAGGAATACTTTGATCCACGAAGAACGACCTTCTTGGTGTCCCTTGGTCTTTGGAGATTAATGGATTGTAATGATTCGGAACAAAAACCTCACTTGATAGCAAAGAAGGAGGCTTGATGGAAATAATCTTCAGCTCCTGTCTTTAATTAATAGGGCATTGCCACATTCCATAGCTAAATTATTTTAAAATAGTAACTGGCGTATTTTGAAGAAAATTTGAAAGTTAGAGAACCTCAAAAGGTAGGACAAATTGTTTTGTAGAAATTCTGTGGAGAATCTGCTTTGGATGTGTAGTAAACACCAACTTTTCCTATATGGTGGTTTTGAATAACTATGGAATAAATTGTAGTATTAAACATCTATTAAATACAGACATTAATATTTTTTCCTAAATATATTTGTAAACAGTAAAAAGAATAAAAAATGAATATAGTAATAGGCAAGTGAAGTGGTGTAGTGATGGGACAACTAGAGAGAGAGAGAGAAATGTTATCTGAATGGCTGCACCTGTCTACCCTTTGGCCCCAGAGGTGTCCCTTTGAGCATGTCCAAAGAATGGACCAACAGCACTAGGGTTAATGTATGTCAGGACCTTTCCCTATATATACCATTGTCCTGTGAGTTGAGAGAACCCGCAGGGTGTGCAATCTGGCTTTCTGATCCAGCTTTTATAGCAGGAGTTATGCTGATTTGGCTATGCCGGATCAGATCAGAGAATCCCAGATTGGATCTGGGGAGCCGGACCAAGATAGCCGGACTAATCTGGGTTAATCAGCATTAATCCAGCAAGTGCTGCTTCAGCCATTTTGCTGGCTCCTTCCTGGACATTCTGAGGGTTTTCCTACAGTGAAGGACTCCAGCAGTGAAGGGGGAAGGGGGAGTGAGGCAGGGAGGGAGACGGAGTGGCTAATCGATGCAGGAGCCCTCCTCGTCTGGCCAATGGGGACTCTTCAATAGGATACAGCCCTTTGCAAACCGACTGCAAGAAGTTTAAAAAAATCAGGCTTGGCTCAGAACGGCCTCCATTTTGTGTGAAGAATGTGGAGGGACTGTGGCTGCTGTCTGCTCTTGCTTGCTCTGGCCTGCTTTCCATGCCTTGGATTACTGGATTTACTTGTCCATCCTGCTGCCTAGTCTTGCTGTTACTGTGCTGCCCACCTTAGGAGGGCCACCTGACTTCATCTGATTTTTGAGTCCACAACCTCCCCTGTTTTGGGGGGATTTGGCTAACCTTGTTTTGGGTTAGGGAAGGGTTAGGAAAGAGGGGAAGGGGACAGTTTTCTAAGCTTCAAGCTTAATTATGAATTGTTTTTAATTAACTGGAATAATTAATTGATGTTAGGGGGTGCTATGCTTTACTGTGTTAACTTGTTAAGAGTTGGTTGTTTGCTGTCGTGTTTTGAGTGTAATGTTAACTTTTTTCATTGCAGAGATGGGAGAGAAGAGGACTGCTTGCAATGGAGGACTGTTGCAGCCTGCAGGTGTCTCGAGGCTCCTCTGAGCCAGTGGGAGTGGCACTGCAGAGCCTTTTCCCCTTTACTGAGGCCTGCAAAGCAAACAAAGAGCTGAGAATCCACCCTCAAGGGTTTCGTGCAGTCTAAATAAAACAGTATCGCCCTCCTAACATCTAAGGTATGTAACGGCTGTTCTGCTTCATTAGATTGATCACAGAAAAAAACAGGTAAGACTATTTCCTGAGACATGAAATTTTGGGTAGAAAATCTAATTTAGTCCGTAGAACCACCTTTTCTGGATGAATCTTTTAGAAAAGGCGGTTCGATACTTAATGCAGCCAATTCACTTATGCGTCTAGCTGATGAAATAGCCACCAGCAAAACCACTTTCATAAACAAAAGTCTTAAGTGGCAAGTAGCCAAAGGTTCGAAGGGTTTCAAAATCAATTTCGATAATACTAGATGTAACGACCATTGAGGTACCTCCCGACTAGCATTTGGGATCATGTTATTTAATCCCTTCAGGGACATTTTGTAAGTGAAATGCTGTTGTCCACAGGGACATGGAACGCCGAAATCATGCCAAGTAAATCTTGACAGTTGGACAGCCCTGTCATGTCTAGGCCCCATCCATGCCAATTTTAATTCTGTTCTGCTGAACACAGTGTTATAGCTCAATATCACTTTGCTAGTGTCATAACTATTCTTTTCTCAGGCTTTCACAGGTGGTTATCTGTTGGACTGTAACAGCTTCCAGGGTTTATGACCTTGTGCTCACTCCCAGACAGTGCTGTGTCTTGCTTCCTAGTAACTCAAGTGATATCACAAATATGCGAAACGTTCTGGCACCAAGAGAGTGCCAAAGTATTGTTTACAGTTGGGAGGGGGGAGAAAAGAGTAAACTAGAATGTTAAAAGATAAGTTTCTCTCACATGATGTCATTCCTGTCAACTTCTACTCATGCTGCTTAGACGTCTATCCTGCTTCTAAGTAGTCCTATGCACCTGTATATGGAAAGGATTTGATTTCTGAATAAAAACCACTTTGACCAAGAATTTATGTCTTGATAACATGGTCCAGAGATCTATCTGCTGTATTCTGTCATCCATATCCTGACAAGCCCGCTGTGTTTCAGTTCTAACAAAAATTCCAAAATCTTGTTTAACGTTCAGTTCACTGAATCTAGTCCTTTTTCAGAGGCCCACGAACTGAATTTTCCCCATTTTATCCCATAGGATTGTCTGGTGGAGAGACACCTGTAATTTAGGATAACTTGTGCTACACCCTCCAAGAGTGTCCCTGCAGAAGAATCAGCCAAGTAGTCAGTCTGAGTCTCTCTATGTCGTGGTGAAAAATTCCCCTCTACGACAAGAGGTCCAGTTCCCTGGGTAAGTGATGGAACTGGCTCACCAACCTCATTTGTCCGTGGAACCACAGCTGTCTTGGCCAGAGGGTGCTATGAGGATTGCCCTCATGTTGTCTAGTTGGATTTTGCTTATCACTTTGGCCAGCAATGGGTTAGGCGAGAATGCGTAATGGAGTCAACCTGACCAAGAAAGCTGGAAAGCATCTCTTAGGGATCCAAACTCTATTCCTCCCCTTGAACAAAAGAGATCCACTTTCCTGTTTCCCTGGTGGTGAAAAGACCTTTATAGACCATTCGTGTGGATTGTCTGCTAGCCTGCTGAGATGATCTGCTATTACGTTGTCTATCCCTTGTATGTGCACTGCCCTCAGGTATATTCCACTGTGTATTGCCCAGTTCCAAATGGCTATTGCCTCTCTGCAGAGGCTTCTGGATGTGGTTCCTCCTTGCTGTTTGATACAAAACATCGTTGTGGAGTTGTCTATGAGAATTAAGACAGACTTGTTCCATACCTCATCTGAGAACGACATTAAGGCATTACGTACAGCTCTCAACTCAAGGAGGTTAATATGGGACTGTCTGTCAGTCCCTTCCCACAACCTATGGGTAGAAAGCTTTTCACAATGCGCCCCCCAACCTATGTTGGAAGCATCAGTGGTAATAGACCATTCCCATTTTAAGTGACCGAATGGAATCCCCATAGATAAGTGGGAATCTTCCATCCACCAGTACAGAGAACAAATGACCTTTCTAGGAATATTAAATTTCCTTTCCTGGGAATCCCTCTCGTTATGACAAACTGAAATGAATCATAATTGTAAATCGCACATCCTGAGCCTAGTATAAGGAACCACCATAGTGGTCGAGGCCATAAGGCCCAAAAGAGTTTGTATCTTCCTAGCTGATTGGAAATGGCAGAGCTGGAAGAGTCGAGCCATGCCTTTTATTTTTTCCTTTCTGTCTACAGGTAAAAAGGCCAGGTTTTCCACTCCATTGAGGACTGCCCCTATAAACTGTATTCTCCTAATGGGTGTCAGTTTTGATTTCTTTTGGTTCTTTTTGGTAGACTACTTCTACACATTTGGTAAAAACCCTGGGTGCCGTAGCCAACCTAAAGGGCAACACTGGTAAACCTTCCCATCAAAAAGGAACCTTAAGAATGTGATTCGTGAATAGAGACATGAAAATACGTGTCTTTAAGGTCAATTACTGCAAACCAGCAATCAGGTGTAATAAGCATCATGGGTGATAATAAATTTATTTAAATTCCTTAAATCTAGGATAGGTCTGCGTCCACCGTCTTTTTTATCTACCAGAAAAAACATGGAGTAAAAACTCAGTTCTGACTCCCTCCCGCAACTCCTGTACTGTGCCTTTCTCTATTAAGGCTTTATGTTTGATCCCCAGTTCAGGGCAATCCTGAGAATTTGATCAGTTAGGAAGAACCAAACGCGGGCAACATTTGAACTCCATTTTATAACCATTTAAAACAATTTTTAACACCCAAACGTCAGGTGTAACATTCTGCCAAAATGTAAAGTAACCACACAGCCTATCCCCCAAAATTGGGGCAGGCTCCTGTTCTAGTCAGAATTGTTTCGACGACTAACCCTGGTCCTTAGTATGCTGCAATTGAGACCTATGTCTCTGGGTCTGCTTCCGCTTGGAGAAGCTGCCCTGATTGCTCTGGAATTGTTGCTGGTTAGAATATGAATATCTTTGATATGGGTGGTACCAGTACGACTTTGATCTAAATTGAGATTGCCAGTACTGTGTGCATCCTCCCTGTTGGCTGGAGAGGAGAATTCCATACAAGCATGCTGTCAATCTGTCTTTGCGTTTTTGCAACAGGTATTCATCTGTTTTTTCAGAGAAGAGGGTTTTTCCCTCGAATGGAAGATCCTCTGCTTTATTCCGCATTTCTGTTGGCAACGCAGTTGCCCTAAGCCATGCATGCCTCCTTAATACCACAGCTGAAGTCATCATTCTAGTCAAAGTGTCGGTGATGTTCTGTCTGGTGTTTATCTGGTGACTTGCCAGACATACGGCTTCCTCTCAGAACACCTTCACCAAAGACCTCTGTTCTTCCAGAAGTTGGTTGAGGAAGATGACGACCTTATTCCACAAGCACAGCTAATATGCCCCCATCATCATGGCATAGTTCACAATTTCGATGTTTAAATCAGCGGAGAAATATACTTTTCGACCCAAGGCATCACGTTTCTTCCCTTCCTTATTAGAAGGAGTCGAGGAGGGATCCCGCCTCTGCTTAGTCTGTAATTCTTCAGTGACCAGCGAAGACGGGGGAGGATGCACAGACAAATAAGGGCAAGACTCATCCTTCTGCTTTTTTTGGTCATGGCCGTGGCAGATGCAGGTTTCTGATATAAAGCTGTCATCATTTCAACAAAGCCTTCAATTACTGGGAAAGCCACATTTGAAGTGGAGCCAGAATAAAGATGCTGAAGGATCTTGTCTTTTGGCTTCAGTTCCGGCAAAGAGATGTTTATCTCCAGCACCTTGGCCATCCTAATTAATTGTCCTGTATAAGAACGGAAGTCATCTGTCGGTGACACTCCCCCCGTTTCACCCACTGCTTCATCAGGGAAAGTTCTGACGGAGTAGGGCTATGCAGCTCTCAGTATGGATCTGGTTGCCTCTCTGACCCCGATAGTTGAAAGGCCATCCAAGAGCTAGAAAATGAATGATGTCTTCTCAGTGGTGTAGGTGATGATTTCCTGGAAAAGACATCAGTATGGTACATTCATCCAACATCAGAAACATATCTGGACGAATCAGCAAAGTACCACTCCTCCCGGTCATATAACGACCTCTCATGGGGGACCGACTAGATTACTGCTTCCTACAAGGGAGCTCTCCCTCTTCCTCAGAAGATAAGATGGATCTGGAGGTGGACTTAGGTGAAGGAGACACAACATGTGAAGATGGAGTACAAGGACGCTCCGAAAGTATTATTTCCTCCTCTTGAGCATTATGGTTCGGAACCTGTTTGGGTTTCTCCGCCTTCAGATGTTTTGTCTTTTTGGTCTGCTTTCTGGGGGGTTCTTCACCAGAGGTCCCTTTATCAGTCAGATCCGATCAGTCCTTGGCTGGAGCCAATGATACCATGAATTCCCTTGACTTCGAATGACAGGTGTCCACAGTTGGATCCGGGCAGATCGGAGAATTCAGATCCAACACTAAAGCACAGTCCCGGGTCAGATCTGATCAGACCAACTCGGGTGAGGCAGACGGTGTTCAGCTCTGCAGCGTTTTCAACCCCGATGGACTGGGTCTTGAGACTGAAGATGGTCTTGGCATCAAGGAAGGTCTCAGATCCGAGGATGCGGCCTCTTCAGCCAGAGCTGATATTTTGCAACAGATGTGGGCACCTCCATGGCTTTTGCCCACAACACCACCTTAAGTCGGCTGGATCGTTCAGCACGGGCTTTTTGAGTAAAGCTCTGGCAATGCTTACAACTCTGTATTTTGTGACCTTCTCTGAGGAATATCAAGCCAAGAGAGTGGCCATCTGTTTTACTCATCTTCACTTTGCATTCAACACAATGCTTGAAAAGAGCCTTTTCAGACATTCTTCAAATTCTCAATTCACAATGAAGAGAAAGAGAAAACTACTTATCTCTTCAGCAAAACAAGCTAGAACCTCTCTACATGGTGGGAAAAGAAGTGTCCCCCCAGCTGGCACAGGCCCGATCCTGGCCATTTTGGGACCAATTCAGGCCAGAAACAGCCAGGATCAGGCTGCTGCTAGGTGTGAGAGTGTTTCTTCAATCAGCAGAGACCTGATCCTGGCCATTTTGGGCCCAATACTGGCCATTTCCAGCGGAATCCTGTCTTTTGAGCCCATTTCATCCATTTTGGACACAAAATGGCCTGGATCGGGTCCAAAATGACCAGGATCAGGCCACTGCCAGGTGGGGGAGTGTTCCCCCACCTGGCAGAGGCCCAAATACTGGCCATTTGGGGCCCAATACTGGCCATTTCGGACCTGATCCCGGCCATTTTGCGCCCTTTTTGGCCATTTTGGGCCCATTTCAGCCCAATTCAGGCCCAAAACAGCCAGGACTGGGCTGCTGCTGGGCCAGGGAGTGTTCCCCCACCTGGCAGCAGCCCGTTCCAGGCTGATTCAGGCCCGATCATGACCATTTCTGCCTGTTTCTGCCTGAAACAGCCAGGAGTGGAGAGGCAGTTTTGAGAACTGCCGGAAAGCTGAAGTGAACAGCTCCGAGATGGGGAGCTGGACACCACTGCAGCGAGCCATGTTGAGGCCATACATGGCTGGAGCAAGAGGCCTCAAGGCTGGGAGAGGCAGCAAGTCCTGAAGCTGAATCAATACAGGTGGGGTGACCACAGGCCCTGGAGCCATAGCAAACTCCAGAGCATGACAAGCCCCTGCCACCTCCCAAGGACCTAAAAGCCAAGCAATAAATGGGGACTGGGAGCAGACATCTCCTCCCTGCTTCACTGCCCAAAGGTCATAAAGACAGGTGGGAGTGCTGGGAGAGCAAAAGAGATAAGTGGGGAGGGGGCAATGGGGGGAAGACAAGGTGAGAGGAGGCAAGAGGGGAAAGATGTAAGGGGTGTGACAGGGTCATGGGGAAAATACAGAAAACAGATTGAGGACAGGAATAGAGAATGGATGGAGGAGAAGGGATAAAAGAGACATAGAAAAAGTGTGTGTGTGGGGGGGGGTTAAGAGGTAAAGAGTGACAGAAGGGGTACGGGAAGAAGAGTTAAACGTGACAGATAAGGAGTGGCATTGGGAAGTGGGTAAGAATGAGAGAGAAGGGGTGAGTGAGATAGGGGCAAGGAAAACAAGAGGGAAAGGGATTTCTCTTCCCCTACCTCCCCTCCCCCCCATCATTGCCACACCTTAGAAATGTAGGGTGAGCCTGGAATGGTTCCCAGCAACCCCCCACCCCCACCCCACCGTGAGTCTCTTGGCTAATAGAATCTAAAGCCTTTAAAGGCACAGCCTATACCAATTGCATAAGGAAGAGAGGTGACATTATTGGCTGTTTCACCAACTACCAGAATTACTGGATTAAAAAGATAAGATTCGGATGGAGGTTTGTACTATGAAACAGCTAAGATTTGGGATTTGAGGATAAATGTCATCATAGCTGGGGAATGAAACATAATGAAGCAGGAGACACTAAACCCAAGCAGAGGATGGATGCTGCGAGAGACAACTTAAAACTAATAGATGCACAGTGCTGCAAAATCACTTCTCCCCCCCCCAAACAATTCCTTTAAACATTGCAATAATCAATCAATCAATACCTTTAAACATTGCAATGATTCAAATGCATTGCTAGTGAAAATGCTAACTGAGAAAAGAGGTACAAAGGCAATAATGCAAATAGTAGTTTATATCGGACTAGTTACCCAGACATGGGGGGATGGATGCAGAAGGCACATGGAAGTCCCACCACTTCCTGCAGACCACAAGAAACACAACTGGTCATGCTGATCAGAATTTAAGAGGTTCACTGAGGGAACAGATCATTAAAGAGCTGTACGTCTCCAGGGACATATGGGTCTACTACTGAATGTTATTAAATGTTCACTGGAGAATTATCTTCTAACTTGCTTGATTTATTAGGCCATATCAAAACATCTGGGAAAATTCCACAGTCTTGGACAGGAGTCCAACCCAGAAATGCAGGATCAAATCATATTCCAAAACAAATACAATTCAACTGAAAATTAGCCATGCATAATTAAAATAATTTCAGATTGCAAATCCTCTCATAAAAGCAAAGATAATTATCAGAAAAGCACTCCTGGTAGTTCCTAATGTAACTTATCACTGCCCTGTGTATTGTGGAGAGTAGAGGTGGGCACGGTCTGCAAAATGGACCTAAACTTGACACGGTCCAGCACAGTTGGTTGTTCGTGAACATGCGGTTCATGGGACTTACATTTTTCACACACTTTGGTCCATTTAGGTTAGTCCGTTGGTCTGTGAGTCCAGGCATCCTGGCGCCGATCTATCAATTCCCTAGGCAATGGAATGGACATTCACAGACCTTCTGCAGCCCTTGGAACACACCATTCCTAGCCCTCAAAACCTTGATAGGCAACTCTGGCTGCCAACCAGAGAGCTCTCATTTTTCTCTATGCGAGCAAGGAGCAAGAATCAATTCCCTAGGCAACGGCTGGGAAGGTGTCTTTGTGGCGAGTGAGGGGGCTCTTCCCCCACCCTTTTCTGTTTGATTTTGCTTCATTGCAACTTTTTGGTGCTGCTAGCCAATTCAAGTCATTTGGCATTTGCAACTCCTAGTATCTACTGGAGGTTTCCTGGGGGCGGCTGCTTTGGGGATCTGTCACTCGGACCTCTGAAATGCAATCTGGGGCAAACTTGGTGGCTGTAGGAGAGCCTGCTGAAGCCTCGCTGTGAGTTTGGCATCTCTGAATGTGAAGGGGGCAGTCCTAGGGTCCCTGGAAGTGACAGACCACAGACCAATGAACCAGTCCATGAATGGGGTGGGTCCATGGAAAGTTCGTGGTCCGTGAAACGCAATGGACCACAGGCCGATGGTCTATGGGGTTTTTCCAGTATGTGCCCACCTCTAGTGGAGAGTATATAATTTTGCATGTTTGGGCAAATCACCATTACCATTAGTGGAACGACGGTTGATGCAGTGTGGGGTGGCTGAGGAAGGTCTTGTAAGACGGCAAGGATTCCGTAACAGGTACAGCACCTCATTGTGCCCAGCACACAAGAACACGTAGCACACACACAGACCAGGAAAAGGCAAGCCTCAGAGAATCGGAAAGGGAGGGCAGGTGGTTTGCCGCCACTGCCGTAGAGGTGCAGCATTTGTGAGAACTACATTCATCCGACAGAGTAAAGTTAAGGATGTTTTGGGATACCTTTCGCTTCAACAGACTTAGAAAGATGTAAAGCTGCTTAGGACTGTACTTTAAACCTACTCTTTGGGAACAATCCTAAACAAGTCTCCTGAGATATGTCCCATTTTATTCAACGGGACGTTCTCCCTGGGAAGCATTCTACCGATTGCAGCCCTTGTACCTTACCTCTTGGGAATTAAGCCTACCTCCATTGTGTAATATTAGAAACCGATGGAGTTTTACTAATATTTAGATATCAACACCTAGAAGGAGAAATTGACACATTTATTTAGCACATGAAACTCAACTACTTGCTTCCTTACCTTTATATTGTAAAAGCTTTTGCTTCTAAAGAAAAACCCACTTATTTATTCTTACTGTGAGCTCCACAACAAGGAGGATAAAAAGACAGCTCATCTGCAGTTCCCGAATGCTGCAAGGCAAGGGCAATGGGAACCTTGACCAGAGGGGCAGCGGCTGATTAGAATGGAAGCAAATGCCAGCCTCACATAAAAGATCCTTTCTAGTTCTTCTCTTGCCTCTGTCATCAATTTGTAGTCAATTGTATTGTAGTCACTAGTCAGTCTGTATTTCAAACATCGAAATGTCATTCTTAGAAGTCCTGCAGCCCTCTTTGGGGGGAGGCTCCTTTCAGCAATCCTAATTCAGAGCGGTGGTGACATTAGGAACACAAAATGGCTACTAGTCCCACAGGAGGAGAAGATATTGAACCTGTCTTTAAAAAGAAAAAGAAAAAACTTCCACACTGAAAAGAAATTCATATAGTGTTAAGCCAGAATGCACGTGGCTCAAGAGGCAGTTAAGATATCTGAGTGCCGCCTATACATGTTTATTTAAAAGTAAGTCACATATAATTACCCTGACCTGGATGGCCCAGGTGAGCCTGATTTCGTCAGATCTCAGAAGCTCAGCAGGGTTGGCCTTGGTTAGTAATTGGATGGGAGACCTTCAACGAAGACCAGAGGTGCAGGGGGAGGCAATGGCAAACCACCTCTGTTAGTCTCTTGCCAGGAAAACCCCACCGGGGGGGGTGTCACCATATGTCAGCTATGACTTGACGGCACTTTCCACCATGCCATATACAATTGCCAAACGCCAAGAGGGACTTGGAGATATCCTGGAATTACAACTGAACTCCAGATGACAGAGTTCAGAGCTCACCCTCGGCGACAACGGTTTCTTCAGAGGATGGACTCTGTGGCATTATGCCCTGCTATGCAGTCCCACGTGGTAAATTAACAAGCCATTTACCACAGGAGGTAGGGTGATGCTCTTCACTGGAAAAGGGACTGCAGGATCACCTGTTTTACCGCAGCATCCTTCCTGTGTTGACATCCACAGACAACCAGGTAGCTGCTTTGTAGATCTCTTGAACAGTTACTGCTTTGAGGAAAGCTGCAAACGAAGCCGGTAATCTAGTAGAATGTGCCTGTCTTTCTAAGGGTCAAGGTAATGGCGCCAGCTCATAGCAAAGTCAAAAAGTCTGTACTATCCATCCTGAAACGTTTTAAGAAGATGCGCCTTCATCCTTTCTCCCTCCTGAATAACATACCAAAATTTGCACATCTGTATGGAAGGAAGCCACATACAATCTAAATAGGATAGAATAGCTCTCTTGACATCAGCATCCGATGTTGGCAACAGGGAAAAAACCTGGGAGTGCCATTTCCAGCGAGATGTGAATTTTTGACACCACCTTAGGTAAGAATTGTAAGATCATCTGAAGGACCACTTTCTCGAGGCGTATTTTGATTAAAGGAAGGTCCATCCTCAGGGCTGCCATTTCGCTAACATCTGGCTGATGTGATTGCTACCTTCGAAGAAACAGCATCTAGCTTCTTTCCTCCCTTGCCTGTTGGGGTAGAGCGAGCACTTTGCCTTTGCTTGGCCTGCATCTCCACTGAGATTAACAAGGATGGAGGGGGGAAGCCCAGAGGTCCTCTTTTGTTTTGTGCATGCCCTCCACTTTTCTGGATCTCGCCGATATAGAGGCTGGTTTCTCACCGAGGCTATTTATAAGATCCACAAATCCCTCAATCATGGGAAAGGCTATGATAGACGGACTCCCTGAATACAGGTGTTAAAGAATCTTATCTTTTAGCTTAGGCACCAATGAGGGTCTTAGCCATCCTCATAATTTGTTCTGAATAAAGTCTAAAATCATGCATAGGGGAGACTGGATCCATTCACTTGGATGCGATCATCTGAGAGTTGGAAGGACAATGAAAATCGAGGCAATATCCACTGTGATACATGGCACCCACATGCCTTTGTCAAGGGTGGATCTGTGGTAGAACCAAACGACCCCAGGTGGTATACCCCTCCCCAATCTGGGTTACTGGGTGCTGGCATATAGTAAGGGTACCC
This sequence comes from Eublepharis macularius, assembly GCF_028583425.1. Lineage (NCBI taxonomy): Eukaryota > Metazoa > Chordata > Lepidosauria > Squamata > Eublepharidae > Eublepharis > Eublepharis macularius. Next base: position 143,471,909 of record NC_072795.1, on the reverse strand, counting down.
AGGGCACTGATGAGAGCATGGGCTCTGGTGCAAGGAACATTTGCAGCATTGATGGATCAGATCCGAACACAGTTGAGCTATCTCACCATCCTTCTCTAAAGAGGACTGTAAATGGGATTGCGAGTGAATTGAAAGTGTCTTGGGGACATCGATAATCTCTAAGTCCTTGCTCATAGTCCCCAGTTCCATCATCCTTGGATGCTCTATTGTTTTAACTTCATCATGGATTTCTTAGCAGGGGTCCGAGACACTGCAGATAGGATAGCGAGCACTTGGAGAGCAGGAGCACTCCAGCTGTGAATCCGAGTGCGATTCACCTTGCATGAGAGTCAAGGAAGGTGCTCTGAAGGTTGGTTCAGAGGGTTCTCCTGTCCTAGATTGAGGACGGATGTGACTTGATGCTGGAACTGAGGGACCAGAGGCGCTGAGTTCCAAAGCTCCCAGGCCCAAAGGAGCCGGGTCCAATTTCTCCACATGCTCCACCAAGGCCATGCTGGTGGGCTGCTGGAGCTGGATAATAAATAAGGATAATAATAATAAGGACAATAAATCCTCCTGGGTCCTGGTTTCATTTCCTACATAACAGGCAGGTGGCTCCCTCTGCTCAGGCTGTCGGGATAAACACCTGGTAGTGTTTGGATGCCCGTATACTATGGCCTTCTCTTAGGCATATAAAACAGAAAGGCTGCCCATTGGTTTTAGTCATCTTTGTGCCAAATAGAAAACTCTTTTTAAAGAGAGCTTTGTTGGTGATAATAATTTGTTTCTTTTTCTTATAGCTTTGACGGAAGAGTAGAATTTATTTATTTATTTCATTATATTTATATTCCGCCCTCCCCACGAACGGGATCAGGGTCGATTACATCAGTTAAAACACATAATCAGCAATATAACAAAAATTCACCATTTCATAATGGTGAAGTCACAGGTCAAAAGATAAGGGATAAGCTGCCTGGTCTGAGGAGGACAGATTCAGCAAGAATCCAACCTCAGTGCTCAAGGATCCAATCAGACCACTACAACAAATCAGAGGTTTTCATGTATCTTGAAATTCAGTATCTGAGTGACTGTTCATAATAAAGATATGTTTTAAGAAGATAATATATTTGGCAATGATACACTGCTAATAATTTTGATAATTCTGAAAATACAAAATTAAACATAGTGTTCATTAGAAGAATTAATGGGTAAGTTATTATCCTTGAATGGGAAACGAAAAAATCCATAGGTCTTGAATGAAATAGGAAATCAAAAGGAAGAACTCTCTAGCTGACTGGGACATTAGAAAGACAGTTTCTGGGAGTTATTGCATTTCAAACAAATCAAATGAGCAAACTGTAGAGACAGAGGAAGGAACATAAAAACAGGGATAATTTGAAAGAGGCAGAAATTCTGAGAACTGGGGCTGGCTTTTAAGGCTCAAGCAACATAAATTTTTGTGAGCTGTGCTTGCAAGGAGCTACCACTTGAAGGTCTGAATTTTAGCCAGTAGGGGAGACTATAAATGCTCACTCCTGTGATAAATGCCCCCCAACACCCTGCCCCCCAAGAGACTAAGCCAACCAAGAAATTCCCACTTCACAGCTCACCTATGCAGGCTATTCTGTCAGTCCCTCCTCCCATTTGCAATCCCAAGGTCTTAAGAAACGGCCTAGTTTGTGGCTTTTCTAAATATTTGCTTCAGGCTTGGTTAAGCACAGAAGGCCTCTCTCTGGAAACTGCAGTCATCGTGGCTTTGCAGTTTTCAGAGGTAGAACGGAAACAGGCAGGTGCATGATGATATCAGAGCTTCAAGGTCAGAGCCAAGAAGGGCATTTCGGCATCTATGTTGCATCAGCAGCACAAGGGATCTAGGGTGTGAGCATGTGCCAACTGAAGAGGAACATGCAAGACCCCTGACTGGTCACAGGATCAGACCATTGCAGCCAGTTTGGAATAAATCAAAGGACTTCATTCTATTCTGTTCCCTACTTTGTGTGGCTACTGGTGGGATGTCTGTTGCAAGAAAGAAGAAAAGGGGATGGAGGGAAGAGCCCCCACAAACTCAACCCAAACAAGCAATGGGGAAAACAGAGGGGTCAAGTTGCAACCTGAAATGTAAAATATATTCCAAGAAGGTATTTATTATGGATGTGCACAAAATATAGGTTAAACATGTTAAAAACATAAGGCCTGAATGGCAGGCTGCATGCATACGTTAAAAAAGAAACGCATCTCATTTCAAGTGCAGATATATGAAACACACCCAAATACACTGGAAACCAAGCGTCAGAAATTACAACATCAAATGCAGAGCGTTGTGTGAGTACATTCCTTGGTCTGCAGCAACATTTGTATTATGCCACACAATACAAGCGATAAAGCATCGAGAGCATTTCTATATGGATTTCTGAATGTGTGGGTGTGTTTGATTATACATATTGTACAATCGACCACTGAGGAAGGCCTTAGTATCGAAACGCATACGGTCGGTCTTTGTGTTGGTCATTGGACTGTATCATCATCTGTGTATGGAGAATGTTTTAGCAATTTTAAATTTGTTTTTAACCTATATTTTGTGCACATCCATAATAAATACCTTCTTGGAATATATTATACATTTTAGGAATGCTTGTTGCTACTGGATTTGGCTATCAGAACAGGTGTCAGCCCAGGACTTCTACCTTTGGACTTTGGAGTTCTACTTGGACTGTGTGATTTTATCCTGGCATGGTGTATCAGAGGACCAAAGCCTGTATAGTACTTGTGGATAGTTATTTAGCTTTATTTCCCTTTCCTGTTTGCATATTTCTATGTTTGTAATCTTTGCATTATTTTAAATAAATTTTATTAAATACACTTCTGTGGTATTATTTGGGGCTTGAGAGCTTCAACTGTTACCCAAATGTGGGGTGTCCTTGTGAGTTGAGGGAATTAGCATGCAAGGGGAGGCTCTGAGAGGAGGGGTAACTGGGGTCTTCTCCACCAATGTATACCAGGTCCCTTCCCTAAGAAGACTCTCAAAATGACCAAGCGGGTGTTTAAAGAAAGATTTTTATTAAAGGGGTATCAAAAGCAATCGTAAAAGAACATACACCACACACATACAGTGTTTCCCAGGAAAAGCAGAGAGGAGACTGGATAGAGTTTAAGGGTTTGGGGTTATAGGTACCAGTCCAGAAGGGGAGTAGCTTCAGTGTCCAGTGCTGCATGGCAAGAAGGGAGAGAGGGGCTCAGATATGCCATCTGAGGGTGTGCACGTGTGGATCCGAAGGGCACAAATGCTGAATAGGGCAGCGAGTAGTACAATTATTCTGTGGAAAATAACCTAGGGTGGGATTGCATCTTCTGCCCAAAACAATAACTTAATGGCTGAGTCTGGGGTGAGACAAAGAGCCAGGGAAGCTGTCTCTGGGGTGAGACAATAAACTGGGAAGGTTTGATTAAGCCTTCCTGGGTGAATCTAAGTTATCAGTTATGACTGATGATCCGTGATGGCTGGATAGGTGTGGCTATCAGTTCCTGAATGGCTCAGGCAGGGAGAAGGGAGAAGGGAAGATCGGCAGGGCGTGTTAAGGAGATTAATGCTGGAAATTATGGAAGACCCTCTTGTCTTAGGATCTTTGCACATCTCTGGGGCGTGGAGGCTGAAAGCTGGTCTCACCTGGCACCTCACATGATAGCAATTTTCCGGCTCCCAGCCAGGATCTGGCTTCCATTTTTTGCCCTGCTAGGCAGAGTTTCTGTTTCTAAAACACACACAGAGAGGGGCTTGTGATATCACCATTTTCATAAGCCTTCTTAATAGTGTGAGGGCAGATCTGACTGCTAACACAACTTGAGTCCAGTATTACGCTTATTTGCCAGAGCTACCCAAGTAATTGTTTTGTGGGACTCAGCTGCAAAGTGGTCCACCTTGCAGGGCTGAGTTCTTGTTGTTTAACATCCACTAGGGCTTGAGATTTGTGTCTCGGTCACAAGCTGAGAGTTAGCCAGAGAGACTGGTGGTGGTGACCATTACCCTAGGTAGTAGGGATTCACTCCCTAGTTTTGAGTGTTTTGCTCGTGCCTTTCCATGTTGGCCTGCTCATGGATACAAGGGGCTTTGAAACTGGGTAAGAATATTAACTAGTCTTATAGGATTTGTGTGAGAGAGAATCAGTCAGTGATATATTTGAACAATCTAAATTACTACTTTTTTACAAGTAGTTTAAATGTTCTGGTCCCTATGATCTGAATATAAGACTACTCCTTGTAAAAACAAAAAATCACTATGCATTTCAAAATAGCATCTTAAAGTTAAAAACATCTCCTTGATATACTGAGTGTTTTATGCAAATGAGTTTTTTTTTTAAGTGACTTATTCAAACATGCAAGTCCCCCTTCTAGTAAGAAGTCCAGCAAGCAGATATATCTAATTGGTGGGGGTGTGCAAAATGAAACAAATGGGCTGGAAACACACCTAAATTCTATGTTTTGTTTCATTAAAGCTGCTTCTGGAACCAAACTTGGGACATGGAGCTGTAACAAGTCCTCCCACTGAAAAGTTTGTGTGTTTCATTTTGGTTTGCACTACACAGTGGCAGTGCAGAGAGGCAGGCTCTGGCCAGCAGCGTCTTGTTTTCCTTAACAAGTTCCAACCTTCTTGTCAGAGAAGTCTGACCGTGATCCTTGCCGCTGCTCGGCCTCTGCAACTCCTCTGCTGACCAGATATTCAGCGGCCTCCATCGCCCACTCCTGCCACCAGTCAGCCTCAGCCATCTCCTCTCAGCCGGACATGACTCGAGACACCTAGTAACTGATTCTTGCTGCACTACATGCATTACGGCCTGTCCCATGAGCGAGCAGGCATGGAGCTTGGGAGGGGTCAGAATCCAGGGGCCACCACATACTCATTGCAGGAGATATGGAACTTGGGGTGGCTAAAGCTTTTAGAGGGCTTTTTGTTGTATGTGAGTTCCTTCTCAGTGTTTCTGCAGTTTTGCTGATTGCCCTCTGTATGTTGTAATGTCAGGGGCTGGGGGTCAGCCGAGCTTGTGTGGAACTTTTTTGCAAGCAGCAAGGATGAGAATGATGTTTATTCTGGTCTTTGCAGGGGGGGGGGTAGTGGCTTGGGGCATATTCACAACTCTGGTCTCTACCAATCCTCTTTTAATATTCTCCACTCTACTCTCAAGCGTTTGCACTCTACCTTTCGGTTAACTCATGGGAGAAGGTCCACAATCGCACCTTCTCAAATCTATCGGTGTAATGATAGAAAAAAGGGGGAACTAAATGGGAATGGCTACTTCTGTGCCTTGTATTCCAACAGTGAAACGTCCCTCTCACTCATCCCCAATTGCCGCTAGACTAAGTGTTCTAGCCAAGCCCAGTCCCCATAGCTCATCCCCGCCTCCACCTGGAGGCTTGGGAAGCGGCTCACAGGGATCGTACAAGGTTTGTTTGGCTCCAGGGAGGGGAGCAGCAGGGGGCACCATCAGCCAATCCCTTTTTGTGTGCTTTTATGCACAATTAAAGGAAAACCTGGTGAGCAACCAACGTCCATGCAGACCTACCATCATGTGGGTTTAGGAGGGAGGGGATCTCCTCCAGCGTTCGAGTCCCAGGCTGACTCAAAGGCTTATGGCAATATGCAAATCAGTGTGAAAATGTGAAAAAATATATATAAATAACTTATTATAGGGGAGCTGTAAGAGAACCCAGGCAGGCCTTTGGAGCAGGTTACCCCGTGGCCTCCTGCTGCTTGCCTTTGATTGGATGCCACACTGACTAAAGAAGGGTTTCTTAGATAGCAGGCCCAGGAGCACCAGGGGGGACTTCATTTTGTCCAGAAAGACTTCCTTTTCTAGGCTTTATCTGATTAAAACTGTTAACCCAGGGTTAAAGAACAGGAAGAATGGAGCCAAGGTATGCACAGGCACACCCAAATCTTTCCAGGTCAGTATTCCAAGTGGAAGGACTGATCTGGTTAGATTCATTTCATTTTGTTTGTTCAGGCTACAACTTTGTCTTGAACACAATTCAGTTCAACTCCTTCTCCTTCTTCCTTCCAACACTGAGTTAATGGTTTTAGTTGGGAAAAAGGAAGCTGGGCAGCCTGCCCAGTCTGCCACTTTCCTAGTAAAAAATAGAGAAAAGAAAGAGGGCCACCTGCTACTTCTGGAGAACAAAACCAGAGAGGCGCTCGGGGGCAGCATCATGGGACCGGTCGGTCTCCCCACCTCCATCAGGGCATTTGGACAGTCAGTCACTGTGAGAGGAAGTGCTGCTGCGAGGACGGAAAGTGGCGTGTTTGAGCAATCAAACTTGAAAAAAGCCCCAAAGACTCGTCTTTTGGGGCACGGCATCTCTTTCAGTTTAAATGGCAAACTAATTCACAGTTCCAACCTGTGCATTAACCAATGTAGTTTTCCCTTGAGGTTTCTGCTAGGGGTGTGCATAATGGGAAAATGAGCCGAAATTACAAACTGATTTTGCTAGTTTGGCTCGTTATAATGGATTCTGAAATGCTGAACCCAACTTGGAAAACTGAGTTGTAAGTAACAAAACCGCCCCTCCATCTCTTCATGTGTTTTCATGCTGCGTGTTTTGGCTCAGTTCTTAGCCGTGGGCTGGGCAGCATCACTGTGGAGGGAAGGGGAATGAGCCCACTGAAAACAAAGCCATCTTTTTGAGCAAGTTCTTAGGCAACAGCATTTTCTTTCAGGCAATGGAAACTTGGGAGAACTGCCAATCTACTCCTTCCAGCCTTACGCCTTAGAGGGGAGGGGGGAAGGCAACCTTTTTTGGCTGGAGGATGGAGAGGGAGGGTGGGCCCCTGATAGAGCAAGCAGGAGTCCCTCCCAGGCAGTAACAGGAAACAGCACGGCAGGATGCAAAGGTAACTGTGCTGTGCACAAAACTTAGTGGGTCGATGGACGGAGGAGGAGGAGGAGGAGGAGGAGGAGTGTGTTTGGTGCCACTTCGGGCCATTCCAAGCAAAGATGGCTGCCCCAGAGTACCATTTCCTTCTCCCTCCACTCCCGGCAAGAACAGTTGGGGAAGCAGCAAAGTGCATTCATGGCCACTGCTGGAATTCATGATATGTAACAGTAACAAAACAGATAAAATCCAAGCCGGCCCCAAGTCCACCAAAAACAAAACAGTAACAGGAGTGGCTTCATTCCGAAACCCTGGATCCAAATCTGTAATGGCAAAATTAAAATTGCACAGCCCTAGTTTTTGCAATTCCCTCATCCAGCTTCTCCTTCAAAAACTCTACTTTAACAAACCCAATTCTCCACATAGTCTGCGAGCCATTGGCCTCCTCTGCCCCACCTGCCGTCACAACAAAATGAAAAGTTGCAAGGAAACAGAGGTTGATGCCTCCTGCCTGCCTGCCGGCACTTGAGCCATGAAGGAGGCTTGTGGCGCTTAAGGTGAGAAGACCCCATTTTCCAGTGGAACACTGAATGCAAAAGGAAGGCGTTGCCGCTGCTTTTCCTCCTTGTGGAAACAAAACTGCAAAGCACAAGGAAGCATGGCAGCAAAATTCAGCAGAATTATGCAAAGATCAGAATAATTTATTGGCACTCTCATCACCTGGAAAAGAAAAAAAGGGAACACAGAAGAGGGATTTTTATCTAATCTCATTGCTGCACTTGTTGGAGTGTTCTTCTGCTTGGGCGTCACCCTGCCAGTGCAATGCCATTACTGTACTGCCAACCAGTTTCCTGCCATAGTGTGCACCCACCAACATTCACCTGCTTTGGCTCCAATGTTGTGTGAGTGGGGGGAGTGTACTTGAGGAAAAACTCAGCGGGCCAATCGTTTAGAGGGAGGACGGTGTTGTGTGCAGTTCTGGTGCCTTTAAGTTAAAAAACAGTGCCCCCAGAGCCTCGTTTCCCCAGTCCCCCCTTGAAAAAACAGCATGCACCTGTGCATGGGCAGCCACTCGCCTTGTGCATGCAATGCGGTTGATGCATGATCATAAAAAAACCCAAACAAACGTATTTGAGCCAAACCAGCAACAGCACACGTTAAAAACCCCAGTAACAGAAAGGAGTTTGGAAACCCTGGATTCAAAACTGTAACAAAAATTTCCTCAGGGTACACCCCAAAGCTTGGCATAAATGATCCAGGTTTTGACTGGCTGCTATTTGGCTTTACCACAAAGTAGATAAAGCAGAGGAAGCTGGAGTGCACAAAACTAGAGTCTTATCACGAGACAAAACTAGAGTTAACCGTCAAACAACGATGCTAGAGTTTAACCCTGAAAACCCTCCGGCCACTCCACCACCCCAGCATGAGAGAGTGGTTAGAGTATCAGGCTAGGATCATGGAGACCGAGGCGGAAGTCCCCGCTCTGCCATGGAAACTTGCCGGGTGACCTCAGGCCAGTCACACATCCCCAACCTAACCTACCTTAGAGGACTGTGGGGATAAAATGGGGGAGAGGAGACTATGGAAAGCAGAGGTGGGCCACTCCGGATGAGAAAAGTGGGGCATAAACAAAGTCAATAAATAATCATTAAATGAAAAGACTAACGCATATTTTGAACTCCAGCTGCTGGACAGATTAAAAAGTCATGTGAATTTTGTTAAGGCACCTCTGCCTAAATATTGCTTTCTGGAGAACTGACAGGGTGAAATTATTTGTATTATCTGGCTTTGCTTCAGACAGCTGTAAGGGAGAATTCATTGTTTAAATATATTTCAGGAAGAAACTGATGTGCTTAGAAAATATGACATCTTTGCTTAGTGACTCAGACGTTACCCAATGATGTGGACAGAGGGTGGCTGTAATCCACTAAAAGCCCCCTGAAGAAGGATTACGGTGAGCTCACTAGCAAACTCCCCACGAAGACCACCAACAATGGTCACTCGAATGCATTTTTGTTCAAATTTCTGATTGCAGAGTGTCAGGATTCGAGGGTCACCAAGGGGCTTCCCTCGGACACAGAGGCAGACTTTTTCTGATTGAGAACTGGCAAACAAATGACCCGTACCCCAAAGCATGTATTGTTACCGGTGTGCAAGATTTAAAACCACTTGCTCTCCTATGTCTGCATGAGTCAGAGTTATGGGCACACTTCTTCCATGGGCAGGTGAGTCTACTGCATCTACACAGAACGAGCAAATTACACCCAACGGAAAGGCTCAGCAGAAATACCCACCCCGCGGAAGAGGCTGATCGGAAAGAGACGAGGCCGAACAGGGTCCTCTTGAAGGCAGCCTGGTTTGTGGACAAACCCATTGGGCTCAGCAGGGCATTTGATTATATTACTTTTTGCACTTACAGCACACCAACCTGCTCCGCTCTACTGTGTGGGCATCAGCGCTCAAAGGATATCCAGGCTGCCTTCCGGCCCAGGGTTGCCAATGCCCAGCGGAAGCCGCAGTTCTCCTGGAGTTGCAAGTGCTCCGCAGTCTACAGTGTCATTTCCCCTGGAGGAAATGGCAACTTCACAAGGTGGACTCTGCAGCATCACGTCATGCCGTTCCCTCCTCCTGCCCAATCCATGCCCTCCCCAGGTATCACCCCCACAATCTCCAAGACGGAGTTGGCAGCCCTAGGCTTGACCCAGGCAGCGGCTGAGGATGGGATGGGCTCAAAATGGTGTGTCCTTCCTAATCAGAAGTCCATGGATGTGACCTTAAAAGCTTGCTCTTCCGTAAATGTAACCACGTCCTGTGCAACCAGTAGCATAAAGAGGTATATTGTGTCAAAGAGTAAACTGTGCTTCGGAGGAGACAGAAGTAAAAAGTGTAGAGCATTTTCTTCAAATCAAATAGTTTAAGAAGTTCCTTGAGTTAATGGAAGAGGCCAGGTTTAAATACATGTCCAAACAGTGAAGATCCTTGGGAACTAGATAAAACAAAAGAGCTGGTACGTTATCAGTGCGATCCTAAGCAGAGATACACGCTACCAAGTCCACTGAAGTCAATTGGCTTAGAACGACACAACGCTGCCTGTGCATGTGTTGAGATGCCCTCTCTGTAAGGCCCAAGGCAAGAAATAGCTTGATAAACAGCTAGATCTGCTGTCTGCAAAATAACAACAGTTCCAGTTAAGCGGTGGTTTGTTTGTGGCATACCCTGAGAACCTCGGCTTTATATGCACAATGAATATAAGAGGAAGCCCCAAAATACAGCTTATTTTTGAATCCGTCTTTTTTAAAAAAATGTATTATATTTAGCTTTAGTGTTTTCTTTATTTTTACTACACCTTTTAATTGGGGGGAAAACAAAAAGTCTATTAAATGCCATATTTAAAAAAGCAATCAACACTTTAAAGGAATAATTATGTACGGTAATGGTTAAAATGCTAATTAAAAAGGCACTAGCAAAGTAATATTAATCTAAATAGGATCCTGGCAGACTCGTGCTAACATAATCACGTCTTCTTTATGAAAGGAATACAAATGAGTTGTTCAGGGAGGCAGGATGGGGAAAATTTCCTTTGAAACATCATGTGAAGTTCGCTTCTGATACATCACAATCCTTTGAATTTGCTCCTTGCAATGCCAGACTGACAATCAATCAGGCCTCTAAGTCACCTGCCGTAATCTTATCCCGAGACAACAGGACAGAAAAAATTGTGTTGCAATGGACAACGCGCGCCTTCCAGAGATCAACAGTCCTATTCTATCATGAGAGAGAGAGAGCACGAGCCGGACCGAAGGAATCATTTCCGTGCACAACACGGGCCTTTCAACTCTGCTGTCCCTGGGCTGATTGGGGGAATTTAGCAGCTACCCAACAGCATGCAGAAGTAAGGCCACTTTTGAATAATGCCTAATCAACGCAAACAGGGCATTTCCGTTCAAACCAAAGATGCTGAAGAGACGACATCTAATTGTGCACTGGAAATTAAAAGTAAAATACTACCCAGGAGGAGTAATATTGAATGTCGTTTTACCATAATGAATTGTATGACCTGGGAAGACTTGGGGGAGACACTTCAACACAGTTGCGCAATAGAGAGGATTGCATAACTGAGCTGACGCACTGATTAGTGTCGGTACCAACTGAGATGACCCACCGAGGTGAGATTGGACTAAATCAATCTCAAACATTGGTTAACACATTTATTTATTTATTTATTTATTTTATCCATCCTGTACCCCACCCTTTCCTGCAAGCGGGTTCATGTACATGCAACATTTCTAAAACACAAACCAGCATCCCTGTTGGCCTCACTGACATTCAGTAACTGCAACCACTAAGCATGGAAATGGAAATTCACAGATTTCTCTCATCAGTGATCAAGAAGGGAGGGGGGCATCTTCCAAGGCAAAAAAAAAAATCCACCTCTGGAAAATAAATCAGCCAAGTAATCTTTTCTCCGGCCGTTTTGTATGCCTGCCTCTGTGACCTATTTAAATGGATGTGGCAACAGTATATAGAGGATCAGTCAGTCTTTACGCCAAGGTATGATTTTCTCAATTCATTTAGGGATTTATATGCTTGACACGCTGAACTGTGCACAAAAAGCTATACCAAACCAATATAGATTACGGCATCGTTGCTAAGGCTACCTTCAGCATTTTTCCCCATTCACTTTGATTTATACACTTGAACATAAAAATCCCTCAAAAACATACACGCCTGCCTCTTTACTCCTCCAAATAAAATTAGCCTTCAGTGATCACTAGCCTGCATGATAAAACAACAAAAAATGTAATGGCTTGTGTTTCAGTGGTTTGCGTTTTAATATTGTGGTTTTTAATTGTAAACTACCTCAACCTGGATTCTGCAGAGGCAATGTAGATATGTTCTAAATGAATAAATAATCTACCAATCAAATTGCCCTGGAAACAAAATGGGTGGGCTTGAGCCGGCCACCCTCACAGATTTGTTGTGAAGATAAAACGGAAGGGAGAAGAACGATAAATAAATAAATAAATAAATAAATAAATAAACATTGTTCTTTTCAGGGTGGGGGGAGTTGGGGGAAACAAGGCTCTATTCTTGCTTAGCCAAAAACCGAATTGTCCAAAAACCCATCGATCTAATGAGTTTCTCCTCAAACACATGGAAACTCACACAAGAACAAGATCCAAAGAAGGTGAGTGCTGGTGGGCGCACACAATGGCGTAAAACTTACTGACAAAGAGGCACAGGCACGGCATGCCAGCATGCCCCATGCACTGTCAACCTGCACAGCACAGCAACATTAAAAAATGCTTCTTTATGATTATGGAAAAGCCAATACATTATTACTTTTGATTCCTGCGGTTACGTCATGTTTCCCGGTGCGTGGTAGCTTCATTACCACAATGAGGGGTGAACTCAACTTAATCTACTTCACAGCAGCCGGCCCCAGGATAAACCTGCCAGCTTGTCCTTACACTGTACTTAAAAGTCCACAGAAAGGGAGGGCTAGATGGATTTTCCTTCACAGGAAGGGATGCAGGCAGGAACCCTCTGCTGACAGAGGATGTAGACAGAGGATGGCCCTCTTTCTTTCTTGTTTTTACTCACAAAGGTGGGAGACTCTCCTTGGATATCAGTCTCCCTTTCCAACTAAAATTGTTAACCCAGAGTCCAATGAAAAAGAAAAAGGGGAAAAAAATAGGAGGACAAGCAGAAAGAAAAAAATCTGACCAGATGAGCCCTTCCATGTGGTATACTGGGTGTGCATGTGTGCGTGAGTGTACAATGCACACACCTACTACCCCCTGTCATTTCACTGGTTAAGAGTTTTAAGGCTTTCCTGGCAAGTTAAAATTCCTGCTGGTGCTTCTCGACTCGTTATTTCCGGCTGCCTTCTCTAGTCACAGGGGTGGCCCTGGCACCATAGCATCGAAGCTAAGGACAGTTGCAGCAGAAGGCCAATTGGATCCTCACAAGGATCCAAGGCAAGAACCAGCCCACATGACTGGGACCTTCTCAGTGTGGTTCTCTTTTAATCATTGCTTTTTCTTTCCAATTTTAATAGTTCTATACTCTACTTTCCAATTTTCTTTCCAATTTTCTTTCCAATTTTCATCCGTTAAGGAAAAGAAGATGCAGCCGGATGGTCCACCCCACTGCCTGGTCTGCCTGCATGGCTTCTGTGCGGTAAGAACCAAAAATGAAACATACAAATTTTTGAGGGGGGGGGCTCATCACAGATTCATTTCCCAAAGTTGTTCTGTTGTTCCACGAGTTCCTTTAACAAGCTGAGCCAGTGATTTCTGCGTGTATTTTCAGCTCATTTTTTCATTATGAACATACCTACTTAACAGTTCTGTGAGCTTGTCCTATAACTGAGGTTTTCATAATATGAAAACATTTAAATATGATTATTTAATTAGTTTAAATGATTTTTTGTCGAAAAAAAATTAAACGGTTTGGAAATTTTGTATCTGTAGCTTAAAGTAAGGGTGTGCATAACAGAACAAATGAGACAAAATTACAGATAGAAATTACTGTTTCAACTCATTAAAGTAGCTTCTGAAACACTGAACCAAATCTACGAAACTAAATTGTAATGAGTCTTTTCCACCAGAAGGTTTGTGTACATCCTTTCAGTTCATACCTTCCAGCAGACAGGCTGGCACTGGGCTTGCCTCGCAGGGCAGCTGCTCATTTTCCTGAACAGCATTCACCAATTATATCCCAAGAGGAGGGAGCCCTTATGTTGTTAACTAACTCCATGGGCGTGAAGGGGGAACAAGACCAATGCGTATGAGTGCATAACCCCACCCTCCACTCCGTAGCTGTCCAGGAAACAGCATTTGCTTCCTACATGCCAATTGGATCCTCACAAGGAGCGACCCCCTCCCCTCCTATCAGCTTTGGAAACATTTGGAACAAAGACTTCAGTCATTGGCTGCAATTCGAAAGACACTTCCTTGGGAATAAGCACTATTGAATAATATGGGACTTATATCTGAGTAGACCTGTTTAGGATTGCTTCCATAGTCTTTTAGGGCTCTCTAATTTTCTGAGTCAAATGGCAAACATGTACCTAAGCCATCCCCTCAAAAACAATCCTGCCTGCCCCCACAGCAAAAGGAAAACTTATGGGGAAAACATAGGTCTGTCTGGGTGAGGTGGAGATTCCATCATTCTGCCTGTACTTGGGCAATGGAGCAGATTGGCTATGAGAATGCCTCATTTTGCAGGGGAACTCTGAGCATCAAATGAAGGATTTGGATCTGTCCCTCATTGTGGGAATAAACTACACAGTACAAGGAAACATAGCAGCAACAGGCGACAGAGAACGCAAAGGCAGTAAGGTATAGAAAAAGAAAAAAGTGAACATGAAGCAGGATTGTTTTTAATGCTGCTGCACTGCACTCGGAGTGCTCTGCTACTTGGGAACACTCACTCCCGCTGCTCCACCCACAAACACTTGTCTTCTATGGGTCTGTTGTTGTGTGTCATTGTGTTTGAGGAAAAACTCAGTGGATCAATGGTTTAGACTAGGAGGGGGACTAACGGTTGGTGCTGTTTTTGGTTAAGTGTGAAAACAGCTGCTCCAAAGCCTCATTTCCCCTCCCCCCTTGAAAAGATCAGCATGTGTTTGTGCATGTGTAGCCAATGAATGTTCAAGAGAATGAACTGCTGCCTCGTCCGGGTTACCAGACCGGTTTATGCCTTAATGAAATTCACAGCGGATGGTGACGCCCCTGAGGAAGTGATTCTATGAAATCTGAGCTTGTGAGCCGGCCCCAGATAGGGTGTGGAGCTTTGTTTCATCTTTCCTCTCCTCCATCGCTTCTCAGAGAAAGAAGATACAGCGCTATTTTCACTTCATAAGAAAGAGACTAAACTCTTGGACTTTGATGTTCATCCTGGATTTGTTCTTTTCTATTATGTGTATGAATGTACAGCCCCTGTGTTTGGGCATTTGAAATATTCTTGAAACTGTGTATGAGTGGGGTATGAATTGATATGATAATTTGAAGCACATGAGCACTTTGAATTATATTTATTGGGTATTTGTGTAAACTGTGGATTGATTTCTCCCGGGAGCGTTTACTCTGTCTAAGTAGCAATGAATATGCAATGAGCTGAAACCCATGAAAACAACAACAAAAAACCCAAGCGGATCAGTTCTGAGCTGGTACCAGCCGACCCTGAACAAACTAGTAAAGGAACAAAATTATTTCAGAACCAAAACCAAAATGGAAGCTTCCTTGGTGGTCACCCCTAGCCTAAACTCCTAGAGGAGGGTGGCTCAGAAGACCTTACTTGGCTGGTGAATGGTTCTCCTATGAGGAGTTCTCTTGCGGTCTGTGATTTAAAAGGTGGGGAGTGTTTTCTTCCACCTCCACAGTCACTAGATAACAGGACTACACCACAGGGGAGGATTTCATACAGCACTGGTTCAGTCTGAGATATGACACAAAGTGGGTGGGCTATCAGCCAGACCAGGAATGTGTAAAATAGTCTTACTACTAGAGATTTGTTCAGGCCCCAATTGTATACTCGTCAACTGCCTCTTCTAAAAGGAACACAAGTTGGAGCAATCAAGGGAGAAGGCTAACTGGAAAAATATAAATATTCATTGTACAACTCACAAGCCATTAAACAGAATGCGCCAATGAATCACGTCCCCCTACCCACCCCCTTTCATAATCTAGACCAGGCTGCATAAAAGAGATAGAGGTTTACTGAGATCTGTTGTGCCACTAGAAGTGCCTTATGGATTTCAGCACAGAGGGTCTGAAATGTATAGCCCCGTTTATAAAGCACTTGCTAGTCTACATTTTTAAAAAGAAAGAGATTCCAAAACTTCCAGACAAGACTGTATTAGATCCTGATGGCCACCTACGCTTCCGTATCTCTAGTAAGAGAACCAAAACAAGGGGGACAGCTTTCTGTTCAATCAAACTTGATAAAAGCCCCGAGAGACCTCAAACATAGTCTTTGGGGCTCTTTCCTTTTCTGAGTCAAATGGCAAATAAAAATTCAACTATAAAGTAATTTCAGCTACTTCACAGTTCCCACCTACACATCAACCAAGTCTAGTTTTCTCTTCAGGTTTCTCATCCTAAATTCTCATCATCCAGTTTAAGTAAAGCCCCCTGCCAGCCATTGGCCGATTCCACCCTTTCAAAAGAATCCTGCCTGCTCCCACAGCCAAAGGAAAACTTACAGGAAAATACACAGGTCTCTTTGAGCGTGGAGGGGAGGGGAATTCAGCCAATCCGCCTGCCTGCCTGCCTGCCTGCCTGCACTTGGGCGATGGAGAGGAGGGGCAGCGCTTAATGTGAGATCGGCCTGTTTTGCAGCAGAATGCTGAGTGTCAAAAGGAAGGGTTGGGATTTGCCTCTCATTGTCAGGACAAAACTGCAAATCACAAGGAAACATGGCAGCAACAGGCAACAGCAGGATGCAAAACTAGTAATACGTTACGACAGTGATCCAGGCAACGGTCACCTCCAGATTAGACTACTGTAACTTGCTCTACACAGGGCTTCCCTTGGGCTTGATCCGGAAACTGCAGCTGGTTCAGAATGCAGAATGCACGGGTGGTTGCCAGAGCTCCAGTCATGGCACATATAACACCCATCCTCTGTCAGCTGCACTGGTTACTGGTTGAGTACTGGGTCTGGTTCAAGGTTCTGGTGCTGACCTATAAAGCCCTATGCGTACTGGGCCCAGCATACCTTTGGGACCGCCTCTCCCCATATGTTCCCCAGAGGTCACTTCGATCAGCCACTAAGCACTTGCTGATGGTTCCTAGCCCCAGGGAGGTCTGCCTGGCCTCTACCAGAGCCAGGGCCTTTTCGGTCCTGGCTCCGACCTGGTGGAACTCTCTGCCTGAGGAGACTAGGGCCCGGCGGGATTTGTTATCTTTCCACTGGGCCTCCAAGACGAAGATGTTCTGCCAAGCATTTGGTGAGGGCTAGGCTGAACTCTCACCGGCCACACCACTGAAGACTATCTATCACCCATACAGGAGCTCACAAGTCTAAAATGCTGTGTTTTAATATTTATATCCGCCAATTGAGAAATTTTAATTGCATATGGAATAGTGGCTTAATGTTTTTATTGTTTTTAAACTTTACATAAAAATTGGATGTTGTTACACCGCCCTGAGCCTGTCTGACGGGGAGGGCGGTCTAGACATGTAACAAAATAAAATAAATAAATAATACATTGGCGCTTTAGAAAAAGCAGGATGGTTTTTAATGTTGCTGTGCTGTGCTCGTTGGAGCACTCTCCTGCTTGGGCACCACCCTGCCTCCACCCCACTACCACTTTGCCAGACAGTTTCCCACCATAGCACGCGCCAGCTGGCACTCGCTTCCTTTGGGGTCCGTTATTGTGTGTGTGTAGTGTAACTGAGGAAAAACTTGGTGGATCGATGGTTTAGAAGGAATTGGGCTAATAGTTGATGCAGTTTTTTGTTAAGAGCAAAAATCACTGCCCATCTTAGACTCGTGGACTTCATTTCCACAGCTCACCTTGCAAAGAACAGTGTGTGCATGCACTGACACTCCCCTTCCCCACATTCTTCAGGGTCCGTAAACACTGAACCACACTGTTGTGTGTTCAAACTCAGAGGGTCAATGATTTAGAGGGAGGAGTGCATTCTGTGTGATTCTGGTATGGTTAACTGCCAAAACAGCTGCCCCAAAGAGCCTTGAAGGTCTCATTGCAAAGGACTGGGATGAAACTCATGATAACAAGAAAACCAAACAGAATCGATCTGAACCAGCAATATTCCGCCCAGAAAAAAACCATTAACAGTATGTAGTTTGTTCGGAAACCCCACATTCAAAACTAAATTTTCCCTTTACACACCTTAGACAATGGATTTCTAAAATAGCTTGTGCTTTAAAAAAATTAGAGAGGCAAACTCCAGTTCACTGCCAGAGCTCACATTTTGAAAACAGTGTTTCCAGTCTAGGAGGAAAATGAATACCCAGGAAACCACTCCAATGCTTTGAAGCATCAGTAGCTTGCAGTTTTGAGAAAAATAGACTTCATTTCAAATCTTATATCCAAAGAGAAAAAATAACATCCTATTGTCTATCAATTCTGCCAGAAACTCAGTTGGTACACTACAGTGTTAACAATAGCAACTGAATTCTGAAATATTAATACCAGCACTGGTATTTTCCTTCGCAGGATATATCCTGGTGATAGCTGAGGAGGCAGACTTTCAGTCTTCCACATTGTGACGGTCTGAAGAAAAAGAGAATCATGTGCGATTCCTTTCTAAGCATCTGACACAAAACGGCCAGGACCCGTTACATGGGAAAACTCAACCAGCACTTTCTGAAAGATTCGGGGCACATGGCTTTACTCTGTTGCATCTGGGCTAAAAAAATGGGGTGGCATCAGTTCTACTGGTTCTTGTCTTGGGCAGAATTTGGGGATCTTATCAGAACCACGAACACTCTAAGGCCAGCCCAGGACTCTCCACGGCATCATTAGAATTATACTCTACATTAGAAGTCTTCGTTTCCATGGCAAGTAGTTTGGAAATTGGTCTAGATTTCACCACTTCCCATACAGAGAGGTTTGCCTTTATAAATACACACTAGAAGAAGAGTGGGTGGGGGGGAAATAATCCCTGCTAAAAGTAAGTTTGGATATTTAAAATCACAAGGGAAACAAGAAGAGCGAGGCACTCGTATTCGCTACCTCCACACATCTTTGCAATATCTGAAAGGTGCCAATTTCATGGCTCTTCTTATGGGGGAGATGTGCAATACCCACTCTGAGGCGCCTCCTTTCTGTTTTCCTCACAAGTTCAAATGTCCCAAGCTGTTCTGCGACCCAAACGGTATGTTCCCAACTGTAATGTGTCCCATTCGAAACACAGAGGGCCGAGGTCCCTCCCACCCAACACTGACGTGATAGTCAGACTTCAGAAGCAGGGAACTTATTCCTCGCATGCTCAGGGCTCTGGTTCCAATTCTCGGCCCTTCCTGCAGCTAAAAGACTTCTGCTGTAGCACTGGAGAGACCAATGCCCACCTCCCACAATTCAGTCAATGGAGGACTTGAACATATGGCATATAGTCAGCTGCAGATGGACTCCCCACCCACCCATATTTGTAAACCTTTTATGGATGCTTACGTGTAGATTTCTCACTACTGTTGCCATATGCTTATCTCTATTGTTGGCGAGGCTTATTTTATTTTTTACATTTTAATTTTTTTATTATTTTTTAAAAAAGGACTGTTGGCGTGGTGGGGATTGCAATTATCCTGGCCTGCAACAGTCGTGGGAGAGGGCGATTTGTCCCTATTGTAACATGCAGTCAGGGTCTAAAAGATGCGGCATGTGCAAGGGGGCAAAGGACTGGGCCACTACATTCTGTCAGAACTTGAGTCTACTGTACATTCTGAACCAGGAGTGGAGAGCTGTCAGGTGTGGGAACAGCTTTTGTACCACACAGCCACTGGGCAAAGGAGGGAAGAGAAAGAGGACAAGGGAAATTAGCCAAAACAGGAAATGATTCAGAATTGCTTCCTTCCCTCCTTCCTTCTTCCTTCCCTCCTTCCTTCCTTCCTTCCTTTCCTTCTTTCCTTCCTTCCTTCCTTCCCTCCCTCCTTCCTTCTTTCCTTCCTTCCCTCCTTCCTTCCTTCTTTTCCTTCCTTCCTTTCCTTCCTTCCTTCCCTCCTTCCTTTCCTCCCTTTCCTTCCTTCCTTCCTTTCCTTCCTTCCCTCCCTCCTTCCTTCCTTCTTTCCTTCCTTCCCTCCCTCCTTCCTTCTTTCCTTCCTTCCTTCCCTCCCTTTCCTTCCCTTTCCTTCTTTCCTTCCCTCCTTCCTTCCTTCCCTTCCTTCCTTCCTCCCTTCCTTCTTTCCTTCCTTCCCTTCCTTCCTTCCTTCCCTCCCTCCTTCCTTCTTTCCTTCCTTCCTTCCTTCCTCCCTTCCTTCTTTCCTTCCTTCCCTCCTTCCTTCCTTTCCTTCCTTTCCTTCCTTCCTTCCTTCCTTCTTTCCTTCCTTCCCTTCCTTCCTTCCTTCCCTCCCTCCTTCCTTCTTTCCTTCCTTCCTTCCTTCCTCCCTTCCTTCTTTCCTTCCTTCCCTCCTTCCTTCCTTTCCTTCCTTTCCTTCCTTCCTTCCTCCCTCCCTTCTTTCCTTCCTTCCCTCCTTCCTTCCTTTCCTTCCTTTCCTTCCTTCCTTCCTCCCTTCCTTCCTTCTTTCCTTCCTTCCCTCCTTCCTTCCTTCCTTCCTTCCTTCTTTCCTTCCTTCCTTCCTTCCTTCCTTCCTTTCCTTTCCTTTCCTTCCTTCCCTTCCTTCCTTTCCCCAGGGTTCTCAGCAGTCATTGCAGGCCTGGAGAGATCCTGTACAAACAGCACCTCCCACCTTGCCAGCATGTTCCTGCCCGAGGTATTTCTGTTCTCTTCGAGACGGATCATTTTCACATTGGGGATTTGTAAATTGCATTACCACTGAGGGACTAACTTGAGTGTGGTTCGTTTGCTATTGTTGTCCATGTGTATGTTGCTACTGAGCTACTCTGTGAGGTTTCCCCCCATTCCTTTAGTGCCAGGTTTGGCGCAAGTCTGCCTGTACCGCAGGATTAATTTTGCCCTCTGTCAACTCTAATAGTGTTGCTGTATTGTTTTACCATATTTGAAATGCACACAAACACAATGAGTCCTCACCTCACTTGTGCCAACTCAGCGCCAACAGGTTAATGGACACGCAGCATCGGCCTCTCTCTGTTACTCCCTTCAGTGCACACTCAGAGTGATTTGCTCCTCCGTTGCACTCGGATTCCAGAGTTTGCTTTCCACGAAACAGACACACCACCTGTCCAGTCCATGATGGGGAGTGAATCTGAGGTATATCCCGTTTTTTGGAATTCAGTTACTTGAGATACTATACGCAGCAATTTGCCTTATAAAGTGGTTACAAATTCATGGAGACATTTAGGTGTTATTATTCCCGTAGAGTTAAAGGAATGAATAAAATTTAATTTTAGCCCTGTTACTGAAAAAATTAAGACACAGTTAAAATCGTGGGACGCAAAAATACTTTCCCGGCCAGATCATTTGAATTTGATTAAAAGCTTCACATTTCCAAAACCGTTGTTTCTTTTTCTATCTTTATTGATTAAAATTCCACTTCGGCTAAATGGCAGTGAATATTAAACTATTTTGTTTGGGCCTACAAGCGCCCAAGATTCTTATCAACAGTTTTATACGGACCTAATAGTAAAGGAGGCCCAGGAGTTCCTAATCTCAAATTATATTATGAAGCTACTTCATTAGCAAATATGGTAAGGTTGCTCTCCGGTAATCTACAAGTGGATTGGATCTAAACAGAGAATATTAGTATTTTTTCTCATTCCTTGACTGACATGTTTCATCAGATGCAGCTGATGAAGAGCCACAGCTCTCTTTGTTAGATGCATCCGACCTGTCTTGGGTCACCAAGAGCAAGTTTCTGCCTGCCTTCCCTCAATTTTATCCTCACAAAACCCAGAGAAAATTTGTCAACGTAATGAGTGTTGTGTCATGTCTCCCTCTAACATCCAGGGGCGGCGCCAGGGTTTCTGGTGCCCGAGGCTGCCCCTACGCACACATCGCGCAGCAAACCAGCCCCGGGCGGCTGGGACAGCGCGTGGAGGCTGCCCATGCTCCCAGTCGGGCGCGGTGGGTGGCTGGGGAGGTGCATGAGCGTCCTCCCAGCACTCCTGCTTCGTTGTTCCACATGCTGCCCCGGACACCTGCCGCACCTGGCCCGTGGCTGCTGCGCCCAGCCAGGGGCATGTGTTGGCGTGATGGCAGCGCAGGGCCCATTCACATAATTGCTAACTTGAACTACTCAATTTGTATCACTGGAAAGATAAAACGTGATATTTCATTGCAAGAGACACTTACAGTCCACAAGGTTCAGCAGGCAGTTCATTCAATTTCCTGTTTCTTTTTCTGAGACTGTCGCTGCTTCTGATATGCTCGAAGTGGTTCAGCCTCCTAGAAAAATACACTTCCTGTATCTTCATTGATTTGTATGGCCTATCATCAGGGCATGCAAACAAAGATTACTCAGGAGTAGACATGCAAGGACAGCAGGCAGCTGAATGGGTAACTTTTGCAAGATAAATTCATTTCTGAAAATGGATGAGAAATGGCCCCTCCCTCCACTACTAGTGAGTCTGATACACCCTCTGGTATTCACATTTAAGTTCTATGAGATTACTGTACTGTACCAAAAGCAGGAGGGCTCATGGGGTCTGAGACCATCATCAAGAGTTTCAGTACAGAGTTACGTTTTTCTAAGTCCACTTAAGTCAACAGAAGGATTCAAGTCTGTCCAGAACTGCAGTGTCTGAATCTAAAACCAGGACCGTATCCATAGGAGAATAAATTCCTAGGAAGGAGGAGATGCCCTAAAGGGGATGCAAGTGTTGACCTCAGAATATCTGCATGCTTCCGTGACCATGGTTGAAAACAGATGTTGCAGCAAGTGCAGTACATTTTAAAGAGTATATCATGTGGGAAACCTTTGGGAAACCTTTTCTTCCAGTGATCTATTATGCAGAGAGAAACTGGGTAAGCCTTCTTGAGAAATGTTATTTATTTGTATACTGCCTTTCCTTGTAACACACCACAACACAACACAGCAAACGTCCCTACCGTCATGAAAGCAATTCCCCCAAATGACTAAAACATAAAACCAACAAAACCCCTTGCTTGGAATGCTTTGCTTTGCAGACTTCCTCAAAGGGAAGGGAAGGTGCCATGGCCCACCTCTTCAGGCAAGGCATCCTGTAGCGACGGGGCTGCCGCAGAGGAAGCAGCTGCCTCTCTGGCGTGGTTCTCCTGACTTCTCCCAGGCAGTGGCTGGAAAACAGGCTCCGGTGGATGGAGCAGAACACTCACAAAGGCTCATACACAGAAAGATGAGCATTTTGACTTTCCACTTTGCTACGTATTAGATTTGGAATTGTACTCCCTTAACACTGATGATGTTGCTTAGCTTCTTGTTAAATACTAAAGAAACTACTTAGTTTTACTTCCCAATAATGTGTATCTATGAGAAGCGACGTTCACGCCATAATGCCCTGGATTCAGTTTGCACTGGCCTCACATCAGCGTAAATGGGACATGAGACATGACTGGTGGGGGCCAAAGGGTCTCAGCCAGTTAGGGGAAGGCAACAGAAAGCTATTTGCTTACCTTCGCCTTCTCCCCAGCAGGCATTTTGCCAGGGTGATGGACCCTTCCTGCCTTCTAAGGTGACCAGCTGGTCACTATTATGGGGCCAAGAAGAAATTTGGGGGGATGTTCATTGGATTGGTCATGGTATAGCCCCTTTTGCTGCCTGTTCCATGCTGCCTCTGGGTTGGGAGTCATTTCAAATAGGCCTGGTTGAAATACTGGTTAGGCCACAACTAGTTAGCAGGAATAGTGTGGTTTGCTCAGGGTAGGTAGGGTTAATCCACAGACATGGTGAGGCATCATGGTGATGGGGGAGGGTGTATTCAAAACAGACTGCCACATACCACCGTGTTGCTGGGGGCCACTGTCAAGGAGTGCCCCGGGTGCTGGGTGGCATCTCTTGAACCTGGTAGGTTCCCTGTGGCCCCTCAGGCAAGGCGGATGAAGCTGGGCACCTCTCAGCACAGAATGGCTGTGCAGGCTGGGAAAACCAAGGCCAGAGATAATCGCCGGCCGAGTTTGGAGCCAGGGTAGACCTGTCTGGTGGGCATCCCAAGTGGTTGCCTAGCACAGCCCCCCCCCATGGTTGGTTTGTGTAAATAAGCAGTGACATAGATCATCCATTTAAATGGAATTAAATAATTAAGCAAAACTAGGTGAACCCACACTCAGCTGTTTTTATCTTTATTGTCTTGTGTTGTATCTGGGGGTGTTGGTGCAAGCAGCTGGGTTCATTTAGCTGTTGAACTGCAAGGACCGGGAAGGCTGCAGGGAAACGCAATCAAATCTGTATTTGTTTTATACTTGCACATTATTGTCCTCATAGGAACTGACCCCTGTTGGGACATAGTTTTTAGGTGAATGGGTTGGTGGGCCGCTATGCCATTGTATTTGGGTTTGGCAACAGAACTGTCCCCGAACAACCTTACCAAGAAATCAAGCATGTAAAAGAGAAGACGGTTAGTACTGAGGGCCAGGAACTAAACTGGAGTTGACGCAAGGTGGAAAAATTCCATAGAATTGTTGAACTTCAGCACTTCAGCCCGGAGTTGATGCATCGAGACTGAGATCCAAACGCCCACATATATGACTAGCGCTGCATATATGACTAGTGAACTTGGACAGCACATGACATATATGACTAGCTGCACAGGACTAGTGAACTTGGACAGCACCTGCCCACACCCCCTGTGCCACGTAACAAACTAGGGTTGTTGAAGTTGAGACCTGTCAGGCTGAATGAAGAAAGGAGGAGGAGAAGGGGAGTTCCGAGCAGTCTGAACACTTGATGAGAAAGTGACCTAGTACCTGCTTATCCAATGAGAGCTTGGCTTGCCTGAATTACAACCAGAGGAGCCTTGGGAGAACCTCACCCATCCCTAAGCAGACCCCCCATTCCCTTGCCCCCCCCCCAAAACAGATCAATATAAAGTTACGAGCAGAGGAGTTTGAGGTGTCAGCGCTCTTTAGTAACACGTCCAGGTTTAGCTACTTTGAGAAGACCACATTTCCAAGATACAAATTAGTGAAAATCTTCAGTATCTCTTCACCTTTTCTTTAAAGGGGGGGGGGAAGGTGGGTTTCTTTTCAAGGTGGGTTTCTTTCTGAGCGTACAAGGTCTTGGGTCTCCTAAAAAGCCTTTTTGTGCTCTGCCCTGTATCGAAAAATGGCCTCTCTTAAATGGACAGAACAGCTTGAAAAGTATGGTAAACAAGATGGAGTGCAGTTTCCCTACCAATTAGGGCAAAAGCAGGTCTCTTTTCCTATGTTTTTGAACAGGAGGCCTCAAGGGTATAGAACTGTCGAGAAAGTATGCCTCTATTCTCAAATGAAGTATGCAAAATTATTTTAAAACCCTACCAAGCAGTAATCTAAGGAGCACTTTTCTGCTTGAACACTAAACCAAGAAATTTTAATATAGCAGACAGCATAATACAACATCAGCCTCCCCATTGTTGGATTCCATACAAGCCTTCAGACAACCGGCTTGGAACACAGAGGAGTGATTGATTAGATGTGTAATAAGCAATGACATCTGAATGTCCAGACTGAAGGAGCTTGGCACAGAACAGCCAACATTTTTGTTCTAAAGATGAAACCCATCAAATCCATTAGAGAAGATCTCTGATCAGCTCAAAAGCTCTCTGCTTCAATACATTTGCAAAACTGGCTCTTTGAATTGTTTGCCTCTAGGCCAGACTAGCAACCACTCAACACAGCAAGGGAGATAATGTACACAGGTTCCTTCGCAGAATGAAGAAACTGGTGCCCAGACTGACTATGTATGAGTTGTCCAAATGCAATGAACATTTGGCTTGTGCGTACCCAATGTGGTTCCTATTTGCACTGTTAAAGCGTAGATAGAAAAGTGCACTTGCAGCCACTGAAATTGACTGTACACACATTCAGGTTTCTGACAATACCTGCGCTGGGGCCAAACTAATTTAAAACAGGATAATGTGTCACCATTTACTTACATCTTCCACCCAAATTTCTGTGCAGTCAGTATAAAGGTAAACCAAATAATTATTTTTAAAAAAATCTGGGATATAATGACTAGAATTGTGCACTGAGAAAATTTCCAATCCAGTTTGGTGTAGTGGTTAAGAGCACGGGACTTTAATCTGGAGAGCCGGGTTTGATTCCCCACTCCTCCACTTGAAGCCAGCTGGGTGACCTTGGGTGAGTCACGGCTCTCTGGAGCTCTCTCAGCCCCACCCACTTCACAGGGTGTTTTGTTGTGGGGATAATAATGGCATACTTTATAAACCGCTCTGAGTGGGCATTAAGTTGTCCTGAAGTGCGGTATATAAATTGAACGTTGTTGTTGTTACATTCAAGAATTAGGCATGAATGAAATGCCAAATATAAATGCAGGGCGACCAGTGGTGATTAGTTTACAATCCTTTCAGCTCCTGGTAGAGCCAGAGCAAGAAAGGTCTCGAAGTGTCTTCTCACTTAGCAGATTCCTTTCCCTCCTCCCGTGATGAGATCCACAGCCCATGACTGAGGAGAAATCAATTAGCACTCATAAGGTTTTATAATTCATTCCTGGGAAGGGTACGTTCACAAACTAAATTCATCAACTCAGCTCTGGTCGAACCCATTAACAAACTGCCCCTTTTGTGCAGTTCCAGGAGAGACTTTGCATTCTCTTTTATACACCCCGGCAGCAAGCAATCAAGGTAATCAAACCTTTGTTATTCCCAGGAACTGACCATTGGAGACTTTGTTCCAGTGGTTGGGAGGGCTCTCCCACCTCAGGGAATGTTTTACCCTATAAGAACAGGAACCCTGGCCCCATTCAAACTGTGCACTCTTATTAGATCCAAAGTGCTGCTCCCTTGAGGCTGCCATAAGCCTCTTGCTCTCCTGGCCAAGAACGCCAGATGTTTGAAGCCATGGATTGGACTACTCTTCAGGATAGGTAGATATACTTCCCCTCCCTCATTCTACTCCAACTTCTGGCTAGCCTGTGTGCGCGTGTTTTTTCTCTTTCAATAAAAGATCACTCTTTGAACTTAAAAGCACCAGCCTCGTCTGCTATCCATAAAAATTGGTGAAAGATCCCGTCATTACCCCTCTCGCATAGCCGTCTTCCTTGCCGCTAATCCCCCCCCACACACACACACACAATTCTCTTATTTGTAAGGAGACCAATTCAGGTAACAAAACAGGGGCGGGGGAGGGGAACGTATTCATGTGCATTGATCTCTTTCTCCATTCCCTCCAACAGAATTAATTAATAATGTGAGGTCTCTCTCCCCTTAGGATCTGATTGGCACTGTCCAGGAAAATAGTTGCTGCCCTGCTAGGTGAGTCCACCCAGTACCTCCCTGCTCCTAGAAGATATGAATTGAAATGAAATACACAAACTTTTTGGCTGTAAAGACTTGTTTCGATTCAGTTTCCTGGATGTGGTTCAGCATAACAAGCTGAATCAGTGAGTTCTGTGTGTAATTAAAGCTCATTTTTTCTGTTATGCACACCCTATATGTGATAGCCAATAACTTGAATTGATCCATGAAGATAGCTGGGCTCCAACAGCAACCCTTTGATTCCATTTCAAAAGGAGCCAACCCAATCTATTGATACCTACTTCTGCCTGCAAATGTCTCAACAGGATAGCACAATTTACTGTGTCAAAGGCTGCAGATAGATCCAGGAGGAGCAAGAAAGAAGTATGGTCTTTGGCCACATTCAGGCAGAGGTCATCCACTGGAGCCACCAGAGCCATCTCCAGCCCATAGTCCAGCCTGAAACCAGACTGAAAAGGGTCTAGAGCATGAATTATCCAAGAAAACCTGGAGTTGGCCTGCTACTGCTCTCTCAATCACTTTTCCTATAAATCCAGAGGAGTTAGCTGCACTAGTCTGTAGTTGCAAAATAGTAAAGAGTCCAGTAGCACCTTTAAGACTAACCAAGATGCCTCAGAGTGCCCCCCTTTTAAAGGTATCAGACATGAAATGCCCTGCCTCACTTCAGGACTTCAGAGACAGCCAGCTAGAAGGGGCAAATCCAAATGAAAGAGAAGCTTGGGGACGGAATTAAATCCATATGTTTATGAATTTGGTTCCTGTTCACTGAGCTCTCCTGAATGTGTTTCAGTACTTTTAAATATTCAGCATGTCACAAAATAGATCATTTTGATTTCAAAACAACATTAAAATTTCCCCTGTCATTTCAGCCAGGAGTTTAAAATGCAGAATCATTATTAAGTCTCTCTGTAAAGTCAAGGTAACTGGATTTTCTCTCAACAGTCTGCTCCAGAGAAATCTTTTTCATTTTAATGGGGAGATGAAAGCGAACCAAAAAGCACCTTCTTGCACAACATTCTAATAGCGAATATATCTGCTTTTAAAAGGAGGGTTTTCAGTTCAGTGGTCTGTATCTCTCACTGAATTTTGGCCTTTAAAAAGACATTGATTTTTTTACTGACTTTTCAGAGTACAAATGTCATTATTAGAGATAGTAATTGAACCAAGTAATATACTTGGAGGCTGCCTATATCTTTTTGGCTACTTTAGCTTGGTTTTTCCATCTAATAACCAACAACAGTTTGACAAAAACATCTAACTTTAATGAATAGTTTTAATATGGAAAAAATGGGAGGGGATTTCCTCCCCAAAGTGCGAGGATGCTTCTGTTTCAAAAACAAGATTTGGGCTCATATTTAACTTTTTCTGGGACAAGCAGCTGAAAAACAGATCTGAGACAGCTGAACAAAGGTGACCACAAGGTAAGCCAGAATGCAGCTGTGCAGATTGAGAAGTATGGTAGAAGGCACCCTTCAGTAGAGCAGATTATTCCTCTGCACTATCATGGCGGGGAGGGGGGGGATCATAAATGCCAGCATCTAGCTTAAGCTGAGAGGCCTCCTCCAGCTTCCAGCTGTGATGGGTGTTGCCATCAGGAAGTGGGCAAGAAATGGCCCGGCCCCCTCCACAATGCAGCTCAACTCAGAATCCCTGCTCCAAGTAACTGGAAGTGGCTGCCACAGGGAGGCCTTCTCACATTGCAGGCCGTTCCGGCAACACTGCCCCACATCTGCAGCCACCACAGGCCAGAAAAGCCTTTACAGAACTCCTCCAGGGTCTTTCCCTGCCCCAGGTGGTCTGCTGACCCCCTGCCATACGCCCATGATAAGACCTCTTGTTTTGGCAGCACCAGTTGTAAAATGTTGGTCATTCTCGTCCCCCAATTCCAAGTCACTTGCCATCTCTGGCCAGGGGGCTCCCCATGAGGCTTGACGACCCATGCAGAGATACGGCCCAAGAACGGAAGTGCTGTCCCAGTGGCGCCTGGCATTGACAGCCTGATAACATGTGACTGCTTGAGGCGTTGGAATACTAAAATACAGCTCATCGTCACTTGCCCCTCTTGCCATCTGGGGCATGCAGAGGGTGCCCTGGGGGCCCATGGCTTGACCCGCGTGGACTAACATGTGGGACCTTACAGCTTCCAAGGAATCTTCTTCAATTTGCTGCTGGTGAAAGTAAGAATCTCCCTACCAGCCTTCCAAGCCCAGTCTGTTAGGGTTAGTGGCTTCCTGGGCCACTAATGGGTTGGGTCCTTCTTCCGGGTCCTCCAAGGTTTATTCTATGGCTGCAGAAATACCTTCTAAGCCCCCAGGAGAAGGTGACCCCAATCACCAGGGCTCTCCAATGCAGGCAGTTGCACCCAGTGGGGAGAGGAGTCAGAACCTCTTGCAGAACAGCAATCCTCACAGTGGCGTCCCATCCAGATTCCGCCCACCACCATGGGCCAACTTTCTCTTATGGCAGACACACATCAGGTCTGTTGACAGGAGCCACATTTCACATCCAAGAGAAGTGAAGGGACAAAGTCAGTAGACACAATAGGTATCAAGTAGTGGAGGGCTCTGACAGCAAAACAACTGAGCCTGCATGGCCAAAGGGACACCAGAGGGTACCCCATGCGACCAGGTCATGGGGTAGGTCAGGTTGCACTCCATAAAGGGATGCTTGTATTGGTAATGGCCATCTGCCCACAAGCAAAACATGGTCTTGCCCAGGGCCTGGGGCAGAGGTTCTTTTTGCTCTCCCCGGCTATCAGGCCCTGACCTTCTTCAACAGGCTAGCTAGCCGTTTCTCCTCCAACACTGTGCATGCTCCCTGGACAAGGAGTCATTTGTCCCAGCCTGATAACATGTGACTGCTTGAAGCATATCAATATAAAATACTGAGCTGGAATATAGCTGGTTGGAATACTAAAATACAGTTGCTGCACATCAGCTCATTCTTATCTCAATATGATATTATTCTGCTCCGAGAAATTTGGGCCTTAAAAGAAATTGCTCTTCCGGGATATATTCCATTCACTCGGAATGCTTGCCAAGGGAGGCCCAGGGCCAGATTAGCATGTCTTATTTCCACTGCTCTAAATATCACTTCAACCAAAGTTCCGATCTCTCATGGCTTTTGGCTTTTCTGGTCACTTTGGACAATTATCCTCTGATTTTCACTTCAATTTATCTACCCCCTGCTGCCAGTATAGTAACCATGAATGAAAACTGGAACATGCTAGTGGGCTACTATGATGAGTTAATGGAGAGTTATCTAAACACAGTGGTTATTCTAGCAACTGATTTTAATGCCAGAATTGGCAGAGATAATGAAGCCTCATTAGATGCTTGACTGGTGATGCTTTATTTCCCTTAATGCCCGCTAGGTCTTCAAAGCACACCAGTATCAGTAGAGCATATCTGAGGCTTCTGGAATTTTCTTAATCAAGGGGACATGACATTGAACGGGTATATGGAGATTGACAAAAGGGGTGACTTTACTTTTTTGATTCTAGGTGGGAGAGTGTCATTGATTATTTCTTGGTAGCTTTTGAATTTTTATACTTGATTAGAAGCTTAACTGCTTAAAATGTTCTGGGTGGGACTGTTTACTTGTCTCTCTTTCTATGATGTTATCTATCAAATGCTGACTCCCAGTTGGTGAACAAGAGCAATTCCTGCAACAGGGCAACGGAATTTGCCGTTCTTATTAGTCTCAGCAAATAGAAGAAAATGTCAGGGGCATGTTGTATTCTACAGAAGTTGGTTTTTATCAGGGTTGAACTTTCGAGATCCTGTTGCCCAAGTGTTCTGTTGAGTTATTATATAACCTTTTCACATTATCGGAGTCTTTTTACCTATGTCCAAGTAAGCATATGGATATATCTGAATCAATGAACAGAAATAAATAGTTTAATTCTGAATGTAAAACAATGGAAAGAAGGATTCGGCAATGCACTGAGAATTTAAAAGAGATAATACCCTAAATAGCTTAGGAGAATTACTGGAGTTAAAAAATAAAGAAGAAAAGTAGAAGGGATGGTGTTAACAATGATTTATCAAGCTTCTGGAAAACTGCTGCGAACACTATGAATTTGTACCTTTGTGAATTTCTGCTGCTTGGTGGAGGATATACTTTAGGAACTAATTTGTACCTCCACTAACAGTATGGTAGAAAATATAATGCCTGAGGATCTCCCTAATCGGACTCCAGTATTGGAGAATTATGTACGTATTCAGATCCGGCAGATGTGTCCCGGTAAGGCCTCTGGCACAGATCAGTTCCAATTGATTTATTCAAGATTCGTGGGGTGTTTCGTGGGGTGGTATATTAACACCAATATTCTCCAATATTTCTCCCATCAGGAAGTATTCCGTAATTGTTGCAATCTTTTAAAAGGGTGATAGGTTTGATCCTGCTAATTATTGCCCAATTAGTCATCTGTCATTGGTTAGGAAATTATACTCTTCCCTTTTTACTTCAAAGATTACTGGAATGGATCGAGACCAACAAGATCTTAGGTTGGGAACAAATTGGCTTTAGGAGAGGATTTTCCACCCCTGATCACTGTTTAATTCTTGCTCATTTAGCAGAAAAGTCTATGGCCTCCTGAGAGGGAAAGCTGTATGTTGCCTTTATGGACCTCAGGGTGTTTTTGACTCAGTGAGTAGGACGAAGCTATGGTAGAAACTGGAGGGCTCAACAATTGATAAAAGACTACTCTGGTTAATCAAGAGATTATATACTAATACCACCATTCAGGTTTGCTGTGGTGGAGAAGGGCAACTTTCAGGAAGCTTTACCTTTGACAGGTAAAGCTTCCTGAATGAAAATTGCCCTGAAGAGACTATTGAGATGTTTTTCAAATTAGTGCCTAGATGGGAACTTGCAAATAAATTACAACAAATCTAATATCTTAATTTTCTCCAAAAACAGCAACTTAGTTCTCTCCAAATGGACTACCGCAAATTCTGGTATCAAGCAAGTTTAGAGGTTTTGCTATTTGGGAATTGTTTTCTTCTAAAACTTGTCTCTCCCAGTTAAGTTTGCACTGAATAAGATTAAGCCTATCATTGGAGCAGTACCTCGCGTTTTTTTATGAGGCAGGGGAGATAACTCCAGCTGCAATTCAGGTGTTTAATTCAAAAATAACCCCACAGCTACTTTACGGCATTGCTATTTGGATCTCGGTGACTACAGAATATTTTCATCCTTTGCCAGTTTATGCATAGGATAACAGCCATTCCTCAGTGTGTCTCAGATGTCTCTCTCAGGGCTGAATTACGCTGAACATCACTGGAAGCTAGAGCACAGCTCAGTGCTTTTAAGTTACGAATAAAGACCATCTTTGCCACAGAAATGGAAAGACAGCCATTTTTTCTTAAACTATTCTGCTTGGACGAAGATTGTTGATGCCAGCTTATGACAGTTGGGGCTCACAACCAAAGACGTTCTTGTGTGAGGTAAAGCAGAGACCCTATCTACTCTTAAGTGCCATCTTATGAACCTTGGATACAACAGTACTGTGACACAGGCTTGTAGAGTTAGCTCAAACCATTTTCTTGGTATCTTACCTCCATAGGTCTAACCATCCTACATGAGAAATTTAACAGATTTTTATTATGTTCAGGCTTTGGCCCTAGCTCAATTGAATGCCAGTCTGAAAGGCAGATTTTATCATATTCCATATTCAGATTGCCTTTGTTCTTATGGTCAGGGTAAAACTGACACTGGTTGTGGGGCACATACATGATTCCCCTTTCTTTGGAGAAAATTTGGATAGCTTTCTTTGGTAGCAGTCCACCATGCTCTTACAGCAACCTACAAAGCTTGACAACTATGATAATTGTTCTCCAAAATCAATTTGTTCTGTTTCTTATAAATGAAATGTTATTCATCAAATCCTACACACTGCCAATCAAACGGTTCACCTCTTTTTACCCTTCAGTGCCTCTTTCTTTGCACAAAAACCCAGTACTTGCTAAAACAGATGCAATAACACAATATGCCATTGGTGGCATGAGTGAGAAAGCAATAATGTGTGCTACCAGCCCAGGTGTGAAGCAATCTGCCCCTCAGATGGCTGCAATCCACACCTGTTGCTGTAAGTACTCTCTGGGGTGGGGGAGGCCTAGATAGGCTGGAGGCCTGCGGGGGCTGGGCCTAACCCTGCCTCAGCCCTCCTGACTGATAGACACTGATAGCCCAGCATTTCCCTAATTCCTTTGATCTCTTCATCATCCTCAAAGGATGAGTCTGCAGGTAGCTGCACAAGCCCCACCAAAATGACTGCTACTGCTAGTAAGCAAGAGGCAAATCAGGCCACACAAATGCCACAGTCAAAATGGCCACTCTTGGAGCTGCGCATATTGTAGATGCCTTCATAACATGGCTGCACTGCCAGGAGGCTAAGAAGATCACTGGATGACACTCTCAAAATGGCTGCACCCAACTGAATAAACTGAAAATGGCCCCTGCTGCCTGCAGGCCAAGGCCGAGCGATTGCTGCTAGAAATACTTTCTCCAATTAAGTGTAAATGGTGAGGAAGGATAAAGCCTAGATCGAAGGAAGGAAGGAAGAATGGAAGGGGGAGGCTACCAGCATCCACCCTGCTAGGCCAGTAGCAATAAAGTATGAATTAATCCACCCCTTAAATGGCTGCAACTCACCCCTGTGGCCTACAGCAAAGCCTATTGCTGCTGCTGCTAGTATTCTTTCTCAACAAAGTAAAACAGTGTGGGGGGAGGAGCCTAGGTAGGCCAGAGGCCTGTAAGGGCTGGGCATAATCCTGCTTTAGCCCTCCTGACTGATAGACAACAGTCCCCAAATGTAAATAAGGAGAAAAAAGTCTCTGCCAAACCAGTGAGCCTGGCGCCGGGCCCTGGCTCTCCTCTTGAAGCCTGAAGGGAGCAAGCAGGGGGATATCACAGCTTCCCCACCTGATGCTAGAGAGTGATCCAAGTTTAAAACAATCAAAGTTTCTATGATATGCATTAAGATTCCCATAACATACAGTGCAAAGATAAAATTCTCATTTCGATTCTCAAGAGATTTCTTCCATTAGAACTCTAACATACTATCTGAATTTGCATGCTTTATAGGTTATCTTATGCAAGTATCTAAGATCTTTTCATGTGATAGCACAAAGAAACTATGATTGGTTTGATGCTTCATTAGATATTCATAATATCTATTGTATAATCTTCTAATTAGCCAAAAATGACATTATATCCAACTTGCAAAACAAAACTATAAATCTGTGAGAAATGACAGAAAGAGTAGATTGTAGATCCAGAGGAGTTAGCAGTGTTAGTCTGTAGTAGCAAAATAGTAAAGAGTCCAGTAGCACCTTTACGACTAACCAACTTTACTGAAGCATAAGCTACAGTAAAGGTACACCAGTTTGGTGTAGTGGTTAAGAGCACACGACTCCAATCTGGAGAGCCAGGTTTGATTCCCCTCTCCTCCACTTGATGCCAGCTGGGTGACCTTGGGCTAGTCACGGCTCTCTGGAGCTCTCTCAGCCCCACCCACCTCACAGAGTGTTTTGTTGTGGGGATAATAATGGCATACTTTGTAAACCACTCTGAGGGGGCATTAAGTTGTCCTGAAGGGCAGTATATAAATCAAATGTTGTTATTATTATTATTTCGAGAACCACAGTTCTCTTCGTCAGATGCATGGAGGGTATGAAGAAACTGGCCAGATATATACAGGTGAAGAGGGGAGGGGGGAGTAGATGAAAATCAGTTTGCTTCTGATAATGAGATCAGTTTGCTTCTGATAATGAAATCAGTTACTTCTGATAATGAGATAACCCTGCATAGTCTCTATTCAATCCAAGTTGACTGAGTCAAATTTATATATGAATTCCAATTCAGCAGCTTCCCATTGGATTTTGTTTTTGAAAGGTTTCTGTTGAACTGTGGTGACTAGAGATGGGCACAAACTGGAAAGAAAATGAACCATGCGGTTCGTGGTTCATCACATTTCACGAACCACGAACTTTCACAAACCTGCCCCAGTTTGCGAACCGGTTCATTTGGTTCATGAAAACATCACATCCAGGTCAGCAAATCGTCACTTCCAGGTCAGCAGAAGGTCACTTCCGGGCCAGCAGACGGCCACGTCTGGGTCAGCAGACGGTCTGCAGGAAGTCCATCCCCTATTGCCTAGGAAACTGATTGCTCAGTGCCAGGATGTCTGTAGTGACAAACCAAAAAAACGAACCAGCCTAAAGTTTGTGGCGGTTCATCAGAAATTGGCTTTGATGAACCACTAGTTCGCAAACCACAAACTGGCCTGGTTCGTCATGCACTTTGGTTTGTATTTCGGCTCATGCCCATCTCTAATGGTGACCTTTAAGTCCTTGATGGAATGTCCTGGTAGATTGAAGTGTTCTCCCACTGGTTTCTGGATGTTGCCATTTTTAATGTCAGATTTGTGTCCATTTATTCTTTTGCGCAGAGGTTGGCTGGTTTGTCCAATGTACAGAGCAGAAGGACATTGTTGGCACATGAGGGCATATATCACATTGGAGGATGAGCAGCTGTAAGAGCCAGAGACAGTGGAGTTGATGCCATTGGGTCCTGTAATTGTATTCCCTGGGTAGATATAAGGGCAGAGCTGGCATCTGGGTCTGTTGCAGGGCCTGGTACCTGTGCTGGTGACTCTGCTGGCCGATTCATGATTGTAAGTGAGAAGTCGTTTCAGGTTGGGGGGCTGTCTGTAGGCAAGGAGAGGTCTTCCACCCCAGGCTTGTGAGAGAGGGGCATCATTTTCCAGGATGAGCTGAACTCCATTGGCTTAGAAGGGTGTTTCTCTGCTTAGGAATGCAGTGGAAATACCAGGGGATCAGGTCAGCTGGCCCCAACTCAATTTATACTCTGAAGTCAAGCAGTCCTCCTCTCTTCCCAATTACGATGCCTCCAAATAGCTGAAGAACTCCACTATCGCATGTAATAAGAACAGGAAGCCAGAGGCGAGCACGAGCGGCATCACACAGAACCGGCTTTGCCCCATCAAAGAAATGGAAAGAAAGCTTATCTGCTTTGCAGCCATGTGTCCATTAGCTTGACTCTACATTCTGACCTTTTGGTTCAAAAGAGTTATGTGAATCTTATATAGCCAGCCAAGATGGGAGAACCTCTTTCCTTTCACTTGAATCATGTCTCCCAGAGACACTGGGGCAATGGACCGTCACATTCTCTTTTGTCACCCTTCCCTAAACTGAGTCACCGCCCCTTTCCCCCCTCTCTACCCACACCCAAGCAGAAATGAGGAAACCACAAGGTTCCACCTTCCCCTTTCCACACTCTAATACGACTCTTCCCCTTTTTCATCAATGGGGACCCCTCCCCAGTAAAATCTTCATCTTCCGATCAAATCTTTCCCTACTCCATTTTCTACTGTTAAACACACGATAAACATGAAGAGCATTAGACTTTTTTGCTTAGCCACCCAGGGATACAGAGTAAAGGTTAGTCACACTGAAGAATGAAATGCCCATTTGCTATCAGGGGTGAGCCAGGACTGTGGGCAGCCATTCCTGAGGCCTGAACTGGAGCGTCTGTCCTCTTAGGGTGCCTCTAGATGATACCTGCCTGCATGAGCAGGTGCTCGTTTTTAAGGTGCTCCCTGAACTCACATGGCAGCTGTGGGGAAACGGTTTCTGAATGCAGATTCTCAACATGGAGCAGCAAATTTGGTGAAATGATCTCCCCTCCACGGTTTCCGCATGAGAAAACTGTGCTGGGGGAGGGCAGGAGCATGTTCTCCCCCATGGTACTGTCCCTAGCCCATTTGGGCTCTCTCTCTCTCTCTCTCTCTCTCTCTCTCTCTCTCTCTCTTTTAGAAGTAGTTACCTGCAGCTGCCATGATACTGCCAGGAGCACATTAAACAAGTGCATGCCTGTGCAGAAAGGAACCGTCTAGAGGTGCCCTTAAACTTCTTGAGATCAGTTACTGGAGCAGGCCAAGCATGTTGCTCGACTTGCCATGCAAAAGGCCAGACTCCTAATATTATGCCAGTCCTGACTAGACATGGGCACGAACCAAAAAAAATTACCGAACCAGAGGATTGTGGTTCAGTGCAGACCACGATCCCGAATTCCCAAACAGCAACGAACATCTCCCATTCCCAAACTGAACCGTAGATCATGGAGGCCACAGTGGAGGGGCGCCCCGCTGTTCCCAGCAAACCAGAGGAGATAGATCCCTATCCACCAAAGCCAAGCTCAATTGTACTCTCTCAGTCTCTCTCTCCAAAGGCTAGCAAGTGGCAAGCAAGAGCTCTGTCCCACTCCACTGCTAGCAGAAAGTGAAACCCAGCCTGGGAGACCATGCCTATTTATAAGCATGGGTCCCATTCAGCAACACAGGAGGTCTGTTTTTGGCCATCAGGGTTTGCAGGGATGAGATTGGAGTGCCCATGGCTACAGAACACCCCCTTCCCCCTCCCTCCCCTAGGTGTCTTCTCCCAACTTGTATCTGCTTTGCTGCTCCGTGGTTGGAAGGAAACCCTGCTCATCAAGGAAAGCTGGGCTTCCATTTGGGTTTCCAAGGCGACAGAAGGAGGGCAAACAGAGTTCAGGCATTCCCCTGGCTCCATTGCCAGGGGAATAGATTGCTGGCGCCTGAGTGTCTGGATTCTCGAACCAAGCCTGAACACCACGATCCAGGCCTCTCCCGACCACTGGATCGTTGGCCATGGACGATCATGATCCGCCAGGTCACGATCGCACGATCGCCATTTTCATGGGTTTTTGACGTTCGTAATGCGGATCGTGCCCATCTCTAGTCCTGACTCCTGACCAATACAAATGTTCAGGGATCGCACAGGCTGCTGTTGCTTCTCCCTATCCCCTTCTGTATCTGAAGACAGCTCAGGCACAGAGAGGAGCTGTGGCTCAGAGGCAGAGCATATGTTTTGCATGCAGAAGGTCCCAAATTTGGTATCTGGCATCTCTAGAGAAAAGGATCAGGTTGGAGGTGATGTTAAAGACCTCTGTGTAAACCTCCAAAGAACTGGCGATGGGCAGAGTAGACAAGACTCACCTTGATAGGTGAAGGTCTGACTGAGCATAAGGCAGCTTTCATGGGCGCCTCAAACTGAAATATCTCACTAATGTCATGTTTGACTGTGCCCATTCATCCATGCCAATATTGCTTTTGCTTTTGCCACGTATATGCTTAATTGCCTGGTCTAACTCCATTTCCTGTTGGGGGCAGTCCTGTAGGTATGTCAGGCCAAGGCCATAAAGAGCTTTGTATGTAATAAACAATACCTTGAACTGAGCACGGTAACTGATGGGTAGCCAATGGAGTGACTGTAAGTTGGGAGTGAGGCTCATGCCCCTGCTCGCTCTTGCTAACAGTCAAGCTGCAGCGTTTTGAACCAGTTGGAGCCTCCTAGTTAACTTAGACGGGAGACCAATATATCGAGCATAACAATAGTCAAGTTTTGATGTTACCATGGCATGGATCCAGGTGGCTAGGTCAGCTGTGTCAAGATACGAAGTGATCTTCCAGGCTAGAGTGAGATTGTAGAAAGCATTTTTTGCCAACTGCCTTAACTTGTTTTTCTAGTAGTAGCGCTGGATCCAGTATAACCCCTAGGCCCTTAACTGAGTCTGTAAGGGCCAGACGAACTCCATCAAAAGTGAGGAGCACAGTGTTCTTCAAGATCTCTGCTTTCTCAACAAGCATCACTTTGGTCTTGTCTGGGTTCAATTTCAATTTGTTGTTTTTCAACCATTTCATCACGGCTGTCAGGCAGTGATCAAGATTTCCACTGCATCCTGTGGAGACCTAGATAGCGAGATATAGAGTTGGGTGTCGTCTGCATATTGATGACATCCCACCCCATAGCTGTGAATGAATTCTCCTAAAGGCTTTATGTAGAGGTTGAATAACATGAGAGATAAGATTGCGCCCTGTGGTACCCCCCAAAATACTTCCCATTCTGGAGACAGCTGATCTCCAATGGCAACCCTTTGAATCTGTCCCATGAGAAACTATTTAAACCAGTCCAAGGCACATCCTTTGATGCCCACTTCTGTTTCTAAACGCCTCAACAAGATGGCACGCTCTACTGTGTCAAAGGCTGCAGACAGATCCAGGAGGAGCAACAAGGAGGCGTGGCCTTTGTCTATATTCAGATGGAGATTATCCACTAACGCTACTAGTGCTGTCTGTCACATGCCCTGGTCTTAATCCAGACTGGAAAGGGTCTAGAATGCTAGAGTTTTCCAAGAAGATCTAGAGTTGGTCAGCTACTGCCCTCTCAATCACTTTGCCCAGAAAAGGCAGATTAGAGACTGGATGATAATTGGCCACATCAGTTTTGACTAGAGATTTTTTTTCATTAGTGGACGGGTAACTGCCTCTTTGAGCGGCCAGGGGAAGGTGCCCTGAGTTAGTGATTGATTTATGATAGATCCTAGTGGTTCACTTATGTGATTTTTACTTGATTTTAACAGCCAAGTTGGGCAAGGATCAAGTGCACAAGTAGTGGCTTTCATAGATGCCAGGATCCTGTGTCAGGCTACGGAAGGTAGACCCCTGTACCATCACAGCAAGTATCCAGGCTCTTAGTTAGAAGGTTTTATTCAGGAATCAGATCATTTCCACAGATATGTCCATAGGATTACTCAGAAGCAAGGTAAGCATCTAAGCAGTAAGAACAGTTTGACAGGAATAGTGACCTGTGCGAAAATCCTTCCTCTTAATGCGCACATTTACTCCTTCCCCCTCCCATCAGAAAAACAGGACTTTTGGTGCAAACCAGTCCTGAGATCGTCTCACATATTTGTACTACCAAGTCGAGACACTGAGAAAGCCAGAGATCAAAGCTGAGACACAGCAGTGCATGGGAGTGAGCAGTATACAAGGTCAGAAGCACTGAGAGCTTCTACCGTCCATTGGATAAGGCACCTGCAGCTTCAATAAGCCTGTGAAAGGAAACAGTTACGGCATTGGCAATATGACATCAAGTTACAGCATGAAACATTGGTTCAGAACAACCAGTCAGCATCAAGCAATGGCATGGATGGGGCACAGACATGACCTCCTGTTAAGGTCTGTCATTGTAATTGGTTCAAAGCAGTCCAAATATAGGCTAGATGGTGTATGAGGCATTTCTTTTATCTCTTTGTATTGCAGCTAGCATCTAGATCAGACTTTATTTGTGCTGTTTTATCAGCGAAAAACGTAGCAAAGTCCTCGCAGCTAATTATCTGTTCTTGGGACTGTAAAGATTCAGATTTAGGGGTTAGAAGGTGTCTGAATACCCTGAACAATTGGGACGGTCATGAACTAGCCAACGCAACGGTTGCCGAGAAGTAATGTTTCTTTGCCGCTTTCATTTCTGCTTCATAGATCCTCCAGTGAGTTCTGTAGCAAGTTCTATCAGTTTCTGTGCGTGTTTTATGGCAGTGTCTTTCTAGACATCTCCCAGCCCTCTTCTGGTCAGCCAGCTCCGTGGTAAACCATGGTGCCAGCTTCCATCCCAAGGGCCGGAGGGGTTGACAAGGAGCCATGGTGGCAATGAGCGGAAATGGGGGCGGCAGGTGGGAGAAGCCTAAGCAGGAAGACAGCCTCTTCGAGGAGGGATCCCTGAAGAGACAGAAACGTGCAAGTGATGTGCCAGTGGCCGTGCTGTGCAACAAAGCCTCAAACTCTGCACACTCATGCAAATGATGGGGTTGGTTAATTCTATTATCACATTAAAAACCACTTTTAATAATATAATTCCACTGGCTCATTAAAATAAACTTTATTACTTTATGAATCATCTCATTCCAAGGAGCTGTAAAAAGCCAGAGGATGCCAGCTGGGCACAGACCCTAAAATTCGTCCAACTTTCCTACCCTCAGGGGGAATCTCTCTTTAAATCAAGCCTACAACCCAACTTGCCTTGTAATTGTCACAGGCTTTGTAAAGGTGAGCCAAACGTTCAAGAGCTTTGATTCTGAGACTGAGAGTTGCATTTGTGATGGGGGCAGGGGTTTTGAGCAATGGCCAACTGGGGCAAAAGTCAAAATTATGTCACTATTATTTATTGAAGCCCCGGACAGAAAACACTGCTCACCCAGAACTGTTCAAGAGCTTCCCAAAGGTCTGGGTTTTGTTTAAGGCTTTTGGGGGAGGAGCTACTTAGGTTCTGAGTAAGTCCACCAGGACCCAGGCTCAGGCCACTTCCATGTATCAGTGTAATGCCAACCTTTAGATCTCACTTGCAACTGGAGTTGGCTACCCACTTCACTGACTTCTGTTGCCCACAGTCACAGTGTTGGGACAAAAGTAAAACTGAAATAGAACGGGTCATTTCTGCTCAGCCCTAGCTTAGGACAACACAGGCTTTTATCATCTTGACCCACAGAGCACCCAGAGAATACTAATTTTCCCTCCCTCCGGTCCTTCTCCATCCTTACCCCATAGCATGGGCAAATAACCCACCACCCCTGGAATTGTCTCACTGGGTTCAAAAGGGACGGCAGGAGGTGACAGGAAAATGCTTCCATCTTCCACTGGCACGTTGAAAGATAAATATTTCTAAAGTTACACAAATGGCAGGGAAGAGATGTAGGGTTGCCGCCAGCCTCCAGATGGTGGCTGGAGATCTCTTGGAATTACAACTGATCTCCAGGCCAGAGAGATCAGTTCCCCTGGAGAAAATGGCTTTTTGGGAGGATGGACTCTATGGCATTCGACCCTGCTGTGGTTCCTCCCTCCCCCAAATCCTGTCCTCTCCATGTTCCACCCCTCAAATCTCCAGGCATTTCCTCACCTGGAGCTGGCAACTGTAACTCTATGGCATGATACTTTGCTGAAGTCCCTCCCCTCCCCAAAGCCCACCCTCCCCCACCAGGGGAATGGGAGCCCTGTGCTTACCACCCACACTTTCAGAGGGTACGGTTATCCACAGCAAATATTTCCTAGAAGTTCTTCAAATACTTGGAAGAACAGTCCCTACAAGATATCTATGGACCCAAACTGTTTAAGGCTGTGAAGGGCAGAACCAAGACTTAGAAGAGCCTGGTTTATGGACATCTTCTTTGATAAAATGCACATCTTGAGTCCTAAAAACAAAATGAGGGGCACAAATTTTGCAAAACATATCAGGTATGATAGGCGTGGTTCTTTAGAACACAGAAACGTTTGATGATGCACCATGGGGATCTGCGCAATATCACTGCACGGACATGAGCAATGCTACAGTCTTTCTGAATGAAGCAGAACAATCCATTTTAAAAACACAACATTGCCATATAAAATGGCAGCCTTCTTTCCAGACCTTCCGTGACGTGCAGTGAGACGTAGCTCGTGGAGTTATAACTTGTACTCTTAGTGTGCATTTAGGGACTTGCATTAACCATAATAAAGAGCTGTTAAGTCTGTCCTTCTTTAGTGAGTTTTAATTAAGGTATAATTCACTCTAGGTGGACAATATATGTTTTCATAGCAAGCCTATGCCGGTCTGCTCAGAATCCAGTTCAAGTCTATTCCATGGGGTTTATTCACAAGAAATCATTCTTAGGATTGCACTGTTCGCTTTGGAAACCAGTTCCTGCGTTCCCCTTTATCCTGCTACTCAGTGAATGAACATGCATTGCTATAATGCACATCAGCTGACCCTCTGACTGCCTGCCGTGGCCCCCTACCCTCCATCACCCACACTCAGTCAACAGAGTAGCAGGAGAAAAATGAGGGAACAACATCACAAGCCTCTGGAGATGCTCTAGGAATTCCACTAATCTCAATGGTCTTTATAACTGAGTTTGGAGAAATCTTAGAGCATCATGGGACTGTGAGGTCACAGCTTCTGCAATGCTCCACCCGCCCCAAGGCTCACACACACACACCCCACCCTCGCACATGAACACACAAGAGCTGCCAGGACAGCTGCAAGCCAGGCAACTCTAAAAGCACGCTTGCTTACCCAAGATGCAAGCACAAATTAAGCTACAGGGGCCGTCCAGGGCTGCCTGTCCCCCAGTTGGGGCAGAGAAACCCTGCGCTTCCAGCCTCTGCCTCCCTCACCACTCACCTGGCCGGCAGGGGGGAAGGGCCCCAGGGAATCAGCCCAAGAGGCAAGAAGCCTCCTAGGCTAGAGCACAGCAGGCGCGCTTTCCACGGGCACAATGACGGCGCTTCCAGGAGTCACACCTGGCGATGGGCCTGCTCCTGCCCTTCACAGGGGCCAAAACTCAAAAAGTGCCAGACCCCCACCTCGCACCGGGAGAGTAAGGGGACCCGGCTAGCAACCCTACGGCCATCTCTAGCATCATTTGCATTTATAAGTGGGGGGTCTGGTTACCTATTCCAGAAGCCCCTGCCTGCCTCATCCTTCGTAAATGGGGGGCTGCTCCTGGGCCTGTATCTGGCTTCCTGTTTTTAAGAACTGAATAATCAGTGGTCAAAAATAACCTACTCGTCTTCGTCTGCAACAGAATGTTAAATGCAAAAGGGCAGCCGTGTCAGTCTGTTATAGCCAAAACAAATCAAAAGCTCACTGGCACCTTAAAGAGTAATGTTGAGATGAATGTTGTTAGTCTTTAAGATGCCACTGATCTTTTTTTTTTTTTTTTTAAGGGAACGATAGCCAGCTGATGGTGCCCTGATTGGAGCTACCCTCTAATTACCAGTGGTTTGAGTTAGACACAGAGCCAAGCTACAAGTGACGAATGACACTTGAACGGCAAGTGAACAGACTCACGTGTATTCCTCCAAGTAGTGATCAAGTGGAGCGCAAGTGAACAGGGAGGAATACACGTGAGTCTGTTCACTTGCCGTTCAAGGGTCATGCGTCACTTGTAGCTTGGCCCACATTGAGGGGACTTGTTGCTACTCCTGCCAGAGGTCTTACTTTTGGGACTCTTCCATAAAAATAATGGCTTTTAAAAAATGCAAATGTGTTATTTAAAAAATCAAATAACTCTATGTGGTCTTCATATCTCAGCATCTGATGCTAAAATGCAACGCGAATGTTTTATCCTTTTGATGTATTACTCTTTTGGCTCCACTTTGGCAAGCAAGCTCCTTCCTCCTTGACCAGAGAAAACAAAAGGGAGCACAGCTTCCCTGCTCTTGCCAACCTCTTTAGGTGACTCCGTTCCCTCCACCTATATTACAGGGCCACAAAAGAGAGATGATTTGACAAAAGGATGCGTATTGTTGAAAGTGTAAGGAGAGCCTTAATTGTGTTTTGTATAAATCACAAAACCAAAGTCAGCAATAAGTTTGGTGAGAACGTCTTGCCAATGGAAGATCAGTAACTGTTTTGCAGGGGGGTTGTGAACCATTTAGCGGGTGACGACTAACCGGATTAGGACAAACCAATGGGGATTAATCAGGCAAGTACTATGCAAACTGCTTATACCAAAACAAACTGCAAACTGAGTTTTGCTAATGTGTTTCAGCTCTGACTTGCATTGCTACCACCATCTACTTTATTCCTATCAACAAGCACTGACAATTTTTTTTTTAAAGAA
The DNA here is from genome assembly GCF_028583425.1 of Eublepharis macularius. NCBI lineage: Eukaryota > Metazoa > Chordata > Lepidosauria > Squamata > Eublepharidae > Eublepharis > Eublepharis macularius. Next base: position 143,427,584 of record NC_072795.1, on the reverse strand, counting down.
ACAAAAATCTTTGTAAACATTTCCAAGTCTTAATCAAAATATCCCACTCGACAAATATTTTGGTAAAATGGGCACTGATTATTTAGGAAGGGGTCTATTTTTTAAAAAAAACTAAAGACCTACAGTAAATGTTAGAGTAACCTGCAGTCCTGAAAAACTCATTGGATTCCAGGCCATTGTTCAGTCCAAGGAAGGGGAGCTTGGTGAGCTCATCGTTCTGTAAATGAGACCGAAAATGCAGACTGAAGGAGAGATGTGCTAATGACTATTCTCCATCCTACATGCTCTATCTGTTTCTGTTAGCACAGCGCTGATGGAATGCTGCAATAGACACAGGAACATTTTAGGCAGGGCACACAACTGTAATCAATCTTTCACTCTTGCTTCATCCCCAAATAGCAACCAGGGAAATACCTAAATGGGTAATTTATATCTAACCAAACCACCACTGTATTGTTCTTGGAGTGGAAACTTAAACTCTTTTCATTAGAAGTAAACCTCTAGACAAAGATACACTCTGAATGACAACTCAGTTGCCAGCTCTGAGTGAGGAAATTCCTGGAGATTTGGGGGGTGGAGCCAGGAGAGGGGTGGTGGTTTGGGGAAGGGTATCATGCCATTGAGTTCACATCCCAAAGCAGCCATTTCCTCCAGGAGAACTGAGTGGCTAGTTGACATTGACAAAGAGGTTGTGGAGAGGCATCTGGCTGCACTGGATGAATACAAATTCCCCGGGGGCCGGATGGGGTGCACCCAAGAGTGCTGAAAGAACTTTCTAGAGAACTTGTAGAACCCCTGTCCATCATCTTCAAGGCCTCCTGGAGGACTGGGGATGTGCCACAAGATTGGAGAAGAGCAAATGTTATCCCAATCTTTAAGAAAGGAAGGAAGGATGACCCGGGAAACTACAGGCCTGTCAGTCTGACTTCTGTGGCTGGGAAGATATTAGAACAGATTTTAAAGGGATCGATCTGTAAGCATCTGAAGGACCGCTCAGTGATCCGGGGAAGTCAGCATGGTTTTGTCCCTAACAGATCTTGCCAGACCAACCTGGTTTCCTTCTTTGATCGAGTGACCAGCTTACTGGATCGGGGGAACTCTGTTGACGTGATTTATCTGGATTTCAGTAAAGCCTTTGATAAGGTTCCCCATGATATTCTGATGGGCAAACTGGAAGACTGTGGACTGGACTATAGGGCAGTTTGGTGGATAGGGAACTGGTTAGAGGACCGCACCCAAAGAGTGCAGTCAAGGGCGTTTCATTAGATTGGAGGGAGGTGTCCACTGGGGTGCCACAGGGCTCGGTTTTGGGACCAGTATTTTTCAATATTTTTATCAATGATCTGGATGAAGGAGTAGAAGGGCTGCTCATTAAATAGGCTGATGATACCAAATTGGGAGGAGTAGCAAACACCCAAGAAGGTAGAATTAAAATTCAACAAGACCTGAATACTCTGGAGAAGTGGGCAGCTGTGAATAGAATGCAATTCAACAAAGACAAATGCACAGCATTACATCTGGGCCACAAAAAAGGGAAGCACAAATACAGGATGGGGGATACACTTCTGGGCAGTAGTATATGTGAAAGAGATCTTGGGGTAAGAGTGGACTGTAAACTAAATATGAGCAGTTAGTGTGATGTGGTGGCAAAAAAGGCCAATTCAATCCTGGGTTGTATCAAAGGGGCCATAGCGTCGAAATCGCAGGAGGTCATAGCCCCTCTCTATACTGCCTTGGTCAGGCCACACCTGGAGTACTGTATGCAGTTCTGAAGGCCTCACTAAAAAAAGGTTGTGGACAAAATCAAGAGGGTGCAGAGGAGAGCGACGAGGATGATCAGGGGTCTGGAGATTGAGCCCTACGAGGAAAGGCTGAGGGTGTCATAGTACAGCCTGAGCTTGATGAGTCAGAGGAGGAGGAGCTGGAACAGCTGATGCTTGCTGACAGCCTTGCTCCTCCTGAGGAGGAGCAGCCTGTTTCCAAGCAGCCGACCACAGCTGAATGGTCAGATGCTGAATCCTAGCCAGAAGCTCCCCTTCCCCACCCAGAGCCACCAGCCCAGACGCAGCCAGCTTCTTTATCCCCTCCAACACCTCCAGACTATCGAGAGCAACGTCGGCGTAGCAGGGACAGAAGAGACTTACAGACCCGACGTCAATCTGCATGCCTCCGGGCTCTGAACAGGCCAGTCTTCTCAGAGGAAGGAGGGGCTTCAGAGGAGGAGACTTGAAGCAGCTGTGCTAGCTGACCGAATGCTCTCAGAGTATAAAAGCCAGAGGGAGGGCTCCTTTCAGCATGGCTTCAACGAGTTCTCTGAGCTGCTACTGTGCTGCCTGTGTTTGCTCCTTGGAACTGTCTCTCTGACCTCCAACCCGGCTTGTCCTTGACTACTCCCTTGATTTACGGACTTTGCACATTCCTCGCCTTGCCAGCTGGACCTTGTTACCTGTCAGCAGCACTCTGCAGACCCGGCAGCCACTTGAAGCAGGACAGTTTGAAGCCACCCTCAAAATTCTCCAGCACGATGGAGGAAGGCACTGCTGTTGCCACTGACCTTGTTGCCCAGACACAGGGGCTGCAGACACAGGTGCAGCAATTAACCCAGACCATAGCCTTGTTGCAGCAGCAGGTAACCCTGAGGCCAGGTCCTGCACCTCCCCAGAAATGCCCAGTGCAGCCTCCAGAGAAGTTTGCAGGGAATGTTGAAGAGTTCCCTGTATTCCTGGCACAGTGTCAGCTCTACATGGAGCTGCGGGCTCAAGATTTTCCTGATGACAAGACCAAGGTCTGTTTTATATTAAGCCTCTTAAAGGGGAACGCTGCCAAATGGGTGACACCTTTACTGCTCATGAATTCACCACTGCTGAGTAGTCTTGCTGATTTTGTGGCGCACTTGAAGGCTATCTTTGCAGACCCTCTGAAGGCAGAGCGGGCTAACCGCCGCATTCGGCAGCTGCGGCAGGGGCCAGGTACTCTGAGGGACTATACCACTGACTTCCAGCTATTGGCACAGGACCTGGGCTGGAATGAGGCTGCACTCATGGACCAGTACCTGGAGGGATTGTCTGAGGAGGTGCTGGATGAGGTGGCCCGAGTTGAGCGCCCTCCAAATCTCCCAGCCCTGATCTTACTCTGCCTGCGTATCGACGGTCGCCTGGAGAGTCGACGGCAGTGCTGCAAGGAAGTACGTTGCCACTCCGAAAGCCAACCACCTGCTGTGGGGTCCAACCCCTGCTCCTACTTGTCCCGAAGCCTGACCCCAGTGTCTAGGGAAGTGGAAGCCTCGGCTGTCAGCATTACACCCCAGGGTTTGAGGGGAGGCCACCCCTATCATTCTGGACCCCCCATAGAACACCAAAAGCCTCCTGATATTAGGCCCCAGCATCTTCTGATTCCTGTGAAGCTGCAGCTACCAGAGGGGCGCTGGTTGTTAGTGTACGCCATGGTGGATTCTGGAGCCTCCCGGTCCTACATGGATGCCCAATTTGTCAGGCAACACCAAGTGCCGACACGCATCAAAAAGACGCCAATTCTGGTGGAAGCCATCGATGGTCGGCCTCTACGCTCGGGTCCAGTTACTCAGGAAACCCACCTTCTAGGTCTGCACTTAGGGAACCATCAGGAGCAGCTCAGCTTTGACATCGCTGCCATGCCTCGCTTCCCAGTAGTGCTGGGGATGTCCTGGTTGAAGAAGCATGACCCCCTGATTGAGTGGAGCAAGCAGAACCTGCGCTTCCAGACCCCATGTCCCCATGAGGCGCCCTCTGCACTCCTGGGAGCACCAGTTCAGATCTGTCTGCACTCCCAGCCAAATATGCAGAGTTCCAGGATGTCTTCCAAGAGAAAGGCGCCGACCGGTTGCCCCCACACCGGCCATATGATTGCACCATCCACCTTATTCCTGATGCCCCCTTGCCCACTGGGCAGTTGTATTCCCTATCAGAACCTGAGCGAAAAGCCCTACAAGAGTTTTTGGGCAAGATTTTGCAAAGAGGATTCATCCGTCCATCCACTTCCCCTACCTCAGCCCCTGTCTTGTTTGTAAAAAAGAAATCCGGGGAATTGCGCCTATGTAATGATTACCAGGCCCTCAATCGCATCACCATCAGGGACAACTATCCACTGCCACTGATCCCAGAACTACTGGACCAATTAGGGAGGGCCCAAAGGTACACCAAGCTCGATCTGCGAGGCGCCTACAATTTGGTGCGTATACGCCCTGGAGATGAGTGGAAGACTGCGTTTGGTACCTGGTATGGACAGTATGAGTACTTAGTCATGCCCTTTGGCCTCTGTAATGCCCCAGCTGTGTTCCAGCGCTTCATGAATGATGTCTTCCGGGACTTGCTGGATCACTTTGTGATAATTTACCTTGATGACATCCTGATCTTCTCCCAGGACCCCGCTGAACACACCAAACATGTTCGGGCTGTCCTCAAACGCCTGAGGCAACATGGCCTGTATGCTAAGTTGGAGAAGTGTGCATTTGACTTAGACACTGTAGAATTTCTAGGGCATCTCATCACCCCACAGGGCATAAGGATGGACCCCCAAAAGGTGGAGACGGTGCTGTCTTGGCAGGCACCTCGAAATCGGAAAGACATTCAGAGGTTCTTCGGCTTCGCCAACTACTATCGGCAATTCATCCCAAACTTTGCCCTCCTAACAGTTCCCCTCACCAAGTTGCTATGGCCCCAAGAACCCTTCCGCTGGACAGTAGAAGCGCAACAGGCCTTCCAGCAGCTAAAAACCCGGTTTGCAACGGAACCGCTGCTACGTTACCCAGACCCAAGCTTACCCTTCGTGGTCGAGACTGATGCTTCCAGTGTCACGATTGGCGCTGTGTTATCCCAGCAAGACACTGCCACGGGCCCTCTACGACCCTGCAACTACTACTCCTGGCAACTCAACGCAGCCGAAAAAAACTACACCATCTGGGAGAGGGAGCTCCTGGCGATTAAATCAGCGTTTGAGGTCTGGCGGCACCACCTGGAAGGTGCCCGGCACCCCGTGCAAGTTCGCACAGACCACCGGAATCTTGAGTATCTACAGACTGCTCGTAGATTGAACCAGAGGCAGATTCGATGGTCCCTGTTTTTCTCCCGTTTTAACTTTACCATTACCTACATTCCCTGCTCTCAGAACAAGCGGGCAGATGCCCTCTCTCGAAAACCTGAGTTCACTTCCCCGTCCCTCGAGGAGCTGCTTCTATCCACAGTTCTACCGCCGGAAGTGTTTGCTGCTGTACCTCCCACTGCCTCGCTCCAGGAGCAGATCCAGGAACAACAGCTACGTGACCCCTTTGCCATGAAGATGCTCCAGTGTCTTCGTGATCCTACGCAGAATCCCCCCAGGGGTTACAGAGAGCAGGCGGGGATGCTCACCCACCAAGACCAGGTCTATGTGCCACCGGGGCCACTACGGGCCGAAGTCCTGCAACTAGCGCATGACACCAAACCCGCTGGACACTTTGGTCGGTGTAAGACAGCGCATCTGCTGACCCGGGAGTTTTGGTGGCCCCGTGTACAGACCGATGTAGCCCAGTACGTAGCTTCCTGCAGCACCTGCAGGCGAGCCAAAGATCCCCCTGGCAGGCCTACAGGACTATTGCTTCCCCTGCCCACTCCTAATGGCCCCTGGAAAGCTGTATCCATGGACTTTATCACAGACCTCCCGACTTCTGCAGGGAACACAAGTATCCTGGAGGTGGTGGACCTCCTGACTAAGATGGCTCACTTTGTTCCTTGTTCCGGACTCCCAACTGCCCGCGAAACTGCCCAGCTGTACTTACACCATGTTTTCCGCCTCCACAGATTGCCAGAACACCTGATCTCTGATCGAGGGACCCAGTTCACCTCCCGCTTCTGGCGCACCCTACACACCCTATTGGGCACTCAAGTACACTTATCTTCCGCTTATCACCCCCAGTCTGATGGCCAGACGGAACGCACCAATGCCACACTGGAACAGTATCTCAGGTGCTATGTAAACCACCAGCAGGATGACTGGGCCTCGCTGCTCCCCCTGGCTGAGTTTGCATACAACAACTCAGTGCATACCTCAATCCGTCAGACCCCGTTCATGGCAAATTATGGATACCATCCCCGGTATTTCCCGCCGGTCATGCCCACTGCACCAGTACCAGCTGTCAATGTGGAGGAATTGCAGGCACTGCATAAGGTCCTGCAGGACCAACTACACCAGGCCAAAGAGGCATACAAAGAGGCTGCCGATCGTAGGCGTCAGCCAGGAGAGACTCTCAAGGTTGGGGACAAGGTGTGGCTCTCAACTCGAAACCTCCGAAGTCAGAGGCCCTCCCAAAAGTTGGATGCCCGCTTCATTGGCCCATTCCTAGTTACTGCCCAAATCAACCCCGTGGCCTACCGGTTACAGCTACCCTCTACGATCCGTATCCATCCTGTGTTTCATCGGTCCCTCCTTGTTCCTGTTGCACCCCCACATCCTCTCCGAGACCCAGAGGCGCCACCACTACCTGTCAAGATAGAGGGCCAGGAGACACTTCTAATAAATGCTGGAAATGTAGGAAGCATGAGGGCTCCCTCTATCATATGTGGTGGTCGTGTGAGGTAGCTAGGCAGTACTGGGGGGAAATAATAAGAGAAATGAGTGAAATTTTACAATTTCAAATAAATAAGAACCCAGAACTCCTGCTACTAAACTTGGGAATGGAGGGAATTCCAGCCCATCATAGGACGTTGATATTTTATATGACAGCAGCAGCCAGACTTTTGTATGCGCAAAAATGGAAAGTACAAGAAGTGCCAACTATTGAAGATTGGATCTACAAATTGCTGTACATGGCAGAAATGGACAAGATGACAAGAAAACTGAGAAATCTGGACTCAGGGCAGTTTAACACAGACTGGGAGAAGCTGAAACAATATCTGGAGAAGAAATGGGAGGTGGGAGGAAAACTGTGGCAGTTTGAGAACTACTGAAGTATAATAAAATGTAGAGGGGGGTGACTTTACCGGGGGGGGAAGAGATAAATGTGAATTTATAAGCAGTTAGATTAACAGATTGATATATATATAGATATATATAGGTTAATAAATAGAATATTGATAGAAAATAATTAATGATAAGGATTAAATATAAGGATTGAGTAACCAACAATATTTTCTTTCTTTGATAAGATTTGTATAATGCACCAAACTGAATGTACAGACGAGTCAAATTGATTGACTATGTGACGAGAGTTATATAGAATTACCATAAAAAGATAGAACGAGTAATATATAGAGAATAAGTCAAATTGTTTGATTTAAATGTGTAAGATTTTTATGGTTTATGATATATAGAAATATTTAAAATTGGAAAATGGGATAAATTGTTTATTTAAGATGGAAACAAAGACTTACAGTTTGGGTATATTATAAGAAAAGTAGTTAAGGATGTACTGCTTAGTATAATGGAGAATATGTATTTGTTTTAGATAGAGGAATTTAATAGAAGTAAGGGAAAAGGGACAAAGGGTTGGAAAGCTGTTGGAAGTCAACAAAAGGGGGGGAAAGGGAGGGGGTTAGAAATGAAAAATTTGGGGAAAATTGAATGTAAATGTAAAATAACGGATTCTAACCCAATAAATTTTTTTTAAAAAAAAAAAAAGATAGAGGGCCAGGAGGAATATGAAATAGCGCAAATATTGGACTCCAGACGACAACGCGGTCAACTGCAGTATCTGGTGGACTGGAAGGGGTACAGACCCGAGGACCGCTTTTGGGAACCTGCGGAGAATCTTCATGCCCCCGACTTGGTGCGCCGCTTCCACCAGGCCTATCCACAGAAACCAGCCCCATCCAATATGGGGGGCCCTGGGGGAGAGGATGGTGTCATAATACAGCCTGAGCTTGACGAGTCCTCAGAGGAGAAGGAGCTGGAACAGCTGATGCTTGCTGACAGCCTTGCTCCTCCTGAGGAGGAGCAGCCTGTTTCACAGCAGCTGACCACAGCTGAACGGTCAGATGCTGAATCCCAGCCAGAAGCTCCCCTTCCCCACCCAGAGCCACCAGCCCAGACGCAGCCAGCTTCCTCATCCCCTCCAACATCTCCAGACTATCAAGAGCAATGTCGGCGTAGCAGGGACAGAAGAGACTTACAGACCCGACGTCAATCTGCACGCCTCCGGGCTCTGAACAGGCCAGCCTTCTCAGAGGAAGGAGGGGCTTCAGAGGAGGAGACTTGAAGCAGCTGTGCTAGCTGACCGAATGCTCTCAGAGTATAAAAGCCAGAGGGAGGGCTCCTTTCAGCATGGTTTCAACAAGTTCTCTGAGCTGCTACTGTGCTGCCTGCGTTTGCTCCTTGGAACTGTCTCTCTGACCTCCGACCCGGCTTGTCCTTGACTACTCCCTTGATTTACGGACTTTGCACATTCCTCGACTTGCCAGCTGGACCTTGTTACCTGTCAGCAGCACTCTGCAGACTCGGCAGCCACTTGAAGCAGGACAGAGGGCCTTGGGAATGTTTAGTTTGGAGAAGAGGAGGCTGAGGGGGGACATGATTGCTCTCTTTACGTATTTGAAAGGCTGTCATTTGGAGGAGGGCAGGGAGCTGTTCCAGTTGGCATCAGAGGGTAGGGCGCAAAGCAATGGGCTTAAATTACATGCAGAAAGGTACCAGCTGGATATTTGGAAAAACTTTTTCACAGTCAGAGTAGTTCAAAAGTGGAATCATCTGCCTAGGGAGGTGGCAAGCTCCCCTCACTGACAGTTTTCAAGAAGAGGCTGGATGAATGTTTGTCAGAGACGCTTTAGGCTGATCCTGCACTGGGCAGGGGGTTGGACTAGATGGTCTGTATGGCCCCTTTCAACTGTATGATTCTATGATTCTGTTCTATGATCTCTGTTCCCTGGAGATCAGCCGTTATTCCCGGAGATCTCCAGTCACCACCTGGAGGTTGGTCACCCTAAGGTGGTGCACCACTGGGAACACAGCATAATCTCCTTATTGTTCCAAGCAATCGGTCTCATCTGGAACCTTTTAGAGGGCACAAGGAGTGCTGTGCAATGCCCTCTGGCTCACTGTTGGCCAAGGTGGCACAAGGTTGCGCCTTCGCCTGGAATCCCACTTCAGGACCTGGCACTGGATGTAGAGACAGTTGTGTCCATGGACTGTAACAGCTCCAGGAAGAACACTCTGCTTCTGTGACGTGAACACTTCCAGCACTCTAAAATAAGCATACTTGACAAAATGTATGAGAACATTAACTAGAAGATCCAGCATGTGCATTGGCTAAAGGGATTCTAAGCTACATTTTTCTGACTGAAAATAAGAACATCCTTTCCTGCTTGGAAGATATCGTCCAAATGTCAACGTTTCATCTAGACCTCTTGCCCTGGTCCCTGAAGCTGTTCCCAGCTATCTCTCCAAGTTCTGGAAAAAAACATCCGAGCCTTCCTGACATAATATAAATTCTAACCCACTAATTCTTTTAGCTTTGGCTTTCCACAGTATTAGTGCCAAACGAGGGAAAGAAACCATTAAAAAACAGGAGTCGTCCAAGCTGTGCTTTGGTCTTAGAATGGCACAGAGTGGTGATATTTTGAAATAAAGGTTATCCAGCAGATTTTAGAAACTTGTGGGGTTCCAGCAGGGGATGTTGCTAAGAAAAATGGGGTATCTTTGTATACTAATGGCCATCTGGCAGCTCTTCTCTCAACAGCAGGAAGGGCCGTGTACACATTCCTTCGATATGTATATAAATAGTTGATATGGGGGAAAGTAATTGCGACTGCATTCAGATTTATTTTTATCTTTCCACTGACATCAGAATACCATCTGTTGCATACTCATGAAAGGAAGATTAGAGATTAATAGCCCTATCCTCAAAATGTGTTTGAATATATCCCTTTCCCTGATCACTTCGTAAGGGGGGAGTAGGCAAATATTCCCAGTGTGAGTGAGAATGGCTATTTCAGGAAAAAAGCTGAAAGATGATCAAAGTTCACTACATCATCCAATGTAATTTTGTTTTCATTTTCATTAAAAAATGCCAGTCTAAGAGACAATACACTGGCCCCAGCCATCTCCTTCAGACGTCGAAAAGGTGAAGAGCACAATACAGTGAGAATGAGTCAGAATAAGAGAGCTCGTGGGAGTGTGGACATGTGTGGCTGGATGGTTTGAGAGGAAAACCCGGAGTGGGAGCGCAGCCTGGCAAAGGTGGGTGAGTCAGCTTGAGGGGCGGTACTGGGGCAAACCGTCCCTGACAGAGAACTCCCAAGCTCCCCCTGACTGAACGGGAATGAGCTCAGCAGCTGAATGCGCAAGCGAGCAAAGGCCACAAAAACAATCAGCTGGTTGAGCCTTTCGTGCTCCCTTTCATGGGAAAAAACTGGAATTGGCAGTGCGGTTGTTTTGCACAGGCTCTGGGTAAAAAGCCTACGCATCTTCCATGGCTGAAGAAGATGAGGAATAACAACAACAACAACAACAACAACAACATTCAATTTATATACCGCCCTTCAGGACAACTTAATGCCCACTCAGAGCGGTTTATCAAGTATGCTATTATTATCCCCACAACAAAATACCCTGTGAGGTGGGTGGGGCTGAGAGCCAAGCTACAAGTGACGAATTACACTTGCCTGGCAAGTGAACAGACTCACGTGTATTCCTTCCTGTTCACTTGCCATTCACTTGCGCTCCACTTGATCAAGTGGAGTCTGTTCACTTGCCAGGCAAGTGTAATTCGTCACTTGTAGCTTGGCTCTGAGAGAGCTCCAGAGAACTGACTCGCCCAAGGTCACCCAGCTGGCTTCAAGCGGAGGAGTGGGGGATCAAACAGTGCCGCGCTCTTAACCACTACACCAAACTGGCTCTCCACACCAAACTGGCTCTCCAGTGCTGCAAATGTTAAAGGGGGGCCTGCCTTGGAAATAACTGACAGACAGTAACACATTTCCCTCTCCCAGACTAGCAAATTAATATTACAGGGAGGGTTTCTCAAATGCTGCTCTGACCTCCTGACCTCACAGCCTCTGACCCTCTCCCACTGTGCTGATACTCGTGTTGTTAAGAGGAATTCTTTCCATTCATTTTTGCCCAATTTTTCCCTGAAATCCAACAATCCATTTCTTTTCCTATTTTTAGGAATCTGGAGTCAGTTTCTATCAATTTGATTTTGATTCAGTTGAAATTTGAAGAAAGGAGTGGCAGAAAGGGAAGTTCTGCAGAATCTCAGAATTTCCCTCTGTAGACGCTCAGAGGCAAGCAATGCCTTCCCAAGCCTTCCTGCCAGAGCACCACCTCGTGGTCTGTAACATAAAACAACTGCAAGAGCTGAAGCTACAAAAGGGTGCCTTGATTTCTCTACAGGGAGAAAGCAAAGAGAAATCCCTCTTTAGAAAGAGAAAAAAAAGAGAATGAAAACAATACAGTGAGAGAGAGAGAGGGAGAAAGCGTAGTCTAGAATCAACACAAGAGTCCTCTAGATTTAGGTCTCCTCTGGTTCTTTGCAGCTCAAACACGGCCGCTGTAGTGTTCATCCAGGTTTTCCTAGAAACATGAGCGCAAGAGACAGCAGCACGAGAGTTTTAGGGCTCGTGGCCCTGCTCTGCCACTGTGGAACTGTGAGCAAAAGAAAGGGGGGGGTGGATTCAGGAGAATACGGAGATCGTGGGGGGACAGGTGGACTGTGAACGGCGATCAGTTTTTATAAGCTACTTTTTATGGCATTCAAGAAAAACTTTGTATAAACCTCTGCCTTTGTGGGTTCTGTGGAGCTAAATCAGGAACAGAACATGCCAGACACATCAATTTAACTCAATATCCTTCCGCATATATCCCACTATAAATGACATAAATAAATAAAAATACAACAAACATTGATATTGCTAACACATAGGGACAACTTTCACCAGACATTCCCTCTGTCCTTCACATGTTTTTGCTTGGGAAAAAAACCCGGTGTTGAGTCCAACTTTTCCTCAAGTCCACCAAGGAGTTCGATTCTTCTAGTTCTCTTCTCAAATGAACCATGTCTCAGCCAGCTGGGCAATGCAGTAACCAGGCTGCAATCTACAGCTTGCAAGATACAGTTTTTCAATAATAACCTAATTAAAGCAATGGCAACAGTTATATTAAATTTAATCCCCTCTTTTACTATTCACATTCATAGTTTACCAATTACCTTACACAAAGTTATGAGTCCAGAAAATCTTATCTAGCTCTCCAGCAAACAGACTCTCCCTCTGCAGTTAAATTTCATCCATTGACCCCACTGCTACTGGGCTAAAGCAACGTTTTCTGATGGGAACACTCCCCTCCTGAAGGAAAAGTTGCAAAAGTGTATTTAAATCAAGGGTAGGTGTGGGGATTTTTGCTAGAGATAATTTTTAAAAAAATGAAAGCTGGGAATTCAGAGAACCTGCTGCACAGGTCCATCTTCTGAGATGAAACTGACCTTTAAAATAAAATTTCAAAAGCTCTGGTGACCCAGGGAATGGTGGGGTGGGTACCTCTGGCGCCAGAAAAAGCAGCCCAGTTTGAAAACGACAGAGCTGCTGCTGCTGCTGCTGCTGCTCTGGGCTCCATCCCAACAGAGGTCCGTTTGCCCCGGTGGTGCTGCCTCCACCTCCTGGCTCTTGGTCAGCCTAGGCAGGGCTCTCCGGTTGGGAAGTGGCGGGACTTATGTATGGGTGGTGGAACTGCTCCCCGTTTAGGCTTCCCCATGCAAAGACTTCCCCATGTATTCATTTTTTAAAAAGTCAGGCCTTATATCGATCTATCGATCTAAGCATGCACAAAAAATAAAAGAGAGGAAGATGCTGTGACATCACTGATGATGCCACCAATTACGACAGCCCCCTTGACTATTTAAGGCCAAAGTGATCCCAATGCTTGGGGATGGACTACTGAGAAAGTCAGGAATGAATGGAGTGTGCGGAAAAGCTGTTAGTCCTTTATGGCTTGTGCACGAAGGGCCCAAGTGACAAGAGCTTCCCCCCCTTGCTGTCCCCTTCGGAGAGTTCATCTCTCTCTGGGGCCATTCCTGATCTTTCTACTTTACTATAAGCCTTCTGGCTGCCTCAGTCTCTGTCCCTTTAAGAGTGTGACATTCCAACAAAGTGTGAAACGTTATACTTTTTGCCAGTCTTCACCAGCACTTCATCCTCTGGGTCACATGTAAAGTGCATCCCCAACTAATAAACACTGTGGTAGATGCTTGGGAGGAGGGCATTTCTCCGCATATGCCAATGTGCATTTCTGCTTTTGCAAAAGATTGTGCAAATTAATACCAGCTGTTGGTTTCTAGTGCCCCATAACTGGTGCTGCTGCTCACACAAGCAAAACTGTGTCAAGTGAGCTTCTGCTTCCATTTCCACATTGCTGGATCCAAACCTAGGATTTCATTTTATGCATCCAATGTAATAGTCCACGAAAACTTGTGTTACGAGAAAACTGCGAGTCTTTAAGGTGGCTCAGGGCTCCTCTTCTGTTTTTGCCGATGCAGGCTAGCATGGCTCCCGCACTGGAATTCGTCTCCATGAGACAGATGCTTCCAAAGGAATCATATCGTCGGCACGTGCAGGTTAGCATTAAGGCTCTGCCAAAGTATAAAGAGGATTGGCTTGGAAGTGTAACTGGCACACCCCTCCTCCATTCCTCCTTCTAAGGGTGCCAGATCTCGTTATGGGCCAGCCGTTTTCTTGTCTGTGATTCTACATATTCGTTTCCCTCCCATGTGAACCCCAGAATCTTAGGTTCAAAGCTCAAAAGAAGGCCAACACTACAGATACCCCAACAGGCTGAACGGTCCATAATTTGCCAACTTAAAAGCTTCTCTGTCTGTACATCAGTGAGGAACCTTTTGCCTCTCAGCACATTTCTTATGCCTGTCAGATGAGCCATAACCTTGAGGGCAAAGCATGTGTCTTTGAAACAACTTCAAATACAGGCTGCAGATTCCATCAAATCCAAGACGGTTCAGATTTAGTATATTTTATTCAGCATATATGCCCTTGTTTAAAAAGAAAATGCATCTCACACAGGATTTGGGGGGCTGCCTCCTGCCAAGTTCATCTGTAGCAGAAAGCCTTTATTAAAAGAACAGTACTCTTCTGCTTTCCCTTCACGTCATTCAATACTTCCATCTTCAGCACCCTGCTTAGTACCAGCAGAACTTAAGCCCTTTTCCACAGCTTCAAAACAAAAAGGGATGTTTGTGTGTTCGCTTAGATTGTCGCATATAGTTGAGCACTGACAAGTGATTCCTCCCCTTTAGATAACAGATGCGGCTGAAGCAAAAGAAGTCTTTTACACGGAACCTTGGATCTCCCGTATCTTTCAACCATCTCTATGAAGATCAGCAGGAGCACTGAAGGGCCTTCTCCTTGCCCAGGTCTGTCTGCCTTCAAACATGCTTACTTATTAGAAGCAGAGAACTCTCAAGGGCGACAGGGAAGATGTAACACCAAATTCATTTCTGATACTATTGCCATACAATAGACATACGCATAGCCCTCATGGCACTACAGAACATGACACAAGGCTGCCAGCACATGTCAGGCAGCAGCTATGGCACCACACTACAGTCAACCTGTGTTAAAGCTTGTAGTCCTCAGAGTTGCCAAGGTGAACAGACATCTGGATCGAGGAGGGTCAGCGCTGCTTGTGTTACTCGATCTCACAGCAGCGTTTGACAAGGTTGACTATGATTTGTTGGCCAGCCGCCTTGCCGACGTGGGGATTAGGGGGACAGCCTTACAGTGGCTGGTCTCCTTTCTCCAGGGTCGGGGACAGAGGGTGGCGCTTGGGGGAGATCTATCGCCCCGTCACCCTTTGGTGTGCGGGGTTCCCCAAGGGGCGATACTCTCCCCGATGTTATTTAACATCTATATGCGCCGCCTTGCCCAGTTGGTGCGGAGGTTTCGGCTGGGTTGTCATCAATACGCGGATGACACCCAACTTTTTCTGTTGATGGACGGCCGGCCAGACATGGCCCCAGACAATCTAGCCAGAGCTTTGGAGGCTGTGACGGCATGGTTGAAACAGAGCAGGCTGAAATTGAACCCAGTGAAGACGGAGGTCCTGCAGCTGGGACGGGGGCTGCCAGATGTTGGGATCCAGCTCCCTGCCCTGGATGGGACACCACTGGCAACTTTGCCAGTGGTAAAGAGTCTGGGTGTGCTCCTGGATGCCTCCCTATCGATGGAGGCCCAGGTCACGGCAGTTGCCAAGTCTGCATTTTTTTATCTTCGTCAGATCAGGCAACTTGCCCCCTACCTGACGCGCCAGGACCTGGCTACAGTGATCCATGCAACGGTCACCTCCAGGCTAGATTACTGTAACTCACTTTACGCTGGGCTACCCCTGGGCCTGATCCGGAAACTACAACTGGTCCAGAATGCGGCGGCACGGGTCCTGACTGGTATACCTTACCAATCACACATCACACCTGTCCTGCGCCAGCTGCACTGGCTTCCGGTTGAATTCCGAATCAGGTTCAAAGTGTTGGTTCTTACCTTTAAAGCCCTGAGCGGGTTGGGACCGGCATATTTTCGGGACCGCCTCTCCCTTTACGTTCCCCAGAGATCGCTTCGATCAGCGAATAAATATTTACTTGTGGTCCCTGGCCCTAAGGAAGCCTGCCTCGCTTCAACCAGGGCCAGGGCCTTTTCAGTCCTAGCCCCAGCCTGGTGGAACGCTCTGTCAATGGAAACCCGGGCCCAGCGGGACATATTATCGTTCCGCCAGGCCTGTAAGACAGAGCTGTTCCGCCAGGCGTTCGGTGATTGAAGGGGGCAGTGCCATGTCGGCCTCCCACCTTTGGGGTGGGGGAGGGTTTTCCCCACCACTGCACTTTGTTAATTTGTTTTATTGTTTGTATATTGATTTTAGTTCTTGTTTTTATCGATTTTAACTGTTCACCGCCCACAGCCCCTGGGGATGGGCGGTATATAAATTGAAATATAAATAAATAAATAAATAACCATGGTTTGAATCCAAAGGTGACCCTGCAAAAGTTGAAGGCACTTCTTGCTCAAGGGGGGATCGCAGTCACCACTCCCGATGCCACTTCCCACGCTGCATACCACACTGTTCCCAATGCACCCCAGTTCTCAGGAGGGTTGTGTGGCATGGGAGCTGCTGAAGATCAGGAAGGAACATTTGTTCCATAATATATATTAATCTTTCTGTCCCGCCTTATCTCCTCAGCAGTGAACCATGCAGCAACCAAGTAGCAAAGACATAAAATATAATACTCCAATTAACAAAATTAACAAAAAAACAAATTAAATATACAAATTACAAATGTAAAAGCACTCAAGATTTTAAGCACACAGGATGAATAAGCTGGCAGCCCCATCTGCAGTTCACAATTGTTCATCTGTCTATCTGGGATATCCTTGGGATGCCCAACTAGGGCTGCCAGGCCCCCGGTGGGGGCGGGGGATCCCCTCCCCCACGCTCCCACCCCTGCCCCTACTTACCTGGCCAGCGGGGGGGGCGCACCTTCCATGCACGCCCCCCTGCGGTGCTGCGCGCCCCCGCACACAGCCACTGCCAGGATGCCTTTGGCCTGCGCTCCGCAGGGGCCCACAACGGGCCCAATCTGCACCAAGACAGGCCCAATCTGCGCCAAAACGGGCCCGATCTGCACCCATTTTGGCACGGATTGGGCCTGTTTTGACGTGGATCGGGTCCGTTGTGGGCCCCTGCAGAGCACGGGAGCATTCCTGCGCTCCGCAGGGGCCCACAATGGGCCCAATCCACGCCCGCTTTGGCGCGGATCGGGCCCATTTTTGGCTGCTGCGAAGTGCAGGAGCGTTCCTGCGCTCCGCAGCAGTCCCTAACGGCGCAAGCCAGGGGGCTGCATGATGACATCACTTCAAAGTGACGTCATCACGCTTGGAGGAGCGCGCGCACTTCGCGCGCACCCCCCCCCCCCAGGTAAGAGCCAGGCCCCAATCTCCCGCTGGGAGATTGAGGGGGCCTGGCAACCCTACGCCCAACACATCCAATCCCATGGGAGCCTCGTTCAGGGTTCAGGGTTGTTCTGTTATTGTTGTCTGGTTTGATAGGGGCCTGGCCATTAAGATCAATGATATATTTGATTCCTTCCCAATTTGAATATTTAGCTGTACTACTGTCGAGACAGAAACTAGTCCAGGAAGGGAATACTCAGTTCAGAGAGGGAACCAAAGCAAGCAGTTGGCTTTAGGCATCTCCTTTAAATTGAAGAGTCGCCACTCAGCAAGCCTCGCTGTGCAGCTGGAGGGATGAGTGGACTGCCTGCCCGTACGGCTTGGGAAGTGAGTTCGGATCTAGGGACCTTTACAGGGACTTCAAACTGAGGTTTCAAAAGGACCTTAAATCCAATCTGTGGATCCTGGATCCACCTGATCACTTTCACTTATGTGGTGCTAATCTGTCTATTGATAAAATCAGTTAAGGATCCACACCAGAAAAATATCTCCTGGGCCAAAGGCTTGCTGGAAAATAATATCTGGAAAAAGAAATATTTATTGAGATTCATTTCTTTCAGAAAACCAGAGGTGTCATACAGCCTGAGAATTTTTTTTCAAAAACCCTGAGAAGAGCAGTAAAAAGGCCCACAACAAGGCCACTATGCCAGTAAGCAGGAGGCAAATCAGGCCACACAAAGCCCACACTCAAAATGGCCACCCCTGGTGCTGTGCATATTGCAGATGCCTTCACAACATGGCTGCCACTGCCAGGAAGCTAAGCAGACCGCTGGGTGCCACTCTCAAAATGGCCACCCTAACACAGGATAAGCTGCAAACGCCCCACCAAAATGGTTGCTACTGCCAGTAAGCAAGAGGCAAATCAGGCCACATAAATGCCGCACTCAAAATGGCCACCCCTGGTGCTGTGCATATTGCAGATGCCTTCACAACATGGCCGCCATTGCCAGGAAGCTAAGCAGAGGTGCCACTCTCAAAATGGCCACCCTACCACATGATAAGCTGCAAAAGCCCCACTAAAATGGCTGCTACTGCCAGTAAGCAGGAGGTAAATCAATCCACACAAAGCCCACACTCAAAATGGCCACCCCTGGTGCTGTGCATATTGCAGATGCCTTCACAACATGGCTGCCACTGCCAGGAAGTTAAGCAGACCGCTGGGTGCCACTCTCAAAATGGCCACCCTAGCACAGGATAAGCTGCAAAAGCCTCATTAAAATGGCTGCTACTGCCAGTAAGCAGGAGGTAAATCAGGCCACACAAATGCCACACTCAAAATGGCCACCCCCAGAACTGTGCATATTGCAGATGCCTCCACAACATGGCCACCACTGCCAGGAAGCTAAGCAGGCCACCGGGTGCCACTCTCAAAATGGCCACACCTGACTGAATAAACTGCCAAGCCCTCCCACAAAATGGCCCCTGCTGCCTGAAGGCCTTTGGCCGAGCTCTTGCTGCTTGAAATACTCCCTCCCAAGTAAGTGTAATAGCAGGGGAGGGAAAAAACCTAGACGGGGGGAGGGGGGGCTACCAGCATCCACTCTGCTAGGCCAGTAGCAATAAATACAAATTAATCCCCCCCCCTCCTCAGATGGCTGCATCTCACCCCTGTGGCCTACAGCAAAGCCTGTTGCTGCCGCTGCCGCTGCCGCCACTTCAAATACTCTCTCCTAACAAAGTAAAATGTGGGGAGGAGGGGAGAAGAGCCTAGGTAGGCCAGAGGCCTGCAAGGGCTGGGTACGATCCTGTTTTAGCCCTCCTGACTGATTTACTTTCGATTTCTATTCTACCTTCCCCAACTAGCAGGCTCAGGTAGACAAGAGGCCCCAAATGTAAATAAGAAAAAATCTCTGCCAAACCCCTGAGCCTGGCGCTGGGCCCTGGCTCTCCTCCTGGAGTCTGAAGGGAGCAAGCAGGGGAATGTCACCACTTCTCCAAGGCAGCTGGCACTGCATAACCAGGAGGGCCTTTGGTAAAGCAGCCTCAGAGGAGCTTGGCTGAGAGAGCTTGAGATGGGCTCTGCTCAGGCCGAGCACCCTGAGAAGGGCAGTAGTAGTCACCACCACCGGGATAGCTGAGAGCCAGTTTGGTGCAGTGGTTAAAAGTGCAGGACTCTAATCTGGAGAGCCGGGTTTGATTCCCCACTCCTCCACTTTAAGCCGGCTGGGTGACCTGGGGTCAGTCACAGCTCTCTCAGAGCTCTCTCAGCCCCACCCACCTCACAGGGTGTTTTGTTGTGGGGATAATCATGGCATACTTTGGAAAGTGCTCCAAGTGGGTGTTAAGTCATCCTGAGGGCTGTTGTTGCTGATGTTGTCGTCACATCTGCGAGGCATGGGGAGAAAGGCAATGATTGGAAACATGCTTCCTTGGGGACTGCGTATCCTATCCACAGAAACAGGAAAAGATCCTCTGGATCCCCGCAGCTTTCTCACTTAATCTCATCCAGTTGCGCTCCTGCTGCGTCCCCCACTGCACACGGCTTTTGCCCAGGCAGGTCCCATGACCCTCCTGGTCTCCTTTTCACCAGTGGGAACGCAGGCTGGAGCTGGATCCAGCTCAGCAAGTATTCCAGCATAGCTGTCATTGGGGAGAGAAGACAGGGACAATGGTGTCCACAGCAAATTGGGGAAGACTGCGTAAGGAAGGGACTTTATTTTCTCCCACCTCCTCAGTTTCCAATTCTCTGTGCGTAGTTAAGAAGTTCACTGATTTTACCTGTTCCTGTAACTCTGCTGGAAATTCTTGCTACTTGTCTCTTCTCCTCATAAGTGAGAGAAGATACAGGGGTGGTAGGAAAGGGGTACGCATTGATCATGCTGCGGACGTACAGGTAACAATACCCTCTGAGCGAAACTTTGCAGGTCTTTACTTATACATACATAGCTGCAAAACAAGAGTTATCATCACGCACGGCTTGCTTTCCTCCATAAAGCAGTGGCATCAGGCCCAATCTATATCTTCACTTCTTCCTTTATGAGGTTGATACCGTTTCCCTGCTGAATTTAGCAGAAGTGATATAGAAGTAGGACTGGTATGGCAGCAACACAAAGGCAAAATAATAAACTCACTTTTAGAGCCGTGGGAACCGAGAACAACAACTCTTTGTACTGAGCCCTTTATGCCTTTGCTAGAAATATTACTTCGTCAAGCTTCTAATTGCTAAAAATGTTGCCTTAAATGTCTGTGCTTTGTACTTTAAGTCAAGTATTTGATAGGCCTCCATCTCAACTTTGCTTTCGGTTTCCACTTCCACAGAAAGAAAGAAAAAAATCCTTCTCCTTAGTCGTTGCACAATCCGATGATGGTTGTTGACATGTGGAAACTCTTGACAAAAGAACTGCACAGAAACTACCAATTTATTTCACCATCAAACAGCTGAAATAGCAATGAATACCAATTGCATTCTGCCTGCCTGACCTAGCAGTCAAAGGCTATATATGTTCCTCCTTCTCACAGCCATATCCATTCCCCGCTATGCTAACCTAAGATTTCCTGTAACTGTTTAGCATAACACACAATATGTATTTAAAAATGTATTATGATAAAATCTGGCTGGAATGGAATTATCCTTGAACTCTGGCATTCCTCCTTCAGAAATAATCTTGAAGAATCCCTAGAGAAAAATCACAGGATTTTGTCCATTTAAAAACAAAATAATGGCATCATTTCCTTGAAAGCACAACACTCCACCCGAGGAACACACCAAACATCCGCACGGAAGATGACTCAAGACCTCGGGGGCAGGAGATAACACAACTACAAGGTCAAAAACCGTCTGCTGGGCACATCATGTTGTTCCAACGTCATGACAAACCCATAGAAAGCAGCCGTAAAAATAAATACGGGCCCTTTTCACACTACATACCTGCTTCCAGAACATCGTGAAACGCAGCACAAAAACCGTGGAAGATAGCGTCTTCTCGCGAGAGTTTTGTGCGATGTCGCACAGAACTCTCGTGAGAAGATGCTATCTTCCGTGGTTTTTGCGCTGCGTTTCACGATGTTCTGGAAGCAGGTATGTAGTGTGAAAAGGGCCATGCTAATGTATGGAATTCACCTTCTCCTTTGCAAAAGGACGGCCTAATCAGCATGGAGCCAGGCAATTTAACCAGGCTGTCTTCGTTCAGATCTTTTTGAAGAGATGGGTTGGAAGAGAAGGAATTGGTAATATTTCTGATTTCTCTTCAACCAGGAATATTCTTGCCATGGTATATTAATCTTAATCTGTTTAGGAGCAGATCCATTGTTCTAAATAGCCAAATCATTT
The DNA here is from genome assembly GCF_028583425.1 of Eublepharis macularius. Classification (NCBI taxonomy): domain Eukaryota; kingdom Metazoa; phylum Chordata; class Lepidosauria; order Squamata; family Eublepharidae; genus Eublepharis; species Eublepharis macularius. The sequence continues at coordinate 143,406,365 of NC_072795.1, read as the reverse complement.
CCTTTTGCAAAGTTCACGTAACAAAATAAGGAATGGTTTACAGTAATTTAAGGGCAAATAATAACACTTAACATAGATATAGTGGTTTTCAGACCAATCTTAAGGGGGGAGTTCTCAGGGAGCTGACTAGCCTGTATAATAATAATAATAATAATAATAATAATAATAATAATAATAATAATAATAATAATAATAATAATAATAGATTCATATACCGTCCTTCGGGATGACTTAACACCCACTCAGAGCAGTTTCCAAAGTATGTCATTATTATTCTCACAACAAAACACCCTGTGAGGTGGGTGGGGCAGAGAGAGCTCTGAAAGAGCCGTGACTAGCCCAAGGTCACCCAGATGGCTTCAAGTGGAGGAGTGGGGAAGCAAACCCAGTTTCATCCTTAGGTTGGCATAAACCTGAGTTACACTTGTGCCACACCTTGATGGCACCCTCCTAGGCTGGGGCACACGTGGTGGCCTGCTGCAGCCAGCCTCTGGTGGATCTTGAGAGTAAATCCTCGTGCCGGTGTGGGAGTTGGTGGGCCAGCGGGCGGAGCAGGAGTTCATTAGCTTCCTAAGTCACTCCAGGCTGGGCAACGCCCCCGAACACTGGCAGACAGTTACACCATGAACAAAGACAGCGTAGCCCATAGGTGCTCATGCAAAGGGAAAAGTCAACCCCCCCCTCACGTTTGCCCCACCCAAATGACCCACAGGAGCACAGAAGGCTGACGACAGCTGCAGCCTTTGCGCTCCAGTGGTGACCAAGCCCCCCCAAACATCCAGTCAAGCCCCCTCTACATAAACCCTGGTCAGGAGGACACCCATAAGCTCATTCAGGAGAGGGCAAGGTATGGGGCTCCCTCTCAGAGCTCCCTGCCAGGCGGGCTTAGAGTGTGAGGCACCCCAGTAGTGGGGAAAGCACAGAGAAGCTACATTGCAAAATTGGGCCAGGAGCTTGCACACACATGCCAGGGGGAGAGGAATGTCCAGAATGTTTGAATCACATCTCTCACTGCAGACCCCTAACAGCAATCCCACCTCCAGAGAGGCTCGGCTGCAAGGGTGAGGGCACACCACCCGGTAAGGAGGAACTGGGGATCTGTCCGCTCCGTTCCCTTATCCACATCTGTCTTCCTCGTTCTTCTCGCATGTGGCCAGGTATTGCCCTCACAATGGTGGCCTCAACAACTGAGAGCAGAGACATGTTGGGGGACGGCATGAGCTTGGCCCCCTAGGCACCACGGACCACATCTAACAATGGTGCAGGCTCCCACGGAAGCGCACTCAACACAGCCCTCACAGACGAGGGAGGAGGAGAAATGCCTCCACATGGGGCTGTCTGCACACTGCCTTGACAGGAACCACCATCCCCACCCCCACCCCACCCCCCGGGATCACGGACCGGACACAACTGTGGGTCAGGGTGCCTTGGAGCTGGCTCTCAGTACTCCCCGTTAAGGTGGCCAACCCATCCTGGGACTCATTCCCCTGCAAGATCAGAGCCCCATTTAGCAGCCACAGCAGCTGGAGCAACTCAATCCCAGGCAGCTGCAGAGCGTTCCTTGCGGGAAGGATAAGTGACGTTTGGATGGCAGCAGCATCTTCCTCAGTGGGGCCTCCTGCCCACCCCCCGGGCCGTGGACTTTCCTGAGGCACAGCAGATCTGGCCGTGGCTTACACAAGGCTGAGCCCCCTTCCATCGCTGCACACCTCTCTGATTTCCTTCAGGCAGGGAAGACTGGGGAGCGTGGCCATGACAGCCCCTGGCAATCCTCCCGGGCTGCATTCTCCCTCAGTCAGCCGGGGAGGGGGGTCTGCCTTGCTCGCAAGCAAGCTGCACAAGGGAGGGCTTCACTTGCCTCCAAAAGGCCCCTGGGAGGAGCACGCACAGGCGTCGCTGTCATACAGGGAGAACGGAGTTGGCAACCAGTGTCCAGGCATCCCCTTCACATTTGGCAGTTCCATAAAGTCTGGGTCGTTCCTCAACCGCCTCCCTCTGTGTTCATTTGCAAATGGATGGCAGCAGCTCAAGATCCCTCTCGGCCCCTCTCCTCCGCCGCCTCTGTCATTTCCCCTTTGGGCTGCCAGAGGCTGGGTCGGCGGTGCTGTGAGGAGTTGCTGTTGGTTTGTCCAGTGCCACTGCACCCCTGTTGAGGTCTGTGGCAAAAGAGAAGAGGGGCCCAGTGTAACCTCGAAAGCAGCAGTTAGCCCCTGGCCCATGCTGGAGGGTTCAGGTGCAACCTGCTTGGGCAACGGGCTGGCGGGTTTGAGAGAACAGTGTGTTCTTGAGGGGGGGAGCCAGGTGCGAATCTCCACCACAGCAACGGGGGCATCTGATAAGCCACACAGGTCAGCAAGCCTGGCTCCATATGTGCTTCCTCACCTTTGTCATTCTGACCCACCACAGGGGCAGTGGGAGCTGTTGCTGGATGGCCACGTTGTGGAGCATGGCACAAACAGCAACCAACACAGCCTGTGTGGCCCTGTGTGTGCAGACAATGAAACTGCATCTTCAGCTGCCTAATGGCCATTTGATGACCATGCGCACCCACTGGTGGGGTTGGTTGCAGGCAGTGTGGTCTGCGGGCTCATCAGAGGGATGGGAGGAGGAGATCGCAAGAACAGGCGTCAGTGCCCCTTCCCGTGGATAATTCCTCTCCTGACCACCCCCAACCCCCAGCAGTCAACCAACCCAACAGACAGCCCCTGCCCTCTGCCTGTGGGGCCAGCAGGTGGTTGAGGCCAGACACAGCAAAAAAGGCCTTCTCCCAACTTGGACGAGCCTGGAAGATGCCCCCCCCCACCTCAAGGTGGCTTTGCTCATCTGAACAGGGCCTTCTGCAGATACCACCCTGCAGTTGGGCTAAATAAACAACCTCCCGTATAAAGGCTTTCTTTGTAGTAGCCCTTGTGAATTGGCCTGCCCGAGGAGGTCAGGAAAGCTCCCACTGGTGTTGCCAGGTAGGCCCCCTCCCCTGCTTTAAGGCCTGCCATGAACTGTGTTGAAGTTTCCTGCATTACTGTTCCACTGCTGCACAAAGACTGCTTTGCACGTGTGTGCTCTGATACACGTGTCAGTTTCCTGCCTGCGTGTTAATTACCTTGCTGCTGCAATAGACTGTGTAGTTCACTGACTCCATGTTTGGCTAACTGCACAAAGGACTCTTTTTCTGGGCAGCCCTGCCCAGACCTGTATCTGGACTTCCCAGTGTGTGTGTGTTTGGACTGTGTTACAAGTGTGCCCCGTGCCTGCAGTGCCATCTGCCACGGACCGTGCCTGTTCCCTGCCTTGGACTGTGTTTTAAAGTGTTGTTCCCCCTGCCTCCATGGAAGCCTGCCTCATATGGGCCCAAGCCGCTGCTAGCAGCCGGGCGCCTGCCGGGGAAACCTCCAGCGAGCCTGGCTAGGCGCTCCCTGGTCAGTTCCCGCCTGGAGCCTCCCGCGAGCCGGTCCCCGAGCTTGCCCTCGCTACCGGGCAGCCTGCTATCCAGCCCCAGCCATGCCCAGCCGGCATCCATGTTCTCAGGCAGCCAGAAGACCCTGGGAAGAAGACTGCTTTGGGAAGCCATTTCAGCGAAGCGGGCACACCACGTCCGCAGCGAGAGCCCCTCGCCCCGCTCTGCATATCTTAGGAGCCGCCCCGGAGAAGAGCTAAGTGCTGACCATCCCAAGCACTTAGAGAATGCATCTCAAAGAAACCTCCACATTCCAGAGCTGATGACATCAGGACAAGCCCTGTCCGCTGGAACATCCTTTCAGCCCACGTGGATTTCCCCCTCCCTCTTTTGTCCCCTCTTCCTGAAGTGTCACTTATCACAATCTGATTACCAAAGTGGCCCATCCAAGCCATTCAGTAGCCCATTAGACCCTTTGTTTTAATCTGTGAGAACCACCAAGTACAGCACCAGCCCCAGGGTACGTTTTGGGGTATTTAAGCTGGTCTCCCAGACCACTCGGTGCTTAGGCCATTCCCTATCCAGACCTCCTTGCTGTCCGTCTCTGGTCCCAGTGCTGGCATTGGGCCACCCTCGCTGCTGTGTCTCTGCTTCGCTCCAGGATAAGTGAGTATTCCCCCTATCATCGTTGGGAACCAGCTAATGCGAACGTCTCTGTATTTCATACTCTGTATTTCCTAGATCTTGTGTGTTTCTTGTATGATTGTGCAAGCTAGGCTTACGCCACACTAAATACACGTGTTTGGAACTTATTTGTAGTCTGCCTCTTTTTCACTAGAGTGTCTGGGATCGGGACCTCCGTATACATAGGTTATGATCCGCGCTTAATTTTAAGTTACAGACTGCTACAGCTAATTCCCCATTATAATAAAGAAGCAGTTCTGGTAACACTGGCCTGGCTTTCTACAAGTGATGCCAGACTGAGTTATTCCGGAGGGCGTTCTGCTCAGACTACAGGGCTGTGTCTTAATTAATAGCTCAGAGAGATACCTTGGCAAGGGACGGCGACTACAGACTAGACTACTGGGAATTGCCTGCTGATGTAGATATTTTCCTACTGGGTAGTTTGGTGTTGCTAAAGATGTCATGTTAATTATTGACACTTAAATTCAGAAAGGTGTCATCTGTGTGTTCAGCTTTCTGCCAGTTTTTCATTTTTGAGGCTACCTTACCTTATTGTATCTGTTCTCATGTTGTATTTTTGCTCTGTGACTGTCCCAGCTATTGATTATATTGTATTCTCTTGCAGTATGTAATCTGCCTTGGATCTCAATGGGAAAGACAGACTACAAAGAAATAACAACAACAACAATAATAAAATACCCTACCAAGAATTTCATAGACATTTCTCCAACAGATTATATCAATTTACCAAATTCAAAGGGACAGTGGCCAGACGTGGGTCTGATTTATTTATCTGCTGAGAAGTATTATGATGGCGGAAGTGGGGATTTGCAGAACCCAGCTGAGAGTTTGTGAGTTTTATCCAAATTGTGTTTTCTTACCATCAAATCCCATATATATATATATATATATATATATATATATATATATATATATATGGACTCAGTAAACATCCAATCAGCCATGTTTTAATTAGGCTTGCCATTCCCCCGCCTGGGGCAGGGGATCCCCTGTTCCCACCCCCACTTACCGGGCCAGTGGGTGGGTGCGCCCCCCCAGGTGCCCCCCATGGCACAGCACACGCCCAGGCAGTGTGGCGTGCTCCCATGCTCCCCGCAGCAGGCCCATTTCAGGCTGAATCGGGCCCCGCGGAGGGTGGGGGGTGATTCAACCCTTTGGTGAGCACAGGAGCGCTCCCAGGCCACCAGCTGAGAGCACGTGCATGCTATGTGCATGCATGAGAGGAAGATTAGGGGAAGGAGAGGAGGTAAGAGCCAGCATCCCAATCTTCCACTGGGAGAGTGAAGGGACTTCGCAACTCTAGTTTTAATAAGAGTACTATCCAGTACACGACCTCAGGAGGAACTATGGACTAGGCTGCCAGTTAGCCATTAACAGTGCAATTCTAAAGTGAACCACACCCCTTGATTTAGAAAGGTCTAACTCTGTGTAGGATTATACTGTAACTGTAAAATTTTCCTTATTGCCTTCCTAGAAGGATGGCCGAGACAGCAAAATTCACACTGTCATTCATTACAAAACTGAGAAGTATTACACATCTGTACATAACAGACTGCCTTCTGGACTTTCTTTTCTAATGCCTAGCCATGGACAGGCATATAATTATCACCACAGAGGACACTGTCAGGTCTTGCCAGATACTTCCCCCAATCACTTCACCGCATCACTCTTGTGTATGAGTTAAGGATGATTTTATTAGGAAAAATATCAGTTCAAGAAGCCGTAACAATGGAATTGACGAGAATGCCTAAAGATAGTAAACCAGGTTCAATTATAGGACACTGTCCTCCCCTCCCCCTCCCAGTGGGAAGGAGAGGCTGTTGGAGGTTTTTGTGCCGCATTGCCTGGGAAGAGGGGAGGGGGGAGAAAGGAGCTCTGCTCAGTCTCTGTATTAAGTCCAAGGTCGGGTTCCCAGGCTTCAGCAGGAACTGGTAACCAAAACACCTTGCCTGGAAGATAAGCAGTTAGCAACCAAGCTACAGAAGGCTGATTCTACTCTGCATGTACTCAGAGACACAGTACTTTCACAACCACCATACATCTGAGGGCAGGGCAGATATGCTGGAGGCCTATCTGACATTCACACAGCATATTATATTTGAATTCCTTTTTTGTTTGTTTTTTTAAGGCATTGGTTTCATTAGAATTTAAATACACAAATGTACAGAATTCAGCATAACTATTTGCATAGCAGGTGTTCCTATATTCCCCAGGTTGTAATTTATTCTTTATGGGATATTTACGCTTGAATATATTTATATAACACAGTTAAATTATGGCCGCTCTAGAATTCAGATATCTTTATTAAAACAAGTTTGGCATTTGCATTTTTTTGTTTTATGGAGGTTTACAATATGGATAAAAAGAAAGGCTTTCACATTGCATTCTGATTTCAGTATACAATGTAGAAATGCGAGTGACTTATACTTCTCATTCAATGCACTGCATGTGATTATTCAAACGGAGGAACAGAAGGCTCCGCAGATAGCAAGAGACAGTTTTTGCATTTACAATGCCAGGATCACATACTGGGCTTTGTTTTATCTACGGCCCCCCAGAGTCAAACATTAGAAGTAACGCCTGATGATGCTCCACTAGGCAATATAAATTCAACCATGATTATGGACACTCTGCAAAGCTAGAAGGAGATGGGCTTCATGTGTCCCTATGAAAAGGAAAGGAGTAGATTTGTATACTTCTTGGGTGTAAGCTTTTAATGCAGCTATAGCTTTCTTTCCCCCATTTCGTGTAAGTCACCTCTAAAAAGCCTACACAGAAATTATTTTTCTGAAGGCTTTTTCAAGAAGAGGAGGACCCAAGTGAAGTCTTTCAACTGGCTTTAGACTCTTTGGCACCTGGATGGAACGTCCTAGTGATTTTCCATTTTTCCTGTTGCAGCAGCCCATGAAGTCTGACTTTACCCATATCCAATTTCAGTACCAGAAACCGAAGCAATACATGAAATTGTGCACAGCAGCCACACGACTCAGATTTACAGCACAACCCTGAAGAAAGTTACACACTTGTAAACCAAATGGTCTCAATCAATTCAGAAGGGCATAAACTCTGCACTGTTCGTGAGATTTGGGTCTCTGTGTGTGTGTGTGTGTGTGTCACTCTCCTTAAAACTCCATCGTGTCAAGCAAGCATCAGAAGCCAACAACAGCTCTGTGCAGGTATAGAATCTGCAGGATTGCAGAATGGTGCAAACTAAAATTTAGCCAAGTCTTCATGGTGGTTCAGAAATCAGGGTACACATGAGGACTACCACCCACCCCTCCTCAGCAGTGAATTCCCAGGCCCTTCTTGGGTACAAGCAGGGCTTTTTGGGGGGAAAAGAGGTGGTGAAACTCATGGGCTGCCCTCGGAGAAAATGGTCACATGGCTGGTGGCCCCGCCCCCTGATCTCCAGGCAGAGGGGAGTTGAGATTGCCCTCCGCACCGCCAAGTGTGGGGCCACCAGCCGTGTGACTGAGGGTGGGGCCACCGAGGACGAGGGCCATGTGACCAAGGGTGGGGCCACCAGCCGTGTGACCATTTTCAAGAGGTTCTGGAACTCTGTTCCACCACGTTCCAGCTGAAAAAAAAGCCCTGGGTATAAGAGAATAAGAAGGTGTCATTAAAGAATATATCGACACCAATCTTAACTGCAGTTAACAATCAGGATTTCCATGTATCTCTGATATGGAACCCTAGTTTAAAGTTGGTTTTGAATCCTGGAAGAAAACAGTAACACTATTCACTAAGAAAATGTTGGTGCTGATGTATTTGTAAACTGGCTAAGATGGGAAGAAGAAATTTACTCCTGGAAAGTGAGGGGAAAGAGCAATCTGTCTCACAGCCATCTCTTAATTATGCGTGTTTTTATTGTTATTTTTGTTGTTGTTGTTGTTGTTATTATTAGTCCACCTTTCTCACTGAGATCTATGGCGGATTACAACAGTGTGAAAGAAAATACAATATAATCGACAGCTAGGACATTCACTGATCAAAGTATAATAGTGGAGACCAGTTAAGAAAGAGATACTTTAGGGAATGATAGCAGAAAAATTTTAAACAAACATAAAGCCAAGAGCAGAAGTGAAATCTATCTGAAAAAAAGTAAAACGAATGTCTATGACATGTTTAGCAGCATGATAACTCCCTAGTAGGAACATAGCTACATCAACAGACAGATATGAGGATACGAAGCCATGAAGGGCTTTGAATATGATAGTGATGACCTTGAACTGTGCCCAGTAGCGGATGGGAAGCCAATGGAGTGTCAGCCTAGTGGGAGTGATACGCATGCTCCACCTAGCTCCTGAGAGTAAACGAGCTGCAGCGTTCTGCACCAACTGAAGTCTTCCAGTTGACTTTGAGGGGAGACCAATTTAGAGTGCTTTACAGTAGTCTAGCATGAACCCAGGTGGCCAGATCAACCCTGTCCAGGTAAGGGGCCATTGCCCAGGCTGGTATGAGTTGTGAGAACGTCTATTTTGTGGCTGCATTTATTTGCTTTTCTAGGAGTAGGGCTGTGTCTAGTGTAACCCCTAAGCTCTTAACTGAGTCAGCCACAGTCAATGGAAACCCCATCAAAGTTCAGAAGGCCAACGTCCTTCAAGACCTCTCCTTTTCCAACCAGCATCTCCTCCGTCTTGTCTAGGTTCGGTTTCAATTTGTTTATTTTCAGCCATTTGACAACGGCTGTTAAGCAGTGACCCAGTGCTTCTACTGCATCACCAGGGGATTTGGATAACGAGATATAGAGCTGGGTGTCGTCTGCATAGTGATGGCATCCAATTCCATAGCTACAAATAAGTTCTCCTAAAGTCTTTACATAGAGGTTGAATAACATGGGAGATGAGACTGCACCATGCAGAACCCCGCAAGCTAATTCCCACTCCGAGGACAGCTGGTCTCCAATAACAACCCTTTGAATTAATCCTATGAGGAACTATTTAAACCAGTCCAAGGCACATCCCTTGATACCTACTTCTGCCTCCAAATGCCTCAACAGGATGGCATGGTCTGCTGTGCTGAAGGCTGCAGAGAGATCCAGGAGAAGCAACAAGGAAGTAATAACTTTGTCTACATATAGGTGGAGGTCATCAACTAGACCAACCAGGGGCCTATTCACATGAAGTGTTATGCTGAAGTCCTAACTGTAGGGAACTTAACAATTTGATATAGCAAGAGCCAGACCCAACCATTGCACACTTCTCAGTTCCATTATGGTTCTCAAAGGCAAAGAACATCTGCATATTAATGGCTATCAGGAAGTAGCATGTTGTTCTACATGCGTAACTAGATTATCCATCTGTCAAGAAGCTGCACCTGTGAATTGCAACAATTTGCAAGGCTTTTCCCTATTGAGGGCCCAATAGGGTTTGCCTGTATAACAACGAGGCAAATTAATTTAACAGAGTTTGGTGGTAACAGCACTCCATCAATATACAAAAAGATGTGCAAATGAAACAACATCTTGCGCACATTCAAAACTCATTATTGTAAATATGAAGCTGAACATAAGGATACCCTTCCCCAGTTTTCAATAGAACAGCTTGGGAAAACTAGAAGAATGGGGGGAAGAGAGAGAAATTGCCCCCCGCCCCCCGCCTCCCCACTTAGTAATACATGACTGCAAAGCTTCGAGGTTAATAGTTTGTCTACAAGTTTGAGCTGACCCCTATTTTCATCTGCCATTCCAGGATATTGTAAACTTGACAAGGGTTTGAGTGGGCCCAATATTTCCCACCACTTACCCTCTGGGGCCTTTAATTAATTCTAAGAATAAACATAAGATGGGAGAGGAAACATCCATTCATCCTCCACCATAAAAATGACTCACGCTTATATCCGCAATCAATACAGTGTCTCCCATAAAATACTAGAACGTGTTTTGGCTGGGCGACTGGGGGTGAGTGCCCTCGTCTTCAACAGCCCTTCAGATTCAAAGAGACTTTCAAGAACTAACCACACAAAATTCTTGCGTTATATTCTAAAACTTGGCACCATCCAGGAGGCTGCCTGTAATTTATCACAGTACTCTTATCATAACTATGCCAACACTGCTTCCACTTCTCTCTGCGGTGACATATCTTTGGTGACAGGATGCGATCTGCCATCTAGTGTGGCTGGAAACTTGGAGGCTGTCGAAGAGCTTCTTAAAATTCAACACGGACCAAAGGGGAAAATAACCCCGAACCCCTGGACCTAGAAGCGTGAAATTTGGGCAGGCCGTTCCTTTTGTGGTGTAGAGGCTCCCTAAGGAGGGATTTTAAGAAATTCGCCCCCTGAGGGGGTCAAGTGTGTTTCCCCAGAGGGATACAGCTTCCCTGTGTGGCTGGCAGGCTGCTCCTCCCCTGCCAGCTGCCAACTCAGCCACTCTGCCCTGATTGGGCTAGCTTTCAAGGTCATTTGCATATGGGGCCAAGATTCTAAACAGTTGCTAAGGGAGTCCTGAGGTAAAATGCACCTCCCAGTCTTCCCCTAAAAGCTCACCAGAGTTGCCAATCTCCCTGTGGTGTAAGGTTGCCAGGCTCCAGGTGGTGGCTGGAGATCTCCCAGAATTACAACTGATCTCCAGAGACAGGGATCAGTCCCCCTGGAGAAAATGGCTGCTTTGAAGAGTGGACTCTATGGTATTATACCAATCTGAGGCCCCTCCCCTCCCCAAACCCCACTCTATCCAACCTGCACCTGGCAACCCTACTGTGGGGCCTGCCTGCTTGCACCCCCCCCCTCTCTCAGATGGGTCAGCTGTGGAACTCTGTTCTGAGGTAAAAATCAGGTCAAGGACACTACAGACAGCTGAAGAAAGACAGTACAAGACTCCTGAATAGGGATTTTATATAAAAGTTAGTATGGGAACTGTTTTTTTTAAATGTTCATGACGAGATGATGCATGACCTTTCTAGGGGCCATTTCAATGAGAACCTGTCCCATGAATCTGCCGAAGTGCCCACCACACCATCCCTCCCTCAGTCCAACTCCACCTCACACCTCTTGCAGCCATCACCTCTTACTGCCGCCAAGAAGCCTCCTGGCAGATGTTGTGCAAGATATACCGATGCTAAAGGAGGAAGCAACTTAGAGATGCGGCAAAGAAATATGCACGTCCTGCTCCTGCGGTGCACCAAGCAGCAGAGGACAAGTACCAGCAAGATCACCCCGAGGTGCACAGAGCGGCAGAGTCTCTCTATGAGCAAAGCAATCCTGGAAGACGAGTAGAGAGGCGCTCACTTCCATGGAAGGTCAAGGCTCACTCAGGCATGGCCTATGATCCTTCGCTACCTTCAAGCTGCCTCTTAACCTCATCCATGCAGAAACACCCCTGTTCAGGCATCTGAAAACAAAGCAACATGGTCCAAGTGCTGTGGAACTGTACGTTCATTGTTTGGGATGAGAGCACCATGGCGCATAAGGGGTGTTTTGAGGCACTGAGCATAACCCTCAAAGATGTCAGGGGCAACGAGAGACTGATAGGGGGGAGTCTCCGTGCTGCTGGCTGGAGACTTCCGGCAGACTCTGTCAGAAGTCCCAAGGGGAACTCGAGCTGATGAGGTTACCGTGTGTGTCAAGGTGTTGTATCTGTGGCCCCTCATCAGGAAACTCTCACTAAGAAAGAACATGAGGGTCCACTTGAGAGGCGAGGTGTCTAATGAGGAATTCTCTGAACTCCTAGTAAAAATAGGGGACAGAGAGAATCCCGGGTCCAAGGGAAAGGTGACCATCCCTGCAGACCTGGGCACAGTAGTGACGACGACCCTAGCAGACCTGACAGCCACGATATACCCTGATATCGTCACTATGACAAAGAAGTCCATGGACTGGCTGTGCAAGTGTGCCATTCTGATCCTAAGTGGTCTTTGCAAATACGGGAAAATTCACACCATCAGGATGTTGTGTAATTTTAGGTTACAGGAAGGAGTCAGAAGAAATACACAAGTTTGCTACTTTGAGCAGCAGCAAGTGAGCTCCCTCATGCATAGTATCAGCCCCCTAACTTGAACAGACACTTTCTAATCAATTGGGGGTTTAGGACCTTCACACATGGTTAATTTTATAGTCATTTAAAGAATTTTTGTTTGTTTACTTAAAGTAGTGGGCCACCTTATAGGGTTTGTGGTACAGCCCACTTGCGGGAAGGGCGGAATACAAATATGATAGATATAAATAAATAAATAAATAAATAAATAAATAAATAAATAAATAAATAAATAAATAAAGTCTGAATATCATGGTCTGGATACAAAAGATCATGTAGGAATATAATAGGATCCTTGGGCAGTACTTCTCTCTTTCTCTGCCCTAGCAGATAAAGGTACATCTAGCAAACTAAAACATCTTAACTGCTTGACCCAGGACTGACTGACACTCTGGATTCTGATACACCCTGGGTCCTGAAAAGCAAACACGCATCAGGAGTTCCTAGTGAAGCTCAAGACTCTCAGATACGAAGGACCCAATTTGAATCAGGCCCACAGTGCACGGAGGGGGGGGGGTTCAGTCCCCACCTCCCACCCCCACCACACTCCCCCTACACTGTTTCCCAGACTGGAAACGGACCCAGGGGGCTACTGGTTGTAGCACTGAGAAACCTTACATGTTCCAGCATCAGTATACATTATAGTTCTTCAAACAAATATTGTGGCACAATGAAAAGTGGGAAGATTTCATTTCAGTTTCTATATAATCAATAAAGACAGAGAGGAAAAAATGTAAAAAGAAATCCAGAGATCTGTTAAGCATCTAATAAATTAATTCCTTACCACAGCCAAAATGCTCCTGACACCTGTCGCAAAACAGAACTTCCCCTAAAATCTTACTTTTTGGAATCATGCATTTCATTTCACTTCATTACCCAGAAGAGGTAACAAAGAAGGCAGAGACATTTAATTGTATCATTATAACGCACTCTGCCTGAGGCTACAACGTTCAGTCCTTTGTAACATACATCTAAGAGCCCACCCTTCTCCATACATCTTCTTGTGTAAAGTAATTAATGAGAACAAGAATAATTATCCATGCATTCAGTCACCAATATTAATCTTCCCAGGTGGCTGTCACAAAGGTCACCAACTGATATACAGGACTCATGCTGCCATCTATAAACAAGATGCCATAAACTGGGGGGGAGGGAGGATATTGAAATATGTGTGGTGGGGTAGGAATCTCGCATAATAGGTTGTTTCTGTCCTGTTGATAAGACGATAAGGCCCATCAACCCCAGAATACATATATATATCACACACAGTGGTCCATCCCAGACTGACTAAGCAATGTTTTGAAATCTGCAGCATGGCCAAGCCGGCCATTCTCAACTTGGACACCTTAAACATGCAAACACCAAAAGGTGAGTGGGGAGGGCTGCTCCAACAGCTGAAATCCACAATGGTTGTTGACTCTTTCTTAGAAGCACAAGGAGCCTCCCTGCCTAGTGAAGCATCAACAAGCTACCCAGACGGGGTCTGTATCCTCAAGACTGCAAAAGGAGCATAACTCTATGTGAGTTAGTTAAGGATAGGTAGGAGACGATGGACAGACTTGTTCACAGATGTGCTCAGATAACTGGAGCATTATTACCCCTTGTTCAAGATGGAAGGGAGTCAAACAACTGTCTGTTCCAATACTGCTGTCGATCTTTCCCTGTGCAGGTGACCCGCGGACAGAGTCAATTTATGCTGAGCCATGGGACTAGGGCAGCTCCCCTCATGCCATGCATCTGGCGAAGAGAGCTGTGGCTCTCGAAAGCTTATGCTACAATAAAGTTGGTCAGTCTTAAAGGGGCTACTTGACTCTTTGCTACTTCACTAGCATGAGCTGCTTGATGAGAGGATATCCAGTTTCTCCACGGCCAGGACCACGGCCTGTTCCTCTTTCTGAGCCATGGGGAATCTTAAAGCAGCCGCAGTACTCACAGAAGGAAAAGACCGGCCTCCATTCAAAAGTGATCACATACATAAGCAATAAATACTGCCTGTGTGTTTGGAGCTCAGAAACCAAAACAGATTCGTAAAGAGAGTCTTTCACGAGACCACGATCTGTAGGCAACGTTATGATAGCTAAATCCATAGTTGTCTCAAGCAGATGCTAGAGAAGCAGGGACTCACTCTTCTAAGGAAATGAAATAACTTCAGGAAAGGTGGGCATGGCCTTAAGAAGTCCAGTATAGATGTGAATCTTGAGAGGTCACTGTCAGATGTGCCCTGATTAGCTGCCATGTATGTCTATTATTCTCTGTACTCTGTACTCTGGGCCTCTGAGAATGTGTAAAGAACTATTTGTGTAACCGTCTGATTATGTAGCCAAGAGTAGCTCATCTTTGCAGGTGGCTGCTTTCACTTTCTCGACTGGCCTGGGAAAGCGTCCTTGAAGTGCCGGCCGGAGCCGTATCTCCCTGAGACATGAAATGAGCTCATCCTTGTCTTCCCCTGCCCTACCCCCTCCAACCTTCTGAGCCCTGCGCGCCTAAATTCTAACGGTCCTTATCCCAAGGCAGGATAAAGACCCTATAACTAACGTTGCTTTGCCCATTTACGTCACTTCCACCAATGCTGTAATCTGAGTGCACTGATACGGATGGATCTCTAATAAAGAAACTTTTACTGGACTCCTGAAGTGTCTTCAGTGAAGCAACTGGGGATCCAACTGGCAGAGCCTGACAGTCACAGTCTGGAGACGTACCAGTCAAGCAATAAGTGAGGAGGGGGTCTGGTCAAAGAAGCACGTAGGGAGTTTAGTCCAGCCAGTAAGTGATCGTGGGTAGGGGAGAAAAACTCTTTATCTTCCAAGGGTGATGATGCTTAGACTGTAGAGCCAGGCCAGATTTGGAAATTGTGGTTGAAGCCCAACGGCGCTTTGCAATGCCTGTTCTGCTAACATGGGCAGCTGCGGTACCTCCAGCCTCCAGCCAATTGCAATGATGGTACTGAAACATTAGAGAGAGGAGGCCAAAAAGTGCCTTTTTCTAGCACTTTCCTAGCACTCAGAGAATAAGCCCTCTGGGTTCAACTGCCAGAACCCTGGTTTTGAGACCTCTGGCACTTCACAGACATATCCATGCACAGAGAAGTAGCCAAGATTTCATCTAGCCTGGTGAGCACTTTGTGAAACAAGCCATTTATTCTGGGAATGCTCCTATTGAAAGCTGTAGTAACTCCAGACCAAACCATTTTGAAGACTGACCCTTGGAAAAAGTGATGGATCAAAGAGAAGACCTGACTTGCTGTTCAAGACGGGTTTTAGAAACGAGATGTTCAAAGGCCATGCTGAGCAGAAAGGGGCAGCAATATCAGATAAAGCTCTTAGACAGATCTGATACCAAAATTGTAGATAATTAGAAAGACCAACTGTGGAAGCACAACATCTGTAGCTCTGAGGAAAAACATGCTGAGAGCGGACTCTCTTGGTCAAATAACTTAACTCCTGGAACTTTTTCCACAGACTACTGCTGTGCATTGATTAATGCTTGCCGAGTGGCTCGAGATCCTCAGCGATGTTGGCAGAAGCACTGTTGCAGGCACAGGGTAGAACAGACTCTCAGAACCCGAGCGTTTGTGTCCTAGAGATTAGGCCTCAGTCATCTACAGTGGAATGGGAGCTTCTCCACAATAATGGGATCACTAGGAGTGTACATAATGGAAAAAACAAGCTGAAAATACACCCAGAAATCAGTCATTTGGCTTGTTAAAGCAGTTTCCAGAATGCTGAACCAAATCTGGGAAACTAAATTGTAACGAGACCTTCCGTTCCCACCAAAAAGTTTATGTGATTCTTTTTGTTCCACACCTTCCAGCAGCAGGCAGGGACTAGGCTGGCCTCCCAGGGCAGCAGTTTGTTTTGCTGAACAGGATTCAGCAATCAGATACCAAGGAGAAAGAGACTGACCATATTGGCCGTTTCCACACGGCTTACCCTGCTTGCGTTATGTCCCGGCAGATCGCGCAAAAAATGCGGAAGATCGCATTTTTTTACGTGAGATTTGCACGATGTCACGTGACATCGCACAAATCTTGCGTGAGAAAATGCGATCTTCCGCGTTTTTTGCACAATCTGCCGGGACATAACGCAAGCAGGTAAGCCGTGTGGAAACGGCCATTGATTAGCTCCATTGGCAGTGGCGGCGCCAGGGTTTTCAGCGCCTGCAGCGGCCGGCGAGCCGGGCGCCCCTGCGTGTGCGCGCACACACTCGCACCGGCCTGCGTGATGATGTCGCATGTGACATCGTCACGGGTGCACACGCATGCCGGCCCGATCACTGCAGCGGGCGGCTGGGACGGCGCACAGGTGGCCTCCGAGCTCTCCCGCTCGGTTGCCCTGCATCACCGCAGACGCCTGCCCGCAGCTGCTGAGCCCGGCCGGGGGCGAGTGCTGGCAGCAGCGGCAACACGGGGCGGGAGGGCTGGGAGGCTGCAGCTCCATGGTGCGTGCTCCCACCCCCCGCGCCTCCTCCAGCGCCCCCTCTACCACCCCGCGCCCTGAGGCTACCGCCTACCTGGCCTCCATGGGCCCTGTCCATTGGCAGGAAGGGGGAATGAGGCCAACGAGAGTGGGTGCATCTCCCCCCACCCATCCCGTAGCTACCCGGGAAATGGCGTTCTCCTCCTTCCCTGTCAATCAGGTCCTCACAAGGCGAGACCCCCCCTCCCCTTCTATTAATTTTGGAAATGTTTTGAAGGGAGACTTCAATCATTAGCTGCAATTTGAAAGACACTTCCTGGGAGTAAGCACTATTGAATAGCATGGGTCTTCATCTGAGTAGACCTGTTTAGGAGAGCTTCTATACTCTTTCAGAGCTCTCTCTTTTTCTGAGTCAAATGGCAAACCTGTACCTACTCTCCCCTTTCCAAAACATTTCTGCCTGTCCTCACAGCAAAAGGAAAACTTATACGTCTGAGCAGTGGTGGAGGAGATGGAAGGGAATTATTCTGGAAGCTCTGAAACCAAAACTGAAATGGGAATTTTCTTGGTGCGCACCCCAAGTGATTACATGGCACTGTGGTACGTGTGAACACCAGAGACGTATGAGCAGGGCCAGTCTTGTGTGGGTCATTCTCACCAATCTCTGTCCTTCATATCAGAGAAACAGCCACACAGACTGTTTTAGACTCTGGCTATTAGGGCCCCTCCCCTTCAGCATTAATCTCAAGCTGTTCTGGGATCTAAAATTCCCAGAATGCACTGGGCAGACGCATGGGAAGCATAAAAATGGAAATGAACAGGATGGAGGCCCCCCCCCCCACATGGCACTGCCATCAGCTGGTCCTACATTGTTTTGATATTTACATGCATAACACAGCAATGCTTAATCACAACATGAAGAAGTGCCTAGAGGGACGTGCAAATGCCTCACATTCCCCCCCTCTCACACACAATGTCTAATACCTGTGGACAAAACGGTGCCAGATTAGAGTGCTGCTGGTATTTGCAAACCGGTTAAGAGTCACATAAGCATGATGGGGAGAAATCAGGGTAGACCCAGTACCATGGAGGCCCTTGGACTCATCCCGTGAAGTGCTTAGAATACTGCTCCAGCTAGTTCAAGAATGTAAACGCCTGTGGATGCCCTGTTCCAACATCTACTTATGCAGGGATATTAATAGGAACATGAGGGTAACTGGCAGGAAATACAGAGTGTGTACGCTGCTTTTGTACACTGTTTGCCACGTCAGGCTCATTTCCATCCAACAGACAGAGTGTCTTTCATGTTCACATCAGGGTTAATCTGAAATAGTTCTAGTAAAGTTAATGGATACAGGTAGATATAAAAATGCTACAAGCAATCTCAGACCATGCATTTCCACCACTTTATATAATATGCACTGATTTAGCCGAATATGCGGCTTCGCCATGAAATTAAATAATACATTTGTCTCCTTTAATTGAGATACATTCTCGCATTTACCTAAAATCCACATCTATTTATTCAATTGCTACCTGAAGAAGGGTGCTGTATAGCAGCTTTACATGCACCCGACTTCAAGGGAAATTCTTCAGCATTTTAACACTGGGGGAATTCAATCTCATGGGAAAATTCAATTCATCAAAAATCTCCCACTTTGCTCTCACCAGGGCTTTTTTTCAGCAGGAACGCGGGGGAACAGAGTTCCGGAACCTCTTGAAAATGGTCACATGGCTGGTGGCCCCGCCCCCTGATCTCCAGACAGAGGGGAGTTGAGATTGCCCTCCGCGCCGCTGGGTGGCAGGGAGAGCAATCTAAACTCCCCTCTGTCTGGAGATAAGGGGGCGGGGCCACCAGCCATGTGACCATTTTCTCCAAGGGGAACCCACTGAGTTCCACCACCTCTTTTCCTAGAAAAAAAGCCTTGGCTCTCACTATTCCTCACTGACTCTCCTTCTAGTACTCACATCTACGTGTTTATGTGTTTTGTTTCATTGTTTTGGTTTCACCCACATAGACATTAATATATATGCATGCATGTATGCATTTTTAAGTTTGATTGTTCACTGCCTTGAGGACCCTAAATTAGGCGGAAGGGTAGCTTTAATAATAAAAATAATAAAAAATAATAATAAAATGTGGCGTAGCGGTTAGAGTGGCAGACCACGATCTGGGAGACTCCGGTTTGGATCCTCACTCTGCCATGGAAGCTCACTGGGCCTCCTTGGGCCAGTCACGTCCTCCCAGCCTAAGCCCACCTCACAGGGTTGCTGTGAGGATAAAATGGGGGAAAGGAGAACAACGTCTGCTTCTCTGGGTCCCCAGTGAGGAGAAACGCACGGTATTAAATAAATAAATCAGATCCATATGGTTATTCTGCTTTACCCTCAAAACAATCCTGAGAATGTTAGGAAAGCTGAGGCAGTGACCTGTGTGAGCGTGAAGCCAGACGACCTTCCAGTCCAAGTCCAGCCTCCCGTGAGCTGCCTGTAGAGACATGGCAAGCCCAGCGGGCCATTTTGGAAGGACGCGGGAGCCCCTCCTCTGCCTGCTCCGCAGGGGCCCTTTGCATCTCGGGCCAAGTTATACTGCTAAAGGTGTGGGGAAATGTCAAGAGTTGGTTTGGGGCTGCATGTAATTTTAGAAATTTGACCTCGGTTCAATTGAAGATTGTTGTGTGAGGAAATCAACCCACCAGCCGTTTCAAATGAGTCCAGTTGCTTCTCTGGGTGTAACTTCTCTGTCAATTGAGGAAAAAAATCAGGGACCCTCTCCCGCTCCAATTTTATCCAGATAAAAGAAAACATCCCCCTTCTACAGGCCCTCCAAATTCTCATGGGCACAACAGACACAGGTGGACAAGAACGTAAGATCCTCAAGTGGTGGGGTTGGAAACGAGAATTTTTTCACAAAAACTGAAGGGAACTTAAGCCTGCTGCTATTGACACCTTATTTCCCTACCCTCTGGTTCTCTCAGCATTTTCCTCCCAATCTACTTGATTTGGGCCCTAATATAAAAGGTATCATGTGGTGATTTTTTCCCCTTTGTTTGTTTGTGATTTTGCATAGGCCAACATGGCTAGTAAAACTTGTCCCATATCAGAGGGTGGGAGAAATGGTGATTCCAAACAGCAGGGTGCAGTGAGGTAAAATGAGAGGGCGGGGAGAAGGTTTTGCTCCCCTCATGTTCTGCCTCTTCCCCTCCCCCACTTTGCTTGCAACATGTAGGATTTGCCCTCGCCTTGCAGGTGCAGCTTCAGGGAATGAAATAACTCAGAAGACCTTTATAACTTTCACTGGTCCTCCCAAGGCCAGTGAAAGTGCAATAATTGGCAGTAAATTGAAATTGTGTGCCAAGGAACACCTATCAGTATCAACCTGTTTGGCAGGAAGGTGGGCTAACTGTTCTGGATGGACAATGCCCATTCTGGCAAATATCTTCCGAGTCCCTCTCTCCTCTCCTCCACTCAGGAAAATGCAACTGCAGCAAAATAACGGTCAGATCAGAAATTTCCCAATTGCTCGCAAATGTGGGAAATAATTATGACGAGTTATTGTCAAAGACTTTCACGGCCGGAGAACAATGGTTGTTGTGGATTTTCCGGGCTGTATAGCCGTGGTCTTGGCATTGTAGTTCCTGATGTTTCGCCAGCAGCTGTGGCTGGCATCTTCAGAGGTGTAGCACCAAAAGACAGAGATCTCTCAGTGTCACAGTGTGGAAAAGATGTTGGCAGGTCATTTATATCTACTCAGGAGGGGTGGGGTTGAGCTGAGTCATCCTGTAAGAGTTTCCCAGGGTGTGGAATGCTAATGGAGGGAGGCTTCACTGTATCCTGAGGAGGTTCTTTTGCATATGGATTGGTGCTTGATGTGCTAATCTTCTCTGCAGGGCTATTGTCGGGTATAGAGTGTTTTGTTAGCCTGGTGTTTTTCAGGTCTGGAAACCATGCTCTATTCATTCTTAAAGTCTCTTCTTTCCTGTTGAAATTGTACTTATGCTTATGAATTTCAATGGCTTCCCTGTGCAGTCTGACAAAGTAGTTGGAAGTATTGTCCAGTATTTTAGTGTCCTGGAATAGGATACTGTGTCCTGTTTGAGTTAGGCTATGTTCAGCCACTGCTGATTTTTCAGGATGGCCAAGTTTGCAGTGTCTTTCATGTTCTTTTATTCTTGTCTGGATGCTACGCTTTGTGGTCCCGATGTAAACTTGTCCACAGCTGCAGGGTATACGGTATACTCCTGCAGAGGTGAGGGGGTCTCTACTGTCTTTTGCTGAATGTAGCATCTGTTGTATTTTTCTGGTGGGTCTGAATACTGTTTGTAAGCTGTACTTTTTCATAAGCTTTCCCATCTGATCAGTGATTCCTTTGATATATGGCAAAAACACTTTTCCTGTGGGAGACTGTTTTTCCTTAGTTGTTTGATTTGTCCTTGGTTTACTCGCTCTTCTGATTTCATTTCTGGAGTAGCCATTTGCTTGAAGTGCATGGTTTAGATGATTAATTTCCTCGTTGAGAAAGTGCGGTTCACATATCTGTCTTGCACGGTCTACTAATGTTTTTATTATGCCTCTTTTCTGTCGAGGGTGGTGATTGGAGTTTTTGTGTAAGTACCAATCTGTGTGAGTTGGTTTCCTGTAGACCGTGTGACCTAACTGAAAGTTTGCTTTGCGGATGACCAAGGTATTTAGAAATGGGAGTTTACTCTCGGTTTCTTTCTCCATGGTGAATTGTATGTTCAGGTGGATATTGTTGAGGTGGTTTAAAAACCCCATCAATTCTTCCTCACCATGGCTCCAAATGATAAAGGTATCATCCACGAACCAGAACCAGACTGTAGGTTTGCGGGGTGCTGATTCTAGAGCTGTTTTTTCAAAATGTTCCATGTAGAAGTTTGCTATAACTGGTCTGAGAGGGCTCCCCATGGCCACCCCATCCATCTGTTCATAGAATTCGTTATCCCATTGGAAGTAACTGGTTGTCAGACAATGATGGAATAAGGCTGTTACATCCTCTGGGAAAATCTGATTAATAAGTGCGATTGTGTCTTTTACCGGAACCTTGGTAAACAGGGATACAACATCAAAACTGACGAGGCTGGCCCAAGCAGACTCCCTAAACAACCACGAAAATTGACATATAAATCCTGGTATCAACGTAAATTATGACGAGAATCAGAGTAATCAGGTTGGATGCTGAGTAATAAATTCTCAGTCACACTCAAATCAACTCATAGGGGACCACATGCTAGATACACATGCCAAAGGGCAAAAGGCTGGCCCAAGCAGACTCCATAAACATCCACGAGAACTGACATATAAATCCTGGTATCAACGTAAATCAAGGTCTGTTTGGAGCAAGCGAACTCCATTTGTAAAGGAAAGAGATCCTTCGCAAACAGCAACCGAGGCCCAATTGCTTTCCTGACTGTTTCCATTGGGAAGGAGTAGATGACAACCCTGAATATCAATCTGCTTCGGGGGCTTTTCTGTCAGGCAGCTTGGGAAGCCCAGAGGGCACGTCTCTGGAAACCTAAGGGTGAAAGCCGGCGACAAGGAACAACTCTGTCCTTCCAAGCCAGCATAGCAAAACCTAAGTGCTGTTAGAAAATGGCTGATGTCCCTTCCTCCCTTTACTTCTGAGAATACCCACAGGCAAAAAGACTGCTGGGCTTACTGCAGACCGTGAAACTTGCTGATGGACAACTGTTTTGCTCATCCTGCCTCGTGGAAGCCCCAGCATACAGCTGAGCAGTGCTCTGTACAATAAAGCAGAAAACTAAATCTGACATCGAAGAATTCACGTCTCAGCAGGGTTGATTCCGAGAGTTGATATGTACAAATTACGTAACAGCAAAGGCAGATACAGTCTAGTTTGTAACCCTATTTGCAGCAATCATTCCTTATCTTCCAGGTGTGTAAGCTCTCTCACACACATATACACACTCTGAGCATTAGTATGACAATCAATTTTAGTCCTCACAATATTCTAAAAAGAGAAATGCATGGATGGTTCACATGGCATCGCCTTTCCCTGATCCCCTGCGCTGCCGAAAGCCACAGAAATGTATTCAGTTCAGTCAAAAAGTTTTATTCGTTGTTTGCAATACCTGTCAAACTCACGGCCCCGGGACTTAGGCAGTGCAGCAGCCGAGGGGTTCAAAAAAAGGGGGGGTGACAACATGGCCTACAGCTGCACCTAAGGCTGGAATGCCACTTCTGACAGGCCTGGTTGAAGTACGTGGCCAGAGGGATATAAAACGAGAAATGCTTTTATTTGTAGATGTGGACGGTATCTGTAATATCGTTGTATCAGCCCAAAGCATGAAAGATATTCATTAAGTCACTCACACGCCCCACGCAGCAAGTGACTCAATGTATTGGCATCCCTAGAACAGCTACTCCCAGGTTCCAGCGAGGCTGACAGGCAGCTGCCAGGAGAACACGAAAGCCATAAATACTTTTCAGCTGTGCGGGGAGAATACTTCAATTAAAGACACATTACAGCACAGTATCAAAACCTTCACCCCCCCCATTAAAAAAATGTCTCTTAGTTGAGAATGGGGCGGGGGGGGCAGATGCTTTCCAAGCTGCACCCAGCCTGGGGCTTATTCACCCAGATGTGGCCAGAAGGCCCCCTGCTAGAAACTTGCCCTGCTAGGTGTGTGTGTGTAGAAGGGGAGGGGGGCACAAAGACTTGGAGGCCTAAAATAGCGGAAAGGTTTCTTCTTGGAACCTCTGGAAAGAGCCTCTCTGCCCTGCACCTTTGACCTGCCCGGGGGGGGGGCGGCTGGGGGGCAAAGGGAGGGAATAAAGCCTCCTGGCACGGGGAGGAGGGCTCTCTCTGGCTGACTTGAGCTGGGAGCTGAAGGAGCAGAGTGCCGGCCCCTCACAGTGGCAACCCTTGATCATGTGCAAGTTGGAGGCTTGTGACTAACAGTAGGAAGCAAAGCGCAGCGGACAAGTGGAAAAGGGGGGGGGGGCTCTTACGCAACCTTTCAGACCTTAGCAAAGAGGGTGTGTGCCTTTCAGTCCCCTCTTATGGCAACTGTGAAAATGGCAGGGAGCACTCCCCACTGCTCCTCCGTAGGGAAGACAGGGCAATGTGGGAATAGACACCCTGCCCGGCCTGTGAAGGAGGAGCCTGTTTCCTTACCGCACAATGCAGGAGTGAAATCACCCTTACAGGCGCAAGCAGAAAGACAAGTGGCAGATCCCTGCTGCGGCCACACCACCAGATCACGCCCCCTGTTTTCCTGTGCTACACCGTGTGGGCGGAATTGTTGAGAAGACGCAGAGCAACACTGGGAATGTGGCCCCCGCCCCCATCCTCTCCAGTGAAGACAATTCTGTTTCCTTTGCACTCAGTGCAAATATTACACAGCAAAACCTGGTTGATGGTGGAGTGTTATGAGGTCATCTTGCCCACTGTGTGATTGGCTCAGGTGGCTCAATAAATGAGATGGTGCCAAAGAAACGGGAGGGGGAAGGGGAGTGGCTCCGAATGCCTGTAAGCCCCTCCCCCAGGAATTTTAAATGGGGTCTTTCCCACTCCAGATAGTCTCCACTTTTAAGCCTGGTATTGGAGGCAGGAGGGGATCCTGTGGGAGGGGGAAATAATGCACTGGGAAATTCTACTCCTCTCCCTATAGCAGAAGATTGCTCAGCCTCGTAGCTAGATCAGTAGTTCTTCTTGCCCCCCTCCCTGATCTCAAAAAATCAACAGCAGTGAGATAGTACAGACTACTGAGCAGAAAGCTGCTCAGCCAAAACCAAACTAAGCAAAACAGCATGAAGGATAAGTGTGCTTGTCTTTTTCTCCCCACAGAGTATAGGAGAATGGGGGCGGGAACTAGTTTGGGAGCCAGTTAAGAGCAGCAGGACTCTAATCTGGAGAGCCGGGTTCGATTCCCCACTCCACCGCTTGAAATCAGCTGGGTGAACTTGGGTCAGTCACAGCTCTCTCAGAGCTCTCTCAGCCCCACCCACCTCACAGGGTGATTGTTGTTGTGGGGATAACAACATACTTTATAACTGCTCTGAGTGGGTGTTAAGTTGTCCTGAAGAGCGGTATATAAATTGAATGTTGTTATTGTGGGTAAGCAAGGATCCTCCTATCCTAATTTGCCACCTTAACCCCGTTTCAGGATCATATAAATTATTATAAGGATTGGGAAAGCATTTTTTCTTCAGTCTTACTCTTCCCCCTTCCAGGACTCCTAGCTTCAAAGTGGTCACAGCCCTTAAAGATTTATAAACATCCCTGAGATAGAGAATCTGATTCCTTCCATTCAGGATGCAATAAGCTAGCAGTGTAGATTTCAGCTCCCCGCATACATTTTCCTTCCCCCTCCCCTTTAACTGACACTAAACTTGTCATCAACATTCTACAATTTCTGGACAACAATGAGCATACTCGGAGCCAAGCTACAAGAGGCAAATTACTCAGAGCCAAGCTACAAGAGACACATTACACGAGGAGGAGCACGTGAAGGGAGTCGCAGTGTTAGTCGGGAAGCTGAGTTTTAAAAGAGATTTGTTAATTTCCCCTCTCTGCAGAGCCAGCAGAGGTGGCTGCTCAGAGGGTTTGTTAATTTCCTCTTTGCCTCTGAAGGCTCTGTCAGTTTCAGTTTCACTTCCCCTTCCCAGGACATCATGTTGTCCGTCAGATGCTTGCAGACAGACGCCATTAATAACTGCTTGGCCTTCTTTGCAGATGGCTCAGAAGTGCAGCAACAGACAGGCTCCTGCTCAGCATCGGCTAATGGAACTGAAGGGGCCCCTGGACATGACTGAGGGGTTGGCTCCGAAGAGGTGCCAGGTGGAGCTGAGGAGGCTCACAGCCTGTCAGCAGAAAATTGCACCGAGGTAGAGGGTAGGAATGTGTACCAGGAAAATTTCTGTTTCAGTTTTGGTTCCAGGGTTCTGGAATAATTCTGTTCCATTACTAGTTTGTTCCGAGCGGGCTGATGCCAGCTTGGAACTGATCCATTTTGCTTTGTTTTGTTTTCATGAGTTTTGATCAATTTCACGTGCCCTGGCCACTCGTGCACAAATACATGCTGTTCTTTTCAAGAGAGGTTGGAGAAATGATGCCGCTGTTTTCAAGCTTAACCAATACCAGCATCAACCATTAGTCACCCCTCTATAGCAACAATAAAAATAATCCTCCTTCATTGCCCAACTGCAGGCAGGCAGAATTATTGGCTGAATCCGAGCAGGCAGGATTATTTCTGAAAGGGCAGAGTTGGCACGTTTGCCATTTGACTCAGAAAAAGAGAGAGCCCTGAAAGACTATGGAAACAACCCCAAGCAGGTCTACTCAGATGAAGTCCCATGTTATTCAATAGTGCTTACTCCCAGGAAGCCTCATTCATATTGCACCCTATGATTGAAATCTCCCTTCCAAACGCTCCCAAAGCTGATAGGAGGGAACAGGCATACACTTGCACTGGCCTCATTCCCCCTTCTCGCCAACACAGTTAGTTGATCATGCAAAAGTCTCTCCCTGCTTGGGATCTGATTGGTGGATGCTGCTCAGGAAAACAAGCTTCTGCCTTTCGAGATAAGCGCAGGGCCTACGGGTGGCTGGAAAGTACAAAACATCAGGAAACACACAAACATTTTGGTGGGAGGGACCTGTTACAATTTAGTTTCTTGGATTTGGTTCAGTGTTCTGGAAGATGCTTTCATGAGCCGAATCAGTGATTTCTGTGTGTATTTTTCTGTTATGCACACCCCTAGGAGAGGGGGCAGATTTCTCTTTCAAAGGGGTCTCACAAAGCATCTTTCAGTCTAAAAGTTATATTGTGTCTTGCCTTTGGGGTAAACTGGCAGCAAATGGAATATCTGGCAATGCCACAGTCCTCCCTGAGACAGAACAGGCAAAGGGAATGGTTGTAAGATTGTGGTATATTTGCCCCAGAACATCTTTTAAAAAAATGTTTTATGAGCCATTTTCTCTTGAGCAAAGGAGAAAAACTCAACAGGCTTGAAGATCTGAGGACTAAAAAGTGGGAGTCAATTGGCAGCCTGGAGCCAAGAGGAAGAAAGAGCTTTCTTTCTTTTTCTTTCTTTCTTTCTTTCTTTCTTTCTTTCTTTCTTTCTTTCTTTCTTTCTTTCTTTCTTTCTTTCTTTCTTTCTTTCTTTCTTTCTTTCTTTCTTAGCAGAGTGCACAGTAGGCAAAGAAACATGGGGTGTAGGAGCTTGCGTTGTGAGTGCTTGGGAGAAAGAAACAAATTTACATTCAGAGCCCTGCTTAAACTTTAGAAATGAAATACAAATTCTTTATTGTGTGAACTCCATACACGACAGGAAAGATGAGAGAGAGGTCCCTATCTAGCTATCTAGCCTAAGGATGCTGGTGGATGGCAGGACAAGTCCTGCATCCATGGGGCAAGATGGAGAGTGTGACAAAGAGAGGAAGAGGAGGAGTCACAAAGAGGAAGTCCCTGAGAGCAGCTTTCTACACCTCAAAGGATAGTGCCAGGGCAGTCAAGAGGAAAATGTAAACAGATCCATGACCAGTTTATCTTCCTAATTCTTTGGTGTGTCCCCCTCTGAAAACTGAGTAAGGGCCAGTATTAGTCCCGATTCCTCCCCTTCCTCCTTCCCTTCCCTTCCCTTCCCTTCCCTTCCCTTCCCTTCCCTTCCCTTCCCTTCCCTTCCCTTCCCTTCCCTTCCCTTCCCTTCCCTTCCCTTCCCTATCTTTTTATTATTATTATTATTTCTGCCTTTCCAGGATAAAATGAAGAGAAAGAGTCCTATCAACAAATGAAAAAGACTCAAGTATTCACTGAGGAAATTTTTAAAGAAAAGAGCTGAAAAGGCAGAGAGAGAACTGAGGGAAGGCGCTCCTCACTCCCCTCAGCATGCTGAAAAATGCGGGAGGGTGTGTGAGCCCAAAAGAACTCTTCAGGGCTCTGGAGCCTGCTCCTGTTGTGGGCCGGAGCAAGCGCAATACCCTTGTGGGCCTGCACTGTGATGGCAATGGTTAGCAACCGTATCTTCTGAGAGCCTGTGTACTCACTCCTACCATCCGGGATTCTGGGTCAGAAAATCCCCCCGTGTGCTGCTCACCCACAGCCTCCGTCAGACCCTGACAGGAAGAACACTGTTGTGCCTCAAAAATTATACAACGAAAACAAAGAGCGTTACAAAATATAAGCCCTCATCACTGCCTAACTACAACAATAATTCACATTCAGATGAAGACCATTCAAAGCAGTAGGTGAAACAAAACAAACGGAAATGTGTTTCACAACTTGAAATCTCATCTATGAAACATGACATCAACCTCCCCGTAATTCATAAAGTACCGCGTGCATAACTAGAAATATATAGTCTGGAACAGTAAAACTAGGCTATCACCTCTACAAAATACTGCCTCTTATAAATCTACACAATACAATCCTAAAATGTTCCATAAAGTGACACGTGCCACACAAGGGATGAGTCTAGTCCCAACAGTGTCCCCTAAGAGAATCCAAAGCAATTCACAACCCGCAGCCTGGTGCTTGGTTCCTAGAGTCAGACAGGTGAGTCCAACAGGTCAGCATATGCAGCAGTGGTAAACACTGAGCCTTCCCTAAATCTTCTTTTTCTTTTGCAGGAAGAAAAAACCTCTGGTGTGCTGCTACAGATGTGACTGATAGTTGTAGTTAGAGAGTTACGAGGGGTTTCTCTATGTCTTGGGTCAAAAATTATACATGCGAAGCAATTTCTGGCACAGTGATATGAAAGGATCTCATGTGTTCTGTGCCCAGATTTTACCAAAAAGATTTTCCTGTTATCCCCATCTGCACTAGGGTATCGTCAGCATTTCTAATAAACAGACCGTTGTGGTCTTCCCCCCATTCCTCTGCTGCTCTGGCCCTTCCTTAGAATTGGGAGCACCGGGAGGTTGCATCACCTGAGCCCCCGTTGCTCCCTGGGGGGTTGCTCCTAGCTGCCCTGGTCTCTCTGGCTCTGGGCAGCCTTCCTTGCCTTTTCCTCCTCGACCCGGGTGAGGATCCTACCTTTGAGCCCTGCCCTCATCCCCAGTCTCACCTCCCTAGTCCTGCCCCCAGGGTTTGATCTGACCCCGGACCTGGGGTTGTAGCACCCACCCCATGAGTCCCTCCCTGTGGTGCCACTCGCCGTGGCACCTACCTGTCAGAGCCTGCAGGGTGGGTTTACCCATCCACACCCCTTCAAGGCCACCCTCCATCCGCTGTAGTGGCATGGCCACCGGAAGCGCGGCTGCCGCCTGCATCAGGGCTCTGGCTCCCCTCCCCACTGCATTCCACACTGCTCTGTCCCCTGGGCTGCTGGGGACTCTCGTGCACTCGCCATGGGGAATATCTACCTGCCAGCTGCATGCCGAACCCGTGCTGGGGCCCGAGGGAAGCCCCGAGCTTGGGCTACATGAAGGCCCTGCTCTCAGGCCCAGTGCAGGGCTCGCCTGGCTCCGCTTGCTGGCGGCCTGGTTGGGCAAGCTGAGGCTCCGCCAGTGTTCTGGGCCCTCCAAGCCGCTCCCCAGCCTTAGCGAGGAGCTTCCGGTGGCTGCCAGTTCTGCTGCTGGGTAAGTGGGGGGAAAGGCTGTCACTCTACTGGGGAAGCCTTTACTTTGGGGGGGCATGGGGGCTGAGTCTGGGGCCTCGGCTGGGCTGTCCCTGGACAACAGTCCGGAGATTATTTCCACTTATGTCAGAGTGTCAGTTTGCTAGTCAGTTCTCAAGCCAAAGCTACGCCATATTCGTATGTTATAATCTGTAGTTGTTTAGTTCTCTCCCTCCAGGCCCAGGTGCTGTCCAGGCCGCATATATCCATGGGAGCGAAGAATTCTTATCACTCCGTTCCGGCCGACCTTGACGTCCTCACCTTCCCAGGCCTTCCAGACAGGACTAAGGGGGGAGGCTGGGAAGGGGTGTTTGAAGTGTTGTTACTTTCACTTTGTGTGTCATTCTCAACAAAGCCTTTGTTCAGCCAAGACTTTCCTAGTCCTTGGAATATGGATAACTGTATCCAGAGCGTTGCCTTTCAATAAACCTTTTGGAAGCAAGAGACTTGTACTTCTTACAGAAGGGGGAGGCGAACTCTAGATAACTGGGATTCCATAGTCTGACAGCTTATTCCATAAATAGCAAAATGTTTGCTCCAGCAGAAATTAGCTGTAGCCAAAGCAGACTCTGTGGCTCTCACCCCAGCAGGACCCTGATCACAAGACTCGCATCCACCTGTCACGTCTGAGCTCCGTCCGTGCCAGTGCGAATGATCCTTCTGTGCTGAACCACCGTATCCTGCTGTAACTCCATGTCATTTTACCAGTGCTATAACTATCCCTCTTACAGGCTTCCACAGGTGTTTATCTGATGGACTGTAACAGCTTCCAGTGTTTCTGACCTTGTGCTCCCTCTCAGCCTTTGCTATGTCTTGCTTTTTCGTGACTCACTTTGATATTACAAATATGTGGAATGTTCTCACACCAGGAGAGCGCCAAAACCTTGTTTAGGACTGGGAGGGGGGGAAAGAGAAGACTTGAATGTTAAAAGAGAAGTCTCTCTCACATGATGTCATTCCTGTCAACTTCTGCTCTTGCTGCTTAGATGCTCAGCTTGCTTCTGAGTAGTCCTATATACATATATATGGCAAAGATCTGATTTCTGAATGAAAGCCATTAGACCAAGAACCCGTGTCTTGCTGCAATGGGCCAGGGGTCTGTCTGCCATATCCTGTCATCCATAGCCTGACACCACCTTTGCAGAGGTTACATTGCCCTCTTTCATGGAAGGAGGAATATAAAATATTAACTAATTATGCACCAAAGTCAGGAGAGTAGAGAGAGGTCCTCAAGTAGGATGAACTTTGTTGAGGTTTTGGAGTACAATGATCAACATTCCACACCCAAATTTCGAGAGAAGTGTTTGTTTTTTACCTGGAGCCACATACCCCTTCAATTCCTGACGAAGTTGCTTTATCAGCAGCAAAGTACCGTGAAACGAAAGAAATTACACTCCTTGAAGATTTCATAATTATTGTGCTTTTAATGCAATGAGGGGAACAGAAACAAGTTTCCAATTATTTCCAAATGCTCTACAGAGAGGAAAGGAGTCGCTGCACTATCTCCAATCCTCCTTTATTACAGACATTATTTCTCTGCAACGATCTGCAACTTTTGTCAACTACCTTAATAATGACATGAAACAGTGAACATGATGGGGGGGAGGGGGGGGAGAAAGCCTTTCTATTTTCCAAAGGTTATCAAAAGTGCTGAGAAGAGCAATGTGGGTTTTTTAAAAACAGGTAAAATGCTGCCTCAATTGCTTCTCTGCTAATACAGGGATGTGCCGTCGAACCCTTTGGAAGGGGCGAGTCCTTGAGAGGGAGCACAGATGCATAATGGCATACACTCTAATCACCCTTTGTCAGCTGCCATCTTTCAAATGTTGTAACACTGTATTTAATTTTTTATCTCCCAGTTAAAAGCAGGGTGTGTGTAAAGCCCTTTACAAGAGAAGCTCAGTTTCACCTTGAAGGAGGAACTGTCTTTCTGCCGACTCTGCTGCTTATAGACTGAGACTCACTTGCTGATACTTGGAATGTGTTTAAGCCTCATAAATTGATAGCTATGGCTTACAGCCCTTTAGAGGCTCCTTGTGCTCCATGTTATATCAACCACACGGGCTGATCTGTTAGCAGCATCCTCAAATCAGACTCCATTTACAAGAGCCGGCCACCGACTAGGATCTGGAGGAGCCAGGCTTGAACCCCCACTCTGGCATGGAAGCGGGCTGGGTGACCTTGGGCCAGACACTGTCGATTCGGAGAGCAGAATAAAAATGTGATAGGCAGACAGACACCATTTTGCTTATCTAGTTTGGACTTGGGGCATGGTCAGAAACTACACATTCGCTGGTCCTTCAAAGGTCCAGGGTGTTAGTTGTGCAGTTTATAAACATACCCAAAGGCTGAGCCAGGTAGGCAGCATACAAATGTCTTTTATGAAGAGGGTTTAATTGCAACCTTGCATTGGGGGGAGTGGGCACTGCCATTCTTTGGGTCCCAATGAGAGAAAGCAACCATTCTCTTTGGGGCGGGTGTGTTCAGGCATCTTGTCTTGATCTGCTGACAATGTATGTAGCTCAGCCTGGGGCCTCCTTCTGAAAAGCAGCAGCTGAATGTAAAACAAGCTTCATTGCAGAAGAGCCCCAGTACGTCGAACCCACTGTATTCCCCACCCCCCAACAATTTCCTGGAGCAGTTCTCTTCCTTATGAAAAGGCCCCGTGCCACAATTCCAAACTTTTAAACGCAGCCATCTGTTTTGTGGGTTCTCTTGGTACCAGGATGGCAAATTAGCATAGTAGTATTAACTGATAAACAGCAACGGGCTTCAGCTTAAATTCTACAAAACAAGTTATTTTTCAGCAGGGGCTAAGGTTTTGGGGGTTTTTTAATGGCTGACAAAAAGCTAAAATGTTCTAGAGAAAATGAAGTTAGGATAACCTGATTTACAGTTCTAAATGCCTGACTGCCCTTTGCACATTATTTCCAAAGGACACCGGTGGGCCCCAGGAGCAACATCCGCGCTTTAAGGTCCATGGAAGGGTTGTGCTCCTTGCCCTTTTAAAAAGAAGACACTGGAGATCATGGATCAAACCCCACAACCTTCATTTCTGAGAGCAAAAGCCACTTATTTGTAAGGACTCAAATCTTTTTGATCAGTTCGGCCAATCTGTGGGGACACCGGGAGGGAGGTGCCTTGCTGTGCAGTTAAGCCGGGTCTTTCAAACAGTCACTGGTGCCCTAACACAGCAGCGAGCCAGCCAGCACATTCAGTGGGAATCTAGGAGGCTGTTGGGGCTTAGAGAGGACGAGGGCATGGAAGAGCTGGCCACTGAAAACTGGGAACAGCCCTGAATTCCAGCCAGCCAGCCATCGCCACTGACACTCTATTAAGGCCATCGGGGTAAGATTTGCACTTTGGTTAGCACAGGCCAGCATACATCACCACAGTTCATATCCTTGTGAAATTATATATATATATTTAAATTCCATCATGAAAGAGATGAAAGATTCTGGGAGATTTGCATTCAGGTACAATTAGTGATCGCAAAGGGAGAAGGACAAATAGCTTGGAGGTGATGAAATTCAGCTTCCACAATTCAACTGAAAAAAAATGAAGCTTTCTCCATGTGATCAGCAATCTCCTTTTACAAGTCACATATGGAAGCTGCAGTAAAATTCAAACGGCTGTGATCCCTGGCTAACAGATTGTGTAAAGAGGAGAAAAGAGTCCAGTAGCACCTTTAAGACTAACCAACTTTACTGTGGCATAAGCTATCGAGGATCACAGTTCTCTTCGTCAGATGCAAGAGAACTTATATCTGATGAAGGTGTAAGAAGGAGGACTTCTTAGCAGGACTGCGGCTTTACACCTCCATCTCCTATTTGTTTGAGAAACAAATACAGAGTTGGTAAGAAGCCTTCTTTCAAGAGGGATTTATGGCCACAGGAGACGCTACATTTTCTGGCGAGTTGGGTCAGAGTCGTCCCCCCCGCACCACCACCCAACTCACTTTCCCTTCAGCCACTGAGCAGCTGTGGGGAATGCAATGTCAACGATCAAAGGGAGCCCTTTCTGGCTTAGAAGGAGGGGCTCCTGCCTCCTGCATGTCCAGAAGTTGACCTGGCCCCAGCAGGGAGTGACTTGCCCAGTTTGGGAGTAGTAGGTGTTAGGAATACTCCACAGGCCTCTCCAGAGTTACGTAAAGAGCTCCCTACTGGGGCCTTGCCAGATACTGAAAAGAGGGGGGGGGAGCCTCCTCCCACGCAGTTCCAAGCCAAAAAGGACCCCCTCCAGTCTTTTGAAGGACATTCTCTGCAGCTGCGGTGTGAATGCATGGAACATAAGCGGAAGCGAGAGACCCTAAACCCAACTAGCCAACACCCCCCACCCCCCAAACAAAGTTTGGCCCTCAGATGGATAACTGTCAAGTGTAACACAAAGAAGCCAAGAAACTTTTTTCTGCAGTTGATAAATAGCACAGCAGCTTTATGTAACATACAGATAACTCCTCTACCTTTTGCTAAATATATCCACTCCTCACTTTTGACTCTCAGAAAAACTTTGCTCCATTAAAATAGTATAAAATAAAAGAGTATCTTGTTAGAAGAATGAAAAGAGGCATCAAATAGCATCTTTAAAATCTAGTACAGAATCTGAATTAAACATGTATTGAGTAATGACAAGTTAGCCCTGGAACGGAAAACAGGATGTGGCTCTTCTATTCGTTTTGAACAGGGGGAAGCTGCCGCTTCTCTGGCTGGCACGTCCCACGGAAAGACAAGCGGCATGAGCTGAAATGCCTCATTTCTTCCAACCATTAGCGGGCCTGGAGACACGGCCTTGGGACTCTTCCATAGACGCCATCGCCTCGGTCCCAAAGCAGTTTCTAAAAAATATGTAGGATACCCATGATTTTCCACTCCCAATGCAAAAAGTTCACTGTCACTGTTGTGAGTGTGCAAAGTAGCAGAAGGCTTTGTGTTAACTTTGTGTTGATGGATGTTCAGAAAAGAATGGTATGATTCCGACGTGTAAACTGTTTCACTATTAAACTAAATACATGCGCAATGTGTTGCAAATTATTCTAATCTGCATTTTGTTTTTAAAACTTACATCTCACATGACTTGGCCAATGCAAGAGGCTCAGAAAGCGGGGGGGGGGCATCTCCACTTCTGAAGGGAGAACATGATGTGAAATTAAGATAACAAGACAAATGAAACACACAACAACGATTAAGGCTTCATGAACCTTTTACCTTTTGCAGATGAATGTCCTACTGTAAGTACTGCTCACCTGTGCAGAGTCACAGCCTTCTAAGCCTGAGCCGCTTCAATGGACTTCGATGGGTGTGACTCTGCCTGGAGTGGCGTTGTTGGTGTAGTACAAGACTAGGCAACTCCAGTGCGTGTGCTCAACAGCAAAATGCCAGACCATACTGCTTGGCACCCGGGGTCAGTCGTCCACCCCAAAGGACAGGGCAAGTTCCTGGCATACTGTTGGGGCTTGCGGCAGCCACCACTGGGCGGGGCACCGGTCTGACCGGCCCTGACGTCAAAGTGGTGCCGGGGATGCTGCAGGACCCTGCTCTGTGGAAGGAGGGGCGGTATACCTCACCCAGACTCCCTCTCAGTCCACTCGCTGGCCTGCTCAACCTGTGCCACTCACCCCCTTTGACCTCCGCCATTTCCTCCTTTGTCGACTCTCCTCCTTGCCTCTGCTCCACTCCAACTCCACTCCATTGCTCCTACTCAACTCCCCCCCCCCATGGGTGGGCTTCCCTTTTATCCCTTCAGCCTAGCCATGCTCCACCTGCCAACCACACCCTCCTGCTGTCTTCCACCCATGGCCCTAGCTAGCTTAGGCAGCTGCACCTGTGCTCGTTTGGCTGGAAGCACTGGGCCAGTCCACCTGTGCCTCGTTGGCTGGCTGTTCAGCCTCCCTGGCCGAGCTGACGGCTGAAGGCCGGCACAGCTGAGCCTCCCTGGCTGGCTGTCCATCTCCTCCCACAGAATGCCTCAGGCAGCCCCACCTGGAGCTGCTTAGCTCCTAGCATCCCCTGGGCTAGGTTACTGCTTTCCAGCTGGGCGGCAGGCTGGGGCATGGCTCTGAGCTGCTGAGGCTGCTTCTATTCCCTGGCTGGTAAGGCTTCAGCTTGGCCCGCTGGTGGCTGCCTGTCCCCACTGTCTTGGCCCTCTCCGTTCACTCTAGCCCCCTCTGGGTTGCCCCCAGTCTCCCTACCTGGCCCCCTGGACTCCCACTGGAGGGTGGGGCTGGCTGGCCTCCACCTGCCCCTTCTAACCCTCTGAGGCTTGGGT
Organism: Eublepharis macularius; assembly: GCF_028583425.1. Classification (NCBI taxonomy): domain Eukaryota; kingdom Metazoa; phylum Chordata; class Lepidosauria; order Squamata; family Eublepharidae; genus Eublepharis; species Eublepharis macularius. The sequence continues at coordinate 143,371,018 of NC_072795.1, read as the reverse complement.
GTCTCTTCCCTTCCCCCTGTGGCCGGCTGGGGCTTGGGTGTCTCTTCCCTTCCCCCTGTGGCCAGCTGGGTCTGGGTCTGGCTGTCTGCTGAGGCAGCTGGGCCGCTGTCTCCCGGGGGTCTCCTGTCCTCTTCTCCAGGTAAGTCCGGGGGCTAGGCTGTAGACCCCGGACACACAGGTAGATGATGGGGGTGGCAGCATGCAGGGGAATCCGGTTGCCAATCCCTGGCAGTACTTCAGCACACAGGGCTCATATTCTCCAGCTAGCCCTGAGCCCCTTTGGAGTGTGTAAGCACCTCTGGAATTCGGACACAGAGTGGTGGGCACAACTACAAAATGGATGCCTGTCCGGGAGATACCCCTTTGTCTCTGAGTGTGAGTTCGCCCAGCATGACACAGTGAATGGTGTTAGAGACAGTGAACCAAGACATACAAAGTAAAAGGTGTTTTTATTCTAGAAAATTCAGGAGGGTTAACAACACACACACAAAAACCTGGTGTTACCCAGTCAAGCTTTGCAAGCATCCACATAAAATAACAAATCCTTACTAAAAACTGAATAGGGCGAACTTAACTGAGAGACTTGAATTAGCTGACTAATAATCCCACAGCTGGGCCTCCCCCACAGAGTCCAAGGCAGGGTAAGCTGGTCTTGCCGTGTTCAGATCCAAGTGATGGTCCAGCCGCATCCATAGGAGGAACAGCCGCCCCCATGGCTGGAAGCAGTCACACCTTCAGGCAAATCCCACCAACCAGGGCAATACACCACTTAACAGTTACTAGCCTGAGAAACTTGTGAGAGGAAATACGGCGTGCTGATACACGAGTTCTGCCAAATCCATGCAGGTGCAGGCAATTTGCCTGCTGAAATCCCTCTCAAGCCTGTCAAGCTGACTTTCCTCACAAGGCAGCTCTTAAAGCGAAGAGCCAAGCTACAAGTGACGCCTGACACAGGTTGGACACTTGTCAGCTTCCCTCAAGTTGTGATGGGAAATGCAGGCATCCTGGTCTTGCAGCTGTAATGGAGAGCCAAGCTGTAAAACCAAGACGCCTACATTTCCCATCAAAACTTGAGGGAAGCTGACAAGCGTCCAACCTGGGTAAGGCGTCACTTGTAGCTTGGCTCTAACTCATGGCAATATATTTTCTCAGGCTTAAGTTCCTTTCCTGACAATGCCACAAGAACCAGAAGGTGCCACAAGAGATGGAGCCAACCACAAAGTGTCGGGGAGTCAGGCCAGGCACAACTCTAACTTTCTTGCATACATACTGCTCATCTTCAGTCACGCAGCGAAGATCCTTGTAGCTTTCGAGGCAGCTCCTGCCAAAACCAATGTTTTTTCAACCTGCTTGTCCAATCAGATCATCAAGTCCTGCTGGGCAAAAGCCCCACCTGGTTCTGGCCACTTTATGAAACCAAAGGTATTGGTGGGCGCCAGAGCACTCAACCGAGTGCCACGTTGCGGACCCCCGACCTCGAGCATTTGCTCCAAGTGATACACTCACTGACATAAGATATCTTTACTAGAACACTAACTCTTGCATCCATATGATCTTAAAAATATCTATAGTAAAGAAAAGCTTCGAACTGTTTCATGGCAAAACTCTGCCAAATGAGTCTTACTGGTGTTATGCATCTCATTCTTAAAACAGGGTAACCCATTTTTAAAAACCATTTCCTATGTAATAGAATATTACCCAAAGAAATTTCCCTAGGTCTCCTTGCTGCGACTACTAAAATATGAAAACGATGGTTAACGTTTGCATGGAGGGTTTCCTCCCCTTATCCACATATTCAACCTGTTCACTCGGCCAAAGCTGAGGACTAACAGTGTTTAAAGCACTTACTCAGTGCAAAAGCTGCGCTGAAAGAGGATCAGATCAAGAACCATCACAGCAGATGGAGGGAAGACAGAAGTGAAGGAATTTAGGGAGGACCAAGTAAGGCACAGAGCAGTAATATGAAAGACCTGAAGGGGAAGTGCGAAAGAAGGCAAGTTAGCCTTCATGGAGGCTGCTTTCCTGACTCTCTTTGGACCAGAGAGACTGCAGCCTGCATCCGGGACTGCCCCCCCCCTTTGCACGTTGCTCTCCTCTCCTCCCCAACTCAAAATAGGCAATGAACATACATTCTTATTTGGACATATAGACACGTCTCAATTCTCTTAAATGCCTTAATGCCTTCCAAAAACAGAAGAATTAAAGTAGTGGTTCAAGGGTGGGGGAGCACACCCTGTTTGCACAGACGGTGGCAGGGCTGCTCTGAGAAAAGGCAGTCCAGCCTCTGGGAGACAGCAGGAGAAGGAGATGACTGACAGCGTGGTCTTCGGGCATCTAAGAGTTTGGCACAGTTTTGGGTGTCCAAATGGAATTGAAAATCAAATATCTAATTGACTAAACATTACAGCACTTGATATCTAGAGTCAAGCCCTCGGCACTTCCTCCCAACTTTCCCTTCTCAGGCCAGTTTGAACTCTCTGATCCACACAATTAATCAAACTTCAACTGTTATATTTTTAAAAGCGTGAATCTGTAAGTACATGATTTGAATCAATTCAGACTTCTTCTAGGGACCTTTGGGCTTGAGGCGTGCTTGAAGAGAGGTGCCAAACACAAGAGAGTCTGCTAAACTTGTTCAGTCTCTATTGGCTGAAGAAGTGCTCAGTTATACCTGTGGGTCATGCATGCAGTTATTTTAATAACTCTACCGTCAGCCTTGTCCTTGAAGACTCTCAGGTTCAACAGCACAATTTGCAGAAGATGGCAAAACAAGATATGAAGAAACCTATTTTGTCATCTTTTTTTTTTATCCTGCGGAAATTACATTCCCCCTAAGTGCTTCTTTCTATTTGGAGTTCTAGCACTTGAATATTTATAGATATTAAGCAGAAGACATCTAAATAGCCCGAGTTTTGCAATATAAACATTAATCCCTTGCAAAGCTAATAATGACCCATCAATTGGCTCCACTGGCCTCTAGGGCATCGTGTCAGAACCGCACCCCTGAGGGCAAAAGCGCCTTCAGCTTCCCAGGTGGTGTTAATTGCATTTACAAAAAGTGCATCATGAGCATTTTGAAAGACGATGGATTTTTTAAAAGAAAAAATGAAGTAAGGGTGTATCTCAGTACTCATTTCTAAATATCACTGTGGTGAAATAACTATACTGACTTGCAAGGAAGACGAGCCAAGCAATAAGATAACACACACACCCCTTAAAACAAGGAAGGTTGTATACAAAAACCATTTACCCTGAATTTAATATGACCACCCATAAAAAAGAGCTGAGCTGACAGGAGGGGGTTCGCCGCTCTGCCTTTGGCACTTCTTGGCTAGGCCAGAAGGTGCTGCGGCAGAGACCGCCACGTCAGCTGGCTTATGGGGCTCCTTCTAGCCTTGCCACACAGCTGAGTGGAAACCTACTTTTTGGCTCAGCCGAAAGATCGAGGCAGCGTCCTGCCCCATCAGCTGGCTCATCTGGGTAGGGTGGAGAGGCCAAGTGGACTCCCCCTGCCCCGTCTCTCACTCTGCTGAGCTGGCCAGCATGCCCAAATCAAAGACAACACCCGCCCCACTCCGTTTTTTAAAAAAACTCAAAAGAGATTTAAAAAATCATCTAGTTTTGGGTCAATCCAGTATTGGGCAGAATTTTGGTGCACAAAGCTCAGCTATGGGAGGATGGAGTGACGTGCTGCGTTTGACCTTGTGTCGGCCTTTAAAGGCCTGAGCTCATGCACGCTTCAGGGCAGCACCTCCCAGGCATCTGATACCTGAAACACACGGTCTGAATTAAGACAGACATTCGCCTGAAGCCACATGATACAGTCCCCACTCTGAGAGAGAGCAGAATGGGCCACCCAGTGGCAGAGAAGGCCAGCTGCTGGGTCTCTCTGGGGCTTGCTGCTCTCTCTGGACACAGCCCTGGACTGGAAGGAGTCTGGGCGACAACAGGATTGCTCCCAAAGACACAGCAAAGAGCCTCCCGAGAGAACGGGTAATTCTGGGGCTCTGCTTGCTCTTGGCCACCAAAGACCCCCTTAGGGCAGCTCTCCAGGACATCTCCCTACAGATTAAATGGCCAGTCCGCCTCTGCTTAAAAAGGGCTAACATTCTCACTTACAGAGGGCACAGGATGGCCTTTGGCAAGCCAAGGAAACAGGCAGTAGGTGGCAGTTAACAACAACAACAAGAACAATAATAGTATAGTTTCAGGCAGGTAGCCATGTTGGTCTGCAGTACAACCGCAAGCCAAGTAGCACCATAAAGACCAACTAGATTTCCAAGGTACAAGCTTCTGACGGTCATACCCAGATATCTGATGCTACTGCACAGGAATCTAAGAAGGTCCTACTGGACTTGGTTCTTGCTACAATAATAGGGTCCTCAAGGAGAAGCACATCCATTCACATCTTTAGCAAGGGTGGATGGAAGCGACTTTTAAAAAAACCCAAGCAGAGCGTGCAGGCGAGGGGAGCTGAACCCTGCCCCACCCTCTCCTATCCCTGCTGCACTTCAGAGCTCGAAACATCCCCCGCCCCCCAGCACTCTAATGCTAGTGCTAGAAGCGAACGGCTGTGATGCAACTGCGCCTTCATTCCACACAAGGGTCAAGGTGAATATTAGCCGGCCTAGTCCGGCTGACAAGATGCACCAAGCCAGGACACTCTGGTTCCCCGTTAGCCTCTTCTCACCCACCTGAGGCCGTACATCTCCAAGAAAGGGCCTGATTGGTTTAAGAGTTAGTTAGAAGCGGGGAAAGAAGAAGCAGGGACAAGTCACCTTTGGGAAGTTCCTAAGAGGAAAAGGTTTAATTGGTTGGTGTTGGTCATCTCAGTATGCAGGCCCAAACCTATAGTTAAGCTTATGGGTCAGTCCAGATGCCCGACTTGGTATTATGTTTGCCTGTTTGCTCAAGCTCGAATGCTGAGTAATGAGAAAGACCAGGTTGCGACCCAAATATCTGCTGTGTGCCTAGGAGAGAACTAACATCTATAGTACAGATATCTGTCATGTTATGTGGGAAGTTAGTTTTATTGTTTTCTTGCCATTTGACCTGCTTTTAACAACTTTATTCTTTCTTACTTGCTAAATAAACGCCTTCCTATTTTTAAAGCGGTGTGGGTTGTTTGTGAGCAGGACCCCCTTGGAACCTAGGGAAGGTCTTTGGGCAGTTTTGCCACGTCTGAGGGAGGCTGCCCAGGGCTCCAGGGCTTGGAGCCGGAAACAACATCCCTGCGAGGGCAGTTTCCCCCTTGGCAACTGGGCTGGGAGGAAAAATATTTACATTTGTTATTCAATAAGCACTGCTCCATGGCCAATTGTTTAAAGAATGAGCAAACCAGTCAGTTATTTATAACATTTTTTATTTTAAAAAAACTCACCCACTGGTTCTTGATTAAATCAGTTAGAGAGGTTATTTCGCATATACATTTTCACGCAGTCTTATAGGCGTTGTAGTCTATGGCTACTTCATGTAATTACTGGACCCGACCTAGAGATGTGAGCTCCCACCTACCCTCCCGACAGTAGAGATGAGCATGAACAGAAAAAAAAAAACCAAACATGATGTTCGTTGTTCATTGCCATCCACGAACAGGGACTCGCGAACAACCACAAGCATGGCCCTGTTCATGAACATGTTCATGGTAGGCTGTTCATGGGGGCCAGCAGGCTCTCCTCCAGCCATCATCTAAATCAAGATCCCTACTGCACCACTCCCAGAAACCTGACCTGAGCAGGCACCAGGAAAGCTACCAATAATAGAAAATAGCTTGGCTCAGAGCCTGGCTGCAGCCCTGGAACTTGAGGGGATAGATCCCTATTCCACCACACACACAGAAAATTCAAGCTCCAATGCACTCTCTCTATCAAAACGCCAACACCAACTTTCTCTCCACTGTGCAAAGTCAGAGCTGGGAGCCCCCCTCCCCCCTGCTCTTTGCTTCCTTGTTGTAACAAATTTGGAGCTCCACACTTGAAAGGAAGACCTGCCTATCAAGCTAAATTGGGCTTAGACTGGAGTTTCCAGGGCAACAGCAGTAGTTCAGACAGAGTTCAGACAATTCCTGCCTGAGTTGCCAAGGGAATTGATTGCAGGTGCCAGACTGTCTGGCTTGACGAACAGCAACGAATGAAGCTTGCAACGAACACCTGTTCGTTTATAATGGGGCCTCACAAACAGCTTGTTCGTGAACAGCTGATTGGGCTGTTGTGGCTTTTTTTTGTACGTATTGCTGTTCGTGCCCATCTCTACCCGACAGGATGGCAGGGGACCCGGCGCTTACCTTTTTGGCATCCACAGTTGCTAATTGCTCGTGCATGTTCCCGTGCCCACACAATGGTATCACTTCTAGGAAGTGCCATCATCGCACGGGCGTAGGAGCGTGCACACACTGCTCAGTGGGCCAACTTGGGTCCCAAACAGGCCTAATTCAGCCCATTTGGAGCCAAAATCGGCCCGCTGAGAAGTGCCGGAGCACTCACAGGGGCAGTGTGATGACATGACTCCTGGAGGTGACGTTGCTGCAACGCCCCAAGAGTGTGCATGGGGCAGTGTTAACCCACCTTTCCTCGCCTGCAGGCCAGGTGAGTAAAGGCGGGGGGGCGGAGGGTGAGAGTGGGGGATCCCCCGCCCCCAGCAGGGGAATGACATCCCTCACCCAACCATCCATGACCCGGTGAAGAATCAGTTTTGTCTGTTGTACCAATTCAAAAGAGCTGAAGAAAATAAAACTCCACCACCACAGTAAAGCCATTTGACAGCTGCTCAAGTTGGATGGTGGTGAGGGTCAGCTCCCTGAACCCTACTCATGCCCCCCAAAGCCACACAGGAGCTTCACAGAAAAGTTATGGAGCTACAAGGGCCAATCTCCTCGGGGCCACAGTAAGGAGAGGAAGGGCTCTTGCCTTCCCCCTCTGCTCCATTTTCCCAACCCATTTCAAGTGCCCTGGGGACATTTTGTTGTAACGTCTAGTTTAAGCCTGATTACCGTTGTCCAAAATGATACATTGGCCTGGTGAACAAGTTCACCTCAACGTCCACAGCATCCCTAAGGCCAGTCTTGGCCCCTTACGCCACACTCAGAGTGGAATGGATTTCTTCATGCGCACAAAAGGAGCCACAATTGGAGCCATCTGAGCAGGTTTCAACCACGTCTGTAGTTCATAGGCAAGTGTGTATTGGAAGAATGAAGTGGACAGATTAAAACTTTGCAGTGCAAAATGATCTGCAGCTCCCACTCACACTGTGTTTTAGGACGCAGCTCAAATGTCAAGGGAATGAGAAATAAGGAAGCCTTCTCTGTCTTTGCTGCCAGTGGCAGTTCTGCCACTTTGTTTATTTTTTATTGCTGTACAGAAGTTGCTGACTTAGTGAAATTAAGTCTCTTTATCATCTTTATTATGTGTGCTAAACTCATAAAGACAGGCGTGCAAATCTTGCTGCTAACTTTGTACTCTTTGCTCTTGCCACTGGAGTTTACAGTTCGTGGGAGTTCTTCCAATCACAGCAGGTCCTTAACATTTATTTTAAAAAGAGAGTGAACCGTAACAATTTGGGAAAGAAGGGCTGTCAACGGCACTAGGATACCAAATCTCTTCCCAAAACATGCAGGCTCTCTAAGCCCTCAAGCCAACTGACCAAAATTCCTTTGTTCAGACTCATTTTTTGAACGCTGGCTTTTTTTTCTGTGCCTTTTACCAGTTGCACAACAGAGAAATTTAACAACAGCATCACCAGTTATCTCTATAAATCTATATTGGTGGAGCCTTCCCTGTTGAATGTCTCCCTGTTCTGGAAATTTTAAAGACATGAGAACATTGCCAGAGAAAAAGGGAAACTCCTGCTGAGATTAATACAGGGAGATGGGCAACATAACAGAGGTGGGGTGGGGGGGGAGGTGAAAAGGTGGGTGGGGTGGGGGGGAGGTGAAAAGCAAGGGTGGAGGCGGAGAAGTCTGTTTTCTAAATTATTTGTTTACTGTTTACCCTTTCAGAGGTTATGCACCAATTAATGCATTTATAATAGTTACTGAACTTTAAACTTCAATGTCAGACTTGCTAATCTTCAGGAGGCCCTCAAGGTCTGCATATAGCCTTGGCTGCTCTTCAGGGCCTGTGCAGTATAGTAGGTAAAAGGAAAAGGCAGAAATTGCCCCACCCTGAATGAAATCCTCCCTCTTTCAAACTCTCTAGGAGGCTTTCAACCAGCCACGCCCCCACAGCCTCAAACCCCCCCCCCGTCTGCAATACAAGGATAATAATACTACTGGCCCATTCTACAACGTGCACGTGAGGTACTCTGAAAGCTCCAAATGCGCACGATCGATGCCGAGTTTTATTTAGTTACCTTTGAGATACGATCTTCATTCTAATGGAATTTTAAGGAAGAGAAAGCTTCCTGGTAGAGTCAAATGTGGGATTTCAAATCTGAATTTTCAGACTGGAATATAAACTACACCAAACCCCAGAGCATCACTGTTCCTGCAAGGAGACACACTTGCGCGGTTAAAGTGGCTCATGGACTTAACCGTGGGCTGCCTTGCAGCTGGTCACCGGGGTCCAACGGGGTGGAGAGGGGGCGGGGCCTGAAGCACCAGGCCAGAAGCCCCTCTTGGAGCTCGTGGCTGTTCTGCGGTGGCTGCTGGAACGGAAGGGCGTGTGCGTGGGTGTCAGCGCTTGAGTGAAGATTGACGGAAAAATGAACCGAACAGGAATACAAGGACACAAAGCTTTTGGGTGTGTGTGTGGGGGGGGGGGAGCTGCGACTCAGCCCTGGCTGTTGCACAGCTCCTTCCCTCTGGGGGCAGCCTCTCCACCCAGTGAGGCCTAGGCATGCATGCTGGCTTCTGGGTGGCATGCTGGGCCCCTTGAGGCTCACCCCACAGAGGCACCTGGGATGGGCTGCCAGGGGGCTGCGGCTGCCTCCTCTGCTGTGCAGCTGCTTTCCCGGGGGGGGGGGATACTGTCCAAGTGTCGCAGCTCCCTTCCTTCCTTACAAAGATGGTGCTGCCACCTCCTTGGTCTTAATGCTGGGGAGCCTGGATATGGCCCAAGGTGAGGCCACGGACCAGGGGCTGGGAAAGTCCTGAAGGGCCCCCACCACTCCACCAGCTCCGAAGGCCAGGCCAGATGTAGCAGGTCACCTGCCAGGAAGAAGAGCCAAAGGAAGCGGCATAAAACAAAGCAATGGACCCACATTAGTGATCTGACTGACTCAGATGGTTTCTCTGATGAGTTTTCCGCAGACGGGGAAAGGATACACAGGAGTGGAACTACTGGAGGGGGGCGGCTAGGGTTCTGGGCTTCCCAGCATGGGCCATCCAGTGGGGCTATGGGGATGGCCAAACTGGTGACACGGCAGAGGCTGTTTGAGGTGAGGGGTGGCCCCTACAGCCTCAGCCCAAGGCACATATTTTTGTTGCCAGTGACGTGCTGCCTGAGGTCCATCTTTCTCTGAAAGACAAGGAGCACATCCTGGACGGTTATCACCGTGACACCTTTACCCTTTTGTGCTTGGTGCGAGCACAGCGGGACTGCAGATGTTCATCCAAGGGGAACAAGAGCAATAAGAAGGGGCTGCTGACCACACTTCCGACAACTTGCTTGTGGGCTACCCAGTCTTTGTGTGGGTGGTCTCTTCAGTCTATCCAGGCTGGGGGTGGCATCTCCTCTGGCACCAGGGAATGGGCTGTGAGCTCATGCCTTGGCTGGAGATGAGGAGGACATTGCATACAATGAGGAGTTCAGGAAGACTGTGCCTCACTGCAAGAGGGCAAGGTGGGGCTTTATCCCTGCCTCCGGTTGCCAAGGGAATTGATTGCAGGTGCCAGACTGTCTGGCTTGACGAACAGCAACGAACAGCAACAAACGAGGCTTGCAACGAACACCTGTTTGTTTAGAATGGGGCCTCATGAACAGCTTGTTCACGAACAGCAGATTGGGTTGTTTGTGGCTTTTTTTTTTGTTCGTATTGCTGTTTGTGCCCATCTCCTCAGGTCAGGTTTCTGGGAATGGTGCGGTAGGGATCTTGACTTGGATGATGGCTGGAGGAGAGCCTGCTGGCCCCCACGAACAGCCAACCATGAACATGTTCATGAACAGGGCCATGTTTGTGGTTGTTCGTGAGTCCCTGTTCATGGATGGCAATGAACAACGAACATCATGTTCGGGTTTTTCTTTCTTTCTGTTCGTGCTCATCTCTAGTCAGGAGGAGGAGTTCAGCCTGGAAAGGTGCTGCAGCTCCCACTGCAAGCTTGATTGCATCCGCAAGAGCTGCTTAGGAGCACACCCTTGGCCTGCGTGCCCACTCCACGCCAGTTCTCAAGACCTGGGGCTGCCCATGGGCAAAAAGTGCAACCATAAAGTAGTGAGGGTATGGAGGGGGTGGGGCTTGGGCTCACTTGGATACTGGTCCACCTGTGGCCCTCCACCCCCTGCTTGACTGTACCCTAACCAGCTGGCGGCCCTCCAGCTTTGGGAAGGGTTCACCCAAGGCTTTCACATCCCCTGCACTGGGCCTCACGTGGCCACCAACACCACTAACTTGAAATCATTGAGGTGCCTGCCTCACATGGTCGCAGCCAAGCTGCAAAGGAGTGGCAGGACCCTTCAACTCCGTTCCCTTGCCAACTCTCAGGATCTCCCCACTGGTGTTGTTTCCAAGGAAGGGCCTGGTGAAATCGGTCTAATTCAGGACTCCTCTGTCAGTGAAGCCATCCCTCGGGAGGCTTGCTGTGTCCAGTGTGCCTCCTTTGATCACACTGTCAACCTTGCACAGTCTTCTGGGGTGAGGGCACTCATGGCCAAGTGTGACATACAGTCCCACTTTCTGGCTCTTACCAATCCATCCTCCAGGTTGTTGGTTATTTGGGACTCAAGATGGATGGAAAATCTTTGGAGTGCGCCATTATTTGTGCTGCCTTTGAGACTTTCAGTATCTTTGGAATGGGCAGCCAAGGACCCCTTTCTTCATCGTGTATTCTCTTTTTACCGGGTCGTGGCTCACCCTCTTTTTGGGGTCCCCTTAAGGGAAGCCAGGGAAGCTAAAAGGTACGTGCCAGGTACAGGCATCGTGGGCTTGACCTGGGCCCACTGCATCATGCCTGGACAGGTGCTACACCTCCTGCCATCCTGTGGTGGCCAGCAGGCAGGCTGGGGAAGGCATGCCGTTGAACAACAGGTGGGTTGTTTGATGCTTTGCCCTATGCTACACCAATGCTCCAATGGCTGTAATCAATAAAATTGTGGCTTATTTTCACCCAAGATCAGTATGTTGTGTTATTTTCCCGGCCACCAGGCTCACATATAGCCTACACAACGGCAAAGTAATAGAGGGCATGTAAGCGGGATGAGATGAAAATAAGCCATTCGTGGCAAAACACCGGCAGGTTTGCCAGTGCCTTGACAGCTATTCTGGGCCTCTTTCTTTTTTGCCTTTGGATTTCCAACTCTAATATTAGTTCCAGAATGAATTAGATATTGCCTCCATGGCAAGATTAATCCTCCTGCTAGGTATCTCGCAAAGGAAGGCCTTAGGGAGATGAGGATCCTTTGCACAAAGTTTCTCTGCAGCAAGACTGTGCGGTTTGTGCTTTCCGCATTGTTCCTTGAATACTCCCCATAGCTAGAATCAGAAAGCACACAGTAAGTGCACAAGCACATGAATTAGCAGAGAAGAAGCTCAAAGGCAACTTAAAGCATCAGTGGGTAAATGCCCAGCATCTGCACCGCACAGCTTTCCACATTAGATTTGCTCCCCATCTGGGGCTTTAATTCCTTTGTCTGCAGGGAAAAGTCCATCTTTCCCTTCACCTGGAAACAAAATGCAGAAGCCCAGGGCTCGTGGTATTAAAATGCCTCAGGTGTGTATAGCTGGGCACAATTAAAGGCAAACGGCTTCCCATTTCTCACCAAGAAGCCCCTGATGCTGTTACAGTGTAGTAATTTGAACGATGGCCTGGAATTTGCTCAATTCCATAATGACGGAGAGACCATCTTAGCAACCAATGGGCCCAAATGCCTCAAGCACTTACAGCAGCAGGAGCCCTATTGATTTACGCTGCGCTTCCCCTTTGTCCCATTGTGCCCTGGAATTAGCTGAGCAGACCTCTGTTTCCCGCCTCCTGTTCCACTCTGCCCATCCCCCGCTCCTACCTATGCCTTCCCAATCTGGACGCACAGAACTCAGTGGCAAGGGAAAGGGCTTCTCTTTAGACCCTTGTTATCTTCAAAACCACGTCCAGCAGAATATGAATCTGGCTAGAACAGGGGCTATCAAAGGGGCGCATCCTTGTTTACACTTCTTTGGCTAGAGTAGCCCCGTTCATGCAGCCATGACCGCTATGATTCATCACCACAGAGTAAAGGGAAAGGCTGCAAATTCTCCTTTCCTTCTTAAGCCCCATTTCACACAGACACAATGCACAGGGCGACACTTGAGAGCTAACAGCTGCAACTGTGAATGGACTCCATTGAGGAGCATTTCAGTTGGGATGATACGAGGCCATCTGCAAGTTCCGTGTGCGTTCAACACATGTGGTGGCCCATTCCCATATCCCAGAACCAGCCCTTGCACACGCACATGCACCCACACCCCACAGGAATATATAGCACACCAGCACATGAACACATATGAAGCTGCCACGTACTGAGTCAGAGCAAAACAAAAGGTATGCCTTCAAGGACCTACGGACGAGTGTGTGACCCCATGAAAGGAAACTTAAACCAACACCCAAAAACAATGAAAAATGAGTGGAGAAAGTGTGTAGGGGGGAGCACACCAACCCAGGTTTTAATTTTTTTGCATTGCAAGTCCCTCTCCAAAATCTGAGGCTTGGCTGAGATTAAAAAGCACAATTCTCGTGGAACATGTTCTCAAGATCCCTGTGAAGTCTGACATCAGGCACCTGAACAGCCCATGTTTGTGGCAGAACCTGGCTTCCTTGCCTGTTGGTTTACATATTTTGTTGGCAGACTGCATATATTCTTCCGAGTGGCTCCAAACAGAGGAAAAGACGCCGCCAAAAATATTTTATGTAACAGGCAAAGTCTGATAACAGCGCAGTTGGCTGGGAGAGTGTGAAAATACAATGCCGGCGAGTGTGTGATATAAATGGTGGAATTTTAAAGATGAGGAAAGCATTTACCAGAAATAAACTAAGCATTTTTCCCCCATTCAATGAAGAATGATTCAGATTTTGTGTGGTTCTTCCCCAAACAAAGGAAGCTTCGGCTCACATAAGCAGAGGTCTGGATTGAAGGCAATAGTTGGAGAGGTGATTTAAAAAAAAATCTGGGAGCATGAATACAAAGATCAAAGGAAGGGCCTTTGGCCCATTTAATATCCAGGACATCATGTGCAAACAATTTATCTAAAATGGTACATATTTGGGGTAATCAAGAGAAATGTGTCACCAGGGCTTTTTTTCTGGGGAAAGAGGTGGTGGAACTCAGTGGGTTGCCCTCAGAGAAAATGGTCACATGGCTGCTCGGCAGCACAGAGGGCAATCTCAACTCCCCTCTGTCTGGAGACCAGGGGGCGGGGCCACCAGCCATGTGACCATTTTCAAGAGGTTCCGGAAAGCCGTTCCCCTGCTTTCCCCCTGACAAAAAGCCCTGTGTGTCACAGAGCAGCCAGATTTACAACAGCTGCACAAACATTGAGGAGGTACTGGGAAGAACAGAAGCCTACTGGGACCAAGTGTGTGTGTTTATTCAGCAACAAACCGTTTGGGTCTCCCCACCGCCAACAACAAAAAGGACAATCCTTGTTCGTTAGTTTGCAATAAAGTCCAAGCGCTGGCGACTTCAGCGGTCCTCAAGGGACTGAAAACTTACTACAATAATTCTGAACCAGCCAACTTTAGCCAGCAATTTCCTTTCGAAAAATCAAGATTTCAACATTACCGTCATATCGTGCTGTTATTCTCAGGATGTGAACGTAAGTGGGCAGGTGGGGGAAGTGAGAAGGGCCCTGCCAGCCTAGCGGCCGCTGAATCCCTTCCCAGACGACTTGGGTTTCCTCCTCTTCCTGTAGGTATTTAGCCCAAAAACAAGAGCCAAAGAGTAGTCAGCTTGGGCAATCCAAACCAGCCAAGATTTGTCTGGTTTCTTTCATTGTTTGCATGTTCTGGCAACTTGGATTTCCCCCTTATTTTGTTAAGTGCTTTGGGTCCCTCCAGAGAAGGAAAAAAAGGACTTACAAATGTTTATATAAAAAGTAAATAATTACATCCCAAGTCAAACTGGGCATCTCGAAAGCTTACGGGTGGCTTTCAGGCTGCTATCAAGAATTATGGACCTAGTTATCACGATCTGCCAGATGTCATCTGCAGGAAGCAGCAGGACGTAGGCTCAAAGTTTTAACACCAAATACCGTTTTATCCCCCACTTGCATGAAGGAACTCAGGAGGACATACATGGATTCTCCACCCCACCCATTTTATCTTTACCACACTGCTAGGCAGCAGGCTGGGCGGAGACACCCTGACTGGCCAAGAGGAGCATCCCGGCAGAACAAGGATTTGAGTAGCATCCAACAGGACAGGCTGCTCTCAAGAGCCCCCTGGCTCTGGGGGCACTTGGGCAAGGTGCACACAACAGACCCACTTAATCTGCAAGGGGCCTCGGATTGCCCCCGCCTCATTGGATATCCCATGAAAAATCAGGCCAGTGGCTATGGGAGGAATGTGCAGTTTGGGGCCCTGCCTAACTCCAGAACCCCCTGGAATGAGCCCTCTTCCTCAGCCTGGGAATCCGTTCCTCTTTGGGTTCTCTGGCCCCAGTAAGGGAAACGTTGCATCCCAATCACCCACCAGAGGCTTATAAACGGGCCCGGTGTTGCTCTTCTGACCCTTATTAAAATTATTTTTTTCAAGTAGTCCATGAAATTATAAAATTTCTCTTCTGCTTAAAGGTAATTTCTACATTTGCCATCTTATACATTCTTATACTTACACACACAGCCACCAGTCTAGCATAGAGAAGACACAATTTCACCTTTGTACACTGGTTCATTATTATTTTTAGCAGTTTTGTGTTCATAGTGAGTGCCCTGTATATTCATCTCCACAGAGTTCATTACAAAGTATGCTTTTAAAAAGATCAACATGTATTTTCAGAATAAACTGAATTATGTTCTTACATTTGAAGGTAATTAACACTGTCATTTCCTAGTTCCGGAGTGTTAAGTAAATTGTTCTGTCTAATAACACTCCAGTTCTGAATTTAAACTAACCCAGATAATATCTCCCTGCTCCGTGTACATATTTATAGTGTACGCTAACACTGATGAGGCCTTTGAAATGTGCTCTCCTGCATTGGGATTTTAAAGAGAAATGTACTCTATTACAGCGCATAATCAACAAGTTTTAGGTCACTTACGTAGTCAATGATCCTGTAAGCTAAATTTTACCTGTCTGGGGGCTAGCACTTAATAGGAGTGTCACTGCAGGGCTGAGCAATGAATTAATCAAAAAAAGATTGGGTCAACTGATCCATGTAATATTAGTCTAGTACTGGCTACTTGTACACAGCAAAAATGCTCTGCCTCGCTTTCTTTGTGGCTGCAAATAGAGGTATGCACGTTGGCAACAGAGCTTCTACGTGGGGAAGCCAGACTTTCTTTTCTAGGGCTGCCCCCTTTGTTCCTCCTGTTTACCTGTCTACAGACTTCTAGATTATCCTTAGACTGAGCACCAGAGGAGAGACAGATCGGCAGGTGGCTCCCAGTCCTGGCAAGGCTTGCAGAGTATTTTTTCGTATTGCACCCCCTCTTGCTCTTCCATTTTATTTTCACTGACTGTTTGTCCCCAAATATTGGAGAGCTTTCCTTTTAGCCAGGCCAAATGTTTTCTGCTTTGCTGTCCTGGTGAATAGATTCCCAGGAGAACCCAACTCAGATAGATTATGCCCGTGTGGATCTAGGGCTATTGTGTACTGATCGCCTCCCTGAGAGCCAAACTACAAGTGACGCCTTACCCAGGTTGGACACTTGTCCGCTTACCTCAAGTTTTGATGGGAAATGTAGGCATCCTGGTTTTACAGCTTGGCTCTCCATTACAGCTGCAAGACCAGGATGCCTACATTTCCCATCAAAACTTGAGGGAAGCTGACAAGCGTCCAACCTGTGTCTGGCGTCACTTGTAGCTTGGCTCTATAGCCGGTGATACCTTCTTAGGTTCCCCTTGTTACTATGTCGTTCCTGCTAGCTGATACTGATTGTGCTATGACTTTGGCTGGGGCCAAATTTCTTGCAGCAGTGGCTTCTATGTGAGAATGGTAACAATGTAAAACTGGTTCTGTTCAAGACCGCTGGGTCATCAGACTGTTAAGAATAAATAAATAATCTGTCATCAGACTATCACAATACAATTATTAATTTTTTTAAAGAGTGTGGTTAAGAGTGTGAGACTCTTATCTGGAGAATTGGGTTTGATTCCCCGCTCCTCCACTTGAAGCCAGCTGGGTGACCTCGGATCAGTCACAGATTCCCAGAGCTCTCTCAGTCCCACCCACCTCACAGGGTGTTCTGTTGTTGTAGGGATAATAATAACATACTTTGCAAACTGCTCTGAGTGGGCATTACGTTGTCCTGAAGGGCGGTTTATAAATCAAAAGTTATTATTATTAAAGCCACCAAAAAGCCCTACATACAACAGGAATAAAATGATGGGGAAATGATGCTAGGCAGGACCTTTTCTGGGTAGGAAAAAGCTCATGTTTCTTTCAGACATGCTAACGTACCTGCATTATTTCCAAAATGATCCCTGTAAAGCAGGCTTGGGAAAGCACAAATTGAGGATGGGGAAAAAGGAGAATTACAGCACAACATGTCGAAGCTCCTCACCCAAATTTGCTCCTGTTGAGAAGCAAATGTGGAAGAAAATGTTGAGTTTAACCAGCTGTTAAATAACAGACAAGTGTTTTGGGACAAGGCAGCCAGTTCATATGTCCGGGATTCTCAAAAGCAAAAAGAGGTTATGGGCAGCTCTGCATCTTGACCTTGGCCCCTGACAATCGCCAGTGTTCCCATTCAGAGATGCCTGCAGGAGGCCAGGGGGGCTCAGGTTAGTTATCAACTGTGGGCCCATATTCAAGGGGAGATCGCTTTAACCCCTAACTCAGTCTAAATAAGTGGTACTCACTCACTTACGGAGAGCCACATTCACAATTCCCTGGGTGTCACCCCAAACACAGACAAACAATAACGTATCATATAACCCGTTGAATTTCCAGAGCACCTCTGAGCGCCTAGAGTTGTCTTTCCCCACTGCTGGGAGTCGTGCTCTATATTGGCTAGCATTCAACAGGGGTAGGCCCTGCTCCAGCACCTTATTCAGCTTCGCACATCGTCTCAGCCTCAAACACAAAAGTCCTGCCTCTGCACAACCTTGGTGCAATTGTCATGGGCAACCTGTGCTTTAAAACTCAGTTTTATCTTAGCCCTTAGTAACGATGCAATTATTCCAGTTTGTCAAGAAACAGTCCTACGAAGAGCCATGTCTGCTCCTCAGTCCGGAGTGAATATCACAGGACCAGGTGAAACCCTTGATGACTGAAATGGACTTCAGAAAAGAATTTGAGCAGAATTCGAAGCTCGGCACGGGACGGGGGAGAGCTCATATACACCCCAAAGACAAGACATGCATAATGGAAATGTGACTTTTTAAAAAAACAACCAGTCACGAGTCCAGGCGCATTTCACAAGTGCTCAGTTGATGTGTTTCCTTCTCTCCCCAGCCACTGTAGTTCTGAAGAGGCCATACAAGACCAGGCGCACACACGAAAGTGCAAGCCAATTTAGAACTCTCAAGAAAAGAGGTTATTTTTTTCAAGCATTCAGAGATGATGCTCACAAATGTTGACCCAACTGTGATGTGAGGCGAGAGACATCTGCTCATGACTGGTAGCTACATGATTAAAGAACCATCCATCCCCTCATCCTCCGCCCATCGCACTGACATTTTTTTTCTTTTGCCTCATGTATTTATAAACTGAACGTTCACTTTTATTTCATTAAAATCTAACAACAAAAACTATTTTATATTTAATAATTTTGGCAAGATTATGCCTAATTTAATTACATTTTAGCATTATGCATCATAGTAAACAACAACTCTACCAGGAATAAACAAAATCCACACATAAATTAAGCAGCCCAATTACATAAAGTGCTATTAGAGCCACCACAAATGACTCTGTTTGCGCAATGGCTTCCCGGTCAAACTTGTTTACTTAGAAGTCAAAGGAACATTTTTAGGAAATTCTGACAGCATAATAAACTCAGAACCTGAGAGGGGGAAAGCAGTCTTGGGGGCCACTCCCATTCACAACAGCTAATGAAATATTAAGAACGTAATCAAATACATACCGGGAGGCCAGACTATGTCAGGAGTCAGGGAGTTAATTCACTTTGTCATCTTCCTGACCAAGATCTGAGTGTGTGTGGATGAGGAGGAGACCGATGGCTAGAACTGAATGGTCTGAGCACCCACAAAGGTTGCCAGCTCCAGGTTGGGAAATTCCTTGAGATTTGGGGGGTGGAGCCTGGAGAGGGTGGGGTTTAGGGAAGGGAGGGACTCAGCAGAGTATACTTCCATGCAGTCCATCCTCGGAAGCAGCCATTTTCTCCTCCACTGATGTTGGCTGGAGATCAGCTGCAACACTGGGAGATCTCCAGCTACCGCCTGGTAGTGCTGGAATACAGGCTGCAAGGTCTGACATTCAGTCATCAGGGGGTTCGTGTGTTTACTCAGCGTGCTCCTGTTTTCATTGACCTGGAAGGGAAACCTGGCAGAGAGCCAATAGCCCAGGGAAACTGAGACGTGTTTGTCAACTATTATTGGTCAATAGATTGGGTGATTTCCTCTCTGGGGTCAAGAAGAAGGACAAGAATCTCCATTACTCGTGCTGGTCTAAGTTTGCACTCCATAGTGTAAAGATACAGGAGGTACATTTCTTTGTTTTGTAGCAACCCCGTGCACCTTTTTCCTTTAGAGTAAACTTTCCTTAAATGCAAACACAGCTTCTGACTATTGATTCAAGATCCATTGCAACTCTGAATTTAAACTATTTTAACCCTTTTCCCCAACAAAATTGGTAGCAGAGGACAGTTTGGCATGTTTGCAATGCTAGCTAATGATTTCTGAATGACGTAATGGATCTTTAGAGAGATGCTAAGCTAATTAGGCAGAGAGGCTTGAATTTTTAAAAAGACCACTTTTTTTTCTGCGCTACCCTGAACATTGCAAATTGTTATCAGGAAAGGAAAAATCTCAGCTCACGCCATCTGGGAATTTGGACTGGAACTGATCCGCAGTTGCAAAAGCTGCAGCGGTAGATTGTTTTTGAAGTGGTTTTTCTTCTTCCTGGAACGCAAATGGAGGACCTGCAAGACCACGCCTTTAACTCTGCGTGTGCCTGAAAGAATTCTGCCTTAAACTCCAGGATGAGCACTCCCAGTTCTTCAAATCAAAGGGACGTGAGTACATGGAAACCCGATGACTCCAGTCCGGGGAGGATGAGTTTGCCCTGTTCGGAACCTGGACAATTTTAGCTGGTGGAAAAGTGCCCTGAAACAAATGCATGGAACATCAGGTGACAATCAGGACGGACTTTCTTAAGCAGGATGGCTTGCCAAAATCTTTAATCAGGAGCTCAGCAATTCGCCATGAGGTACCTAACCAGCAAGCCCTGGAAACGGCAAAAGCCACTCTTGAATGTCTAAAGAAATTTCTAAAGACGCTCCGCCCCTCATCCCCAGCTGTAAGGCAACGATCCAAGGGACAGCCGCATCACCTCCCTGCCCTGGGGAGCGACGATGATGCGCTCGGGCCAGCTGGGTCTAATGCCTAAATGTCCATGGATTTCCCTCCCCTAACCATCCCTTCTTCTCCCCTTGCATGCCCCATCCTTTTAATTCATAATCCCGAAATGCTGAGGCCATCCCTTTTTACTGACATGAGGCACGTTGGGAGAAAATGGTCTGGACAGCACAATACAAATAAAATAAATCAAAATATACAGTAACTATTAACTCACTTGTACAAGAGAATGTCCTGTGTCTCGCCTTAAAGGATGACTCTCACATATCTATTTACTTGGGACTGGCACACAACTACCGTGTTTTCAAAACTAGTTATTTATTCACAAGCGTGCACTTTAAACCCACTTTTACATTTTCCACTGGGGGGGTACTTAAGAGAATAGCCCTACAAGTCAGTGTTTCCAACACACAAATAATGTATCTCATTCTCAGTCCTTTTCTTCTCTTCATCAGTTTGGTCCATACCAAAGCAAATTCTGAAGATCAATATATTTACATGGATTAAAAACCCAAGCAAAATCGGTCTGATATTCTCAACCAGGGGCACTTCATCACTAACACAACAAGCATTTAAACCAAAGCAGTATGCTAGTTATTGCCAGGACTTTTTTTCAGCGGGAACACAGTGGAATGGAGTTCCAGCACCTCATAAAAATGGTCACATGGCCGGTGGCTCCGCCCCCTGATCTCCAGACAGAGAGGAGTTTAGACTGCAATCTCAACTCCCCTCTGTCTGGAGATCAGGGGGCGGGGCCACCGGCCATGTGTCCATTTTCACCGAGGGCAATTTAAACTTTAAAAAACTCCCCCCTTGTTCCAGCTGACCCAAAGTGACATCATTGTGTGGTCTTGAGTTCCACCACTGAGTTCCACCACCCCTTTTCCCAGAAAAAAAGCCCTGGTTATTGCAAACACGAAGCAGATGGTCAGGGCCAGGCCTCACAAATTAGCCCTTCAGGAAGACAGTGGCGGACTGGCTTCTAGGGTCACTCCCACAAATGGAATTCTCTGGGCACAACGCCATGTCCCCAGAGCTCTCAGATCTAGTGCTGACCCCCCTGCTCAAGTGATGTGGCTGTTCAACAAGGTAAAACTCAACAAACTAGACAGTCTGCAGGGTAAGTGACAGACACACCCCTTTTTTTGACATATTTTCATACTGATAAGGATAACAAAAGGGAGAAAAAACAACAGCTCTGCAAACCAAGGGTAACCAAAGAGGTTGGAACAACAGGAAAAAAATACAATTGTGGAAAATAACTAAAAATATGAATTAAAAACACCAGAATAAAGTCTAATTAGAAATACAAAAATTAGATTAAAAACATCTGATGGTTATACATATACATACTAAAACTTTGTATATAAATAAAATTACCAATATACAGGTATAACAGTATCACTTACTGCCCTATGTACAGAACATTAAACTTTCTACCATTGTTTTTAATTCATATTTTTGTCATTTTCTACCATTTTATTTTTTCTGTTGTTACAACCTCCTTGGTTTCCCATATATTTTCATTACAATCTTTAAAAAGCATGCTGTCACTGAATTCTGTAAATTTCAGATCATGAGGCTCGGCAATGACCATCAACGATGAGCCAGCACACAGGGTAGAATTACTGGCTTGTGGCTGCCTTGTCCTCCCATTTGTTTATCCTATCATACTATATAAAAGGCTAAGCCTATTCTAGACAACTCACTTCCTACCCTGTTATGCCACCAGAGGGTGCTGCTGTGGAGGGAAGCCCAGATGAGGCCACCAGACCTCCAGAGAGCATGCCGCGGTGGGAAGCCCAGGCCAAAATCAGGTGCGGAGCAGGCGGCCAGCTGGGATCCAGAGTGGGGCAGCTGGCAATACCTGCCCCCACCTTCACCCAGCTGAGATCAGGAGGGGAGCAGGTGGCAATGCCCACCCCCCGCCTTCACCCAGCTGGGATCAGGAAGTGAGGATGTGGCAATGCCCAACCACCACTTTCACTCAGCTGGAATCAGGAGCAGAGCAGGTGGCAATGTCTGCCCTCCGCCTTCACCCAGCTGAGATCAGGAGCGAAGTAGGTGGCAATGCCCACCCACCCTTTACTCAGCTGGAATCAGACACAGAGTAGGAGGTAATGCCCATCCCTTCTTTACTCAGCTGGGATCAGGAGTGGAGCAGGTGGCAATGCCCGCGCACCCTTTACCCAGCAGGAATCAGATGCAGAACTGGTGGCAGTGCCCACCCCCTCTCACTTGGCTGAGATCAAGTGCAGAGGAGCTGGTCATGCCCCCCCTTCTTCCAGCCAGGGTCAGGGATGGAGGAAGAGGGAATGCCTGCCTGCCCTCCCCTCTCTAGAGCCCCTTGTATTTTTTCCCACAATGGGCCTTGTTACTAGTCAGTAATAATGCTTTTGTTTTGCACTTAATGTCCTAGATTGATAGAACAAAGCAAACCTATCTGCATGGACCTAAAACACTTCAGTTTTAGGAGGATTGAGTGAAGGGGACATTGAAAAGACAACCATCCAGATTCGGTTTCGTTTTCTCAGCCATGCCGGACGCTCCTCTCGGCTGGTCCGGGAGGAAACGACTGGGCACCCTGACCGGGCGGCTGATCCAGGGTCCGGGACGCGGCGGGAAGAACTCCCCGAAATCAATGCGGGGGGGGGGAATTGCCCGTTTGTCCCTATGGAGGCCGGCAGATGTGCGCGGCGCCTCGAGTGCCGCCGGGCAACGAGAAACGGCAAGTAAAAGAATCAGGCGGAAGCCTGTAAACAAGCGAATCCCTTCTGTTCTACAAGCGTTTGAGAAGGAGAGGTTGATCTGAAGAAGACTCGCTCTTCCCCTTCGTGGAGTTCCAGAATTTTGTTGCCCCCCCCCCCCCCCAAATGGCAGCAAAGAAGCAAAGTCCCGCTCTCGGTAAGTCAATCTCGGCCACCTTGCAGAAAGGGGAGTCGCTCGAAGAGTTGGTGCGCAGGGCGGTGGTGGAAGCCATAAAACCCTTTGTTGACAAGCTGAACGAAACTGATCAAAGGGTGGGCTTAATTGAAAGCGAGGTGAAAACCATTAAGGCAGCAGCGGGGGGGGCAGAAAAGTCTGCTCTGGAAAGTGCGTCACTTGTGAAGGCTACAAAAAAGGAGCTGAAGTTGGTGGAGAACCAACTGATCGGGCTACAGGTGGAACGAACGCAGACAATTTTGCGTCTCCAAAACGTGAAAGAGGAGGAAAATGAGGATCTGTGGGATTTGGTCTCGGAACTACTGGCGACACCCCGCGAGGACGACTAAAGAAGAGGTTAAAAGCGCCATTTTGGAGGTCCGTCGGGCTTCTTCAAAATATGCAACAAAGCGACAGTTGCCTCGTGAGATCATTATTGACTTTTCAACTAAAAAGATTCGGGACACCATCCTATATAACTCATACAATGCGGATTTGGACTTTATGGGTTTGAAAGTCAAGATTTTGAAGGACGTTCCATTTCTAGTCCGGAAACGGCGTTTTAAATATAAAAAGTTTGCAGCTCTTCTGAGGGACCATGGAATAAAGTACAAATGGTTATTCCCGGAAGGAATATGGTTCAGATATAAAGATCAGGCCTATAAGATATTATCAGAAGATCAACTAAAGGATTTTGAGAATAAAAACCCAGAACTCTGCTGCACCAAGAACGAAGAAAAGGAGGAGCCGGAGGGGGGGGGGAGAGCATCGCAACAGCAGTTGCACAGAGAGAATTGCGTCCGGGACCTAGAAGGGGGAGGAAAGTTTAATCAGAATTTAAATTTTAATTTTCTGTATGATTAACCACTCCATCATTATTCTATGGAGCTATTTTTGTATTATGACAGTATGAAGGGAAACATTGAAGTGTAGTGTTTAGTGTTTGTAGTTCATTCCCCCCCCCCTTTTTCTTTTTCCACCCCCTTTTGTCCTTTCCCTCTCCCCTTTCCTTGTGATAGTCTGGTGTAGTGTTTTGTAGTTATGAAAAATAAAAAAAAATTATTAAAAAAAAAAAATGAAAAGACAACCATCCAAATGAGTTGTGGAGGATAAACAGAGGAGGAGGAAGGAAGGAACCTTGCTGCCAGCTGCAACCTCGGAGCCAAGCCTTTGTTCTCCCTTCCTGTTCCCAGGTATAAAGCCTGGGCAGAGCCAGTGCTGTGAGCTGAAGGGCAAATGCCAGAGGAGCCTTGGCCTTTAGTTGGTAGCTCATGCCCTGTGGCTTCGGATGTACTAGCTCACCAGATCCAGATACAGCTGGTTATTTTTGGTTCTTGGTTTTATTTCAATTACATTTTTAAAATTGTTGCTAGCTGCTTTCAGTCCCTTCAGGGGGGGAAAAAACCTCAGGAAGTTTCTAATTATGTATGTACTAGTAACAAAGCCGGTTGTGGGAAAAAATACAATGGGCCCCACAAAGGGGAGGGCGGGCGGGCATTGCCTCCTTCTCCGTAACTGATCCCTGCTTCCTGCTCTGCTCCTCATCCCAGCTGGGTGAAGGCGAGGGGTGCGCATTGCCACCTGCTCTGCTCCTGATTGAATAGGGTGCAGTATGCAGAGGGGTAGCGGGTGTGGAGACATCAGCACTGGTAACAAGACAGGAAGCCCATGTCTCTATTCAATCCAGGTGGATGCACTGTCTTGAGCTTCATTATCAGTTGCAATTCAGCAGTCTCTCTTTCTAATCTCCCTTTGAAACTCCTCTGCAGGATAACTGCTACTTTTAGGTCAGCAACTGAATGCCCTGGAAGGTTAAAGTGTTCCACACCCACTACCCCGCTGCATACCCCACCCTATGCAATCATGCCTGCTATTGTCATTCACCGGCTATTATCATTCGGCTTCTGTAATCACCCCACTCTCCTAGATATAAGGACAGAAGGACTCACATTCTAGCAGTAGCCAAAGAAGTGAGCTGTGGCTTACGAAAGCTCCTACCCTACCACAAATTGCGTTCGTTTTATAGGTGCTAGTGGACTCTTACAATTAGAGAAAATGTTGTGCAGTGGTCAGGAGACTGGACCAGAATCTGGAAGACCTGGGTTCAAATTCCACTCTGCCCCAAAGCTTGCAGGATCACCCTGGGTCAGTCACGTTCTCTTAGCTTAGCCCACCCCACAAGGCTGTTGTGAGGATGAAGAGGGGAGAACCTTCCTTGGAGGGAGGCAGACAAGTACGGAAGATATTTATGTCCCCATCTCATATGTTTTTTTTTATTGATGTCCCCCACTCTCCTTCCCAACGGGGATCCAAAGCGACCTACGGCAGCGCTCTCTCCTCTCCCATTTTATCCCCCCAACAGCAACCCTGTGAGGTGGGCTAGGCTGAGAGAGAGAGAGTGCAACTAACTGAAGGTACTCCCCCCGGCATTTCACGGCAGAGTGGGGACTTGAACCTGGGCCTCCCAGATCCTAGGCTCTCTAACCACGGCCCAGGCCGCCTCTTCACAGGAGGAGGAGGAGGAGGAGGAGCTCCTGCCTCCCCCTTCAAGCTGTTGCCTGTTTCAAAATAGCCTGCTGGGACGGAGGGTTTTTCCCCTATTTTTTTCTGCTCCATGTGGAATATTCAGTGCATGTGCAGCAGTAAAACCGGGGGGGGGGGGGGACTGCTATTTTGACACAAGAAAATAGCTGGGGGCGGGGAGGAGCTCTTCCTTCTCCTGTGAAGAGGCAGCCTGGGCCCTGGTTAGAGAGCCTAGAACCTGGGAGGGCCAGGTTCTCCTTCTCCTGCAGTCTCCTTCATTTTTAACAGCCATTACTCACAACTGCTGTGCGGCTCCAGGGAACCCGAGTTGGGTCTGGGGAACCCGGGACTAACTCTTTATAAAGCTTGCACATCTAGCTTAACCCTCAGTCTGCCCTTCCCTAAAGACCCCAGGAGCTGTCCCTTGCCTGGCCAGGCCCTGATATTCATTTCCCCCCCTCTGCACTCAAACCCTTCCTAGCCTGACCTTGCACGCAATGGGCTTCTCTTCATCGAGAGCTGCAGGGGAATGACACAACGGTGTGAGCCGCACTCCTCAAGCGCCTCTCGCACAGCCTGCCGGCTGTGGCTGCGTCATTCTCAAGCTGCTGGCATGCCGCTGCAGCGGTGTGAGAAAGGATCAGCTCACACTCCCAGCCTGGCCAGAAGTGCTTTTGCTTTGGTTAGCTACAGACTTGGGTCGCAAGATGTCCGCCCTTCAAGCTCATCAGGCGAGGTAACGGGCATCAGTTCTTGGCTAAGTTTAACGCTGAAAAGAAACGCTTCATGTGGACTCCAGCTAAGACACAGGAGAAATGCTAATCTTACTGTGTTCAAAATTGGCTGCTGTAATATTCTGTTCTGGATGGAGAAACAAGGCCAAAAACAAAGAAAAAAATTACACAGAGCAATACAGAAAATAAATTTTTCAAGCAAGCAATACAGAGGCTTGGAAAGAAGCGGATCACAGAGAAGGGGTTCAGGAGCTCCTGTTGTGTGCTGCCTTGCAAGTGCGAGATGAACTCTGCCAATCAGTGTCAACAGTTTATTAATATTTTACTGAAAAAATGTGAGATGAATCAAACTTCAGCTGTCTTGATAAGGTGTTGCTTAGCAACTTGCAGTCTGTCTGAAAATTAGTTTTTCGCAGCAACCTTTTGCTCAAAGGAAGCAAAAAAGGAGGTCTGTTCGAAATGTTTCCCCCACTGGCAATCCCCAAACCACCATCCCACAACACCGACAGACACCAAAATATCATCTTCAGCCGAAATATAAGAATATTCAAATGCATTGAGACATGGGACGTTTCAGAAACGACCGGCTGCACTTACCGTAATCGCTGTCGTAGAACACTATAAATTTTTGCCACCGCAGCTCCGTGACCAGCTTCAGCATCACGTCATTGAGGCGAACGGGTGGCCTGGCCGCCAGCGTGTATTCCTCCTCCTCGAGGCTGGGGTTCAAGTGGCAAGCCGTCCGCGGGGAGCCTCCCGTGTTGCGTTGCACAAAGAGGTGAGGGATGTGCATGGCATCTGTCAAGGACTGCAGGGCGTTGGCGGAGGCACATCCAGTGGAGGTCACTAAGGCTAATATTCCCAAGGTCATCAAGTCACAGGCTGAGGAGGACAAGAAAAGGACCTATGAAAACCCAGGAAGGCGTGGCCCAGGAGCAAGTCAAGTGGCAGACTCCCAGCAGGCACTGCTCAGATCGGATCTGGCCAGGGGTGTCAACAGCACCAGCGCTGGCTTGCTGGTTACCCTCTGCCATGTCATCACTGCCAGGGTCTGGAGAACGAGAGGGAGCAACAGGCCCACCTGCACCCGCTGTCTCTCTGCTGGCCAGCTCTGGGCCAAATGCCCCCCGCGCAGTGCCACCGCTGCACATTTTGGCTGCCCACCAGGGGCTTTCCCAGGAAAAGTCATATCTGCCCCAAAGTCAGGGAGGTCTAGAAACAACGGGCCTGAGTACACATTAGTTTTTCCCACGTATCCTACATGGATCTGCCCTGCAGACTTTCCATCAATGTGACCTGTTAGTTTCCCCTAGGGAACTTTCCCACCCCCACCCCAAAGTGGGCCTGTGTGTACCTGGGGATTGTGCTCCCACAAGGAAGTCACAGCTGATGTTTGACTGAATGTCCTCAGGGAGATCCAGGACAGGTCTTGTTGGAAACATCAAACAGCTAAGCCCAAAGAGAGAGCCAAGCTACAAATGACAAATTACGTAAGGACTGCACTTGAAGGGAATCGCAATGTTAACTGGGAAGCTGAGTTTTAAAAGCAATAGGAAGGCTTTGTCAATTTCCCCTCTCTACATATTAAGGGAGATCACTGCTCAGGTTTGTTAATTTCCTCTTTGCTGCTTAGAAGGGGAGGTGAAACTGACAGAGCCTTCAGGAGGCAAAGAGGAAATTAACAAACCCTCTGAGCAGAGATCTCCCTGGCTCAGTAGAGAGGGGAAATTGACAAAGCCTTCTGATCTCTTTTAAAACTCAGGTTCCCAGCTAACATTGCGACTCCCTTCACGTGCAGTCCTTGTGCAATCCGTCACTTGGCTCTAAGCCATATTGAAAGTGAACGGTACTGCTTGCAGTGGAACTTAATAGTCACAAATATTACAAAATTTTCCAAATTTTCTATTCCAACTTTGAACTCAATTTACAATTTTGAATTTATTTATCTCAAAACTGAGCACCATACATTTGCCTGAATGTTTTAAGCAGTTGGATAAGAATCAAACAAGCATCAACTATCAACTAGAGACACAACCGCATGCCAACTATCACATACTGTAGTGGCCTGTTAACAGCACATTGACAAGTATTACTGGGGGGAGGAATCAAATTATTTAATGAGTATCCCATAAAACATAAAACATTCAAGTATTCAGAAAATATTTGATGACATCCTTTGAGGAGAAATTGTGGGAGTAAATTCATGTTTATTCTAATGTCATTAAAACCAAGCAAGTCTCGGCTTGGTTGTAGCCAGATGGGAAACTGCCAGGGATACCCACCAAAACTGCTCTCAGCTTCTTGCTTACAACTGCTGGCTGATTTAAACAGGGCTGGATGTCTTGGTTCATGCCCAGAGCCTAAATTACTCAAGTGACACAAAATCTCAGAAGCGAAGACCCAAGTTGAGCCGGTGCCAGGGTGGAACAGCAGATAAAGGAGGGGAGGGAGGGAGACTCAGGCCCAAGTCTCTGCTCAGCCATGTTTACCAGCTGACCCACTTTGCTCTAAACTGCTGCACGGGGTGAGGAAGGAATCGTATCCACAGACTGAGCTTCTTCAAAGAAAAGCAGGATGTGTGCCCTGTGCAAGTACTCGCTAGAAGATCAGCTTTCAACCCACGTTGCAGCAACATAAATCAGCAAAATTGGGAAGGGGTCCCAGCTAAACCAGCCCCCAGGCAGCTTTGCCTTTAGCGTATACAAACAAAATTGAACATAATGAGATTTAATCAAATTGGACCATAAATCAGATTGGGACTGGAATGAGTGCCTCAATTTGTCAAGTGAATCCAGTCCTGCGTGTGGAAATGCCGCCTTCCAGTTGCCCCAGAATTAATCTAGATCTGTTCCTCCCTTCCGAAATGGTGAACTGCCAGAATGGCCCCCGAGGGGGTCTGTGTAACGGGCCAGCGTCAGCTCCGCTTTGGCTGCTGTGGGGCCATCTTGAAGCATCTGCTCTGAGTCCTGGGAAGCAGCGCAAAGCTTGGCAGTTAAATGCTGCAAGTGGCCTTCTTGAAGTCTTGGAACAGTTTGCAGCTTTAAAATACTCACGACAGGCTGTGGATGGGAAAATACCCCCAACCCTGGAAAGAGTTCATCAGAAGCAGTCAGTTAAATGATGGCACTAAAACAGGGCACTAATAGTGCAATCCTAAGCAGAGTTACTCCAGTCTAAACCCACTGGGCATAGACTGGGGTAACTCTGTTTTGGATTGCACCGTAAGATAATAAACTTTTCAAATTTCTTACGAAGAATGGACACAATTTGACACGAAAGGAACACTCCATAGGTCCGTGTATTTCAAAAGGAAAGATCTCCCATTGCAACAAATGGGGCTCAAAACAGCTAGCAGGATCGTGGCCAGTGTTTGTAGAGCATCCTTGAATTCTAAGTTTCAGCTCTGTCTGCTCCCAACTCCCATACTGTGTGTGTGTGTGTGTGTTGCTTTAAAAAATAGAGTCATATGCTCAAAGCATATTTTAGAGCACAGCCAAGAACTGCATGCTGAACTTTTATTAACACCACCATATATGTCTTTTAAAAATCTGGAACAGCAGATGTACTTTTAAAAGCCTATAAATTTCAAGCCACCTGCTACAGAAGGCTGGCTGTTGAACAAATTCTAAAATGTTTTTGTATCTTGTTAAACTGAATCAGTTATTACTTCCTTCAAAACAAAGGCAGCTTGGTTGGGGATTTTTTTTTCTTTTTTTAATAAAAAAGGTACCCAAAAACCCCACCAATGTTTTCAGATCCAGTCGTTCTCTCTTTGAGATTAGAGGAAAAGATCAAAAAGGTAGTATTGAGATAGAGCAGACAGCCTCTAAACAACCATGTTTCAATACTGCCCAGCAAAACTACCAACTACAAGAAAGATTAGTCAAAAATACATAGGAGGTAAGATTAGTCCCTCAGCTTCACGCCTAATGAAACTTAAACCACAGCTGCCATGATTAAAGCAAGCTGGCTAAAACAAGGTGAGACAGGCAGGACTGATCCCAGCTCCACCTCTCCTGAGAAGCAACCGATGAAAGGGGGTGGAATGCTGGGCCAGTGACAGTTGGAGTCCATTGGAGAGAGCAAGATGAAGAAGAGAAGGCTTTGGGAGTGGATGAGAGAAGGCAGCAGGGATATTGCCAGCTTTTACAAACCTGTTCTGTTACACTGAAACATGCCCTGTTTAATCCCAGTATATTTATGAGTTTTAAAATAATTCACTCCAGTGTTCTCTCCTCTAAATAAAGTTTAATTTTGTTTTGTTCAAACCCGGCTGGCTTGAAATCGTTGGCTGAGGGAAAACATCATACATACAAACCTCAGACACTGGTCGTGGCAAAAGGGCCAATATATCTAAAATAAATGGTGGCAGCGTACAAAATGGAAAGTAAACACTAAGTTCCCTTTCCTCAATAGCCCTGGTCAGTAGCTGAGCGAGAGGAGGTAAATACAGGGAAGGGGCTGCCTGTCTGGTAGAGCCTCCGAGGACCCTGAGGAAGCCAGTTTGGTGTAGTGGTTAAGAGTGGCAGAACTCTAATCTGGAGAGCCGGGTTTGATTCTCCACTCCCCACCCACCTCACAGGGTGATTGTTGTGGGGATAATAACATACTTTGTAAACCGCTCAGAGTAGGTGTTAAGTTGTCCTGAAGGATGGTATATAAATCACACATTATTATTATATTATTATTTGGGTCAGGCCCTTTGCCTGCTGCAGTGGAGGCAAGACAGTCTCATGTGGTGACTACCCTTTACTGCCTGGGAGTCCCCAAAGCTGTGAAGGGAGGTTTAGGTGGGTGTCGGTATGGAAAGGCGGATGCCATACAAGGCACATCAGATCTGGACTGGGACAGACTCAAGGGTTCGCAGAAGGATGGACAAAAGGAAGCTGGCCGTCAGCAGACATCGCATTCTTTTCACACCACTGACCCTTAAGGTCTTGCATCAGAGGACCATTCAAATCATTTAGGAGGGCCAGACATCAGCGTCTCATGCCTCAGTAGTTGTCAACATGGCTGCCATTTGTAAATGCGCCTCTCTGCAGTGAAGGCAACATTAAATTGGCCTGCGACTAAGATCACATCAAGCAGTTAATGGCTGATGGGAAGCCCACCAGGAGGAAGGCATATCTGGACAATACCTGTTCAAAATCGAAGATAGATAACCTAATTGCAGTTGCCCTCAGTTGTCGGATGTGAATCAATTAGATCTGAAGAGCAGCAGCACTCGGCTTCCGGCTTCCATTTCGCAGCAAGGGTGGGGGGTGGGGCAGCAGGGAACTGACTCAGCTGGCACGTGACGGACAGGCATGCCAGCCAATCAAAACGGCCTTTGTTCGTGCTCCACAGCATCATCTCTGATGGGCATTTCTGTGCGTAGGGTTCCCTCCAATCACACAAACGCACTCAGCCCTTTTATGACTCAATGTATTTATATACCTATTTCAATAGTTAAATAATAAATAAAATTATTTCACCCACTGACACCATCCTCCCTGTTCTACTGTTAACCATGACAGTCACCCATCTACTCATCTCATTTGCCTCAAGGCCAGCAGGAACACCAGCGGGAGACTGCAAAACAAAGCCCAAATAAGTCTGCTATATTCAAGCTTCCCCAACCCAGGTGACCTGATCTGCATAATATGCAAACTGTTTGCTAATTATTCAAACGAAGCACATTCATGACTGGGTTATCTACCAGTAGCTCTGCATTTCCTCCTGCTAACTACCACAAAAAAAAATGGTAAGAAGATAACAGAAATACTCTCCTGCCATGATCCCTTTGCTTACGCCAGAATTTGCCCAGGATTTCTTTTGAAACAATATGAACCCTGGCTTGGGAGAAGGAGAGGCAGAGCGCAGCACTATGCCCTCTGGGCTCGGATTCTGATGTTGAAGCAGCAGGGGGCTCTGCAATTAAACTCAGGGTCACGCTACATGATCCACCTGCCGTGAGTTTGAACCTGGGTCCAGACTGCCACGTGCCTGACCTTCACTCACGAACACAGCCACACACATGGCTCATTCATGTGCCTGAGCATTCACAAGTGTATTAAGAAGTCTTCCGGAGGACGGGGAATTTATCCCATGGTGCACATTATTTTTGCACATGGGTAGAAACTGTCCTTTTCTTTCTTTCTTTCTTTCTTTCTTTCTTTCTTTCTTTCTTTCTTTCTTTCTTTCTTTCTTTCTCTTTCTTTAACAAAAAGGTGTGTTTCCCTCTATGGACACCAGGAGGCATATGTAAAGCCTCTTGGTTGCTGCAGAAGTTATCCACACACATTTTTTCCTTGCTTCATTTATTTACAAACATGGTTTTGTACTCAGAGGAGGGCAATCCATCTGCAGAGCAGCCTCCCTGACCGCCCCCCCCTCCCTTTTCATCCAAACACAAACTTTTTTTATGGTTTGCTCCAGTTGATGAACGAAGCTGTGGTAAGGGGATAGGGAAAGTCATTTCTAGCAAGTCAGAAGAAATTCTTCCTAATAACTACTTGTTTCAAAAGAGAACAAGGGCGCTTCCAGTGAGATAGAGGATGTGAATTGAATTTCTTTTCTAAAGAAGATCTCTGACTCTCAAAAGCTTACACTCTGAAAATCTTGTTGGTCTCTAAGGTGCCACTGGACTCAAAATCCTGCTGTTTTCCTTTTCCAATTCTGTCTTGAAAAAAAATGTTTCCTAAAGCTACACACTTTATTCAGTTCAGCCCTCTCCCCCCTCCTTTTTCTGGTACAGCATTTCATGGCGTGGTGGAGAGGAAAAACAAGACAAGATTTCTTGTTTTCAAAGCTGAAAAGATTTCAAAGCTCCTTTTCGCTATCATGTAGTTTATTTTAGGGGGCAGGAAATGCATAGCTGAAAATATGGAAATGTATGTTGTAATGAATGGTTTCTTTTCTTCCTTTCTATCTTAACCCCAAAAATTTACATTTTTTTAAAATGCTTTATCTTTACTGTGAAAATAATTATTCCAATTCCAAAAAGGGAAGGAAACTGAATTTTAAAAAGACATTGAAAGACGGCTGTGAAAATAAAGTGATGGGGAAATTTTTAAAAAACCTTGTTTGTATGCAACAATGTTACATTTTTTCTGGATGAAAATACAATTAAAGTATTTTAGTGTCTCTCTAACAGTGTAATCCTATGGTGAGTTACCCCAGTCTAAGCCCATTGAAATCAATGATCTATACCCTGAAAGCAAATTTGAATCTGAGGTTTGACTGCCACCAGTTCTGGTCCTTCAAGTGTTCAACAAAATCCACAATAAATGATGTTGTTGGAATATGTACCTGGCGGATGGAAGGGGAACTTATGTTACTTTGGGAAGGCAAAATTAAAATTATGCTTCAAGAAAATACTAACCTTCCCAACTGAAGGGGGTGCCCAGGTACCTTTTAAAATTCTCAAGTACATGATTAACAGTTAGCTATAGCCTCATATTACTCTGATTTTTATGGCAAAACAAAGAAGACCCCAAGAGTAGCCCTGGCAGGGTGGCTGTCCTGGCTCCCCCCAGTTCCTCCTCAGTGCAAGAAATGCTGCATGCGCACCACTCACTCTTGCACGGTGCTCGGTGCAGGGCCCTTTGACAAAAAAAAAACAAAACCAATTTAGAATTGGTTTAGAATTTTCAAAGGAAAACCAAATCGTTGACTATCCAAGCACAACTGGGGTTGTTTGACAGTTTCGTTCTCCCATGGTCTGAAAAACAGTTATTAAATCATCTCCATGAAAAAGGCCGTTGCAGACTGTGCTCCTCAGAGGAGCTGAACCAGCCTCCATTACAAGTTTGCATTTGTCAGCAAATAGATCAAAAAAGCAGACTTAAAATCGCATCGAGAAAAAACATTGGGGAATACGTGCCGGCAGAAAAGTCAAAGAGGACCCTCGAGAGCACGGGAAGTGTGTGGAATCGGAAGGAATCCGGACGTGGCACGTGGCCAGAACCTGCAAAAATTGCCTGTGCGGAAAAGGCTGAGCAGCGGCAGCGGAAACCGAAGCTTTGTTTGCTGTTTCACACGGAAGGCTCGAATTGTGGTCAAACAGGAAGAGGCTAAGTACTTTTAACATGCTTTTTTAAAATGCCCCATCCCATAAACATATGCCAGCTGCATTATCTAAATTTATTTCTTGTTAATTATAGGAATGTGATCCCGCCCCCCCCCCCCGCCCTTTCCTCCCGTAGAGATGACCTGATCTAGCAATAAGAAAAACACCGCATTGCCAAAGAGGAGATCCAAGTTTGGGAACAAATTTGATTTCCCGGGCTCACTGCCAGCAAAAGCTTAGCATGTCATGCAGGTAATTTATTTAGTCTCAGAGAGAGAGCAGGGACAGAGAAAAGGAACAATGGCCGTTTTCACACTGCTTACCAGACACAGAACATGGCGCCGAGTTCCCAGAACAACAGCATCTTCCTGGCGCGATTCCTGCCGTTCTTGCATGAAATCGCACCAGGAAGACGCTGTCGTTCCGGGAACTCGGCGCCACGTTCCGTGGCCGGTAAGCCGTGTGAAAACGAACAATGAAAGGAGACAACTGAGGCCACGCAGCTCAGGAAGCTCACCTGGAGCTCAGCACCAGATCGTCTCAGATGGCTGAAGGTCAAGCTCTTCCCAAAGCACTTGGGGGGCTGCTGAGTTGCAATTTCCAAAAGAGTGGATCATCGACCAGCACCAGCGCCCCCCAAAGCAGAAACCAGTGACGGGGCAGTCTCCCTTTCTCCGGGTGCGACAAGCCTCTTAATCAGGTTCTGCTCCCTTTTTAATCAAAAGCTCTAACTGGTCCACAAGAGAACAGAACAGCCCATGTGGCACAGGGGGCTAGGGGGCAGGGCTAGGGTCTGGGACACGCAGGCTCCAATCCCGACTCTGCCATGGAAGCTTGCTGGGAGATCTTGGGCCAGCAGTCACACACACTCAGCTTAAGCTACCTCACAGGGCTGTTGTTGTGAGGATAAAATAGAAGAGGGAAGAATGATGCTGTACGGTGTTTTGGATCCCCGTTGAGGAGAGAAGTCGTATATAATCTGGATAAATAAAGACTTGAGAAAGGGCCCCCAGATGGGAAGGGGGAAGGATTTTAAAAGCTTCAGACCACCCTGGTGAAGAGCAGGACTGGGCCGTTGCGGGAGGCAGCCAGGAGCTGCATGTTCAAAGGACCCACAAAGAATGAAGGCCGAGGGGGACAAGGACAGCGACGGCCATTGAAAATGTAATAATCAAAGAAACATGAGGGCTCCCTCTATCATATGTGGTGGTCGTGTGAGGTAGCTAGGCAGTTCTGGGGGGAAATAATAAGAGAAATGAGTGAAATTTTACAGTTTCAAATAAATAAGAACCCAGAACTCCTGCTGCTAAACTTGGGAATGGAGGGAATTCCAGCCCATCATAGGACGTTGATTTTTTATATGACTGCAGCAGCTAGACTTTTGTATGCGCAGAAATGGAAAGTACAAGAAGTACCAACTATTGAAGATTGGATCTACAAATTGCTGTATATGGCTGAAATGGACAAGATGACAAGAAAACTGAGAGATCTGGACTCAGGGCAGTTCAACACAGACTGGGAGAAGCTGAAACAATACCTGGAGAAGAAATGGGAGGTGGGAGGAAAACTGTGGCAGTTTGAGAACTACTGAAATATAATAAAAGTATAAAAGAGAGGGGTGACTTTACCGGGGGAGGAAGAGAAATGTGAATTTATAAGCAGTTAGATTAATTGATTGAGATATATATAGATATGTATAGGTCAACTGATAGAGAATAATTAATGATAAGGTTTAAACATGAGGATTGACTAACTAACAATATTTTCTTTCTTTGACAAGATTTATATGCACCAAACTGAATGTATAGAAGAGTTAAATTGATTGAGTATCTGAGGAGTTATATAGAATTACCATAAAAAGTTGAAATGAGTAATATATAGAGAACAAATCAAATTTAAATTTGATTTAAATGTGGGAAATTTTTATGGTTTAGGATATATAGGTTTATATAGAATTATTCAAAACTGGAAAATGGGATAAATTGTTTATCTAAAGACGTATAGTTTGGGTGTATAATAATTAAAGGAGTTAATGATGCACTGCTTAATATAATGGAGAATGTATATCTGTTTTAGACAGAGGAATTTAATAGAAGTAAGGGAAAAGGGACAGAGGGTGGGAAAGCTGTTGGAAGTCAACAAAAGGGGGGGAAAGGGAGGGGGTTAGAAACGAAAAATTAGGGGAAAATTGATTGTAATGTAAAAATAAAAATGTTCTAACCCAATAAAAAATTTTTCAAAAAAAAAGAAAATGTAATAATCAAACGGGGCTTCCCTAGGTGGTTGTTGTGGGTTTTCCGGGCTGTATTGCCGTGGTCTTGGCATTGTAGTTCCTGACGTTTCGCCAGCAGCTGTGGCTGGCATCTTCAGAGGTGTAGCACCAAAAGACAGAGATCTCTCAGTGTCACAGTGTGGAAAAGATGTAGGTCATTTGTATCTACTCAGGAGGGGTGGGGTTGAGCTGAGTCATTCTGTAAGAGTTTCCCAGGGTGTGGAATGCTAATGGCGGGAGGCTTCACTGTAACCTGAGGAGGTTCTTTTGCATATGGATTGGTGCTTGATGTGCTAATCTTCTCTGCAGGGCTATTGTCGGGTGTGGAGTGTTTTGTTGGCCTGGTGTTTTTCAGAACTGGAGCCCATGCTCTGTTCATTCTTAAGGTTTCTTCTTTCCTGTTGAAGTTTTGCTTATGCTTGTGAATTTCAATGGCTTCCCTGTGCAGTCTGACAAAGTAGTTGGAAGTGTTGTCCAGTATTTTGGTGTCCTGGAATAAGATACTGTGCCCTGTTTGAGTCAGGCTATGTTCAGCCACTGCTGATTTTTCAGGCTGTCCAAGTCTGCAGTGTCTTTCATGTTCTTTTATTCTTGTCTGGATGCTACGCTTTGTGGTCCCGATGTAAACTTGTCCACAGCTGCAGGGTATACGGTATACTCCTGCAGAGGTGAGGGGGTCTCTGCTGTCTTTTGCTGATCGTAGCATCTGTTGTATTTTTCGGGTGGGTCTGAATACTGCTTGAAGGTTATGCTTTTCCATAAGCTTTCCCATCTGATCAGTAATTCCTTTGATATATGGCAAAAACACTTTTCCTGTAGGTGACTGTTTTTCCTTGGTTGTTTGATTCATCCTGGGTTTGATTGCTCTTCGGATTTCATTTCTGGAGTAGCCATTTGCCTGAAGTGCGTGGTTTAGATGATTAATTTCCTCATTGAGAAAGCGCGGCTCACATATCCGTCTTGCACGATCCACTAATGTTTTCATTATGCCTCTTTTCTGTCGGGGGTGGTGATTGGAGTTTTTGTGTAAGTACCGATCAGTGTGAGTTGGTTTCCTGTAGACCTTGTGACCTAACTGAAAGTTTGCTTTGCGGATGACCAAGGTATCCAGGAATGGGAGTTTTCCCTCGATTTCTTTCTCCATTGTGAATTGTATGTTCAGGTGGATGTTGTTGAGATGATTCAAAAACCCCATCAATTCTTCCTCCCCATGGCTCCAATGATGAATGTATCATCCACAAACCGGAACCATACACTGGGTTTGTGGGGTGCTGATTCTAGAGCTGTTTTTTCAAAATGTTCCATGTAGAAGTTTGCTATAACTGGGCTGAGTGGGCTTCCGGTTTGTGGATGATACATTCATCATTTGGAGCCATGGGGAGGAAGAATTGAGGGAGTTTTTGAATCATCTCAACAACATCCACCTGAACATACAATTCACAATGGAGAAAGAAAGTGAGGGAAAACTCTCATTCCTGGATACCTTGGTCATCCGCAAAGCAAACTTTCAGTTAGGTCACAAGGTCTACAGGAAACCAACTCACACTGATCGGTACTTACACAAAAACTCCAATCACCACCCCCGACAGAAAAGAGGCATAATGAAAACATTAGTGGATCGTGCAAGACGGATATGTGAGCCGCGCTTTCTCAATGAGGAAATTAATCGATGTATTGTCGAAGGCTTTCACGGCCGGAGAACGATGGTTGTTGGGGGTTTTCCGGGCTGTATTGCCGTGGTCTTGGCATTGTAGTTCCTGACGTTTCGCCAGCAGCTGTGGCTGGCATCTTCAGAGGTGTAGCACCAAAAGACAGAGATCTCTCAGTGTCACAGTGTGGAAAAGATGTAGGTCATTTGTATCTACTCAGGAGGGGTGGGGTTGAGCTGAGTCATTCTGTAAGAGTTTCCCAGGGTGTGGAATGCTAATGGCGGGAGGCTTCACTGTAACTTGAGGAGGTTCTTTTGCATATGGATTGGTGCTTGATGTGCTAATCTTCTCTGCACACCCGACAATAGCCCTGCAGAGAAGATTAGCACATCAAGCACCAATCCATATGCAAAAGAACCTCCTCAGGTTACAGTGAAGCCTCCCGCCATTAGCATTCCACACCCTGGGAAACTCTTGCAGAATGACTCAGCTCAACCCCACCCCTCCTGAGTAGATACAAATGACCTACATCTTTTCCACACTGTGACACTGAGAGATCTCTGTCTTTTGGTGCTACACCTCTGAAGATGCCAGCCACAGCTGCTGGCGAAACGTCAGGAACTACAATGCCAAGACCACGGCAATACAGCCCGGAAAACCCCCAACAACCACAGGAAATTAATCATCTAAACCACGCACTTCAGGCAAATGGCTACTCCAGAAATGAAATCCGAAGAGCAATCAAACCCAGGATGAATCAAACAACCAAGGAAAAACAGTCACCTACAGGAAAAGTGTTTTTGCCATATATCAAAGGAATTACTGATCAGATGGGAAAGCTTATGGAAAAGCATAACCTTCAAGCAGTATTCAGACCCACCCGAAAAATACAACAGATGCTACGATCAGCAAAAGACAGCAGAGACCCCCTCACCTCTGCAGGAGTATACCGTATACCCTGCAGCTGTGGACAAGTTTACATCGGGACCACAAAGCGTAGCATCCAGACAAGAATAAAAGAACATGAAAGACACTGCAGACTTGGACAGCCTGAAAAATCAGCAGTGGCTGAACATAGCCTAACTCAAACAGGGCACAGTATCTTATTCCAGGACACCAAAATACTGGACAACACTTCCAACTACTTTGTCAGACTGCACAGGGAAGCCATTGAAATTCACAAGCATAAGCAAAACTTCAACAGGAAAGAAGAAACCTTAAGAATGAACAGAGCATGGGCTCCAGTTCTGAAAAACACCAGGCCAACAAAACACTCCACACCCGACAATAGCCCTGCAGAGAAGATTAGCACATCAAGCACCAATCCATATGCAAAAGAACCTCCTCAGGTTACAGTGAAGCCTCCCGCCATTAGCATTCCACACCCTGGGAAACTCTTACAGAATGACTCAGCTCAACCCCACCCCTCCTGAGTAGATACAAATGACCTACATCTTTTCCACACTGTGACACTGAGAGATCTCTGTCTTTTGGTGCTACACCTCTGAAGATGCCAGCCACAGCTGCTGGCGAAACGTCAGGAACTACAATGCCAAGACCACGGCAATACAGCCCGGAAAACCCCCAACAACCATCGTTCTCCGGCCGTGAAAGCCTTCGACAATACATCGGGGCTTCCCTAGGCTTGCAACAGCAGACCGATCCTAACGGTTTTCTCATGGAAAAGACCGCTCAGGTTTATCTGCAAACACAAACCGAGCGTGAGGGGGGAAGCAGGGAGCCTGGCCAGAGAGCAACAGCCTCTAAAACAAAATTCGGCAGGAGTTTTGGGGAGCCTTAAAGGCTAACGATGACTTTTCATTCCAACAGGCTCTTTCGTAGGCTAGAGTACACTTCTTCAGATGTCATGATGACTGAATCGTCACAACAGTGCCGTTTTCTGTAGGAGGTCTAAGAAACAGCAGGTTCTGGGGGCCATGAAAATTCGGGACACCATGCAATGGTGACTTGTAATTATGTAAAACTCAGGCCTAATAAGGAAAAAGACAAAGACCCCCTAAGTAAGCACGCTGAGCTCCTGAATGCCTGTAATGGGTGGCGAGTTCCACGTTTTACAAAGTATGTCATGAATGAGGAAGCCCAAGTCTTTCATCAGGTTGGGAGGACTCTTAACCAGGGCTCCTTACAATTTTACGTTTGATGCTTCTTTTAAAGTTCTTTTGAGAATTGGGACTTCCAAGTCAGAAACAAACATCCAGGCAATGATAGCCGCCCAAAGCAACACCACAAGCTGTCAGTTTTGCCAGCCATCCACAAAACCTTTGCCTGTTTTTCTTACCCCGCAAGCTACCTTTGTTTTGCTTCCAGCTACATGTCTCAGAAGCAGAATGTGGTTTCAACTCCATCCAGGCTGATAGACGTGCATAGGTATTTCCAGCAGCCTATTGCCACCAGGGCTAGCCTGACACCGTTAGATCTTGGAAGCTAAGCAGGGTCTGTCCTGATCAGTACTTGGATGGGAGACCACCAGGGAAGCCCAGGGCTGCCTTGCAGAGGCAGGCAATGGCAAACCACCTCTGAACATCTCTTGCCTTGAAAAACCCTACAGGGTCACCGCAAGTCACCTGAGACTTGATGGCACTTTCCACCACCATTGCCACCAACAAGTTAATGAAGTTATACAAAAACCTAGGTAGGTGCCCCGTTTGTTCCCTTCCCAAGGCAGCTACACCCTCTTCATGGTATTAAGTAACCCAGGAAAGTGACTGCTTTAATGTGCGGCACCACCATATCTTATGCATGAAGCGAGTATAAAGGCGGGGGGGGAGAGAGAAGATGGAAGATCTAAGGGAAATGGAAAATTCTCCTTACTATGTAGCAACAGGGGGTGAGTTGGGCCCAGCTGGCAACAGTGCAGGTCCAGGAGATCTCTTCTGCTGCGATGACCAAGCCAAGCCCGTGTGTCATGTCTGTGCCCCTACATCCATGTCATTGTTCTATGTGATGAACCATTGCTAACGCTGTACCTTGATTTCATTTTGCAAATGCTCTAACCATCACTTTAGTTTCTATCGCAGCCTGAGAACACAGCTGCCTTATCTCTTTTCTTTGAAGCTCACAGAAGTGACCTTGTAGTGTCTGAAATGTTAGAGTTTACTCTTATGCCTTTTGACCTGTCTAGGCTGATGTATAAACTCCAGAAGAAATTCCCAGATCCTTTCCCGTGCAAACCTGTGGTCTAAGTGGGAGGGGGGAAATGATTGGGTCTTTAGAGCTGTGCTTTCTTCAAGTTCCTATTCCTATCAAGGAAACGTGCACTGCTTAGAGGCTTTCTTGCCTCTGAGTAATTCTATGGACATATATATGGAAAAGACTGGATTCCTGAATAAAACCATTTGACCAAGAGCCTGGACTTCTTGCTGCCATGGTGCAGGGGCCTGTCTGCCACGCCCTGTCATCCGTAGCCTGACACCATGTGGCATGTGGGTTCCCCCTCCATGCAACCCCTTTGGGGACTGGCTGGAGAGGACGGTGCTCGGTGCAGACTTGCACAAAGGATCTCGGTAGAATTCAAGCAGCCTCCACACACCGGGTCACAGCCATCAAAACACAACAGAGGCACTCCAGTTGTGCAAAAGAACATCTCTTCATCTGATGCAGGGCTATGAAAAACCAATATGACTTTAATATTTCCATTTTGAAAATATACCTGAAAAATTTCTTATCGGTATCATCTGGCTGTATTCAAGAATCAGGGTCTATATCCAAGATTCCTGCATATACCAGCATTCTGATTCCAATTATTCCCGGAAATATTTGGGAATATGCTGGAATAAAAGGGGCTAGCATTTTCAAGGTTGTAGCAGTTTGGTTTTTTTGCTTTTGCAAGTTTCCCAGGCATTAAAAGAGAGGGGAAAGGGCAGCAAATTTCATAGGTGAAGAGAATCGCTCATTGGGGGGAGCTCAGCTGTCTGTCCAATCACAACAATTTCCTCATAATCAGGGGTCATTTCGTAGAAAAAGAGCTGGAGGAACTCATTAGCATAACTTATTAGCATATGCCACATCCCTGACATCACCAGAAGTGTGTCATTAGCATAACTGATTTGCATATGCCACACCCCCTGACATCACCTATCCTGGCTGTTTTGAACCCAATCCTGACCATTCAGGGCCGAAATTGGGCCCAAAATGGCAAAAAGGGGCTGGAAATGGCTGAAAGGGGGCCCAAAATTGTTAGGATCAGGCCGCTGCTGAGCGGGTAAGTGATACACCACCCGTTAGAGGCCTGACCCGGGCCGTTTCAGCTCCAATCCAGGCTGAAACAGGCCCAAAAATGGCTGCAAGTCAGGTGGGCGGGGCCACCTGACATGTGACCTCTTTGGAGAACTGCTGGAACTGTGTTCCTGCGCATTCCCCCTCATCCGCTCAGCAGCGGCCTGATCCTAACAATTTTGGGCCCCCTTTCAGCCATTTCCAGCCCCTTTTTGCCATTTTGGGCCCAAAATGAGCCCTGCTCATAATCCATCGAAATCTGGCCTCCTGGCTGCAGCTTCAGGGCAAGAGTTTTTGGAGCATTCGTTTTTGGGTGCTCTGGTCGGTCTGTGCCTTACTTCTGCTGCCGGGTTGGTTCTGTTGGGATTCTTTGGTTTGTCATTAGTTCTGCTGAGGTTGGTTGGGCAGGGGGCGGGCTTGTATTACACGTCTTTTGTGTTTGGCATCTTTGCCCTGGAGAAAGCACTGGATTTCCCCCACTCCATAGGAAGGAATGGGGAATAGCTGGGGGCACCTTGTTCAGGGGCCTGTAGAACTGGAGCCTTTAACCCAACCTACTTGAAACATGGGAGTTCTTTAGCAGACAGGTGGACGCTACTCTGTGGCAATTTTGGTGTAATTTGCATGAAAAACAGCCAGTTCACCTCTCTGGAAAAATATCCCCATAGGAAATAATGGACCTGGGCCCTTTTCACACTGCTTACCGGCCAAGGAACATCGCGCCAAACTCCCGGAATGACAGCATCTTCCTGGCACGATTTTGCATGAGAACTGCCATTGTTCCAGGAGCTTGGCACGATGTTCCGTGCCAGTAAGCAGCGTGAAAAGGGCCCTGTTTAATTCCAGAATACCAATGGATATGGGAAGACTCAATATAAGGGAATGCCAATATTTATAGCCTTTTTGATAGCCAAATCTGAAAAATACTGGGGATTTTTTGTGCACATCCTTAATGAATATACTATTCAGGGCACCATTTAAAGGGGTCAAAAGCAGTAATGCCCCCCCAAGAGGTGCCATTTACAGAAAAGAAGGCAAGTAGCCCCATCCCCTCTTTCAGACTACATGGGTGGCTATTCCTTACAAGGGCCTTTAGTTTGGGGAAATTGGCAAGCCGATCTCATCCCCCTGGTTAAAACGACAACTCAGCTTTTCCAACAGATTCCCCTGTATTATGGAACCAGCACTGCTAAGAAAGGCAACAATGACTCCTGCAGAAGTTGTCGACTCACATTTGGCCAGGCAGCTGCATTCAGACACTACAGCAAATTGAAGCCGGGCCGAAGGCTTCCCCAAACCAGGAAGTTTTCTATCGTAGTGAGGGGGTGGGGGGCAGACCCAGTCGCACCTGACAAACAGAGAATGGCTTGAATTCTGGGATGCAGCCCCTGAAGTCACTGAACGGCTTTATTAACTGTGACATTTGATTGGCTATTTATAGATTCTACAGCCATCTACCTTGTGCAAAAAGAGAAGGAAAAATATCACACACACCCCTCCAAAAGAAACAAACTGATAGTAGTCTGCAGGTAGGAGATTCACTGCCAGATAGTTGTGATCCAAACTGTGACTTTTAAAGGCGGGGCTTTTTTTTCAGGGGGAACGCGGGGGAACGGAGTTCCGGAACCCCTTGAAAATGGTCACATGGCTGGTGGCCCCGCCCCCTGATCTCCAGACAGAGGGGAGTTGGCGCGTAGGGCAATCTGAACTCCCCTCTGTCTGGAGATCAGGGGGCGGGGCCACCAGCCATGTGACCATTTTCTCCGAGGGCAACCCACTGAGTTCCACCACCTCTTTTCCCAGAAAAAAAGCCCTGTTTAAAGGTATTATCAAATCAATAAAAAAACAGAAATGACTACAAAAAATACCCTAACACGCACTATTCTGAAAATGCTCAAGAGCAGGCCTTTGAATTTCATTTGGAATTTTGCCTTCTCTTCCAACCTCCCCTTCCTCTGAAAATGACACTTGAAATTCATCTCTGCTTTTTCACCCCTGAAGTCTCAGCAAAACCTCTCAGCAAACAATTCCGATAGGAACTGGAAGGAAAATTTGGCAACATTTGTAAGAATTCTACAATGTGAAGGTAGACACAGGGCAAGAGAATAAACGTATTGTCTATTCTACCATATCTAGTAATGGCTGTGAGAATTATGCAAGGAATTCAAGAAATCTGGGCTGTTAACAGGCAACACTCCAGTATTTAACTCGGGTAGATTTTTACAAAATAACAACACTTAAGTGATGCTGTTATGGATGGGGGAGGGGGTTCCTTCCGCTGCCTGGTCCTGGGTACTTCGGTAGTGTGTCGTCACCCCAGCTAGGAATCAGGTGTTTCCCATCTTGCCACTGGGGAGAGTTGATTAGTCTCTGAGCATACACAAAGTTCTGGTAGGTCACCAGGTGGCCAGCATGTGAGTGAGAACTGACACAACATCTTCACCAAGAAAGGTCTTTATTTACTCCAGTAAACTACCAAAAGAGAAAGAGCACGCAAGTAAGGGGAAACCGGGTGGTTAGCAAAGGTTTCGCAGCTATTTAAAAGAAAAGAAAACAGCTGTTCCTGGTCTAGACAGTGTACCTCGTTCATTCCCAGCTTGAGAAGGGCAGGCCAGTCCCTAGGGAGGGGGAGAAGGCTGACCCTCCACGGCCCCCTGTCCTCCGTCC
This sequence comes from Eublepharis macularius, assembly GCF_028583425.1. Lineage (NCBI taxonomy): Eukaryota > Metazoa > Chordata > Lepidosauria > Squamata > Eublepharidae > Eublepharis > Eublepharis macularius. The sequence continues at coordinate 143,326,143 of NC_072795.1, read as the reverse complement.
TGGGACCCACTCGAGTAGCCCTAGCTAAAGAGCTGCGGTTTTTGTACTGTCTCCCTGCCCCCAGGGGGAAAGCAGGCGCCCCCTCCTCTGGAACCAGCCTCTTCCCTCGGCCGCCATGGCTAGTGGCCCTCAAGCCCTGCATCTCACGTACAATATACATTTATCCCAGGCTTGTCACTTTCTTCCAGCATCGGATGAAGGGAAAGGCATGAAGGGAAGCAAAGGGCCATTCAATTCCCCCCTTTGCTTCCTGCCTCTCCAGCTTTACTATGGACAGTTTTGATATCCAAAAGGTCCTGGGCCCGATCTGCACACATAAGTTCAAATAAGCCTAAAGGAACACAAAGGTTTTTGTTATTTAGCCAGAAGTATTTGCCTGTGACTCCGATTTAATGTAAAGACACCAAACTCTATTAAGGCTTCTTATACTGCCCAGCAGTGGTACATGGGAGCTGTAACGCCCCCAATGTACCACGGGGTTTCAGGACCCTATCAGATGCGAACCAGGCAATATGGAACCAGAAGTTCCCCCAACTGTTTCACAGGTGAAAAGCTGCTGGGACTGAGACTGCACAACCCACGTGGGGCAGGGGACTTCTCCGCTCCCAGCCTCTGCCCCCTGCTGCCGCTCACCTGGCTGCTCAGGGAGAAAGGCCCCAGGGAACGGGCCTGGGAGGCAAGAAACCCCCCAGCCCAGCACACGCCTGGCACGCTCCCCACAGGCGCGCAATGACGTCACTTCCGGCAGTCATGTGATCACACCTGCCGGGAGCACGTGCCAAGGGCCAGGACCCCACCCCTTCCCACTGGGGGGTTAAGGGGACCGGGCAAGCCTAGAACTTAGGGGAGGGTCTAAACCTTCATAGCAGTTTCCCTGATCTCGCCCTCCACCCCAACTCAAACGGCTCTGCCCTATGGAAAGAAACCTGCATTATTATATCCAGGGGGGACAGAAACGTGGGAAACGGAATGGTCCCCTTTCAGTGCAGAGCTCTTTGGAAATGTTCCAGAAACACCACTGCCTTTTTCTTTTCTTGTTCTCTACAAGGCCCAAAACGTTGTCCCCCAGACTGTAGCCTAAGAGGTTGAGGGAGAGTGGCTTGGGGGGAGGGGGTGGCACCCAGTGATCCGTTGGTGGGCAGGGTTTCATTTACCTCCATCCCGCTAGGATTTGGATCTGATTCTCACTCCCACCCCTGCCCCTTTGATGAAACCACCAGAGAGAGAGAGAGAGAGAGAGAGAAAGAAAGAGAGAGAGAAACAAACAAACAAACAAACAAAAACAACAGGGTGAGAGAGAGTAAGAATGAAATGCCCCAGATCAACTTTTGCACTGTAGGGTAACTGCAGAAGAGTATAAAAGTGGCCCAGGTTAGCAGGCAGGAGGAGAAATTCTGCATTTTTAATAGCTCTAACACCAGCTGGGTATAAGGGTTATTATTACCATCTTCTCTCTTCATATGTTAAAATGCGAACATACACATTGCACAGCTACTGGGGCTTACATCTGAGCACATCAAAAGCAGTTTCTGCAGCAGCCCGGCTATCGAAGGTCATCTCTTTGCAGAAGGAAAAGGAGCTCCTATGCAGCATGCAAGCCCAGCCTGAGTATGCACAACTGATTGTTCTGCAGTGAAATGATGACCAAAGATGGCATTTGGGTGTTCACGAACAGGCTTCAAAGAGTGCAACCCTCCCGCATGATGCATGATTGTGAAGCTCAGACTTCTGCTGGTTGTGCTCCGGGCGGTCTGGCTGCAGACTCCTGCATCAGAAACGTTATCTTCATGAACCAGAAAAGAACAGGAAAGGCATTTTGATGCCTTTGTGAATGAAAATTTACTGACGAGCCCAGAAAACATACGAGGAGAAAAGCATCACTGGGATTCATGCCTTCTTGTTTAGCTGGCTGAGACAGCATGGCCGTATTTCCATGGATTTAAGGCATTAAGTTCCTGTACGTGGAATTAAACCCCCCTGAAACCAATGAGATGAGTGAAGAGGGCTCAGGACAGGCTGCAGGTCTGCTTGGAATCATTCACTGGACTGGCCTTCATGCTTGGACTGGTGCGCTTACATAAAATCTACCAGGTACATTTTAATTTAGTCAAGGGAAAAATTGTTTGATCCCCAATTTTAAAAATCAACGAAGAATCGGGGATGAGTGGATTCCCCCAGTTCAGCTGTGATGTTATACTGTGCTTTGTGCTTTGCTTTGATTGCCTTCTGGCAAGAAAACAGAATTTCCAAATATTGATGATATTCGATTTTGCCCATATACCCTCAGATTGCTTAATATAATAATAATAAAAACAACAACAACATTTGATTTATATACTGCCCTTCAGGACAACTTAATGCCCACTCAGAGTGGTTTACAAAGTATGTCATTATTATCCCCACAACAACAAAACACCCTATGAGGTGGGTGGGGCTGAGAGAGTTCCAAGAAGCTGTGACTGACCCAAGGTCACCCAGCTGGCTTCAAGCGGAGGGGTGGGGAATCAAACACGGCTCTTCCAATTAAGAGTCCTGCCGCTCTTAACCACTACACCAAACTAGCTTAGTATGAAAGAAAGAAAGAAAGAAAGAAAGAAAGAAAGAAAGAAAGAAAGAAAGAAAGAAAGAAAGAAAGAAAGAAAGAAAGAAAGAAAGAAAGAAAGAAAGAAAGAAAGAAAGAAAGAAAGAAAGAAAGAACCCCTTCTCCAAAATTATTACTATGTCATTTTCATTTTGCCTCTTGCAACAGCACAACAGTGCTCCTACGCAGAATATTATATATGAAATGTAATATTACAAAAACCCATTTCCCTCATTTTTATTTCCTAAAAACAAAACAAACTATAAAGATCCTGTTTTCTTGGTAACTGTCCTGTGCATTACACTTTTATTTCTCTGCCTTTGCATAGTAATAAACAATAGAAGACTGAGGCCGTTTCCACACTACTACTTACCTTCATCCGGAACGCTGCGGAATGTCGTGAAAAAAACATGGAAGATAGCGTCTTCTCGTGCAAGTTTTGCACGATGTCGTGCAAAACTCGCATCAGAAGACGCTATCTTCCGCATTTTTTTTCGCAACGTTCCGTGGCCTTCCGGATGAAGGTAAGTAGTGTGGAAACGGCCTGATTCTTTAATATAGTACTTCCTGCTTGCCACTGAGCCACAGCCACAGCCCCTTCAGTCTATGCAACTCAGGGCCAAGCTAGAAGTGACGAATCACACTTGCATGGCAAGTGAACAGACTCACGTGTATTCCTCCCTGTGCACTTGTGCTCCACTTGATCACGTAGTGAATAGGGAGGAATACACTCCACTACGTGATCAAGCGGAATGCAAGTGGAGTGCAAGTGAACAGGGAGGAATACATGTGAGTCTGTTCACTTGCCATTCAAGTGTCATTCGTCACTTCTAGCTTGGCCCTCAGGCACTGAGATAATCTGCAATCCTTCCTAATAATCCTTCCAAACAGTCTGATACTCGTTTGTGAAACCAGGTTTCATCTCACTAACCATTACTCAAATGTTGGATTCGCTGCTTTCTTTCTGGAGCTTGGTTGGGGGATGTTGCTGGGAAACAATTCCCACAGGATGTTTGCATTCAGACATCACATAAAACATAAGAAAAAGTGGAGATGAGGGAGGCTGAAAGTTTCACGCTGAACATGTTTGACAGTCGAACTTATGTTCAGCAGAGATACAGATGTGAGCTGATTACCCAGTGTGATGGACCGGCAGTGAAAGACTGCCAAACAGATTTGTCTTTGGTATTTTTTAAAACTGCACATGTTCAAAGTGCTGCCAGTCCAAGTAGACTGGCAGTCATTAGCCAAGGACTAGTTAGTTGAGCACCAAAGGGTAGGATTAAAAAATAAACAGGATTGATTTGTGACTGATTTAAATATCTGTGGTTACCCTGTCACAGCAAGCCACCACTCTCCCTACGTTTTTCATCTCCCATACCACTGGAAGGCTTTTGGAGCCATTGTTTTTATCAGTAATTGCCACATTAATTGCCATGTTTGAACCAATGTTGTACTTTGCCCTGAGCCCACCTGGCGGGGCGGGCGGACTAAAAATCTAACAAACAAACAAATGTTTTGAACCATGATGCTGAAGTCCCAGCTTTCAATAAAAAAGTAAATCTCTAGCCCTTTCCATTGCAAAGTTATGAAAGGAAATGTGCTGCGTATGCCTTCCTCCTTATAATGCCATAACAGAAGGGGCTAGAGACTTACCTTTTTAAAAGAAAAGCTACGACTTCAGTGATCATGGCAATACATCTTTAGAATCTTAGATTACAATTGCATGCTAGCAATTACTGATGCTGAACCGGTGGATGTTCAAGAATCTATAGCTTTTGGTGAATATAACAACTTCAGATCCTGGCTAGAGATGGGCACAAACAGAGGGGGGGGGGGGAGAACATGATGTTCATTGTTCGTTGTCATCCACGAACAGGGACTCACGAACAACCACGAACATGGCCCTGTTCATGAACATGTTCGTGGTTCGCCCTGTTCACGAACATGTTCGTGGTTGGCTGTTCGTAGGGGCTAGCAGGCTCTCCTCCAGCCATCATCCAAGTTTGGTCAAGATCCCTACCTGAGGGTTGGTAGATCCCTTCTGCACCACTCACAGAAACTGGACCTGAGCAGGCAGCAGGAAAGGTACCAACTGTAAATAACAGCTTGGCCCCAGAGCCTGGTAGCAGCCCTGGAACCTGAAGGGGTAGATCCATATCCCACCACAGACAAAGAAAATTCAAGCTCCAATGCACTCTCCCTGTCTCTCTATCAAAATGCCTCTCCCTCTCCACTGTCTAGCCAGAGCTGGAAGCCCCCCCTCCCCCATGGTCTTTGTTCTCTTGTAACAAATTTGAAGCAACACACTTGGAAGGAAGACCTGCCTATCAAGCTAAACTGGTCTTAGATTGGGGTTTCCAGGGCAACAGCAGGAGTTCAGACAGACAGTTCAGACAATCCCTGCCTACGTTGCCAAGGGAACTGACTGCAGGTGCCAGACTGTCTGGCTTGACGAACCGCAATGAACGAAGCTTGCAACGACCACCTGTTTGTTTAGAATGCGGCCTCATAAACAGCTTGTTCGTGAACAGCTGATTGGGCTGTTCGTGGGGTTATTTTGTTTGTATTGCTGTTCGTGCCCATCTCTAATCCTGGTTTTACAGAACCCTAACGAACCAGAGTTAGTAGAGCAGCCCATACTCTACTGAAGAGCCAGTTTGGTGTAGTGGTTAAGAGGGGCAGGACTCTAATCTGTAGAGCCAGGTTTGATTCCCCACTCCTCCACTTGAAGCCAGCTGGGTGACCTGAGGTCAGACACACCTCTTTCAGAGCTCTCTCAGCCCCACCCGCCTCACAGGGTATTTTGTTGTGGGGATAATAATGACATACTTTGTAAACCGCTCAGAGTGGGCATTGAGTTGTCCTGAAGGGCGGTATATAAATCGAATGTTGTTGTTGTTGTTGTTATCCCATTAAATATAGATGGTCTGATTTAACCTTATCTTTATTCCATGTCTGAACTGAACATTTGAGCCTATTTTTCATTATGCACAGCACAAACTGTAAAGAACTATAAAAAAAACTACAAAATGCCAGCACTGTTTGCTGCTCCCATAAAAATCTGGTAAGGTGGAACCGCAAACTCAAAGGAAAATTTGGGATGAGGAGAATTCCATATAAACTGAATGGCAACTCTGTCCTCGATGGATAACCCAGCCCTTTTATTTAAAAATACAGAACAAAACTTGACACTGACATGCCAGTACTATGACTCTAGTGTTCATTCAAGCCCCAACCTTGATTGGTGTTCTCATCCAAATCCATTAAAATGATGATGATGTCTTTAAGAGCTCTGATTAGCCAAAAGATCAAAATGTATCAAGTCAAAAGGCCAACTTGTTGTATGTTTAATTAAGGCTTAAGATCTTTCAAAAGACACCTCCACAGAGATTCTCAGACTCGTTCTCAGCTAATAACCTGAAAGTTAAAAAGAAGAAAAAAGAGAGGGATGTAAAGGTTGCTTGACAGGAATGACAGAAAGGGAACAAGCGGGTGATACGGTGGCAGGAGGCATACGTAAAGGATGAGTGCATATCCATGCGGGACAGGACGAAAGACAGAAAACAAAGCCGGCTATATAATATGAAGACTCCCTGACCTAATCACGGAGGCATTCAAATGGTTTGTTTCTTCTACAACAAAGAGAAACCTGGGCTTGGTTTCACATGGACTGAAAGATACCCTCCCACAGAGTGTGATTTTCTCTCATTGTTCTCCAACTGCAGCCCCAAACACTCCCCAAAATGTTGCTCCAGGGACACAAGACACCCCCCCCCCCCCCCGCTGCCAGCATTATAAGCCATACTGGGAAGGGGAAGTGAGAAAATGATGCTCCAAGGAAGGAAATATTTTTTCTGTGGAAATACTCCATTGGCTCCAAACGCGGATCTTCCATACACCAGTAGGCCAGGACACTAAAAAACAAGCTGAAATACTGTCGATGTATTGTCGAAGGCTTTCACGGCCGGAGAACGATGGTTGTTGTGGGTTTTCCAGGCTGTATTGCCGTGGTCTTGGCATTGTAGTTCCTGATGTTTCGCCAGCAGCTGTGGCTGGCATCTTCAGAGGTGTAGCACCAAAAGACAGAGATCTCTCAGGGTCTCTCACTGAGAGATCTCTGTCTTTTGGTGCTACACCTCTGAAGATGCCAGCCACAGCTGCTGGTGAAACGTCAGGAACTACAATGCCAAGACCACAGCAATACAGCCCGGAAAACCCACAACAACCATTGAAATACTGTCGTTTTGGCTCTAATAGGCAAACTCTACTTAATGCCAGCAACTGTGCTGAAACAGCCATCACTCCAACATGGAGTAAATCGTGCTGCAGAACGGGAGTTCTTTTTTCACATACTTGAACCAACTTCAGATTCAGGGGTTTGATCAGCAATTCTCATTCAGTGGCTTGGAAATCGTGTGTGAATATTCGATATACTACCCTGTGGCTCTTCTGAGCACCGTTCCCTGATGCAGAACCTGCTCCATGCACAAGGGAAGTGGACAAGGCCCACTTTGACTGGCAGGTTGTCCCCGCCTTCAAACAGCCACTACCAGAAGGACCAGAACACAGGCAAGCTACAAGCCTCTCTGAGCTGGCGGCCTCGTGCTAGGGATGGAAGCAAAGAGCCCTCTGACGCCAACATCTCCCCACCATTTCCCACAGCCTCCATGCTCTCATCCCGGCATCTGGGCAGCCGCCAAGAGGAAAGAACGTGGGCTGCAGAGAGGAGAGCAAAACCACCCCCACGCCCACCCACCCCCCACGGTCCCAGCAGGGACAAAGCAAGCTGGCTTTGATGGCGGTGGGGGGGCAGTCTGATTTTCCCTCCCCCAGGACCAGCTCGCTCTCCTCCAGGCGCCTTGGCAAGCTCGCTCTCTCACTTGAGCTGCTGCGCCTCACGCTGGGAAGAGAGCAAGAAGGGCAGGGAGCCCTTCTCCTCCCTCCAGAGACACGGAGGTGGGGAGAGACAACCTGACGCGTTCAGGGGTACTCTCACAATTAAGAAAAACTATAGTCACCGTTATATTGATATATTATTAATAAGTTATAGCATATAATTATACGTGTGTGTCTCGAGGGTGTGCCCAGGGCACACACTCATCCTGTGGCTCTTCCAGTTGACGCCGATTGCAAACGAGACTCTGTGAGCTGCGGAGTGAGCAGCACCGGGTGAGACTGAAGGCAGGCCACACACAGAGCAGCAGCACAGCGGGAGGCGAACCCCCCCCCCCCCGAATTACAAGATCATCCAGTGAAGATGTTGGTGGGCCAGCCAACATGAGGAGTGGGGCAGAAGGGGATTACTTGGCCAGACCTGACCAAGAGGAATTTGCGGTACTGTCAGGAGGACTCAGCAAGCGGTAAATTCCTCTGGGGGGGTCGTCTCGAACTCAGCTTGGCTCTGGGAGGAAATAGCCAGCAGAACGGGATGCTTGCTGCCATGCAGTGCGTCCCAGAAAGCTGCCATTTTCTCCAAGGGAACTGATCTCTGTGGCCGGGAGATCAGTTGTAATTCCGGGAGATCTCCAGCCTCCTTCTCCTGGTGCGTGCTTCCCTGCATACTTCAGCAGTCTTGGGATGGTGGGGAGGAGGACAGTGAGGAACATATTTATGAGCCCAGCTGCAAAACCCTGGACTGGGTTCTGGAGACTACCAAAACTTCAGTATTGTAGGGATGATCAGAGTAAGAGACAACAGCTTTCATGCAGTTACCAGTCCAAGATATTTAAAAACCATAAAGCCTCCCTTGAGCAAGTATTTGGATGGTGACACCTGCCTGTTCCAGTTCTCCTCTACAACAGAGATTCTTGGTTTTGGTGTCGCTTCATTATTCAAGAAATCATGACAAACAGACTCTAGTCCAACCCCCGGCACTGGGCAGGGGGTTGGACTAGATGGTCTCTATGGCCCCTTCCAACTCTATGATTCTGTGACTCTCCGAGATCGCCTCGCCTACGCAGGACTGCCAGCTGCGCTCTTTATGGTCCATCTTTAGGCTTTATTCCATTGAATATTTACCATCACTTTATTTTCTCTTTTTATATTTTCGCTGGTTCTCTCTCTCTTATTTAGGGTTCATATTTACAAAGTAATTCTTATATTACTTTAAAAAACTACTATCACATGGTTTGCATTTTTATAACCTGCAACGTTGTTCCCTATTAGCTCCGCTGTCAATAAAAAGTAAATACATAACTTAGCATACGTAATAAACATTTTATATGTGGCCAACAGCTATGTGCACATTATATGAGATAACAACAAATGTATCCTCATGCCATCGAGCACATTCTCTGAACTGGCGCATTCCCACACAGTGGTGAGGGGAAAAGGCAGATTTGCAGCAATTTATGGAAAAGAAGAGCAGGCCAACCTTACAGGGCGGTCTTTGGCATGCAGCGCTGGTATGGGGTGCAGGAAACACATTTAAGGGCCCAAAGTCCCCCCTTTGTTCTGCAGACAGAGGTGGCACAGACACCTCTCGGGTCCACCCGGGTTCCTAGGAAGGATAAGTATGGACAGGCACGTGTGTGGAAATCTCATCGCCAAATGCCCCAGGTGGAAGGGACAAGGATCCCCGCTCTCCTGCTGAAGCGATGGGGTGGGGTGCAGAGGAGAGCAACCAGGAAGGTCAGGGAGGAGAGACTGAGGGGCCTGGGAATGCGGAGTTTGGAGGAGGCTGAGACACAACTGCTCTCTTTAAGTATTTAAAAGGCTGTCAGTTAGGGGAGGGAAGTAGGGATGCCAGTCCCCCACCAGGGGCCGGGGATCCCTCACTCCCACCCTCGACCTCCTGCCCCCCGCTTACCTGGCTGGCAGGGGGGAACATGCCTCCCGGGGTGAATCGGGTCGCTGCAGAGCACGGGAGTGCTCCTGTGCTCTGCAGCGGCCCAAATCAGGCTGAATCCAGCCTGACTCCGGCTCTATCTGACCCCCTGGGAAGCTCAGGGGTGCTCCTGGGGTGGCACATGACCCCTGCAATGACATCAATTCCAGGAAGTGACATCATCATGCAAGCCAGGAGCGCGCACGTGCAGAGCATGCGCACGACAGGAGAAGCCAGCAGGTAGGTGCCGCGTCTCCAATCTCCCGCCCGGGGGGTGGGGTGTTGAAGAACCTGGCAACTCTAGAGGGAAGGGAGCTCTTTCAGTTGGCAACAAAGGACTGGACTTGAAACCATGGGTTCATACCACAGGAGGAAGGATACCAGCTGGGTATTAGGAAGAGCTTCTTCACGTTAAGAGTAGCTCAGCAGTGAGTCAGCGGCCTGGGGGTGTGGTGGGTTCCGCCTCACTGGCAGTCTTCAGGGAGCGGCTGGACAACGGCTTCTTGGCTGTTCCTGCTCTGGGCAGCTGACTGGGCGAGACGGTCCCCGACGCTCCTCCCAACTCTAGGCCAAAGCCATCAAAATTCTCCAGGCGGCTTTGCACACAATTGGTGCTTCTTAAAAAGGGAAGGAAGAGGGTCTTTCTTACCTATGCAAAAGCTATCCAGGGGGAATATGCAGTATGTTTTCCCATACAGAATGAATGGCAAGTATGTCATCTTAAAGACAGTTTATAATCGAAGAAGTAGGAACAGCTAATGCAATGGGAATGGAAGCAATTTAAAAACGTTGGGGGGCATTCAGAGCTTTGGGTGGCAAATTGGGGGAACAGTCCCTATTTTAGGCAGCCGCTTCTCTCCACTTGCAATCATTTTTGGCAGCCAGCGGAAGAGAACGACTTTATACTGCTTACCCTGCCCTGCGGATACAATCACAGATTTCTCCCAAGGAATGGGGTGGCAGGGAGGGGGAAATCAAACCTAGCATTAGGGAGCTGGGCCTCTATTAATGCATGCCTGAGACCTGGGTACCATGCGCATATCTCATAATGAATTTAATTATATAAATGAAGCTACCTTGCCTATAATGCTGTTGTTTATGTCTTAATTTTGTACATGAGGCATGCTACTGTTGCGTACTGACTGCAAGATGGACTAAAGGTTACAGAGCCGCTGATTTAATGCCTGAAACATCAAGGCCCCTCCCACTGGAGGAAAGAGCCTCTGCCCATAGAATGGATCCACAGGATACAACAATACACTTCCAGTAAATTTCCATTCCATTCCATTAGCAGAAATCTCCTACTTCCAACAGCAAGAATCACTGTGATTAAACAAATATGCTCATGTTGTTTCAGGAATTTATGAGGAAAGAGCATATTTATGATAATACTTGATCGGGCTGTGGTGTGTTTGGGCCATGTGTGTGTACTTTTGAGCTTCACACAGCTCCTTTTCAGAAGGTTGATTTTCAAATGAAGTGGGAATATTAGGCAAACTCTTGGAAAAATTACCTAGCTAGGTCTTAGCACTGCATGGACATTATGGTTCCCAAATATTCCTCATATGTTTGAACATGCCTAGGATTTATTTCCTGTGTGTCTGCCAACAGAGTCGTATAGAAACTCACAATACAAAGAAAACACATGAAAACAAACAGACAGAAAAATGGAACCAATTCAAGTCATACCACAAAGCCCATAAAAATAATGTGAAATCCTGCTTTTAAAAAAGACTTCAGTCTTTACGAGACCTTTTTTTTCGGGAGGGGGGGTTATTTTATTAGTAAGATTAAAAGCCCAGTAAAAAGGGAAGAGAAATAGAAGAAAAAAAGTAAAGAACAAAGAATACAAAGAGAGAAAAAGAAGAACAAAGATTGAAGATAACAAAGAAAAATATTGTTTCATTTTCCATTTTTCTCTCCAACCCTTATCATATTTTAACAAACATTATACTTTTAGTTTTAATATCTCCAAAATTTATCTTTTCAATACTGCCCCCCTTCTATTCATTTTTCCCAAATTTATCTTCTTAAAAATCAAAACCACAAATCATCAGTTCATTTTTCTTCATCTCATGCAGACAGCCAATAAAGAGTTCCCAGTTAACCATAAAAGTCGACACTGTTTTATCTCCGACCAGAGCTGTAAGTTTAGCCGTCTCCGCTAACGCCATCATTTTCACAATCCAGTCCTCGATTGAAGGCAATACTGTACTTTTCCATTTTTGCGCATATAAAAGCCTAGCTGCTGCAGTCATATATGGAAATAAGAAACCATGTTTATTTTCCAACTGTTTATCCATTAATCCCAACACAGGGCTTCTGGATTAAATTGTATATTGATCTTCAACATTTTTTGTATTATCATATGAATTTGTGACTTTTTGTTTTTTTTGCTTTAGGGCAAGTCCACCAAAATGCTAAAATGTTCCTTCATGTTGCTTACATTTCCAACATTTGTTTGACATATTTGTTTATCAAGAGACATATACCACCGATATATCATTTTGTAGACATTTTCTTTGAGTGTGGAATTCAAAGTGAATCTGAGCCACTTTACCCACATATTTTCCCACTGGTCCATCGGTATATTATACCCAATTTTTTAGCCTATTTTACCATACAATCTTTCACAGATTCTTCTTCCATTGATGCTGGAGGCACACCAAGCAAGGTTAATACATGTTATTGGCTCTTTAAACTGTATTCCTGCCAAAGGATGAGCCAGTATAAGGGTGTATACCAGGGCTTTTTTTCTGGGAAAAGAGGCGGTGGAACTCAGTAGGTTGCCCTCGGAGAAAATGGTCACATGGCTGGTGGCCCCGCCCCCTGACCTCCAGACAGAGGGCATGGAGGTCAATCTCAACTCCCCTCTGCCTGGAGATCAGGGGGCGGGGCCACCAGCCATGTGACCATTTTCAAGAGGTTCCGGAACTCCGTTCCCCCGCATTCCCCCTGAAAAGAAGCCCTGGTGTATACTCAAGAAGTGGCCACTTGCCTCAGTGTGCCAATAATCGCTTGATAAAATGGTTGCTTGCAATGCCCTTATAAGGGGTACGAGAATTTTCCCCTTCTCCGACCACCCCAGATTTTGAGTCAGGTTTGGATTCAGAATGAAAGAGTGTGCCTTATTTTGCTTATTGTTACATCATGCAGAACTCTGTGGCTCTCATCCTTGAGTGGAGTTGATCAGGGAAAAGGCGTGTTATCCCTGAGGGGGAGCCATGGGAGGTCACTGAGAAAAGAAAGAGGAGATGGACTTCTAAGAAGAAGAAGAGTTCTGAGGAGAAAGGAAGAAAGCCATCCGAGAAGAAGGAAGCGTGTTCTGTGTAAAGAACATTATAGAAAGCTATACACTTTGGTAATTGGGTTAAGAAAAGTACACTCAGTGAGGTGGAGGGACTACTATTTTGTTCCCTTAACAATGTGGATGAATAAAATATTGCATGAAGGGGGGGAACTGTATAAGGAACAACATCGTGTGAAACTAGCTTGAAAGATCTCAGCTGCCATGTTAGGTTGCCTAGGCAATCCCAGACCTCACATAAAACCCTTTCCCGGATATTTGATGAATGTTTGCTCACTTGGTGCTTTGGAAACATCCCCGGACCCTTCAGCAAATTCCACATAAATCAAGGACTGCCACGTCCCTATACTCTCCCGGTGGGGTGGGGGGTGGGGGTGGGACCTGACACTCCCCTCGTGTCAGCAGCGTGCTCCTCTTGACTTTTAAATCATCGTGCCGGCCACAGGAGTGCTCCCGCACTCCGTGCAGGGCCAACTCAGCCCGTTTGGGGCCCAAATGGTCCCCAAACAAAGTGCAGGAGCGCTCCCACGGACGACACGATGGCATCTCTTCCGGGGGTGATGTTGTCAAGCCCCTAGGGAGCGTTCATGGTGCGTGTGTTCCTAGGGTGCCTGCTGGGGCACGCAACCTCCGGGGGGCTTGCCACCTCCTGCCGATTGCTGGCGGATCAGTGGGCAAGCTGTCATAGGCCAGTCAGGGCACAGCAGTGATGATGGCTCCTTGAGAGAAGAGGACTTGTCAGGAGAAGGGGAGCCCTGGGTAGCCAGCGCTGAGCCAGGCATGAGCGAGCAACCTGACCAGCTGCAGGCTCGCCATGACCAAAAGCCAGCAGCTGAGGAAGAGCCACTGACGCCTCCAGCCCTGAGGCAGCAGGTGAGTCCCAGTTGGTCATTCCTAGCCCTCCAGCATTGCCCACACCCTTGGAGTGTCGGAGATGAAGACAAAAAGCAAGCCTGCAGGAGGGATGGCAAAGCGCACACAGAGCCCCTGAGGATGGGCAGTTTATAAATCGAAGAAATAAATAAATAGACACCAGCTGCTTGCTGATGGCAATGAGGACTAGCCTCAGGATCACTCCCAAGCAGCTGGCTGCAAGCCCAGCCCTCTGGTACCTGGCTATAAAACCCAGCCAAGTGAGACCATCAAGTGTGGAAGCAACAAGTTGCCACCTCCTGTCTCTTGCAATGGAGCCTGTTTTGTTCCTGTGGCCTTCAGATCGCGCCCTGGCCCTTAAGCCGCCAGTAACTGACTGTTGGACCTCCTGGCTCTGCATTTTGGACAGCCCCATGGACCAGGCTACTGCCAGCTTTTGGACTCTCTGCTTTGGACATAGGACTGGACCTTGGCTACGCTGCCAGGACTAGCCCCTTGCCTGAGCCCTTCATGATCTGGGAATGTGGCCTGAACCACCCTGGCCTGGCACCTGACGCAAGGTTTGGGCAAACCCCTCAGAGTTTGCTCCCTCTGGCAGGCACCTGGGAACCCTAAACAAACCTCGACATAAGGCAGGGGCCTCAGCAGTGCAGTCTGTTGGTTTCCTAAGAAACCTAAAATGGCAGCTGAGATCTCAAGAGACAGTGTCGAGGTCACAAGGTAGGGGCTGCCCTTGGGGTTGCCAAGGCAACACCAAAGAACGGAGAGCCCTCTCCCAAGTATTGACCGAGACACACATGATACAGGGAGGGGGGATGGAAAATCGGGAGTCAGGAAGAGGAAAACAGGGCAAGAAAACAGTAAAGCAGAAACAAACAGGAGAGGAGGGGAGAAACTGATACGAGATGGGGAGCGAGAGGGCAAAGTAAACGCAGCAAGCCACTCTAAAGCATCAGTATGCTTTTTGGTCAAAAGGAGCGTTTCTTTGGTTCCCTCCACTGTTACAGAAAGACAAAAACAATGAGGGGGAGGGAGGGCACTGGATTTATTCGACAAGGAGGGTTTATGAAACTTTGTCCAACTTGCTCTCTTGGTGAAAATTTCATACAATAATATATAATAATAATAACATTCGATTTATATACTGTCCTTCAGGACAACTTAACACCCACTCAGAGCGGTTTACAAAGTATGTCATTATTATCCCCACAACAAAACACCCTGTGAGGTGGGTGGGGCTGAGAGAGCTCTGAGAGAGCTGTGACTGATCCAAGGTCACTCAGCTGGCTTCAAGCGGAGGGGCGGGGAATCAAACCCGGCTCTCCAGATTAGAGTCCTGTGCTCTTCTTAACCACTGCACCAAACTGGCTCTCCTAACGCGTGCCCTAAGGGTAAATAACGCCCAGATGTCCTATATGTAAGCAGGACCCCTTAGAGGCAGTGGTGAGAATGGGGCCCCTGCTGCGGCTTGTGACCAAAAGAAGGCGATGCTGCAGCAAGGAAGATAAAGCAGCCAAGGGGGGTGGGGGGGGAGACGCTTGCCATGGAATTAAGCAGAGGGAAGAGGAAATCTCGGCAGCCGTTCCGCTGGCTTGTATGCAGGTGAATAAAAACTAAATCAGACTATTTATTATAAACCCAGGAAAGAGAACAGGATCTGGAAAATGGGCAACAGACCTTTCATGTCATTTATTGAAGTGTATTAATAAATGGCTCTCTCCCTTCTCCAGCATACGAGATAGAAAATTCCGAATGCACAGGCTCAGAGTCGCACTACTGCAGTCGGCAATACAATTTCCATACAACGTAGCAATGCCATCAAGTGGTCAACTGCCGTAGTGGTTAAGTGCTCTCTTGTGCTCTAACGCAATTTTCGTATGTCACCAACAAACGAAGATGTGTGCAGAAAATGCAGAGCAGAGAATTAGAAAACAATGTGTCCATTGAGAAAATGGGAAATTAAGTACCACTGGAAGACTTCCATTTCACCTTTGCAAGACAGAAAGTATACATTTTGAGAGAAGAATGTGGGAGCACTTAATATTATACAGCATTCCTACCATGAATTGTATGGTAAATGGAGAAGCAGATTAGAACGAGACGTATATGATGAATTTGCATATATCATGTAGCTGGTCATGATTACAATTTAGTATTAGTGCAGCAATTTTCTGGCATGCTCCAAAGGCATCCCATAAGCTTCAGAAACAACCCCACAAAACAGGTGAGGTGTTATTTGCCTCATATTACAGACTCCCCCAGGTGGGGGGGGGGGGGATTGGAGCCGCACGATACGCGAAGTGAGCCTAAGAATGGGACGAGTTTTATGCCGGGAACTCCAGACTCATAGCTCTGCCCCCCCCACTACACAGCATCCACTTGAAGTTTCTGCCACACACACACACACACACACACACACACACAGAGTAGATCTGTATGTGCTCTGAATATTTTGTGCTTAACTGAACGAGAAGGAACAGAACTGCAGAAGGAAAAGGCATCAAAGCAGACTGCAAGTCGAGGCCGGCTTGGGGTTTTTGCCCCACCAAAGAACTGGCGTACGGGGCTGAAGGTTTGCTAAGCTGAAGGAGAGGTTGCAAGGAAGACAGCTGATAGTTCAGATGCTCCCACTATCTTAACTAGGTCAGAGAATCTTTTCAGGCATCCCAAATTTTTTGAGGGGGGGGGATGCTACCACGCCTTCCTGATTTTATAACTGCTGTCAGTTGCCGCTTTCTTCAAAGATGGAAAGACACTCCGTCCAGGACCACCTGTTTCCCTAACAAATCTCACCAGACCGAGGATATGACTGGCAAAGAGGGAAGGAGACACGGCCTGCCCCAAGACTGGGAGTGTACAGCTGCAGTGGTTGCAGAAGCACAAGTACCAGGAGAAGGCGATAAGTGGTCTCAACTAGCCTGGCCTGTTTTAAATGCCAGAGGAAGCAATATCCCTTTCTTCTCTTTTGGAGGTTTAGAGAGTCTTCCCCATACGTGGAAGTCTCTGTAAGAGGGATGGGTGTGAATGCATTGAGCCACAAAGGCACCAGGCTTCAACCACTGCCCCCAACACACCCCACTCCACTTCCACAGTAAAAAGAGGCTCAAGTCCTCTCGCAGCTAACCCTGACATTGCAGCACCGTTCCTGAAGGGCAGAGCTGCGGCAGTCCTTGAGATTTAAACTCAGATTTCGTCTGCCAGGCGTTGGTGGGTGTCCAATAACAACCTTATTTATGACCCCCATTTAAAAGGCAATGAAAATCATGATAGGACAATAGCGAAGCAGACACAGAGGCTGTTAGAAAGGAGGTCCAGGGACCAACAGTGAAGTATCTCAAGACACCTGTGAAGACAGATTGTTTCAAGAGGCTTTAGAAAATCAGAATTGTCCAGGGAAGAGAAGTTTAGCACATTTATGAGGTACCAACTCCATTACCAAGACAAGGATAGTGAAAAGGTGGACTTTCCCAACCCCTTTAAGTACATTAGGTCGAGAAACAAGGATGCTACTCCATATCGCGAGGAACTGAGGACTGTGGCCCTCCCAGACAGAGTGCGCGCGCGCACACACACACGCGCGCGAGCCCTTAGGGCCAAGAGTGGGGCAGAAACCTTTTAAGAATAAAATGGCCTATGGGGTGAGGGGGGTTCCAGTTCCAAAAGTAACTGTGAGACACAAGTTTGTGAAAAGGCTCCTCAGCCGGGCCTGATGAGTGCCCCAAACAAGGTACCCCCCCACACCCACACACACACAACACGTTCCAAGATTCTGGTACAATGAAGGATCTTCCCCATTCCTTTTTTCCTCCCAACAACTCTGTGGTACATTTTAGACGGAGAGTGCACAAGAGGCCCAATGTGCACTTCATGCAGACGGTGGGCATGAACCAGGTCTCCCCACCCATCCCTCTCTACACTGCAACACACAGGCTCTCTCATGTAAGAAGACTATTTATGTTTCATTGTTTATCATCATAAAAGGCTGCCTTGCACAGCGCCAGGCCACTGGTTCGTCGAGCCCAGTAATGTGTCCTGGGACTGGCAGAAGCTGCCCAGAAGCCCCGGCGAGGGCCTTTTGCAGCCTCACCATCAGGAGACGCCAGGGGCTGAGCTTGCTGTTCTGGCTGCAAAGCGGGTGCTGCTCTGCCACTAAAGAAGGAGCCTCTTCCAGGTATTAACAGGGGAAAGACTGAAGTGTTAACAGACTTAATTAACGAGCCGGTGGTTAAGACAAGAATTAATGGCGGTAAAGATCTAGGAAGTTTCTACCAACTTTCAAATGGCAACATTTATTGAGTAGTGAAATTACCAAGCTCTCAGCCAGGTAAAAGAAGAATTTGCTTCATTAACAAGTGTATGATTTATAAAAGGAGGGCTCAATAAATACGTGTCAACAATTGTTTAAGTAAACTGCATCCTGTGGCAGCGCCAACCAGTATGGGTCTGTATTGTTTACAGGCAAAAATGCCCATTTTTCAACATAAAGGGTACACAACGCCTCTCATAGTACAGTCTGAAGCCGACCCACAGCCTGGGAGCGCATAGGCAGGGGCAAAGTTAGGGAGCGAAGAATCACCCCTGTTTCGAGTCTTGTTTTTGCAGGATGCTCCAGAAACATTTTTGTTTCACTCCTTGATCGTTTGTGATTTGATTATCCCCCTTAGGCCATTTATATTCAGCTGACACGAAAGTGTTATAAATGGGGAGAAATTGGTGCGCACAAAGAAAGACAAGCTTGACAATAAAGGCCACGGCATGCAGTGCACTTGGGGGGGGAAGGACAGATCAAAACGAGGACCTTCGAGCTTTGCTGCCGGGGTTTCAGCATCCAGTAGCATCCCTAGCCGTAGCCCTGCCTGGCAAATAAGGCAACAGCAATGACTCACCCACAAAGAGACGTTTTATTAGCCTGCCTACCTACACAGATCCATTGTAATGATTTGTTGACTTGTAAAGCAGGGGAAGCTTACCTAAAACTTCCCTGCCTGGTCACCTGGGGAAGACATTTTTACTGGTTCAAAGCTTGGCGTAACCACTGAGCCATGGGCGGGCTGTGATGATGAGGAGCGCTCTGGCCATTCACGGTGTGCAGAAGCCGCCTCCTTCTATTCCTTTCAAGCGTTCTGTTTCCCAGAGACTTGCCCTTTGTCTAACCTATACTTCAGCCTCCCCAGTGGCCTACGACAATCCCACTATAAACTAAAACAAATTAACACCAACAACTAAAGTTACTTTTGAAAGGTAACAAACCAAAAAAAAGAAAAAAGTCAAGCAGCAATTATTGAAGCAGATGGAAGCAGTTCAGCCACCCAATACCAACATGTTCTAAAAGAGATCTTTAACTGTCTTCCCGAAGGCTTAAAAGGGATTCTGTTCTACAGGGAGAACTTCAGAGCGGGGGGGGGGGCACCTCCAGGGCAGAGGCCTCCCTCCGCGTTGTCGGCAGCTGAGAACCTGCCGAGGGTCCAGAGACAAAGCCTCAGAGCGCTCATGGGGCAGAACGCGCTGCCCTTCTGGCAGCCGGTAAATGGAAAGCTCGGGGAAAGGATGCCGACGCAGGAAACAATTCCTACACAAGTGTTCATACACAAGTGTTCAAGTCATTGTTTTACTATTGACTTCTGATGATCTGGAGCCACGATGCTACTGCAGTATTGAAGAATGAAACATCTATGGATTTGGATCGAGGCAAAAAACTGCAGTTCGCCTGTCCGCTAATCTGTAGTTCAAATAAATAGGCCTGACCCACTTCCCTTTCCAGTTAAGGCAAAGTATTTGGATTTATACCAACCCACTAATCAACTCGATGGAACCTATTTAAAACCAAGTACCCTACATCAATTGCCTTATAGATTGGGCTGAGATTTAGAGATTCCAGATTGCCCGGTCATTTCCCATTCTCGAACACCCAATATTTGATCATTCTCAATTGGCTATGGACGGGCTCCAAGGAAAAGGACCTGCATTTGAGGAGAAGTTGTATCTTTGGTGTTTCATCTCTGCTGGCTCTTTCACAAGGCCTGATTCTGCAGACATCCCAGGTGGACCGTTCCTAAAGTTCATGGGGGGTTATTGCTTATCAAATTCTAATACAAAAACAATTTGGCATTTGCTTAATTGCTTCCTAATCATTTCTTCTCTCTCTCATTAAAGATGATAAGAGTCTTCTTAGTTGAAAACTCACCTGTTCTTAGGGGGCTGAATTTATGCCAAAGTAAACGTAATATTCAGCTGGGAAGAAAAGAAGGGAGGCAATGGATACTTCAATAAAATTATTTTAGGTGTTGAAGAAGTCTTCAGAAAGTTATAATTAATTTCAATGGTTGTCTAATTTATTAAGATATTTCAGAGGGGATGATATAAAATAGAAATAGTAATTGTTAAATATGAGGGTGATGATAAATGCAGGTAATAGAGCAGTGTGGGAAGGAGAGAGAACATGAAAAAGTTCAGCACACTAAAAGGTTGTCAAGAAAAGAATCAGTAATGGTTGGCACAACATGAAGCCTGGAAGGAGCCTTGGGCCTGTGGACAATCGCTTTTCCCTGCATGCTCTTCGGACTAAAAGACGCATTACATGTGACAGGCCAGCCTGGAGACGGCCCCCTGCCTTGCTGCAGCCAATCTGGACACCTGGATTCACGCCAGAGAAGAGAACTGCGTCAAGTAGGGAGCACGAAACCAACCATCAAGGCCACAGCTGTGGTTTCGCTTTAGCTTGCTTTCTGAAGATCGCCCTGTGGAAATCCTGGCAGAAGGCTTTCCACATAGGCTTTCCAGAGAGAAGATTCCACAGGGCTGAAAAAAGTAGAAAAAGACGACACACCTGGAGTCGAGGCAAGTTAGGAGACAAGTACAGACAGAGTTCCACCTCTACATGAACAATGAAGTCTCAGCGAGAAAGATAGGCTAGAAGTAAAGTAAATAAATATAGGACCAAGTGGGATTCTGGTGGCTTCTTGTGTTACCATAGCCCTCCCACGTAGCTTGCAGCAATGCCACCGCCTGGCCATCTGAAGTGGTGGCACTGAAGGGCAGCGGAGAAGAGGCAACCGCCCCCCCCCCCCGCACTTGGTAGGTTCTATTTTTTGTAAACAATTCCATTCCCTGCTTTTGCTGTTTGTCTTGTAGATATAGTTGAATTGGGTACATCTGCTGTATAGAGGTTGGGTGTCCTTTCACATAGTTTATATGGCCTCCATCCATACGTTATGTCATTTATATGCATAGTAAATACATAGTTAATAATACTGATTTGTTGACACATAAAGAATGCTGGGAAAAACGTATGTTTTATGGTGAAATGAAACAAAGTGATGCAAAAAGAGGATCATGGGATCTCTTTGCACGAGAGGAGAAACGGAAATACGGATTTTGAGATGGAAGCATCAGGGATGGGAAGTTGGAAATCTTCCCTGGATGAACCTCATTTATTTATGTATTTTATTAGATTTCTATTCCACCCTCCCCACGTCAGCAGACTCATTACTAGACTCCTTGACTCAAGACCACCAAGCACTCCGCAGTCACACAGAAATCAAATTCTGGCATTACAAATCCAGAGGAGTTCGCTGTGTTAGTCTGTAGCAGCAAAAGAGTCCAGTAGCATCTGTCGGAGAGAACTGTGATTCTCGAAAGCTTATGCTACAGTAAAGTTGGTTAGTCTTAAAGGTGCTACTGGACTTTTTGATTTAGCATTACAAAGAAGTCCATCTGGGGAGGGGCTGAGCACACAGTGCTGGCCGGAGCTGGCTCTGGGGCACAGTGGCAGGGGTAGCCAGCACTCTCCCCTCTGGGGGCAGGTCTAGGACCCGGGGGCCAAAATACACATGACAAAATCCACACGTTCCCCCATGCGGACTGCTGATTAGCGGGGTCTGTGACTTCTGTGCTTGGAATGAGGGCACCGTTTGGATTGGGACCTCAGTGAGCAGGTTGAGGCAGCTTCAGCCTTCTGCCCTGCCCTGTTTTCCTAATCGGGAGCAGCTCCCCGGAGCTACTATTTATCCCACTGGGGGGAATTTTGTTAGAGTTGGCTGTGCATAAGTTCCTCCAGATGGACAAAAAAATGCTGTGGATGGAAGAATTAAGTCCATGCTCCTCATATGATGCAGTCCCAATTCAAATTGGGCCTGCATATGCTTGGGAACCGGGTCTGAGCAGGCAGCTCCCAGCACACGTCTGATTGAAAGGCTGTGTTGTCCACAAGGGCTTTATAATGTGTGAATCAGTCCTCGTACCCCTTACACAAGTGTTTCTCACACCTCTCAGGGGCCCAGCCCATTGTTTGATAGCCTACATCCTGCAAAGCATCGTGCTGGAACTGTACTTACTTGGAAAGAACTCTCTCTGCTTGAAATGGGACCTCTGTCTCTACATCTCACACATTTCTATTCCTTCCTCCTTGGAGCTCAAGGTAGCCTACTTCATTTTTGCTTTCTCAATGTATCAAGATATGTGGGCAGTGTGAGGTAGGGTAGAATAAGAAAGTGTGACTGGCCTACATCGGGACCACAAAGCGTAGCATCCAGACAAGAATAAAAGAACATGAAAGACACTGCAGACTTGGACAACCGGAAAAATCAGCAGTGGCTGAACATAGCCTAACTCAAACAGGGCACAGTATCTTATTCCAGGACACCAAAATACTGGACAACACTTCCAACTACTTTGTCAGACTGCACAGGGAAGCCATTGAAATTCACAAGCATAAGCAAAACTTCAACAGGAAAGAAGAAACCTTAAGAATGAACAGAGCATGGTTTCCAGTTCTGAAAAACACCAGGCTAACAAAACACTCCACACCTGACAATAGCCCTGCAGAGAAGATTAGCACATCAAGCACCAATCCATATGCAAAAGAACCTCCTCAGGATACAGTGAAGCCTCCCGCCATTAGCATTCCACACCCTAGGAAACTCTTACAGGATGACTCAGCTCAGTCCCACCCCTCCTGAGTAGATATAAATGACCTGCCAACATCTTTTCCACACTGTGACACTGAGAGATCTCTATCTTTTGGTGCTACATCTCTGAAGATGCCAGCCACAGCTGCTGGCGAAACGTCAGGAACTACAATGCCAAGACCACGGCAATACAGCCCGGAAAACCCACAACAACCATCGTTCTCCGGCCGTGAAAGCCTTCGACAATACATTTTCACCATTGTTTAGCGGCGCAGCTTGGATCCCACTTAACATTTCTGTGAACTAAAGTGAGGCCATTTTCATGGATTCCCCCTTCTGGCAACAGACCTCCAACTCTCCCCAAATCGCGTCTGAGGTTCTCCTTCCTCCAGGAGACTCATTTGGGGGGGGGGGGGGAAATGTTGGGCTGTAGTGGGAGAAGGTGGGTTGACCTCTATGGACAAACGTCCTTCCCATCTGTGGGAATCTTAGGTGGGGTCTAAGCTCATGTGTTCACCAGTTCTAAGAATAATTCGTGCCAACCAGTATCCGTTGTTACCTGGATTTGCAAACCACTTCCAGCCTGGTTTCAGGCTCTGTTTATGAGAGGGAGACTGGTTAAGTTAAACCATTGCTATTATTGATGCAGACATAATTCTTCAAGGTGGTTAAATTTTAGAGGAGACAATGAGAATTTTGCAAGAAGAAAGAGGAAGGTGGGAGGGGGAGGATAGAAGCAAACCCATAGACTTCTCATGATCTCTGAATTAAGATGAAGAGTTTGGAAATACTATGTCTGCACTAGACCCATAAACGTAAAGGTCAAGGTAGTCCCCTGTGCAAGCACCGAGTCATTACTGACCCATGGGGGGACGTCGCATCACGACGTTCTCTTGGCAGACTTTTTACGGGGTGGTTTGCCATTGCCTTCCCCAGTCATCTACACTTTACCCCAGGAAACTGGGTACTTATTTTACCGACCTCGGAAGGATGGAAGGCTGAGTCAACCTTGAGCCGGTTATGTGAACCCGGCTTCCGCCAGGATCGAACTCAGGCCGTGAGCAGAGCTTCAGCTGCAGTACTGCCGCTTACCACTCTGCGCCACGGGGCTAGACCCAAGAAGTCATCTAAATTAGGAATCTTCTCAAGGGGATGTCATTGTTCCTGCATGTGTGTCAGCCATTTGTTTGCAATGAAAGGGTGGTATTCTATGAATAAGAGGAAGCAATCTAACATCAAACATGTTGTGAAGGAAAATCTGCTCCCAGGAAAACAGTTCTGTTTTACGTTTTGGTCTCTTGCTTGACCACACATCCATCAGTCTTCTGAAATATCAGTCCCAGGAGTTGAGGCTGGAGTGAATGAGTACGCTTTTCTATACTTGTTTTCACTGATCCTTGTTATCTGTTTAAATCTCTGCCTTGTCAAGTGAAATTCTGAATTATGAGTAAGGTTTTTAAGTTATGTGGAGCAGAAAGCGGGTGACCAGATAAGTAGACTCTGGAGCAGGCTTGTAATTACGCTGTTTTGAGATGCTTTGCTTCAGATACTGCATCACAACGTGCCCCTTGCTAGAGGGCGGGGAGGCTAAATTAATGAATGTCTGAAACTTCATCAGGGAATGAAATCTTGAATGTAAAATGTCACTGGAATATCTCAGTGTTGAAAGAAAATGAAATGTAGTGAATCTTCCCACCCCCTGTGTAAAACAGATAGGGGGCTTTGATGTGAATTTTGAACTTGAAACTTAGAATTGCCTCCTGCACATGTATGCCAGATTTCATTCTAATAGTTAACTTTCCAAGAGAGAATCTTCCCTTCCTCTCCTTCTCTGGGTTGGTAGGGAACATTGGCAGTTTAAGAATTAACAGTGGAAAATAATTCCATCACCAGCTAGCCTTGTGTGTTGCGGCTCTCTTCTTCTAGGGATTACAGATTAACAGTGTAATCCTAAAAAGAGTTATTCCAGTCTAAGTCCATATAAACCAGTGGGCTTTGGGGATCCCAGGTCCCACCCTGGGGGCAGGGAATCCCCTGCTCCCACCCTCCACCACCACTCCCCTGGCTGGCGGAGGGAGAGGTGGGCGAAGAGGCCTCCCAGCGGCATTCCTGGGGCGGCACAATGATGTCACTCCCAGGAGTGATGGCATCGCACAGGGACTGGGATTGCTTCCGTGCTTTGCAGCGGGCCAGTTTGGGCCCCAGACATCCAAAAAGGTGAGTGCTGGGTCCACCCTCCTGCTGGGTGGGTAAGGGGACCTGGCAACGCTCATATTCTTAGACTGGAGTAACTCTTCATAGGGTCCCCATTTCCCTACTCCCAGTCTCCCAGCACGGCTTTTGGTTTTTAAAAAAGTAGGGGGAGAAAGCCACGCGGCTGTGGGCCATGACTTTGGCCAGAGTTTAACCAAAGGCCTTGCTTTGCTTGGCCAACCTTTGCATCAGACAGCACATTATGCGCCTCGGCCCCCACCTCATGCTTCTGAGAATTAGATTCATGCTGCTCTCTGCTACGCTGCTTTCAACCAAATTCACACAGCACCATTTTTTGATTTATTGTGAGATCTGAAGCAGCTAAATTATAATCATGGTTTGGAACTGATGCTATGATCCCTGAAAGAGAGGAAATGTTTTCTGGCTGTGACAGAGGCAATGGGCATGGCATATAATTTTCTCACTGGGAATGATAACTTCACCTAGTGAAATATTAAAATGAAATCAGGCTGAACAGATTGTGAAATACAGAGGCAAATCTGAAATAATTACATCCAGATGACAGAATCCCAAATCATTTGATGAGGTTCATGTTATGTTAAGAGTGTCATACTCCCCTCCCCCCTGTTTTAGACAGCGGACTCAGATCACCAGCCTGGAGTGCTTGAGCCAATGGCGTTTCATCCATAAGAGACCATCTAAACTGGGAAACATTTCGCCCCATTCTTTGGGGATGTGTTTGTCTATTGGATTATGTATTGCTTTTCAGATATGACCGTATTGATTCAGGTTTTCCACATCTGGATCCTTTGTAGATAGTGGCAATATGCTTTGGCATTCTCCCCTACAGTTTTACTTCAACTCTTTCTTCCATTTACTTCTGTAAGGACTGCAACTAATGCAGAAATTCCCAACCTTTTGGATATATTGACCCAGAAGTCCAAATGTACTTGCCACAGTGACCCATCCAGGGTCGGCCCAAAGTCTTCTGGTGACCTAGGCAAAGTATGACCTTGGCTCCCATCTAGTTCAACATTCGATTTTCTACAGTGGCCATCCAGATGTTTTTGAGAAACCAATAAACATCACATCCAGGGCTTTTTTTCTGGGAAAAGAGGTGGTGGAACTCAGTGGTGTGGCGTGGGTTGCCAGCACCCAGGGCAACTCCCGGCAGGAGGTGGAGCCCCTGGTACCACATGTGCATGTGCAAAGCACGCACATGCTCCAAGGACCACGTGATGATGTCACTTCCAGGAAGTGATGTCATCGGACAGTGCATGGCCACCCCCCTAGGAGCACTCCCACAATTCAGGCCCACTCGCTTCTCCGCCCCTTTACCTGGCAGCAATATCCCCTCTAAGCAGTGCAGTGTTGTGAGCCAGAAATCTACTTTGTGAGCAGTAACGTGCAAGTTTTGAACATGCCTTTTTCAAAACCAGAATCCATTTGATCAAAAGGCTTTTGAATTAGATTGTCTGAGGCATTGGTATTGGGTGCCATCAATATGTTGATGACTCCCACTTACGCATGTGGTTCTCAAAAGCTTATGCCTCAATAAAATTGGTTAGTCTTAAAGGCATTACTGGACTTTTTACTATTTTGCAACTACAGACTAACACGGATAACTCCGCTGGATATTAAAGAGTACATCTGTAATATATGGAATTCACTGCTACATGATGTGGCAACTGTTAGAGGGTATTAGGGACTTTAAAAATGATTAGATAAATGTGTGGATGAAAGGTCTATTCACAATTATTTTAGCATAAGAGTTAACTGGATACTTCACGTACAGGGGCAGTATACCACCTGAGCCCAGACCAGGACAACCCAGGCTACCCTGATCTTAGATCTTGGAAGCTAAGTAGGTGATCCCTCTAGGGATGTTTCACAGAGGCAAGCAACGGCAAACAACTTCTACACATCTCTTGCCTTAAAAACCTTGCAGAGTTGTTATTTATTTTGTTTTGTTTGCACTATTTATAGTCAGCCTTTCTCACCAAGACTCAAGGCACATTTCACAATGTAAGTCAAAACAATCAATAAAATGGGGCAATAAACAATACAATAGGGAATGGGTTGCAGAAATCTGAAAACAACCAGAAGTTGGATACAGTGCTGAAAGAGTTAAGAAACAATAACCAAACTTCCTTAACATATATACCAGGGTAATAATATGGGGCTGACTTGATGAGGAGGGCGGAATACAGCTTGAGTTTCAGGAGCTGGAAGCAGACACCTTCAACCTCCACCCTGTCCAGGTGCCAGCCCCCAAATCTTCAGCAGTTTCCCTACCTGGAGCTGACAACCCTAAAGCATGTGAGCCAGCCGAGGCCAGGGCGCACCGTGTAGCTGACTGCCTGCCTGCACTCAGCCACCTGCCCACCCACCCCCACCTCCTTCAGCTCCCGTAGCTGCAGCAGAGAGACTGCTCTGCCACCTGCCCACTGCTGCTACCTCCTCTAGCTCCCGGCATCAGGATGGAGAGGCTGCTCAATGGGCCCAGTGGAGAGGCCTCACGGGCGCCCGCCCACCACCACCTCCTCCTCCTCCAGCTCCTGGTGCTGAGAGGTGCTGAGAGGGGGAGAAAGTCCTGACCACATCCTACTATGAACGTCAGGCAAGTGGCACTCTTCTTCTCCATTACTGATTCTAGTAAGTAAGCATCAGGATACATTTTACTTGATTCTTTATCAATCAACATGCATATGCAGTGAAGAAAAACATTCCAGCCAGTGTATGACATGGAAGATACTGTTTCCAGAGTCAGGCCTTAGTTTCCAAAATACAAGTTCGAATCTTGCCTCAAGCTAAGCACCAAAGTTACTTCTTACAGGAGCCACTTTACACATCACGGTTTTCCTACAGAAATATTATTCTGCATAGGAAAATGTAGAGTTACTAGTTGCCGGATTCTTCCCCCACCCCCGGCCATTATTGTTGGAAAGGGTGAGGGAAGCCAGAATGTGAAAAGCTGGTGTGGAGGAAGAGGAGAGGAAAGGGCAGGGGCAGCCATTGGGGAGGGCTGGACTGCGTCACACTTGCAGAGGCTTTGCAACTCACTTCTGGGATCTTATGATACTTCGTGTACTCTGGCATGTACTTCTTTACATACTAGGATAGTAAAAAGAAAGCCCCAAGGCGCTTGCAATTTGCATTGTGTCAGTGGGAGAAAAACAGAAGGCAACAGCAAGGATGAGAACGGGAAAGGGGCGGGAGAGACAAGCGTGACGGGGTCCACACATGTAGTGTTTGATGCTGACGGGGCTTCCAGTTGTGTTGGATTCAATGGACAGTGAACAGAGCAACTTCACGGAGCAAGGTTTTCTTCCTCCCGTGCTCCCTGAAAAGCAGAGCAGAGGCAGCCCAGGCAGAGAGGTCCACTTGCGGGTCATTGGATCCAACCCCATGATAATTATAATAACAACATTCGATTTATATACCTCCTTTCAAGACAACTTAACGCCCACTCAAAGCAGTTTACAAAGTGTGTTATGATTGTATTGTTGAAGGCTTTCACGGCCAGAGAACGATGGTTGTTGGCATTGTAGTTCCTGACATTTCGCCAGCAGCTGTGGCTGGCATCTTCATCTTGACACTGAGAGATCTCTGTCTTTTGGTGCTACACCTCTGAAGATGCTGGCGAAACGTCAGGAACTACAATGCCAAGACCACGGCAATACAGCCCGGAAAACCTACAACAACCATCATGTGTTATGATTATACTCATGACAATCACCCTGTGAGGTGGGCGGGGCTGAGAGAGCTCTGAGAGAGCTGTGACTGACCCAAGGGCACCCAGCTGGCTTCAAGTGGAGGAGTGGGGAATCAAACCCGGCTCCGCAGATTAGAGTCCCGCACTCTTGACCATTACACTAAACTGGCTCTCTCTCTCCTTGCACCTTACTGGCTTGTCTTGTGCCCCCAGTTGTGGGGCCAGTGGTGTCATGCAATTTTTTCATGTATGTTGTTTCCTGGAGCAGCTTTTGGGTGGCGGGAATACGTATGAGTGAATATATGCTACCTCTGACTTGGTTCTGCAGTGGTGTGGAAATTGCACGTCCCCCTAGTGTTGCTGTTCTGTTTAAATGCCAGTGTGGTAATGTAAGTGTGACCATTGTCACCTAGGGGCTATGTCGGTCTGCGTTACGGCTAAATGATCACACCAGACACTTGCGTGGGTTAGAAATGGCCACAACTTTATTGATTACAGCTATATGGAGCATTGGCCTGGCATTTGGGCTGGATCCCCGTTGGCATCGTAGGCCTTCTTGCCGACCGATGCATCCCCCGCCAGCCTCCCGCTGGCCCGTCGGCTCATTCTGCTCCGTCGCCGGCTCCGCCTGGCGACCCTTGCTTCCAGCTCCGTCGGGGTGAGCAGTCCCGCAGGCCAGCTCACCCTGATGGGATCCGGCCCAATGCCTCAAAAACCGCCAACCCATAAAGTTGTGACAGAGCCCCCTCAATAGCTCTAAATCTGCGGAGGGTGGGAAGGTGCAAGTTGATCCGGCAGATGCTCGAACAGCAATGGCGCTGACCATGCGGCTGGACCCTCAAAGGATGGGCGCTCCGCCTCCGCTCCGGTCCCGCCTCCACTCCATCCGGCCCCAGGTGCCAACCTAGCTTGCAGGTGAGTCTGCCGCTTTCTTTCACATGGGCCCATAGCTTAAAATTACCGCCTGGCCATGATCACTGCTGTTGTAATTTGTAAAAGTTACTTAGCAGCCAGAAGATGACAGTAGCGATGGCAATATTAAGAACTGGACTCACACAGTCTTTCCGTTTCAAAAGCCATCTATGCATCGTATTTCCTCCTATGGAGTGCATGTTCACTGGGATGATAAATGTAATGGGGCCATTATTGGTTTTAAATGTGAAAGAAATGCAGCTTACCCTGAGCTAAGAAACATTTAATTCCAGTCTGATTTGTTTACATGGACTGAATGGAGCGGGCATGTTTGCTGTGGTGGCATTATGTGAATTTCATGCACAGTGAGTTATTTATATAAGTGAGTGGAATGGTAAAGTTTTGGATACAGATTCCAGCTACGAGATCCTAATTCTCAGCTCCGCATGGTACAGAGTGGTGCGTTCATTAACTTTCAGGATGCTTATTTGATGTAAGGTTGATGCACTCTTTAATTTTAAAACTTGGGTGCAAAATGCAGGTATCTGTTCGTAATTCTGCAATATGATTCAAATTCTCGTTTTTCTTATTTCAATTATTTTTTTTACAAGAAGTGTATGTGCAACTTGCATTATGTGGACCTCACAAATGTTAAGTAATTTTAAATTGTGATGATGGAGTGGTTGTAACTATTGCTTCCTCCCCTTTGAAATATCCTTGATTTAATACTTCACCATGATCTGGTCTATAGGGAATCGTTTTACATTGAAATTATTTGGGCAAGGGTGAATAGGCAAGGACTTGTCACCTGAAGGTGTCTGTCCCTTTGGAACGGTATCTGTTTTCCAAGGCATTTGCACGTTGTCAGGGACAAATAGACTATTAGCTGCTTATCTCATCCAAGGCTATGAATGCATCTTGGGTGCCTGTTGTCGCTAGGAAACCATGCTAGCCAATCAGCTGGTGAAGCTTAGTGAAGTCCAGCTGGTGGGACTCAGAACATCTTGTCCTGAATGTTAAAAAGGATCCAGCTCTGCTCTGCAAGCAACAATTTGTGTTAATTAAAACAGGGGCCAATTGTACATAGTTTTAAACATGGAAGGGCTGATTCTTTTGTCTGTAGCAGTCTAGAAACATGTTTTCAAATCATGCTACGAATTTCTTGCATAGTTATGCTACTAATGTGATTCGATGTGGCAAGAGAAGAAGTATGCATTTCCCATATTACGGTTTCGATACAGCAGGGCTGAGGCGGCTAGCATTGATGGGCAGCACGAAAGCCTTGGCATGTGGGTCAGTTCTAGTATTTCTGGTAGTCTCAGCATTGTGGCAAGAGCTGGAACTGCAACACTGATTGTCTCCTTTGCAGACATCCAGGAATCGGGGTAGCCCGGATGCATCAGGGGGGAAAGGGAGCAGGGCCATATCATCAGACCCCTACTCCTGTCCTACCAATCCTATGTGCCTTTTGCCTGCACGTAAACTCTGGGCAAACCGTAAGCTGAACAGGCAAGGTCAGGCAAGGTGCACTGCCACAACCACTGTTCTCAGGCAAAACGCTGCAGAGGGCTTAAGTTGCGCTTGCTTGGGTCCTCCCACTATCTTGGGAACAATTTCACAATGCAACTTAAGTTGCTACCAGGGACGGGGTGTGCTCAAGCCTCAGAGCCAAACACCAAGGGAGATAGGGAATGTAACATCAGCCACTGTGGCTGGGAGGCAGAATGAAACCTCTGGAAGTAAATGATGGACGCCACCTTCGGGGGCGTAGTCAAGACATACATAAACATACACAAAACTGTCCTCTACTGAATCATAATCTTGTACTGCCAAGGACAGCATTGTCTACTCCAGTGGTTTTCGACCTTTCATATTTTATATCCCGCCAGTTACTCCATCGAAGAATGTGGGTCCCATGATGACGGACCCACTTTTTCTCAGAAGGAGGTATCTGTTTACAGGCACTCTGTTGTTATTACTAGTATGCGAAAGGGTCACCGATAGATAATCTATGGCATGCACGGTCAGCAAGATACAGCACATCACACTTGCAGGTAGAGATGGGGATTGAGAGAGAAAGAGGATTCTTAGGAACTGTCATGAAAATCCTGTGCCCTACCCTGTGTCCTACTGCTGGTCTGCTCTGTCCCAGATCTCAGATCGAGGGCTTTCACATCACCTACTGCCTGCTCCTTCTCATAACTGGACGTGCTGGGGACTGAACCGCCAGCATGTAAAAGAGACGCTCGGCCACAACGCCACTGCTCCTTCCCCAAAGCCACCCACAGAGCATGGTTTTCCACCGGCTGCACTCAAAATTCTAGTCCCTTCTCTGATGCCCGCTGCTTCTGTCAGTTTTTTCAATTTCCCCCTAAATCTCCCAGGCCTGGATGCAGGTATGTCTGTTCACCCCCTGAGGCCCTTCCGGACCTTATAGTTAAATCAGCTCCCTTGTCATTCCTCTGTTTTCCTCTCACCAAAATGAACCTTTTACGTCAAGCACATCTTTGTGTAAGTTCCGTGAAGATTATTTCTTTCTACCTTCAATCGAGAGCCTATAGGATAGAGCCGTTTTTGTGGCAAACGGTAGACACATTGATTATTTGCAGATGGAACAGACAGGAGAAGGGCTTGTGTGTTTTTATGACTGGGAGTTTTTCTGAGTTCGCTTTGCACCTCTGAATTGACCCTGGGACTTGAGGCTAGTATTGTTGTTATACATCGTAACTAGGGACATGTTTAGATCCTGCTTTTTCAGATTCCGGTTTTGTGTCATGCCTGGGCGATAGCCTGAGGCTGATGGAACAAAGGAAGCTGGATATCAATGGGAGAAACAAATTTTGTCTTGTAAAACTGTGAAATATTTGTGTCAGGCTCAATCTATCATAAGAAATAAGACAGTTCCCAGTGGAAATACCGAGGATAAGAAATGTGCGAGGTCATTGTCTAGCGGGGTCGAGGGGAGAGGCAGTGGCGCTCGGAGACACGGCATCCGTCGGCCCACTCTAACAAGACTGGAGAAGTGGACTTGATATATAACTCCCTTTCTGGGAAATCAGAGAAAATTGCTGAAACCTACTTATGGCAAGCTTAACTAACCAGGCATGAAGAGTGATTAAAGTGATTCCCAACAAGTAACCGAGTAAGCTCAAAATGAAGAACTGTAGCAAATCCTATCCAGAGAGCTGAGCCAGTGCATGGTTATTATATCGTATGCATTAGAGTATTGCACCAATTATTGTTGCATTAGAAATTACAGGCTCCCCTGTTTCTGTTAGAAATAGTCTATGAAAACTCATGCCCAGGGCTTTTTTTCTGGAAAAAGAGGTGGTGGAATTCAGTGGGTTGCCCTCGGAGAAAATGGTCACATGGCTGGTGGCCCTGATCTCCAGACAGAGGGGAGTTTAGATTGCCCTCCGCGCCGGCAATCTCAACTCCCCTCTGTCTGGAGATCAGGGGGCGGGGCCACCAGCCATGTGACCATTTTCAAGAGGTTCCGGAACTCCGTTCCCCTGCTTTCCCCCTGAAAAAAAGCCCTGCTCATGCCACACTAAATCAGCCTCAGAGTAGTAATTCCCAGGATGTGTGTCATGAGAGGGTATCTGCCTCACCAGGAGGGGTTAACTCATAAACTAGGGCTCCTGCATACCGCAAGGATCCGTCTATTGAGTCTGTTGCGGCCTTGCCTTCTTCCAGTCAGCTTATACTGGTGATTTTGTTTTATCACTGCTTTAGGCATGGCCATTTCTCAGCATCATTACCTACCTGTGGATGCAACTGTCTGTTGCTTCTCTGGATGAGTCAACGGCTTCAGCTTCCTGCCAGCCATGCTCCCAATTATTCATCTAACATAAGGTTAGGAAGCAGATGTAATGTCTCTGAACATGTGAAGCTGACTTACGGTCCATCTAGTTCAGTACTGGTCCATTCGGTTCAGTACAGTCTACTCTGAGTAGCAGTGCTTCTCTGGGGGGCCTTAGGTGCAAGAGATGTTTCCAAACAAATCCTACCTGAAGTCCATTCACTGGAGATGCCAAGGGTTGAACCGGAGTCTTTTGTGACCAGCTCATCCACTGATCTATGCCCTTCCCAACTTATTTTAACAATGGGCTATAAGCAGGTCAAGCACTACTAGTTCCTTAGTCACTGCACCACTGAGGCTGCATATCGAAGGAACGCCAGAGGCCAACATCATCTGGTCCTGAGATCCCACGTCACCCTAGAAAACCAATCTTAGGTTGTTCCTGTTCTGGAGCTCCAAAGCCTACTGCATATCCCTAGGGAAGCCAATAATCCATCCCTCTCTGCCTGTATTCACTGTTTTTTTCTGTTTGCCATCCTCTGGCCTTCCTCTGTTCCAGTGCAGGACTTTGCCAGTGCCAAGAATGGGATGTGCCCTATACCCAAAGCAAACCACCATCTAAGTGTGGCTGTTATCCAGAAAAAATGGTGTACCATTTTCATTAGACACACATTGTGGTTATCTTTGCTTCCGTTTTTGTTTGCCTTTGAGCAGCCCAATCATATTCCTTTGTTAAACCTGTAATGCTTAATAACCTCTGTGTGACCAAGTAGCTAATCCAGTTTGGGAGACGTAGGGGGAGCCTTTAATGAGAAACTAGTGAGCTATGAATAAATAAAAAAGAATTCCCATGCATAATGATGCTTCTGTGTGCAATTTGCCAAGCTTGCATCATTTGTTACTCAGTAATTGTTGAAAGGAGACTTAGATATTGAGAAGATGGGGTTATTTCCATCTCCAGTTCTCCACCCTACTGTTTTGCCGTCATCCTTAAGGGAGTGCCTCCTCTCCTAGCTCCACTGGTTCTCTTTGCATGTACAGATGGGGAGCAGGTATTTCGGCGCCAACTGCATTGGCATCAACTCTGCATGAGACCCAATTTCCTAAATTTAAACATTTATCTCCCATCTGTGCAAGAGAGTGCCAGTCTCAACAGCAGTGCTGATTAATTGTGTTTCCGTGAAGTGCAGGGGAAAAGGGAGATACAATGTTGAACCAGCTTTCCAAAACGAACTTTTTCCCGTGGTCATGTTCCAATATTTTTGGCGGTGATTTGATTTAGGGTACAGGTAACCATCAACAGCAAAACTGCTCTTTTGAAAAGTGCTTCTGCAGATCTCAACTGCTTTCTGAATTCCAAGGAATCGATAAAACACATCTCTGATGCTGGGAAGAAGGTCCTTGAAAATAGGAAGTGCATGAAGAATATTTGTTCAAGCCTTTCTGGATTGTTCGAGCTCTTCTGGACTGAAACCCAGCAGCAGAGCTGGTGTGTAATGGGAGAGGCAGAAAGAACGGGGCCTGGAGTGCTGCTGCTGCTGCTGCGACCAAAGAAATCAGTATCTTTTCCACCCCAAGACATGGAGAGGAACAACTGGCCATTCAACATGAAGCAAACTATGGAGTGAGAACATGCTTGGACTGAAGCCCCAAATAGGTAGAAAACAGAGTTGCACTTACCTGGAACTGTTGTTCATTGACGTCTTCTGTGCAGACACACATGGGACTGCGCATGCGCAGGCCTGCCAAACGGTGAGGTTTTAGAGCTTAAAATCTATTCGGGGCGCCTGTCTTTGCAGGATGCATGTGTGGCATTTCCTGCCAGAGTGCTTCTGGGAGACGGCACACCTTACCCTCAGTCTCACCTGAGCCGCCAGCCCAACAGGTAGGTATGGAAGAGCATCCATGGGGTTGGAGGGGGGTACGTGTGCCTGCACAGAAGACGTCAATGAACAACTGGTAATTGCAACTCTGTTGCCATTGTTCATCTTCTGTGCAGCCCCACATGGGAGACTAGCAAGCCACTTATCCTTGAGATGGGTGTGATCTGCATGGCAAGAGTGATTGGAGGACAGCCTGTCCAACTGCTGCTTCTTTTCTCTCCATCACATCCAGGGCAAAGTGCTTCACAAACAAGTCTGCCGAAGACCATATCACTGCATTGCAGATGTCACACAGAGGGACCCCTCAATTCTGTGGAGGAAGCCTGAGACCTCGTAGAATGTGTGTTTACACCTCTAATGGACAAGGTAAGTTGGCCTTTGTGTATCGTTTTGATGGCCGAGGTCACCCATCTTGCTATGATTTGTGCTGTTGCACCCTTCCCTTTCTTAGGACCCGCACAGCATTCAAAATGCTGTGTATCCTTTCTGAAGGCCGCCGCGTGATCTAGATAGAATAGTATAGCCCTACATACGTCTAACAAATGCAGACGCAGGCACCACTGATGGATTATAAGGCATAAAACCTGACCATTCAGCAGGCCTGCACATGTGCAGTCATATGTGGGGACTAGACAGAAGACAGACAACCAACCCATGCCGGTGACCCTGGAGGGATGGTGACTTCTCTGGGAGCTGATAAGGAGACATGGCAGAGAACCATCAGTGAGGGAGTTGCGGGGGGGGGGGGCGGGGGTTGCATAGATAGAAAATCTGCAGGAGTGTTACTGGAATATAAGAGAATTATCAGTCGAACAGAACAGGACACATCTAGTAATTTAAAGAGCTCTGACAAAAAACCAAAAAAGTCTGTCTGCAAAGAACGGTACCATCTGCCTTTGCATCAAAATAGAGAGAGGATCCCAGGAATGTTTAAGAATACGCTGCAACCCCGTAGCGATCCAAATGAATCTCCCAAGTGAAACATGCTTATTAAATAAAGCTCAATGCAGGTTATGGCAATATAAACCCTCTAAAATTCAATGAAAACTGTCCGGAAAAGAAAACATCCAAGGTCACAAGACACCAATAAAGAAGCTTGTTTGAGATGCAGGAAATATTCCGTTTCAATTTATAACATGAATCCATTTTTGCTGCCGCCATCAGGCCCCGCGTAAGCACTCGGGACAGGCTCGCCTTCATTCTCATGCTCTTGATGACCTGACTTGTCATTTCAATCAATGCTGCAATTTGGAAGTCTTGATTAAGCATCGTTTGAGCTCAAGCCAAACAGGGTGAAAAATAAATCTATTGCAACCCAGCTATCATTTTGGCTCAGGATCCTGCAGCTCTAATAGCAGTGGCCGACATGACACAAAATTCTCATATAATTCATGAACAATTCATGGCCTGAAATATCAGGGAACATCATTATTTAGGAGTAAACAAAAGAGAACTTGTGTGTTCCTCAATATCTTTAGGAGGAAGGGACTGAACTTGAGATTTCATTGCATGTAAAATAAGTGTTCCAAGCCCCAGACCGTAAGGCCCCGGGAGAACAAGCAATACAATGATGGTACTTTTGCAACTGAGCACAGAATTCACTAGCCCACACATCTCTGTCAGCTTGAGAAACAAAGAGGGGTGGGAAGCAGCAACATTCTGCTAGTTTGCCAAACTTCCTGAGCTAGTTAACTGCAGGCAACTTTTATCCATCTGAAATGACCAGAAGGATGATTGTTTAACAACCAACATATTATAAATGATGGAAGACAGGACATGAATAATAGTAAGCAGATTTAGTTAAAGATGTTGAGTGTTGGTGTGCATGTTACTATCAAGAACTTGCAGAATACAGAATTATAGAATTATAGAGTTGGAAGGGACCTCCAGGGTCATCTAGTCCAACCCCCTGCACAATGCAGGAAATTCACAACTACCTCCTCCCCAGACCCCCAGTGACCCCTGTTAGGATTGCCAGGCCCAGGCTGGGAAATTCCTGGAGATTTGGAAGGCGGAGCCTGAAGAGGGCGGGGTTTGGGGAGGTGCCACAGTGGGGGTATAATTCCATAGAGATCACCCTTCAAAGCAGCCATTTTCTCCAGGGGAACTGATCTCTGTTGTCTGGAGATCAGTTGTAATTCCGGGAGATCTCCAGCTACTACCTGGAGGCTGGCAAGCCTACGCCCTGCCTCCCTGCCCAGAAGTTGGCAAAACACCGTCAGGATCCCTGGCCAAACTGGCCTGGGGAAAATTGCTTTCTGGCCTCATAGTGGCGATCGGCATTACCCTGGTTATCGAATACTTTATTAGAACCACATGACAGGGTCAAGCCAAAGGTCCATCTGCTAACCACATCCAGACCGCCATCTCCAGAAAGACCTGGAAGGGTTGCTATAGGAGAAACCCAAACTATTCCATTTATCTCTAGGGGAAAGGAGGGCGCTGTGTGATTCCAGTGGCAGGGAAAGAACATATCCCATAGCCTCAAACTCAGGGGCAGGAATCAAAAGGCAGTTAAGTTACCCCTCTTCTAGGGTTACCTCAGGACTTTGGGGGGAGGGGGGAATCCCTCAGGAGGAATGCAGTTAAGTTGGTTAACAAGATGCAGTATATACGACCCTGGATTCAATTTATTTCTGTGGAAGGTTAAGGAGTCACCGTCTTCAGGGCTGGTCCAAAAATTAGGCAACTAGAGTTCAGTTGAAGATTAGGGGAAGTAGTAAAAGAAGCCAGAATTCATGGCAGAGACCAGTTCGAGGCAGGGCCCTCGTAAGGAGGAGGCTTAATTTGTACAACTGAAATGGAGGCAGAATCCGGGAGGGCTTGGCGAAATAGATCTCAACAGAAAAACAGGGAAGAATTTTTTTAAAAAATTGTTTTATTGATTTTCTGTTCACAATCTACCTTCCGTACTGAGACTCAAGGCGGCTTACACAATGTAAATCAATGCAATCAAAAGACTGAAAGCCTAGTCCTATCCCAGCAATGGTGCAGGAACGGAGTGGGAACCCAGTAATCTTGAGGACTGGAAGGATTAAGGGAAAGAACAAAACCAAATCCTGTATGCTTTACTATGTCCTGACCTGGATAGCCAAGGAGAACCGGATCTCATCAGATCTCAGAAGCTAAGCAGGGTCAGCCTTGGTTAGTGATTGGATGGGAGACCACCAACAAAGACCATGGTTGCAGGAGCAGGCAATGGCAAACCACTTCTGACCGTTTCTTGCCATGCGAACTCCACCAGGGGTTGCCATAAGACACTTAAGACTTGAAGAAATTCTCTACCACCAAGCTGTATTACAATTATCATGGAGCTCTTGCTCCCTAATCCATTACTCTCCATGGTCTTGCTAGCTGCAGCTACCCCTGAAAATGTAAGTACAGGAGAAACACCAACATGTTTGTTTACCACCAGGTGATGTATTCATCTACCCCAGAAGTAGGGTTGCAAGACACCCAGCGACCTGGAACCATGCCCAGAAATCTAATCTTGAACTTCCCAGATGAGGAGGACTGTCCTGCAGACTCCTTACACCCAAGGACTAGGAGAGAATTCTCAGAAGGAAGACTAGAGGCTCTTCCCTGGGAGAAAGCAGGCATCCGTGAACCAGAATTAGAGCCCCAGAAGCCCCCTGACCGGTCCGGTCCACCTCTAGAACCCCTAGTCATCTTGGGCATTCTGTCAATGACAATGGGTCCATATTGAAGTCTGGACTGGATAATGGACTGTTCCATCTGGTAATCTCTCTTAAGGGGCAACAGAGTACAAAATCTTAGCTGATCCTGGCCCCAATGAGGACAACAGGAATGGTGGAGCAATCAGTCCCGCCTTAAGAACCTT
Organism: Eublepharis macularius; assembly: GCF_028583425.1. NCBI lineage: Eukaryota > Metazoa > Chordata > Lepidosauria > Squamata > Eublepharidae > Eublepharis > Eublepharis macularius. Next base: position 143,287,280 of record NC_072795.1, on the reverse strand, counting down.
CAGTTCAGGTCCAATCACTGAAGCGGTATTCCTCGAGAGCAGCTCCTCAAAGGCCAAACGGCCTGGACAGCTCCCTTGCTGGTGTGTATTCAGCTTCTGGGATGTCTGGCTGTGATCTGTTTTACCAGCACCCTGGACAGCTCCTGTGCTGACCTCTCCTTCCCAGCCGAGCATTTCTAAAAACACAGAATTGGCATTTATAACACTCTTAGACAAGAGCCTCCCTCTTCCACTCATGAAAGTTGGGGTCAAACCAGTGGAACAGGGCTGGGAAGGTAACAAGGCTTATTTGGTTTACATAGGTACAAAGGCAATAGGGAGGAATTCTGGAACTGCCTCTGACAGGTTGTGGGAAAAGAGGCATAATTTTTTTTCTAAATAAATAAATAAATATATGAGAAGTCAACCAGAGGCACCAAAAGGTTATCAAGCATTCCTAGGAATAAGTCCCCTTTCTAAACAACTTTGCATATACTAATTAGGATACAGCACCTGTGTGTGTGTGTGTGTGTGTGTGGAGGATCAAATTTAGATATTACAAGATTAATATAGTGTCCTTGCCATTTTCTTTGATTTGACACTGTCAGTGGAAGATTTAATATTATGCATTTTATTCATATTCACTTGTCAAACATCTCTTGCAGAAAGAGTGCTAATCCCAAGTTGCATTTGTTCTGATCAAGGGAGAAAATTATTTGAAAGACTGGCACGCATCACTAATTGTATCTTAAAGAACTGGATCACATCCATTCCTTTCACTTGGGTACCAACTCATGTTTTCCAGAATGACTTTACGCAGGCGTTCAAGGAACACGACGTGGCACACGATCATCGTAAGCCTCTTCCCAGCACAACTGGAGCGGGCAACCAATGTACGGTACTGGTTGGTTTTCCTGAACGGCTGCTTAACAAGGCCACGCCCCATCACTGCTCCCCAAAGAAGTTGCCGGCAAACCCCACGGTTGCAGCCACCATTGCCTTCATGCCTCCCTTTCATCCTTGGGTGGGCAACTTGGTAGCCACATAATTGGACCTGGCTCAGAAGGCACGGATCACCAGTCCTTAGTTTCTCTCTCTTTCTCTGCGTACCTGTATACCTGATTTGTATATCTAGATGGGGAAAAAGATGGTGATTTCTACCAAATCGGGTATTGGGTCAAGCATGAGAAATATATTTAAATCTCCACTGAGCTTTCAACAGCAGGAAAGGTGTTCAAATGCAAAAGAAATCTGATGGGGGGGGAAGAGCTCCCTTCCAAAAGGGCACTCAAAAAGATGGGGAAGCCATAGGTGATGGCGACCTCCCGGTTTTTTCAGAACGGCAATTCCTCTGCAGGCTGAAGGCAAAATAAGCCTTCACCACAGCCAACATCATTTTGGTGCCATCTGATGAGGAGCATGCACTTAGGCAGATCCAATTTCCAGCGGTGAACCACACCGTTTACCAAAACCAAAGGAATACACTGCAACCTGACAAATCATTCCCCATCCTAACTGCTCCATTTTTACTGTTTAAGAGGGTTTGCAGTAGGGTAGCTGGTCAACCCGTCACCCTGAACTAGCAGCATGCACCCCCCTCCCCCCCCAAAAAAAGTTGATCTAGGTCCAGGTTTCAGGAAACATTCTCTAATCTGGTTAGGAAAAATCAGAGAATCGCAGATTTATCTGGGCATCATTTTCTACAGAGAAAACTATCTGGGGGCTCTCCAGGGGTCTGGGGGGTATTTTTCCAGCAAACTCCATCAAACTCGCATGGAACCTACTCCTGCCTACCCAGTCAATACTCTCCAAGTGTCAAGAAGGTCGGGCCCTGGAGTCCACATCTAGGAGGCCCTGAATAAGGCGCCCCGGCCCCTCGTCATTGCTTCCTATAGTGGGGGGAAACACCAAGCGGGCTTGCAGGCAGAAACACACAGGGGAGAGACAGCCACTGGCCACAGGCACAGTCCCAAATGCAAGCTCAACCCCGGGAAAGCCCAACAGAAACTTGGGAATGGATTCCCCAGAACGAAAGTGAAGCGAGGAGACCAACACCAAACTAAAAAATAGTGTCAAACCAGGAAATTCCACCAAAACCAAACTGAAGCAAGGGACCAGAACCAGTGCCGCTCACAGAACCCAGGCAGAACCCAGGGCAAATGGGGCGACACGACCGAACAGAAGCAAGCAAATACCCACCTCATCAGCCGGCGTCCCATAGCGCCAGAACCCCTGTGCAGAAGGCCACGAGAAGCAAACTCAGCAGAAACTTAGGATAAGATGGATCCCTCTGGGCCTCAGAAAGCGAGAGGGGCTTCTGGGAAACCCAACACCTCCTCTCTTTAGGCTCTGCAGCCTTCTCTGCCACTCCCTGCCTCCGAGGAGCCCTGAGAAAGAGCTGCCGGCTGAGATGTGGGGGGCACTTCTTCCATCTTTTCCCCTTCTACCACCATCCTCTCTTCCAGCCTCTCCCTGAAAGGGCTGCTGCGGACCAGGGCTGAGCCTTTCCTCCAGCGTCCTCCGGGTGAGCTCGAGGATCAGAAGGCTCACGTGCCCCAAGCCCACCCCAAAGGGCACCTCATGCTGCTCCTCACCTCTCTGCTGGGCCTCAACAGGTGGAGGCAGGGGGAGTCTCAGTAGCCGGCCGGCCCAGGGCCAGCTCCTGCCACAGGCACCTGTCGGAGTAGCGCACCTGCAGCCGCCTCAGCAAAGAGGGCCTTGCGAGCCCTCTTAGTGGCACCAGCTCACCTGGAGGCTGGGCTGGTGGATGGCGGCTGTGCCAGGGCAGGTGTACTACATGGAAGTGGTGGAAGCCACCGTCCTCCCCCTCCCCTCCACCCTTCTAGTCTTTGCCTTCACCTTTCCCCCAGGGCCACTGTCACTTATTCGGTCCCCTTACTACTGTTTAACTTAGCTGTATTGCACTACACTCACTCACTAGCACAAAAATTTACCTACCTTCCTAAACACCTAGTGAAAAATTAGATTTTTTGTAAGCTACTCTGTACTTACTCTAAAAGCATAGTAATGGTTTTTACTCTAAGCTGGAGATGAAATAATCTCTTTTTAAAATGCTTTATTTAGGTAGGTGGTATTAACCAACCAAACTAGCAAGGAGATGAATTCCTCTTCAGGATCCAAGCAACTCCCTGAACCCCAGACTACAAGGTAGCCTATGGCGGCACAACATGAACCCCAAAGCACCTGGCCTGGCTTCTCTGAAGCCAACAGACCCAGGGCAAGGCGGCGGCGGCAGCCTAGTAATTTTTTGCTACTAAAGTGGGGGGGGGGGTATTTATCTATTTGACTAGAGTACATCTGAACCCTTCGCAATTCCTACACGAGCTTCTTAAGGGGCAAGCTCTGTTGGTCCCTACATGCTAAAAATTAATTTGGGCCTGTTTGTGAGCAAGGCCTATACCTAGCCTACATTGAAAAGCCTTTTGAAAAGTTCACCCAGTTCTGTGAACAACCTAAGAAGAGCACCCCAAAACTCCACTAGCGGCAAAAACAAAAAACAACAACACACCTCTTGGTGGCAAAAAAAATACAGAAGAGGACCTCTCAGCAACAAACAGAAGCCAGAAGGAGGCAAAGCAAAAGGAAGAGAAAGTCTGTTTCCCCACATGCCAGAACAGCCAGTCGCCCAGTAAAAAGGGCAGGCAGCAGCAGCAAGAGCAAAAAGAGGGGCCCAGCGGAAGAAGTCAGCAAATAAAGGAATAACAGACAACGAACAACAGCAACGCAATCCCCCACGCCAGCAAAAGCAGTGTTTAAAAGACAAACTGTAAGGAAAAACCTGCCCCTTCCCCCGCCCCCCCCCACCCCTCCCAGACACCAGGCCAACCCCGACTCCCTCAAAATACGGGGGGCGGGGGGGGGAACAGTGAGGCTTATATGATACTCAGACCTGAAAGTAGTCAAGGCAGGCAGCTCAGGCCTTCCTCCAGGCACAGCAGCCAACAGGAAGCAAATCCACTGGTGGGTTGGGTATCTCCAAAGGAGGGGTGCCAACTGCAGGTTGTGCAATTCCTGGAGATTTTGGAGGTGGATACTGAAGAGGGAGGGGTCTGAGGAGGGGGAGACTTCAGCGGGATATAATTCCCCAGAGTTCACTCCATGAGGCTGCATTTTCTCCAGGGGAGCTGATCTCTATGGCCTGGAGATCAGTGGTAATTCTGGGAGACCGCCCACCATCCCCTGGAGGCTGGCAACCCCACTCCAAAGGCAAAGAGAGAAGAGCAGGCCAAACAGCAAGCAACAGCAGCACTCAGCAGCTCTGTCTTTCTCCAGAAGACAGACCTCTCAAAACGAAGGCTGCTCTGAGCCAAGGATGCTCTTTTAACTCCTTGCAGGCAGTTTGGAAAAGGCTGCCTCCTTATCCCCGAATCCCATGGGCCAGGCAAGGAGAGCTCCTGCATGGATTGGCCACTCACCGCCCCTCTCCGCCTCACTCCCCTCTGCTCCTCCTCCCCTCTTGGGAAAAACACCTCTGTGTCCAGCCAGGGCACAGCAGCACTGAGGGCTCCTCAGGAGAAGGAGAGCCTGGGAGAGCCAGCCCTGAACCAGGAAACAGCAAGCAGACCGACGAGCTGCAGGCTCACCAGGGCCAGCAGCTGAGGCAGAGCCGCCGAGGCCCTCCTGCATCGCCCACACCCTTGGAGCGCTGGAGAGGAAGGCAAAGAGCAAGCCTACAGGAGAGGCGGCAAAGAGCACGCCTCCTGGCCCAATGCCAGCTGCTTGCTGAGAGCAGGATCACCCCCAAGCAGCTGGCTGCAAGCCCAGCCCTCTGGTGCCTGGCTGTAAAACCCAGCCAAGAGAGGCCATCAAGTGTGGAAGCAACAAGTCGCCACCCCCTGACTCTTGCAACGGAGCCTGTCTTGGTTCCTGCGACTCTCTGCCTCTGCCTAGCACTTGCCTATGGATGACTCTCGGAACTCCGGACCTTGCATTTTGGACAGCCCCATGGACCAGGCTACCACCAGCTTTTGGACTCTGTGCTTTGGACTTAGGACTGGACCTTGGCGACGCTGCCAGGACTAGCCCCTTGCCTGAGCCTTCCACACTCTGGGAACATGGCCTGCACTGCCCTGGCTTGTTACCTGACACTAGGAAGCCTGTGCGGAGGGGGCTGAAACCTGGAAAGCAGCCGGGAAACAGGCTGAAGCTGTGTTTGCCGATTAACCAGATCAATCTGGATTAATCCGGCTCTCTTTATTTCGCTTCCCAGATCAGATCTGGGAATTTGTTATCTGAACTGGCAAAACTAGATTTTGCCAAATTAGCATAAATCCAGCTATAAAAGCTAGTTCAGAAAACTGGATTGCAGATCCCTACCCTGAGCCACAGTCCCAGGACAAAAGCAGTTATCTTGCAGCACTCAAACACATGGCTGAGCTGCCCAGCTTATTGCAAATGCATCCTTAATATTCTGCACAAAGTTCATTAGTGGTAACATCATCTTTCCTTAGAATCGCAACTCCCCTCTGTCTGGAGATCAGAGGGCGGGGCCACCAGCCATGTGACCATTTTCAAGAGGTGCCGGAACTCCGTTCCACTGCGTTCCCGCTGAAAAAAAGCCCTGCCTCCATTTATTTAACATCAAGCATAAGAAAGCATTCGAATCAGTACATTTTCCAGATCATTAACATAGATGCTTGATACCATCGCAGGTCTAGCAACATCTCTTCTCTCACCATCACCCTGATTTCTAACCACATCTATTTGCAGCGGCTTAAAGGTACGTAGCTAGGTTTCTAGTCCACAGGATGTTCTTGCCATCAAACCCGACTGAAATAAACTCATTAGGAAAGATTTCACAATACACAGAACTAGATATAAAAAGTCTAATTGTATTATGTTTGCTACATTTCCTTCATCTTGCATATTGGTAATTTAGAGAACACGTTCACATTGACTGTTCCTTTCATGTTCTAACTTTTAAGAATCTATTTCCTTGATAAAGCACATTTTTCACCCCATGACTGCAGAATGCAAAGCTAGTGCACTTGCCAAGTTGAAAGGAACCTATTGCAGGCTACGGAGCCTCAAAATGGGGTCAAAATTTACTTTTGTAAACAGGGAGCGCACTAACTGAAATCCTGCCATCTTCATCAGATATCGGAGCCAGCTGCTGCAACGGAGTTTCTTGAGAAACGTGTGCTGTAAGTTCCAAACTTTCAACACAATTCCTACAGATTAAAATCTTTGGACCTGTACAATGCTTAGAGGACATTTGTTCACCACTGGTACTTTCTCAAGGAATAACGCTGGAGATGGATAGCCCAATGACCCGACGAAGGTGCCTCCGACTGGGGTTAGGCCACGAGTCCCATCCAGCTCCCCCCCCCCTTGTGTCTGCGCAGACTGGCAATGTATCTCCAGTCCCGGCAATCTCATTACCGTCCACCCAAGATCCTTTGAACGGGAGACATCAAGGATGAGATGTGGGACATTCTCCATGCAAAAGAGAGATCCCCATAATTGAAATTCCCTCGCTCAAAGAATCCATCTGCTCCAGTGCTGTCTGGCGGCAGCTCTCCAAAGTCTCTGACAGAGAACGAACCGTCTTTCCTACCATCTGCTACCTGGAACCCTTTAAGGAGAGACCCCCAGGCTTGAATGGCAAAGCAACGGCTGCAATTCACTGGATCACGGACCTTTCTCTGCCGCTCCAGACTGGGTGCGGAGACTGATCTTTCCGTGGAACAAACAGCATGCGCATCCACAGAGCTGGATAAATAACACGGCCACCACGAGCATTTTTCAGCAACCCGGGAAAATGCTGCAGTTCCTTGGAATGTGCAAGTTTCCATCTGCATCTCATCCGTTCATGACTCACAGACCCGTTCTGATCAACAGCAAACCTCCTGGGGTGGGAACTGCTATACCCGGAATCAGTCCCATTTGGTGTCTACCTCGTGTAACCCAGATTCTATCCTAATACCAAAGCTGTGCAAAAATGTAAATATTGGGGGGGGAATTAATTTGGTGTTAATACCTCCCCCCTCCCAAAGTATGTTGCAAGCATAACAAAATCATCTAGGGAAACTGCTGGGTTGCTGGAGAGGAGGAAGAAAATGTGTGATCGTGCAGATTGGAGAGAAAGGGATGGAAAAATGGATGACTGGTTAGGTGGCCAAGGCGGGAAACAGAGTCAGAGCAAGAAAGGAAGGGAGCAGGGCTGGCCAGGGGAGAATGATTTCCACCACCCCCACCCCCAAATCCTCATAGGTTTCTCCCTTGTTTTCTTCTAATTCTGCACAGAAAACTGACTCCCGAGAAAGCAATGGCATTTTTTGAAATTCTCTGATCCCACTGAGGGGCTCAAGGGCCCTCGTCTATGCATCGTATGTTGACTCCACGCTCCTTCGGCTTGTGCTACGAACTTCTGTAGGGGTGTGGCATCAGCAGGAGTGCCCCTGCCACCCCATCAGCTGGCTGTGGGCACACGGGTGGGAGATGGTTGGCTGTACCTCTGGGTCTCTCTAGATGTGCAGGTTTTCAAAGAGTTGGGTCTTGGTTCCCTGGACCCATCTCGGGTTCCCCTCAATCACACAGCAGCTGTAGGGAATGGCTGTTAAGAAATAAGGGAGAGCCCAAATGGCTTCAGAATGCCACCGCAGGGGGAAGAAGGGCTCCTGCCTGCCCTCTCAAGCCGTTTCCCCGTGTCAGATAGCATGGGGGGGGGGTATTTCCCTGATCTTACTGCTCCACATGCACAAAATTCTCCACGTGGGGCAGCAAAAACAGAGACTTTCCTTGCTTGTTATTTTGGAAAATAGCTTGAGGGGGGAGGCAGGCGCCCTACCTCCTACCTAGCAGCTGTGGCAACCCGAGTTGCATCTGGACCCACCTCCTGAAACATCGGCACATCTTGAGAAGCCCTCGGCGTGCCACTCACAGGGACTGCAGCACTGTGCTGCTCCCTGATGGGTGGGCATTGCCAGGGACACCGGCACACTTGCTGTGCGGTCTCGGCTTTGCAGCGATTTCCTCCTCCTCTCACACTGAAGAGACCTCACGATCATAAGGGTGTCCGCTTGGCGGGGGGGGGGGGGAATGCCCTGCCCCTTTCACAGAGGTCTAGTGAGTGGAGGGGGTCATTAAAGGCATACAATTATATCATGTCACCAGGTAATTGCCTGCAGATTAAACTGGAGGGACAGCTAGAAAGACACGTTTAGAAGTTGGCAGCCCCAGAAGACCCTGGTCTGGGGAATCCTTTATTTCCCTCTCCCACGACCCTTAAAACATCCACCCGGATGAAGCGTTCTGAGGAAATTGATGGCTTGCATATTCTTTTGTGTTTTTCTTTTTTTTTTTACATGACAAGAAAAAAAGCAATCCCTTTATTTTTTTTAGAACTGTTTTAAAGGCGTTCACAGTGGTTTGGATAAACAGTATGTAGTTTGACAATAACGTATCTTTTGTGTTATTCTGACTGAATTTAATGAAAGGTATTTCATAGCTTCTGAGTCTTGTTTTTTATTTGGTATATTAGTTATCAAAGGCTTGACACACACGTAGCCCTTACAACAGCCATGCGAGGTAGGTCAGTATTGCAGACTGGCAAGATAAATCTGAGAACGAATTTTCTGGAGGTGTGATTTAAACCAGGGTCCTCTCAGATCACAGCTCATCCTCTTAGCCAATATGCTACACTACCCCATCAGCATCTTGCACGGTGTGTCTGTGTGTGTGTATGTTTTAATAATTACCAATCAAGGTACATTTCTGACTGGTTGCCTATTTCAAGAGCTACCGGGCGGGATGAGGAGTGGAGCCACCTGAAGGTGCTCTTTTTTGTCTTCTCCTGTGTTGTTATAATGAGCCTTTGTGCTGCTCTCGTTTTCAGCGTTGGTGTTTCTGATAAAATAGTGCAGATATAAAGACTTGCAGGTCTGATTTGCACGAGGTAGAAGCAAAATCAAAACAGGGTTTCTTTTTAGTCCAACCAGTTAGAAAACGTGGTCACCTTTCTAATTTGGAGTTAGCATTTCGGTTACCTCTCTGACCTCCGGAGTAAGTGATCATGTAAACCATCACGGGCTGTTTTATCTCTGGGGAGATGAGCTACTGAACCAGAGAAACGTGAGTTAGAGGTGGACCGTACCACTTCTGACTGCAGGGGAGGGGAATCCACATATCTGAAGGCTCCTTCCTGTTAACAAAAAAGTCTCTGCCCACAAAAACCTTGGACGGTCTCGGAAAAGGTTTAGTCCCCTTCTATTCTGCTCTGGTAATCTGCAGATGGAGGAGTCCCATGGACGGGGGCAAAGGACGCCGCTGTTTCCGGCAAGAAGGGCGACACGGGCAGGAGAAGGGACCGGCCCTGAATGACTTCCCCCCCACAAATGTTACCTGAGCGCACAGAAGCCACACCAATACCTCTGAAGTAGTCATGTGTTATTATTCCCTGGGGGTGTGATGCTGGGGGGCTCAGTTCCCTTTGGGTTAACAGACCACAGAGCTGTACGGCATCTTTGGAAAATCTCCTTTACTGGCGATGGAGGGTGTTGGAAGTAAACCTAAATCCCACGGCGAAGCAGCGATGCTCACTCCCTGGTTCCAGGCAATTCCAGCTAGCGACGACTCCCCTCTCTTCCTGCACACCTTTGCAAAGAACTCATTTGCTGCAGGCCCCCAAATGACTGCCCCCTAGCAGGCGGGCTGCCCGTTCGGGGGGCCATCCACACTCGTCCAAACAAATCAATGGCCTGGTGTGTCAAGGCCCTGATCACGCCCTCACCACCAACCCAACAGCCACACCTGCACTCTCTGCACATGAACCACGTGCACATTTTCTTTCTGAACACTTGAGGAGTTCTCTGATGAAATCAACATCTTCAGACCTGCCAAGAGCATCCACGGCTCCTGGAGATTGCCTGTAAGGGTCCCTCTTATACATCAAAAGGATACAAAAGGGAAAGAATTTGCCAATTCTTGCAGAAACAAAAGGGAAAAAAACCTTTCCAGGAATCCATGATTTACGCCCTTTAATCATTTACTTAACAGGAAAATGTAGAAAGCGTTCTCTTGCTGCAAGAGGGAATTTGCTATGATTTTAAGTCAAGCAAAGGGTTAAAATGAGAGATTACAGATACCCAGAGAAGCTTGAACGGCAAGAGTCCCATAGCACCTTAAAGACCAACAAGATTTCCCGGGAATAGGTTGTGAAGAGTCAAGTTCCCTTTGTCAGATACAAGTTGGAATGGAGATCCCTGGATCCTTATATCTGAGAGCCTTGCTACAAGTGACATTTTACACGTGAAGGATAAAGGATCATTTTCGCAAGTCTTTCTGGGAACTGAAGTTCCTCTCTCCCACCCCTTTTCCTTCTGTTCCTTCCCCTCGCTGCCTGAAGAGACAGAGAAAGCCTGCGGCAACAGCAACTTTTGCAAATCGTTTCTCCAGTCACAAGCCTGCTCTCAATCTTTGGGGGCAGGCAGCTGCAACTTTCTCAGCTTTCTCCAGAGCATTCCCCCCGCCCCCCAGCAAGACGATTTGCAAAAGCTGATGTTGCCGTAGGCTCTCTCTGTCTCTTCAGGCAGCGAGGGGAAGGAGCAGAAGGGAAAGGGGTGGGGGAGAGGAACTTCAGTTCCCAGAAAGACTTGCGAAAATGATCCTTTATCCTTCGCGTGAAAAATGCCACTTGTAGCAAGGCTCTGAGGGCCAAGCTACAAGTGACAAATGACACTTGAACGGCAAGTGTATTTCTCCCTGTTCACTTGCCCTCCACTCAATCCACTTGCCGTTCAAGTGTCTTTTGTCACGTGTAGCTTGCCCCCCCCTGTCAGGAAGTGGGAGGGGCGTTGCAAAGAAGGCTGCAAAGGTTCAATACAAAATGTAATTAACTTGAGTCGAGAAGGGGTAGAAATGCACAAAATTAACACCTGGGGTGAGAAAAGAATGAAGAATCCCATTTCCCTATTCAGCCCTGGGAGCCTTTGCAAAATTGCCTCCTGCCCTCAGTTTCTGACTGTAAGGGATCCAGGATCTCCATTCCGACTTGCACCTGATGAAGGGAGCTCTGACGCTTGAAAGCTTCTGCCCCAGGAAACCTGGCTGATCTCTAGGGTGCCGCCGGACGCGGGTCTTGCTCTTCTGCTGCAGACCCAACGTGGCTGCCCTCCTGAGACCAGAGAAGCTTCAAGGTGTCCCCGGCTATCCCGTTGCTCTTACCAGAGAACAAACTGAAGCAGGGGGACCGCTTGGTTTCCTGACACTTAGAGCGACGCAGGCATAGGGAGATCTGGATCACAGCCCCCCATTTCAGTGGCCCTGGATACCTGGTCTTTGGGAGTGGCCCCACAGGCCAGCTGTTGCCCTCCTCGCAATGCTTTATATAGTGGCATGCTTAAATCCTTTGACTTCTGTAAAAAGGAGGGGTCTTAATTTATGAATAGGAAGAGAATCCACCACTGCGCTCGGAATGTGGATGACTTAACATTACTGGGCAGTTCCCGGTCCTTCCATCCGTTGGATTTGGTACCTGCCAGCTGCAATCCAAGCAATATAGCAACCATATGGATTGCTGAACATCTCCACAATTTTCTTCCTTACTTGAGTGGCAAATATCCACGGGTCACACATGCCATGTGCCACACGGAGCTTCACCACCTCCTCGAATGAGAAGGCTCCCTCTTCCTCTTCCTCCTCCTGCTCCGTAAATGGTCCTAGTGTGTTTATGGCAGCAGGGTGGACGGCAACTAGCAGGAGGCCTTTACCAACAAGAGCGATTTCCAAACTGACTCCGCAAATACAGGCCACCCTTCAACGCGTGGGCGGCACGTCAGACGGCATTTCGTCCCATATTTATTTGAAACCAAAAATCCATGATCAGCATGTCGAAGAGAGGAGAGAACAGAACATGCACCACTGGTGGCTGCTTGCGAAGTTATGGGTGGTGGAGAAAATGTCTTCTTTGGAAGGTGACACTAGAGGAGGACGAGGTGCTCGCTTCAAGCCTGAGTAGACCGATTTCTATTCCTCGGGTGCCTGTCCCCCAAGCAAAGGATGTCTGCTTCTCTCTCAGGCACCGCAGTGCTTGTCATCATCTTATTAAGCAGAAACAAAAGTATGACATTGAGGCACCGCTTCCCATTACAGTGTGTGTCTGGCTCACCAAAGCAAAAACCTGGGAGGGAGAAATGCGAAGTGAGGAAAGTGAAAGAACAGCTGTTGCAACGCCGAGCCTGAATGCGAAGGTGTGACATCTCTTCCCGCTTCATTTTGATAAAGCTTCTCCTCAAATAAATCTGGGTCTGAGGGCTACGTTTCAGCCCCGATGCCCCAAACTGGACTTTTAAGGACTCAGGCCTTCTCAGACACTTCTAGGCCTTGTAGTACACCTGGTGACAACTGCAGGCATTTAGGAAGGCCAGGAGGGTCTCCTCATCTGCCGTGCCCCCCAGCATGACTCAGGCCTTTTCATCACCCTGCCCCCCATTAGGTACCATAAAGTGGGCGTAACTGGTGAAAAAACTCATGTGCAGAGTCATCTTAAACTTCCCTCCTCCACCAACAGAGAAACTCAACCATACACATGAAAAGCAGACTAACCAAGGGAACGGCGAGTTACAACACAACCCTAAGGAGATTCAAAGTCCACTGAGGTCAACAAAGGGTTACCGACCTCAAGGCTGAGCCTGGAGTTCTCCCGGAATTATCTCCAGACTTCAGCTCCTCTGAAGGACGTGCCAACTTCAGACGGGCAGGATCTACGGGTTCCCATTCCCGCCGAGCTCCCTCCCCTCCCCAAGCTCTGCCCTCCTCAGGCCCCACCCACAAATCTCAAGGACTTCCCCCCAAAGTAGAGTTGACAACTCTCGGTCAAGGCCCCTAGAAGGACGCAGCTCAGTTTAGGATCGCACTGCTAGATGTTTTCCCTCATCTAGGGCTGGCCACAGTCCACAGAGGACCTTTTCACCTGGTCTGTTCAGTCAGGGCCAAGCTAAGAGAGCTGCCCCACACACCGATGCTTGCAAACGGCTTCCAAGTTTCCTTAGGACTGTCTGGTCTGTGTTGCATTCATTCCAAACGAGGGATGGAGAGACGCCTAACCCAGACGAGAGAATTTTGCCAAGACACTTTAAAAACAACGTGAGGTCAAGTCTCCTTGTATTACTGTTCAGGTCAAATAAGAATTTTCAGGCATGTAAAAATGGAAACAAAGGGTTATAATGGAGGTCCCTGTATAACCTTAAAAACTGCACTGTGTTTGGAGGGAAAATAAAGAGCTGCCTTTCCTCTATTTTCCAATGTTTAAAAAGGTTCTTATAAGTTGCTGGAGCAACACCTGATTGCCACATGCTATTATTAACAGCTGAAATATAGACAAAGCTGTGTGATTGGCTGTAAAGGCACTTGATTGAAAAAAAGAAATGTTTAAGTTCTTTTAGTTTGAGCGTGGTGTCCTAAAGTGCTACTTGTAATGGACTCTACACTCCTGTGATTGCTTAATATGTACTCAAAGATAAAAAGAGAAATTTCCACGGGGTTGATAAAATGATGCTAAGCCCTACCATTCAATCTTGTACAAGAATATACCTAAGAAGGTGAGCAGGGAACGTTACCCCACCTATTTTTTGTTTCAGGGATTCGTCTCCCCACCACCCCGCCCACACATTTGGATTTCTTCCACACCCATGCAGCGGCCATCTACTCCCAAGATGATTCAGGCCGACTCACCTGGCCCTGTCTGAGGAGGCAGGACACCTCCCTGCCCCCACCTGGTGCTCCCTTCCCCCACTCACCTGTCCAGCGAGAGGAAAGGTGAGGGGAAGCAGACGCGTGCACTCCCAAGCTCCCCCATCGCCCTGGGAAATGGGGTCTTTTTTCTGCATGATGGCAGAGCCACGGGGCTTGCTAAAGCCCAGTTCAGTAAAAATTGCCTCCAAACAGGGGATTTTTACTGAACTGGGTTTCAGCACAACCTACAGCTTGCCTGTCTTGCAGGAAAATGAAGGACCTGCAGGGCAGGTGATTTTTACGGGGCTTCAGCACACCCTTCCGCTGGGCTTCAGCTTCACACGGGGGGGGGGGGTCATGCGCTTGCAGTAACAACCTCTCCCCTTCTCCCCCCCTTTTTTTTTGGGGTACCCGATCAAGAAGTTCAAAGAATTTCACATTAAGCCATTTGGGTAGATTTTGTCTTGAAGTGCAGCACATTGTACACTTGAAGAGGAGCCACAGGAACGTGAAAGCGCCGTCTCCTTTCTCTTGTCCTCTGCATAATAAAACCAATTAACAAAGGACACATCTGCCATGGACAAAAATTAGGAGAGTCCTTAAAAAAATCCCACATATTTGGTCAATGCCATTTTACTGAGAGCCAAGCTACAAGTGGCAAATGACCCTTGCCTGGCAAGTGAACAGACTCACGTGTGTTCCTCCTCCCTGTTCACTTGTGCTCCACTTGCGCTCCACTTGATCAAGTGAATGGCAAGTGAACAGGGAGGAGGAATACACGGGAGTCTGTTCACTTGCCAGGCAAGGGTCATTCTTCCCTTGTAGTCTGGCTCTGAGCCTGTCAAAAATCCTACCTGGATGTCTAGGCCTCCCTCTCAAAGCACTTACCCGGGATATCTAGTTGGTCTTTAAGGAGCTACTTGATCCAAATCTTGCTCTCAAACTATAAAAGTATTTAAGAATGAAACCCATCTATTTTTCCTCCATACAGAATCACAGAGTTGGAAGGGGCCATACAGACCTTCTAGTCCAACCCCCTGCCCAGTGCAGGATGAGCCTAAAGCATCCCTGACAAATATTCATCCAGCCTCTTCTTGAAAACTGCCAGTGAAGGGGAGCTCACCACCTCCCTAGGCAGCTGATTCCACCTTTGATCTACTCTGACTGTGAAAAACCTTTTCCTAATATCCAACCGGTACCTTTCTGCATGTAATTTAAGCCCATTGCTTCGAGTCCTATCCTCTGCTGCCAAGTGGAACAGCTCCCTGCCCTCCTCCAAATGACAGCCTTTCAAATATTTAAAGAGAGAAATCATGTCCCCACTCAATCTCCTCTTCTCCAGACTAAGCATTCCCAAGACCCTCAGCCTTTCCTCGTAGGGCTCAGTCTCCAGACTCAGTCTCCATTGTGGGGTCACTTTAATTAACGTCCAAATTAAGTATACATTTGCATGCATGTGGATATTCTGATGACGTATGACCAAGATAAGGAAATTGAACTGTTGATGAGAAGTATTTTCCGTGAAAGAACAATCACTCGCTTTGGGTTAGTGCTGAGCGATCCCTCTCCAGCACGCCTGGCTTTGTACTGAGGGGTCATTCCTGAGCGTCCCACTCCCTTCCTTCCTCGGAGTAGTGTTGCAGGCACATGGACAACTGCCATGGTGAACACTAACCAGGGCTGGATCTAGGCTAATTTTTGCCATGGGTATAAGGACTTTTGCTCGTGGCAGTAGTGTAGCGTGGGGGGTGGGGCAGAGGGGTGGTTGCTACAGGTGCAAAATTCATAGGGGCACAAGAGACTGCGCTGTGCCCTTGGGGAGTCCACCTGCGTGGCCTGAGCACTGACGGGGTAGCTGGCTCACTGGGTGCCAAGCCAGCCCTCCTGCAGCGGCCCGGCTGGCTGTGGCGGGGCAGGCAGCTGCTGCTGAGGGGGGCGGCTGCATCCTGCGGGTTGACATCACCGGAAGTGATGTCATTGCGTGGGCCCAGGAGTGCATGCACTTTGCGCACGGGTGCGAGGGACATCAAAAGAGAAAAGGCAGGATACTCGCCTTGCCCGGGGTGCTCTTACCCTCCGCGATGCCACTGGCCCATGGAGTGTGATTTTCCTGCCTTCCCTCCTGCAGCACCCCCCAAATGCCCCCTTAGATCCTGCTCCTGGGGCAGAGAGGAACAAAATGGGGGGGGGGGCATTTGAGGCCCCTCTGGGTGGAGGCGAATCACAGGCAGAAATCCTTGTACTTGTGGAAACAGTCACCTGCATCCAAGCCAGAGCTTACAAACCCACCTGAACACAACAAAATCCATTGTTATGTAAGGCTAGACTCTGGCGACGGTGAGCCCTGAAAGAGAAAAAGAAACTCACAGGGGGGGGGAGGGGAGAGCGAGCAGGAAATCTCGCAGGATGCTCCCAATTCCAGTACAGTTCAGAGGTCAGGAACGCTGAGTTTGCACCTGACATTCGTAAAGGTGGCAGTAATTCCGCCTTCTGACGTTCTGAACAATAAACTGGGAATTAACTGAGAGTAAGAAGAGAGAAGGCTTGTTAGCTGTGATTTCATGAGCAACACTCAATCCATCTAATCATAACTTCAAGACCACTGAGATTTGAGAATGGGAAGAATCTGACATTGTTTTGACACATTCAGTTAAGTTTCCAGTGTCATCAAAAGTTATTTACAAGAAGCCTGTGCTTTCAGATGTGCCAGGATGAATTAACATGGAAAGAAGGGAAGAAAAAGGTTACTTGGAAACACTGCTGAAGAACGGAAACCAAAGGCAGATTCAGACCCTCCTATTCCCCCCCATCTTCTTCGGGCTGAAGACAGACAATAACGTCTAAAGGGGTGACAATGATGTGATGCAGCCATTGGCACATGTGGGCCCTTTCCCCATGACTGTTGTCTCTGGTCAAATAAATCTGAAGGCTGCAGAAGTACCACAATACACTTTAGTGAGGTGTTCACTAAACAGATGACTGGCAGGTGTTTGCACACAAAGGTGATCCCTCTATAGGCCACCTCCAAACATGGGAGGAAACCCTATTTCACTTACAGTGTTTGCAGGAACCAAATGGTAAAATTTAAATGATTTTAGGAATTCAAGTAAAAGACAGAAATGCCCCTTTACCTAAAATCTATCTCCTAGTGGTGGCATGGATCCCACAGCCAATTTTTGCTGACGGAAGGGGAGGGGATTTTCACAGATTTCTTCTCTCTTGATGTAAATAAAACTTTGAATCCCTGCTCCTTCTGTTCCTGCTCCTCAAAGCACCATTTGGGTGGGTGGAGGGGTCATTTTTGGCAGCAGTGGGAAGGGGAAGAAGAGGGCACCCCATTATTCTGGGGGAAATCCGTCCATTAGCAGAGCTTCACCGCGAGATTTAAGGCAAAATATATTTTCTCTTCACAGCATCACTTTAAGACAGAGCATCAGCCTGAGAACACAGCAGAAAGGCATCTAGGGCCGTTTCCAGAAGGCTTAGCTGCCTCCGGAACGTCGCGCCATCTTGCGGGGAAAACGCGAAATATCACATTTTCGCATTTTCCCCACAAGATGGCGCGACGTTCTGGAGGCAGGTAAGCCATCTGGAAACGGCCTAGATTAGGACTTAGAATCATCGAGAGTCTGAAGGGGCCTTACAGGCCATCTAGTCCTACCCCCTGCCCAACACAGGAACAGCCTAAGGCACCCCCGACAAGCATTCGTCCAGCCACTCCTTGAAGACTGCCAATGAGGGGGAACCCACCACACCCCTGGGCAGCTGATGCCATTGTTGAACGTCCAGCAGGTACCTTCCCTCCTGTAGTTTAAACCCGTTGTTTCGAGTCCTATCCTCTCTTGCCAACAGGAACAGCTCCCTTCCCTCCCCTATGAGACAGCCTTTTATATACTTAGAGAGAGCGATCCTGTCTCCCCTCAACCTCCTCTTCTCCAACATGAACATTCCCAAGTCCCTCAAGTCTTCCCTCGCAGGGCTCGGTCTCCAGGCCCCTCACCATCCTGGTCGCTCTCCTCTGCACCCATTTAAATTTGTCCACATCCTTCTTTGAAATGAGGCCTCAGGAACAGCACACGATACTCCTGGTGGGGACTGGCAATGACATCCTGTCATTTGGATGTTCTGCTTTTGCTGATGCAACCCAAGATTGTGTTAGCCTTTTTTGCTGCTGCTCGTATTTAGCTTCCCACCAACCTGTACTCCAAGGTCTTGTTCACACACACACACTGTTACTTAGAAGCATCTCCTTCAGACAGTATACTTGCTTTGCATTTTTGTTACCCAGGTAGAAAACCTGGCATTTATCCATGTTACATCACATCTTCATTCATATCTGCCCACTTCCCCGGTGTGTTCAGATCTTGTCAAATTCTATCCCTATTTTCAAGGGTGTTTTGCTACTCTTCTCAGTTTGATGTCCTCTGGAAATTTAATGACTAATCCCTTCACGCCCTCGTCCAGATCATTTATACAAACACTGAAAAGCTCTGGGCCCAGAAGTGAGCCCTGAGGCCCTCCCCTGGACACCTCCCTCCAATCAGACGGGGTGCCATTGACAACTACTCTTCGGGTGTGGTTATCCAGCCAGCCCAGTTCCCCACCTTCTCACCATCCCAGAGTCCAGTCCACAGTCCTCCAGTTTACCTATAAGAACAGCAGGAGGCCCCCTTGTCCAGAGCTTTGCTGAAATCCAGGGAAACCACATTGACAGCATGCCCGTGAGCCCATTAAGCCTGTCACTCCGTCATGGAAGGAGAGGAGGTTGGTCTGGCAGGGCCTCCTGGGGACAAACCCACGCTGACTTCCTTGTGTCACCATGTTGTCCCTCAGATGCTTGCAGATTAGCGCCTTTAATATTTGCTCCAGTATCTTCCCTGGGCCAGAGGTCAGGCTGACTGGCCTGCAGTTCCCAGGATCATTCTTCTTTGCTTTTTTGAAGATTGGGATAACATTTTCCCTCCTCCAGTCTTCTGGCACTTCACCTGTCCTCCTAGAGGCCTGGAAGATGACCGACAAAGGGTCTGCCAGCTCTTTTGTCCTTTAATCACCCTCAGGTGCATCCCGTCTGGCCCAGGGGATTTGTACACATCCAGTGCTGCTCGGTGCTTCTCCACAACTTCTCTGCCCATGTCAACCAGCAGCCCTAATATCATGCCTTGCCTCCTCCCATCTCCAGGCGGGCTTGTTCTCTCCTTCAGAGAGAAAACTGAGGCAAAGAAGGTCTTGAGCCTTTCTGCCTTCTCTCTGCCTCTGTCAGAATTTCTCCATGTTCACCAGCAATGGGGTATCACCCCCTTTAGCATCTGTTTGCTCCTCACATATGCAAAGAACACCTTTTTGTTGTGGCGAGCCCCCCTAGCCACTCCTCATCTCCCTGGTCAGGCGGTCTGTCACAGATTCCAGCCACAGCACTGATCAATCGATAGATTACATTTATAGGCTGCTCTCCCCACGGACTCAAGAGTGGATAACATCAAAATTACATTTACATTGAAATTGTAAACATTAAAACCACAATAAATAACAGGCCAGTCATAAAAACAATTCTAGATGGCAGCCCATTTTCCCTAACCCCTGCCTGACAACAGCAACAGCAGCAGAGGGTACGGCAGCCGTCTCTCCCAAACAGACAGGCCCTCCTCAGCCACACGGCACACAGCGAGAAACTAGGAGAAAACCTCCCCCTTTGCAAGCTAAGCTCACCTCTTACTCTCAGGCCAAAAGCACCAGCTCCCTCTCAACCGCTGCTCGCTCGCTCTCTCTCTCTCTCTCTCTCTCTCTCTCTCTCTCTCTCTCTCTCTCTCTCTCTCACACACACACACACACACACACACACACACACACACACAGAGCAAGCCTCAGCCCATTCCAAGCATAGTTACTAAGAGCGCCTTCAGAGCACCTAATTCCATTTCCGTCTTACTAAGGGCATTTCTGCATGCTGTAAAATATACACAGGTTGGCAGGCAGTCACTAATTAACTGGCACTGAATTTACCTTTTCAGATTTCCAGAAGCACAACATCTTCCTTTAGGAGTGAAATGGGTTCCAGGCACCTTCTTGTAAAGTCTTACAAGGGCTAATCAGCAAAATGACTGGCAGCCATGATGAAAAAAATGTAAGTGCTCTAAAACTTCAGAGGGAAGTTTGGTTGAGCCTCAGAGGTTTTTGCAGTACAGCAACTTTGTCCCCAAAGATGGAGACTATCTTTGGAACTGCATAGAAAAAGCTGTCCTTGGAGATCAGCTCAGAGATCAAAGAACACAGATGCATTCATCTCCACATCAGAGGTGAACTCTGACACATGTTGATAAGGAATGGGACTAGTTACTACCGAATGCTGTTCTACATCAAAGCTGGATGAAATGGCATGATTAGTAAAACACCAACTCCTTTTTTGGTTTTGAGGTAGGCAAGCTTTTGATTTATACAGGCCACTACACCAGCAAGAACTCAACAGACCTGGAACAACAGAAGCTGTTGCAGCAGAGGATATTACCTTACTTGACTTTTCTTCCTTATTCATTGGGATGTAGACCATGAACAACACCAAAGAGACCTTGCCTCCAGCAGCAGCAACACAATACAGCTCCCTACTCAGACCACTTCAGCTACACCTGTGTCCACCATGACATTAAATACCTGACAATGGGGAAATAAATGCCCAGGATGTGGAACTGCTGACCTTTCACTCCTCAGATGGACCCTTCAAATTTAAGTGTCATAGGAGAACTCACCTCAAATGACTCAAGATTAGAGATGGGCACAAAACGGGGGGAAAGAACACTGAGTTTTGTGATTGTCACGTTCCACGAACCATGAACTTTCACGAAATTATCCCGTTTCGTGAAATGATTCATTAGGTTCATGATTCATCAGATCCCAGGGCCCTACAATAGCCCCCTTCATACCTAGAGATGCCAAACTTGCAGGGAGACTTCAAAGGCACTCTCACCCAACAACCTTCCCAGCAAGGACAAGAGCAGAAAATAAGAAAGAGGCTTTTCAGTCTCTTTTGAAGCAGCAGCAAATCTAGCCAAACACTCCCAAATCCACTGACTCCAAATTCCAGCAACAGCTCCTCCTTCCACCTCTGTCTACTGGAACTGAAAGCAAGAGGCACAAAGCTGTGCCTTATATAAGAAACGCTCACATAGAGCAGAACAGGAGCTCTCTGGTTGGCAGACAGACCTGCCCAACAGGGTTTGAAGGGATGAGGTTGGTGTTCCCATGGATACAGAAGGCCCATCTCCCCCCTGCCCACTGCTCTCATAAAACAGAATGGGAGCTCTCAGGTTGGCAGGAAGGGCTGCCTATCAAGGTGATGTGGGCTAAGATTGGGGTTTCCACAGCAACAAAAGGTCTGCAAACATTCCAGGCCTATGTTGCCTAGGGAATCAATGGATCGGCGCCAGCCTGTCTGGCATCATGAAGCATTCACAAGTCGAATAAATCAGCCCCAAAAGTCATGGATTTCGTGAAAAACGGGGCCCCACGAAACGTGTTTTCGTGATACATGAATCGGCCCGATTAGCCACGAAATTTGATTTGTATTTCAATTCGTGCCCATGTTTACTCAAGATGCTTGGAATGATTTGGAAGCTCCGCTAGAGAAAGGGGAGAAAGTTCCCTTTCACAGTTGTGGAGGGGAAACACTGCATGACACAGTCCGTGGGAGAGAAGTCTTTAACAAGCAGGGACCCGCTAAGCCAAGATTCCATTATGTTGTCATAACGCTGTATGCTGTGTGGACTAGGTCAGAGAAAGGCCAGGAGACTAAGTGCAGGGAGCAAGCAGCAGCAGTCCTTTCACCCACAGCCAGCAGTAAGATCAGCCTGGCCCCAACTGGATGGCTGTGCTTGTGAGCCACTCGCCCACTCTGTTCAAGCGCTGTCAGCTGATCTCCCCCTAGTTTTAACTGGCACTAGTTTTAACTGGCGTCCATTCCTTTGGGGCTCCATTTTTCTCCCAAATAAATAATAGATTTTACCAAAGTTGAAAGACCCAAGAGTTGATCTCTTACACGTCATTTAGGTGTAGCCTTCTACCTCTTAGAGGCACAGCGTGGGTTTTCTCCTCCTTGGGCTACCTTGCTGTTGGTGACTCCTAAAAGCCAAGCCCACCGGTGTCCCCTTTTTCAACCCTAACGGGGGATGTGCGTCTGAGAGTAGATACCTTGCTGCCAGAAATCTAACAGCTACCTCAAACAAGGTCAAGATGTGGGTGCTGGAGGGAGGACGGGGCATGCCTATCTTCCCTCTGCTGCACATGTAACCTATAATGTTAACATGGGCACAAATGAACACGTTTGATTCTGAGATTTTCATCCCGTCCTTCTCAAAGAAGCTCAAGCTCATGTCCTCCCTTTCTCCATCGATCCCCATAACAGTCCTTCTAGGTGTGCAACGGCTGTGATTGTGCAACTGGTCCAAGCTCACTGACTAAGTTTCACAGGAAAAGGCAGGTGTGGCACCTACCTGGGTCTCCCCATTTCTAGTCCAACGTTCTAACCATTTGGTCACACTTGTCCTCCCTAGCGCCTGCCCTGGCTAGCAACACCTCTCCAGGCTCTCAGGCAGGGAATTGTTGCTCTCGCCCTGCTGGGGCAGATGTCCAGCGTTACATCAGTTCGCCTAACTGCTTTCTTAAAATTGGTAGCATAATATCAAAACAAGCATTTTGCAAAACTGTAAAGGAATCTTGCAAAAAAAAACCATGCCTCATTAAGACGGCTGCAAAGACTTGCATTTGGATCTTTATGGAGTTTATTACAAATAAGCTTCTTCCACATAAAGTGAACTAAGAACACACCACGTATCTTTCAGCTATAAAACAAAGTAGTTCAGGTGAACCAAACCTGCTATTTGTTAAAAAATGTTTAAAGCTGCTTGTCCTTCCAGGGCCAGGCTGCACTTGACCTTGGGACAGTCACACATATTCAGCCTAACCTCCCTCACAGGGTTGTTGTAAGGATAAAATGGAGACGGGGATAACATGGTCACTCTGGGTACCCACTGGGGAGAAAAGTGGGGTACATCATTTACACAAAGTAAATATATACTCAAGCAATTGTACCTCTCGCTTCCCCTTAAAGTTGCCTTGTGAGAGGAAAGGCATTCTGGTCCATGCTAAAGGGCAGAGGACCAAGACCCGCAGGCAAGCTGCCACCATCATTTCCTGGAACAAGAAGACCCACGAGGCCCCATCAGCCAGTGGCCCAGCACTTACCAGGAGGTGCTTTTCCCTTCTCCAGTCCCGAGCTGTTCCGACAGCCAGTTTCCCTGCGATTGCGGAAGGTCACTCTGACTCTTCCACCAGGCAGATGGCCAAGGGCCGTGAGGGAGCTGCTTCATCTCCTCCTCAGCAAGAACATCATCAAGGGAAGATTAGCTTCCTCTCAGCGGAATGCAAATGTCTCCCCCCGCCCCGTTTTGGCTTTGCCAAAGGACTGCCCTCTGCTGCTTCCTGATTCTGAATTTCTGAAACGCTGTTGAGCACCAACGTGCCGTCCTCCAGGGATGGGTTACATTTTCCAGCTTTTTATCATTTCACTTATCAGCTCCAGTGTGAATATCCGCTGTCCCCTTACTCTCCTTCCCAGCTTCTGGTAGGTTTTAAATTTTAAGACATTTATTTCAGAGCCTCCCCCCCCCCCCCACATAACAGCACAGCACTTGCCTACATGGGTTCCATAACCATGGTGTCCTTCCTTCTTGATGGGGCCACTTTTATCATCAAGACTGCTTCGGGGGGGGGGGTGTCTGATTGTTCTCCCTCCCCCCCTCCATGTCTGGAGAGTAGGGTGGCCCCAGGCAATACGGAAGCTGGCCACCTGTGATTTATTAGAGCATGTTAAAACTAGTAAATGGGATCACCTATACGATGCCTCAGTGACTACACTGGGGGAGGAGACCCAAAATGACTTGACCTCCCATTTTATATTGAAAAATACTAAACTAAACTGTGATTAGCATTAATTTCTGCTGGAATCAGCCCTGACGGTTGCTTAGTTCTAGTACTTATTCTTTCCAGGTATATTTTCGCTGCCTTCTACAGGTGGCTCCGAAGCTCCTCCTGATGGCAGGCCCATGGTAACAATACCTGTCTGCTGAGAAGCCACTTGAAGCTCTTCGCACTTTACATTCAGGTCACTGGATACTTTAGGATTTGACTGACCTACTGATCACTCCCGAGACTTACAGCTCAGCAGCATTTACCAAAAGCAGTTTCTTTGCAGAGAACTCTGATTTGTTTAATATCTTGCTACGTGAATGGCTGCGCTACCAGTCCAGGCTTCGTTCCCCAGCTTCATTAGGTCTGGCAAAAAAACCAACAACTCAGTGGTGAAGAAACTTAAAATAAAACAAGCTGAACTCAATGGGCCTTGCAAAACTGTCTCTGCACATATTTACCAGTAGAAAGTCTACCCTGATGCCTTGCCAAGCCCCTGCGAAATCCCAGTATTTGGCATCGGCTGCTCCATTTTACAGTCGAACTTCCTTTGATGTAACCTGCTGTGTTTTAATTAAACAGAATGCAAAGTGCACCCCAGCAGCTCGTCCTCATCGCTTCCGCCCCACCGTCACAGAAGCGTGATTTTGAAGAAAATACTTCTGACTCTCGACTCTCTGCAGCTACCAGGAAGGCAAAATATCAGGAGGGGGACACAATAATGGTCAAGTATGTTGTGCCATCCTCAACTAAGAGCGCAGGAAGGGTCCGCCTGGATCAGGTCAGAAGTTCACCCGAACCCACACGCCAGCAGTGGCCAGCTTCGGGGGCCTCTGGGAAACCTTCCAGCCCCCAGGCTTCCGAACAACGAAGCTCTGTTGAGCTAGCTGGCTCATAGCCATGAAAAGATTGATCCCCCGTAAACTTGTTAGCCCCATCTTTTTAATCACCTTCTTTAAATGCCATAAAAACAACATTTGACACAGAGAAGGGGGGGGGGGAATCCACTGAGAATATACTGAAAAATAATCACTTCATCTAGAGCCAGTGTGGTGTAGTGGTTGGAGTGTCGGTCTGGGAGAGCCAGGTTCGAATCCCCATGCTGTCATGGAGGCTGACTGGGTGACCTTGGACCAGCCTCACACGCTCAGCCTCGCCCCCCTCGCAGGCTGGTTGAGAGGATAAAATGGAGGCGGGAGAACAATGTAAGATGCCTTGGATCTCCACTGGGGTGTGGAATAAATGGAGAAAATAAATAAAGTATAATTCCACTAAGTAAGCAGTTTCTAAAACACAGGGTTAACTAACTAGACTAGAAAATACATCAAACAACATTCTGGTGTAGCCAAATCTAATCAGCTTGTATAGCCATTATTATGTCCTGTGGCCCTGTAGTCTGTTGTTTAATTTTGCATTAGATGCTCTTCTCCTGAACAGAAACGCCTCATGTTTCTCACCCTTTTCAGACACTGAGGCCTGACGGCCAGGTTCAAATTCTAGAGAACTGTTCACAAATTCAAAATGTAAATCCAATTTATTTAAATACAACAGAACACAACTCTGAAAAATGTTCCTGAAGTTATCGATATTGGTTCACTAACCTATGTCCCCACCCTGACCGGGTTAGCCCAGGTGAGCCTGATCTCGACAGATCTCAGCTCAGCAAGGTCAGCCTTGATTCGTAATTGGATGGGGGACCTCCAAGGAAAACCAGGGTTGCAGAGGCAGGCAATGGCAAACCACCTCTGTTGGTATCTTGCCATGAAAACCCCACCAGGAGTTGTCATAAGTCAGCTACGACTTGAGGGCACTCTCCACCAACAACAACCGATGTCCCCAGAGCAGAGTCCTACTCACAAGCCACTATATAGAAAGCCTAGGCAGTACTGTGGATTCATTCAGAGGCTACGCCTGGAACGAACGACAGGCACTCTTCCTACAAAGATGCCGGATGAATCCTCAAGCTTGTTCATTGTCCTAGGAGTCATTCCCCTTTCCTCCTGGCAAGACAAAACAGGGCAGTTCTGTACTAGGGTGTTGACTTCAGGTAATCCATGAAGAGTTCCGTTGTCAGCCATGCCTGTGCTTTGCTTTCCCCAGCTTCCTCGGCTCTTCCTAGCCACCTCTCAGATTCAGCTCTGCATCTCCACCATCTCTCTCTCTCTCTCTCTCTTTCGGTCCTTTCAGCTACCCAGTCCTGCTTTATTCCACCTCTCCTACTCATGGTGGCCCTTTCAAACACATTCCCCATGAGCCTTTGCTAAACATGCAGATTAATACAAGCCTATGTACATTTCAGCTATCTGCTAGTCTGGTCTGGCCTAAGGTCTATCTAAGTATCTGCAGTCTACTAATCAGACCTGGGCCCCAACCCCTTCTTTCAGTACAGGCTTACATTGCGTCCACAGGAATTAGAAGCCTGCTGACTCAGCACTCACACAGCGGCCAATTTGTGTGGACAATGCATGCATTTTCCATGCACATGCACACATGCAAACCAGACCATTCCAGGGGATCACACATTCCTGACAACACAGGGCCGGCAGGCTCTCAGTTTGCAAGAACACGATGTCTTAAGAGGGCCTCCGCTTTTTGTCAAAATAAGATGCTCTAAACACTCGATCACTTCCTACAGCTCTTCCATTCTACGACATCCTTTCTGAAACCAGCAATAGTTTCTCTAAAGCAAACGCAGATCCCACTTGCCATTCATAAGGAAGATTCACGCAGATGGAAGCAGGAAGAACGAGGGAGAGCTGCCTCTTCATCTAGTCCCCTTCCTGGCGCACGCGTGCAATGCCTTTCCTTCTATATGGACATCTGTGGAATCTTTCTTTTTATCTGTGTTTGGGACTTCTGGAAGGCACGAAGGACCATGCTCATCCAGGAAGTTGACACTGGACCCAAACATTTGAATGCAGACAGAAAATCTTTCAGACACTACACAACCCATGATACAGGGTGACTGTAAGCAACATAAAAACAATCCAAGGAACTTCACTTAAGCAAGCAGCAGCCAACAGAAAAGGGTGGGTCTGGATCAATTTCAGCCTTCCCCAACCAGATGTATTTTCTTTTGAAATCTATTGTGTCTGAAAATAGAAAAATAGAATTTAAAAAAAATCAATCTGTATGTTTCAAAGATGCATAGTCTATCTCATGGTAGATGAAGATATCATGTCTTATTCTAAATCACAACCAGTATCTCTCTCCTGAAGTCTGAAAGATTTTTTTAAAATGTTCCTTTATGAAACTTATTCTACAAAAGTAATAACACAAGCCATGCCTTTAATAGCAGTAGCTGTTCCATGAAAGACTTTCAGGTGTGCGAAGATTATTTTACTTAAACAAAAGCTGAAGCACCACAAAGTGTTTACCTTTTTATTTAGTTTATTTTTAAAATGCTTTCCCCCTGTGAAATGACTTAGAAGCACAGAATCACAGAGGACACGTCTGCCCCTGGTGCTGGGAAGCCCTTGAAGAGCCGCCTTTCAATGCCCGTCAGCTGTCCTGAGGCACACGTCAGTCTGAAAATAGGAGCCTGATTTATTCTCTTCAAGGAAGCTTTGGGTACCTGCCATGGAACGGTACAAGCACTCAGCCGACAAAAGAACAAGCTAAGTGAAAAAATACTGAGGAAGAGGGAAAGGCCTCTGGAAAAAAAAATCACGTTTCCTGCCCAATAAATTTAGGGATGTGAATAAATCAAATTGCAAGGAAGGCTTTGATTTTGATCTCTTGTTGTGTTGGCAGAGGGGAGATAACAAATAAATGTATTATTAGGCAATAGCAAAGATACCCAAAGTGGAAGGAAGCATACCAAAGTTAATCCATTCATTTTTTTTAAAAAAGTCTGCATATTTAATATTTGCTGTCTCTGGTGGTAGAGCTCCTAGTCTAAAATTGTGAACTCAGAGGAACCCCTCTCTGATTTTTCACAGGGTTGACGAAAGGTGCATCTGAACCAGACAACTGGGAGAGCACGCTGTTTCTTTGTCAGGAGGACAAAGAAGGAGGACAGCCCAAGTCCCAAGCAGAAGAAAGGCCCTTTGTACTTTACAAGTTAAGCTGCTCTGTGAATGCCAAACAACCGGGGTCCCCCGAAGGTGTGCGAAGATCTTGGCAGTGATCACATGGAATGCATTATCTTGGTTCAATATTAATGAGTCTGGAGAATGGAGTTGTCTTCTGTAGTATTATTTAATAGCCCACCATTAGAACTGTGTGTGTGTTCAGGAGTGGCACTTCATGTATAAATAAGGGCCCTGAAGACTCGCTGGTTTGCTTACTCAGGGGATTAAACGTGTCAGGTACCTCACTGGAGAATCTGAAAATTGGTGTCCCTGTACTCTCAGACATCTTACTGAAAAATAAATAGTTATCAGATAGCAGAGAATGTGTATGCATTTCTCTCAAAATGGGAGCCCATTGTAGCCCTGGAGTTGTTAAGAAACTTTCACATACCCTAGAAAGCTACATTTTGGCACACACAAGATGTCTAGAAATGCTCCTCCAGATAGGACAATTTGAAATCTAACAGGTCAAAGACAGAGAAAAAAATGTACCTCACAGGAGAACCCAGCACTCTAGCCCAGGCCTTACTAAAGGCCAAACTAGACATTATGGTGGCCACAAGTTCAAATTGTGGCCACCAATGCCCTTGTAGAGAATTTGACCATGCCACCACCACAGTAGGGTTAGATAATCTTGTTCCCCTCCCCCCCCCTTAACTTCTGAAGCACCAAACCAGCAGTTTGGGCACTTGAAGAGACAGAGAGGGGAACAAGATTGCCTGCTCCCACTGCACCACGGAACTAATCAGGATCTGGCCCTTATGGCAATTTTAAATGGTCAGAATTCTGTTTAGAAGAAGCCACAGGTCCAACCCATGGTCACCATAACATCTAATTTGTCTCAAAAGTCACATGAGATGGAACATTCGGCTATGAGAGTTTACATGATTGGTACGTTAACTGAACCTGGTAGCATAAAGAAGATGTAGTGAGATAGAAGAGAAAGGCAGCAGGAATTACAAGGACGAAGGTCCAGGGAGGACAAGAGGAGGGGAGTAAGCAAAGGCCCCTTCTCCCTCTGAGGCAGAGACCATCTTGGGTGCTCACGAAGCAGTTATCACTTCCTGGGTGGGGTCTGATCTTCGTCTGGAAACACGAGCTGCAGGACTCTACTACCAAAGTCGTGTGGAAGATGTTTAGTATGTAATGTTTCACAAATGTTGTCATGGATGACGGTGTGACTGCTTTACATATTTCTTCTATGGGCCCATTTCTTTGCAAGGTCACGTTGGGGGCTGCACTCCCCACCAAGTGCGCTGAAATACCTGTAGGAACTTCTAAGTTCAGAGATTTGTACGCTTCTCTGATGCAAGATTTGATGTAGCCACCGATGACATCTTCTGTCCCATCTTGGGTGGCGACATGTTGATAAACAGAGAATCTGTTTTTCTAATATGCTCTGTCCTGATTAACTAGGTTTAAAGAGCTCTCCTGACATCCAAGTTGGGCCAGTCTGCTTGACTTCTGTGAGTAACACTGGTTCAGTTGGACTAAGTTGCAACTGTGTCCCTTCTTCAGTTTGGTTTGGGTGGAATTCTGGGTTTTCACACGATTCTCTTGTTGGATATCAGTCCCTTTGATTCACTTTGGTTCTGGGGGAATTCCATCCATTACCTTGATTCAGTTTGGTTCTTTTGGGCTTCCTCTTGGATTTGGAAATGTTCCTTTGGCCATTGGTAGCTTTGCTCCATGTGTTTCTGCCTGAGAGCTTGCTTGGAAATGTTTCCCCAATAGGAAACAATGGAGGGGGGTGGGGGCATGCTCTTCAGGGGTCCAATATTCCTGAAACTTGGGTGACCTTTAGATGACAGTCATTAGTAGGTTCCCTGAAAATTTGGTGCAGCTTTCTTGAAAAAAACGATCCCCAGCACCCTGGATAGCCCCTAGACAGTTTTCCCTGGAGGGAATACTGGAGGTTGGCTGGGGGCGCGTTCTTCAGGGGCCCATAGAATTGGGCACCGGGGTCCAATCTTCCTGAAACTTGTGTTTGGGGGTGGAGGACAGTGGAGTTTCCTTTAGAATGCCCCGCCAGACCCCCAGATAGTTTTCCCCATTTGGAATAATGGCCAAAAAAATCTGGGATTCTCTCATCTGTCATAACCAGATCAAGTATTCTTTCCTGGATGTTCGTTGTTGTTCTTACACAGCCCTACTTACCACTGAGCCACGGCCTGGCCATCACCCCAGAGCACAAGTGGTCACTGTGAGGCAGCAAAACTGCTGGCCGTGGTGACAGGGATGAACTTCCATTGAGAACACTGAGGAGACCAATGAGGGACCCCAATCACGGTCCCTCCGCTCAGCAGCCCATGTTCACATCAAAGTTCTCAGCATGGCTGGGTACAAAACTTCTGTCCATCACACTCTCTCTGCCTACACATTCCTCTGTTCAGAATGAAGGAACTAATGCACATAAATTAAGTGAAGCTGTGGATTAAAAGCTTTGACTCATGTCTATAAAATAAAACTTTTAAAAAACCACTAAGCAACGTTGTAATTTTTCAAATTTTGATTGATGCTGCTTTGCTTTCGTGGTGTAGATCTTTTTAATTTCATTTGCTGTCCTTGTAACTCCGACCCCAACAGTTCTCCATAAATATTTAGGCAGTTTCCACCAAACTCACTCTCCTCTTCCGATTACTAATGCAGGCGATGGCGAATAAAATGAGGTATTGCTATAATGGAGCTAAGGACGACCCGCCAAGAATACCTAAACGCCTCTGTTTGCCAGCCAACCTGATAGCTAGAATTAAAGAAGTCATTAGCAAGACCGAATAAACTGCAGCATTTCTGAATGACTTGTGCACCTATTGTGTGAAAGAAACAAATAATCTTATCCAAACAAGCATTACTGTTATAACAACCAGAAATATCCATAGTCAACCAAAGCCTAGGGCAAGCAACAAGAAATAACTGCATCCAGACAACTTTCACAATGGAAGAACCAAAGAACTGATAAAGCTGTGTTTCCTGTTACGGTCTCCAAGATCCTCCAAGGATGCCCTTCAACATAAAGCTGGGTGGACCCTCCTCCCCACTCTTGGATGCAGAATGCAGTCCAGTTTATCCTCTCGACACATTACAGAGTAAAATGGTTGGGTCTCAGGTCCCCACCCTATGTCAGATGCACGCGAGTCACTGGTTCTCAATTCCAGCACATGCAATGCCTGATTAGGAACACGACCGCAGTGTGCATGGAGAAGCAAGGGGGGAGGTTAATTAAACAACGTACCTCATCTCTGCTTGGCCAAGAGCAATGGAGGAACCAGGGCTTTTTTTCAGGGGGAACGCGGTGGAACGGAGTTCCGGAACCTCTTGAAAATGGTCACGTGGCCGGTGGCCCCACCCCCTGATCTCTAGACAGAGGGGAGTTGAGATTGCCAGCGGCGTGGAGGGCAATCTCAACTCCCCTCTGTCTGGAGATCAGGGGGCGGGGCCACCAGCCATGTGACCATTTTCAAGAGGTTCCGGAACTCCGTTCCACCACGTTCTTGCTGAAAAAAAACCCTAGGAGGAACCATAAATGGGACAGCTGGAACATCACTGCCTGGTTCATTTATAGGACCAGGTTCAGGCCCTTCTAAAGTTTGGGCCAAACATAAAATGAATCTGCCCCCCACCCCCCACCCCCAGCCTCCTTGTACAGTCAAGACTTGAAGACATGCACTATAAAACTTCTTCTGGCAAACATCCTCCAGCTGTATGTGACTTTGGAAGTCAGGGCTCTGCACTAATGCTTTTGGCACACTGGTGCCATTGGAGCCGTCCTGCTGCCTAAGCCAAGAGTGTTGCAAGCTTGGGAGGAGAGTCACAGTATGCCCGTTGTTCACCGGGTCAGCAGATGCAGCCTGCACATTCAGTCTCCGGGGGGAACAGGGTCATTCAGTCCATGAAGAGCAATTTCCCTGCCAGCTGGCTAGAGCTGGCTGAAAGCTCCAGATGCAGAAGCGATTGTTTGCTCTGCCCAGCAGGAGCAGTAAGAGAGGAACTGTAGCAAAAACGCCAGCATTTGCCTCTCCCTTGGAACTTGGCTTCGGCTAAAAACCTCCATCCCCATCTTCACTACAGAGATTTCGTTTTAAATGGGCTGATCAATTAACTGTTTCCAGGAAGTACACGGAAGGCATCCAGAAAGCGCCTCCAGAACTTCTCCCTCAGACGTCTAAAGCAACAGCGTGTTTTTATTATTATTATTTATAGATACAGAGCTACAGATAAGTAACTGCGTATCTACAGTTATAGATCTTTAGAGATGGTGTTGTGTAGTGGTGAGCCTGCCGGCTTAGGATCGGAGAGGCTCCGGTTCGAATCTCCACCCCCTCACGAATGTTTGCAGGGTGAGGCGGGGCCACTTACAGGTTCTCAGCCTAACCCAATTCGAAAGGGGTGCTGTGAGGATAAGACTGAGGAGAGGAGGATGAAGTGGGCCCCTCTGGGTCCCCATTGAGGAGAAAGGCCGGGTATAAATTAAGTAAATTAAATTAAACTGCACCACACAATAATGGAGTTTGAGATCCCGAGTGGAATCACAGTCATCTAAGCAGGGCTAATCTACATGTTCAGTAAAATCACATGGTACGGTCCATTCCGGACAGAAACAGTGCAGGTGAGGAAGTGCAGCATTAAACATTTCTTCACCTTAAAAAAAAATGACCTGTGTGTAGTGAATGTATCTGCAGCCTTTGACACAGTAGACCACGCCCTGTGTTGAGGTGTCTAGAGAAAGAGGCGGACCCTCTTCCCCACTCTTGGATTCAGGATTAAAGGGTGTGCCCTGGACTGGTTAAATCATTTCTCTTGGAGCGGACTCAAAGGGTGGCTATCGGAGATCAGCTGTCTCCAGAATGGGAACTATCTTGTGGGGTTCCACAGGGCGCAATCTTATCTCCCATGTTATTCAACCTCTACGTAAAACCTTTAGGATAACTCATTCGCAGTTGTGGAGGTGGATGTCGTCAATATGCAGATGATACCCAACTCTGTATCTCGCTGTCCAGGTCCCCACAGGATACAGTAGAAATCTCAGATCGCTGCCTGACAGCCGTAGTGAAATGGCTGACAAATAACAAATTAAAATTAAACCCAGTCAAGACCGAAGTGATGCTTGTTGGGAAGTCAGATATTCTTAAAGACATTGTACTCCCCACCTTCAATGGAGTTCATTTAACCCTCGCTGACTCGGTTAAGAGCCCAGGGGTTATACTGGATCCAGCACTACTACTACTAGAAAAACAAGTTAAGGCAGCTGCAAAAAATGCTTTCTACAATCTCATTCTAGCCTGGAAGGTGGCCTCTTATCTCAACACGGCCGACTTGGCCACCTGGATCCATGCTATGGTAACATCAAAACTTGACTATTGTAATGCACTATACATAGGTCTCCCTTCTAAGTTAATTAGGAGGCTCCAATTGGTGCAAAATGCTGCAGCTCAACTGTTATCAGGAGCGAGGAGGAGCATGAACATCACTCCCATCCTACAGTCGCTCCATTGGCTACCCATCAGTTACCGTGCTCAGTTCAAGGTATTGTTGCTCTTCTCAGCCTTGGTCCAGCATACCTATAGGACTGCCTCCCTCTCTATGTTCCTCCATGGCAGCTTCACTCATCTGAACAGGTTCTCTTGCAAGTGCCAGCCTGCATATGGGCAAAATCAACAGCAGCCTGTACATGGGCTTTCTCTGTGGTGGCCCCCAACCTGTGGAACAGCCTGCCTGAGGTCAGGAGAGCCCCCACACTCCGGGCTTTGCGCAAACAATGCATAACTGAATAATTCAAAAAGGCTTTTTAGATAGGAGGGCTGTATTATAGGGAAGGGGTCTCAGATACTTCGCTAATGAGTTAGGAACCATAGACTTCACCACTATGTTGTCTTACATACTATCTGCTGCTTTAAATATGTACTCCTATGTACTTTCATGCTTCATGTTGTCTAATGTCAGTCCTAGAACTGTTTATGTTCTGTTTCAGCATTTCTTCAACTCTGTATTGGATCCTTGCTAATGCTATGTCTTTGTAAACTTGTATCTATTTACCCTATGGCATTGTTTATGGAAATGTCCTTGACACTCTATGGAAATGTCCTTGATACTGACTGTACTAATCTCACACTGAGCAATCCGCCTGGAGTCTCAATGAGAAAGGCAGACTATAAATGACATAAATAAGTAAATAAATACAACACCCCTAAGATGCTAGTTTTCTATAATCTGGGAGCTTCTTAATTTTATATGATAGGAGGCTTCAAAAATACCGCCCTACCTCTCAAACACACATAAAACCTGAGGTAATGTTGCCAACATCCAGGTAGTGGCCAGAAATCTCTCGGAATTAAAACTGATCTCTAGGTTAGAGATATCAGTTCCCCTGGATAAAATAGTTGTTTTGGAGGTAGACACCATGGCATTACACCCTGCTGAGATGCTCCACCTCGCTAAGTTGCTCTGTTCTTAGGCTCCACCCCCAAAATCTCCATGAATTTCCCAACCCAGAGCTGCCACCGTAACCTCAGGTGATACATCCTATAAAAGACTCTATGACAAGGTTGCTGAACTTGTACCAGAGCTGTCTCAACTCTTGCCATTTTAAAAATCCTTATAGAGTTCCGCTTCAACATACACAGGCAGAGAAAAATGTCTGAAGCAGAAGGATCCAAGAAGAGTAAACTTGGTATATGCTCCATTGAATATCGTGTGCCTCAAGTTCAATACTTTGGTAAACATGCTATAAATTATGTGGAAACTGCAGACACTGTCTCTTTGCTCGGCACAGTTATTTGCAAAGACAGCTAATGGTATTTTGCTTGTCATACAGCAAGGGTGAGACACTTTTTTGGCTCTTTTGGAATTAGTGGCTGTTTTGAAACTGAATAAACAGGATAATACAGAAATGATCTGTAGAAGAACTACTTGAAATGGAGTTTGGTTGGCAATCTGTATAGTTTGCTATATGGGTTAACTCCTTTTTTGATGCATTATATATCTATACATTTATACTGTTTATTTTTCTGTAAATTTACACACTTGTTATTGGTAAATTGAATACCGAATATTGTATAGAATTGTATGATTGTCCCATTTGTTCATATTGTGGGATCAGGCATTGTGTACAATTTGCAATTTACAATGCAGCTATATATTACGTACCTTTTTGTACTAGTGTACTTCATTTTTGTATAGTTGTTTGCAAGGACTACAGATCCACTGATATTTCCACCTATCCAATGATAGATCAAGATGGCTAGCCATATTAGTCTGTCTGTAGAAGTAGAAAAGAGCAAGAGTCCAGAAGCATCTATAAGACTAACAAAATTTGTGGCAGCGTATGAGCTTTTGTGAACCACAGCTCACGTCTTCAGATACAGTTAGAATGTGAGTCCGTGTGTCCTTATTAGGGATGCGTGCTTCAGGTATCCGATTTGGGTAAAATACCCAAATTGGGCCCGATTTGGAAAGCTTCGGTATTTCCAAATCAAATCATCCCGAAGCATCCGTAATGCTTCGGGAAGCTTCAGGGGCCCTGGGGGTTAAGTTTAAAGGGCACTTTCGCAAGCAGCAGGGCTCTTAAACTTTTCCATTCCCCACCCTTTCCTTCCCACCCCCACTTACCTGGCACTGGCTGGAGGAGGAGGCCCTCCTGCCACCCCACTGCCCTCTGGCAGCAGCAGCGGCCTACTCTGCTGGCCAGCTGCACTGGCTGCGGCTGTGGCAGCAGGGAAGGCCCTTTCTGCTGGCCAGCCACAGCGGCCATGGCTGTGCAGGCCCGGGGGCAGGAAAAGCCCTCTCTGCTGGCCAGCCACGCAGGCCGTGGCTGCACTGCGGCAACAGCAGGGAAAGCCCTCTCTGCCGGCTGGCTATGCCTGTTCAGTGATGGCGGCAGAGAAGGCTCTCACTGCCAGCCAGCCACACCAGCCACGGCTGTGCGGTGGCAGCAAGGGAGGCCAGCTGGCCAGGGTGGCATTCGCAGCTGGAGCCTGACCAGGTAAGTGGGGTGGGGGTGGGAGATGAGTTTAAAGGGTGGGGTGGGAGTTTAAGTGTGGAGGTGGCCTCCCCCCTCCCCCTGTCCCCCTCACTTCAGTATGCTCCGAATCTTTATGGAGCATACTGAAGTGACTTAGAAACACGAATCCAAAGTGGGGGAGGGGGGCGTTCAAAACTTTTTCCCGCTTTGGGTAAACCTGAAGCGGGAAACCCGAATATTTTCCAGGTGCACATCCCTAATCATTATATTTAGGAGAGTGGAGTGACTAGAGAAGCCGAAAGATAATAGCCAGTGAATGACAATAGCAGGCATGATTGAATAGGGTAGGGTATATAGAGGGGTAGTGGGTGTGGAGAAATCAGCATTGGTAATGAGGCAGGAAGTCTATGTTTCTATTCAGTCCAGGTGGATGCATTATCTCGAGCTTCGTTATCAGTTGCAGTCCAGCAGTCTCTCTAATCTCCCTTTGAAATTCCTCTGCAGGATAACTGCTACTTTTAGGTCAGCAACTGAATGCCCTGGAAGGTTAAAGTGTTCCACACCCACTACCCCGCTGCATATCCCACCCTATGCAATCACGCCTGCTATTGTCATTCACCGGCTATTATCATTCGGCTTCTGTAATCACTCCACTCTCCTAGATATAAGGACAGAAGGACTCACATTCTAGCTGTATCCAAAGAAGTGAACTGTGATTCACGAAAACTCATACCCTACCACAAATTGTGTTAGTTTTAGAGGTGCTACTGCACTCTTACTCTTTTCTACTGCTACCCAATGATAGTTATTTCAATGGAAATGTGAATGCTCCCTTTTTCTATGGCACAAGTTTTTATAGAGTTAGGAATGATCAAAGAGTGTCACATACATTATGTCAGTGTCCCTTCCAGTAACCCGTGAAGTAGGCCAGTTTCATTAGGCCTATATTACAGAATGGAAGACTGAGGACAAGAGAATGTGATGTTCTTAAGGGTTGGTGGCAGAGGTGAGATTTTTGAACCATCCAAATCACAGCTCATTTACTTAGCTGTTATGCTACACTAGCTCTCCTCATTAAAATTCTCAAAAGAAGCAACAATTTACAGCAGTACTTCTGGACAAATATTATTTCTAACATGAATTTCCATTTTGAAAAAAAATCACAAGGTTTGCAATAAATAAATATACACTTTAAAAGCCCTCTGCAAATGAAACGCCACTGAAATATTTAGAAGCAGGTATTTCTTTGCTGTTTCAACATTTTTACTGTTACCATTCAGAGTGATGAATTCAAATTGGATCCAGCTTGACAGTGGCTGTTTATCAGTTTTTCATAATACAGAAGACAACAGTACAGCATTCCTTTACCACAGCATTATCTCTTTGGCAATGCGTCTATGCTACAGAGCATTAAGGAAATGTTATTCACTCAAGCCCCGTGCAAAATTATTGCATAAAATTGTTCTCAACTAGAAGTAATAGTATGAGGAACATGAAAAGATCCTTAAGGATAAGGATATGTCACGGGGGACCACGATCAAGATAATTCATGCGATGGAATTCCCCATTATTATGTATGGATGTGAAAGTTGGACAATGAAGAAAGGCTGAGAGGAAGAAAGTTGATTTGTTTGATGTGGTGCTGGGGGAGAGTTTTACAGATACCATGGACAGCCAAGAAGACAAATAAGTGGGTTCTTATCAAATCAAAGCCTGAATTTTACCTAGAAGCTAAAATGACCAAACAGTCTATCGTGTCTCCAGTCTACAAGATCTGAGCAAGGCTGTCAATGATAGGACGTATAGGAGATGGTTAATTCATAGGGTTTCCAGAAGGCAGAAGCAACTTGACGGCGTATAATACACACACATGCACGTACACTAGAGGGAAGGGGGCAACGGGGGGCAGTAGCTTCCTCACCCATATTGGGTAAATGTCAACCCCCCTTTCAAGCATGTCAGTATATTATGTTATAGTAGATAAAGGATGGTTTGGATGGTTGTGAACTAGCTGGTACAATGGTTACAGAGAAATGATTTTTTCTGTTGCTCTGACTGCCATTTCATAGGTCCTCCAATGGACTCTCTAGTACACACTGTCCGTTTCAACATGGGTTTTCTGCCAGCATCTTTCTAGGCATCACCTACTCTTTAGGTCATCCAGCTCCATGGTAAACCGTGGGGCTGGCTTCCATCCCAAGGGTTGGAGAGGTTGGCAAGGAGCAACGTCGTCAATAGCTTCAAGGAGCTTCACGTTCCGAGCTCCTTCTGCAGCCTCCACAGAGCTTGTGTCTAGAACCCTAAGATCTTCCAGGGCATCTTGGAATCCAGAAGGGTGCATGAGCCTTTCTGGGAGAGCCATTTTAACACCCCTATCCCTTTTTGCGGGTTGTTGGGGCCATATTCACTTTTGCCTTCAGCAGATGATGGTTAGACCATGTTTCAGGTTGGATCTCCAGCCCTGAAACAAGACTTTGCCTCAAAGACTCCATACAAAATATTAAATCCAAGGTCTGGCCTCTTTCATGCTTAGGGCCTGTCACTATCTGAGAGGGATCCAGGGCTGTCAGGGAAGCTACGAATTCTGGGGCCAGTCCTGACATGCAGCATGGATGTTGAAGTCCCCCAAAGCTATCAATCTAGATGTTTCCAACACCATATCCAAGAGCACCTCTGCGAACTCTGAGAGGCTGCTTACCGGGAAGCTGGGCAGTCAGTAAACAATCTGAAAACATATCTATCTTTAGTTCCCAATAAAAGGAGTATACAGCCAATGCCAGCTACAGCTTGTACCGGAAGTCAGCAGAAGCTGAAGGACTCATGAAGAACAATATTAACCCCTCCTCCCCAGCTACCGTTGTGAGATTGGTGTAGGGCCGCCTAGCCAAGTGGAGTTAGTTGAGTCAGACTTATGACATCATTTCTCTGCGACCAGGTCTCATTATGCAAGCCACGTCTATTTCCTCTTTTTGCAGCATCTCAGAAATGCATGCATCTTTGCTCCTTATAGATCTCGTATTGCATAATATTAGGGTAGTAGGGTGTGGTGTGGTGGCCCTTGCCTTTTTGACTCTTAGGATGTGAGAGAGGTTAGATAAGCAACAAGCATCTTTACATGGTACTGGCTGCCTTTCATAAATCCTACCCCCATATCTACCAGCTACCAGCTACAATGGAATGCTACTTTCACCATACAACCTGCACAAGATAAAGTAAGTTCAAAAATGACACACACCCCCAAACCACACATTCACCTATCCAGCTTGTTAGCAGCCTCAGCTTATTCCTCAGTCCAGGGCTAGAGCCATGGGGTATTGATGCAGGCATCATCCAGCAGGCGTTCCCTCCATCACAGAAGCTGTACATAATTGGTGGAGCTCTTCCTCTCCTCTAGCATCCTTCACTTGGCACACTTCAGGCTGAGAGCCACAGGCCAGGAACCCTCATTCTCTTGCCCTTCGGCTCCTTCCCAGAGGCTCAGGCCAACGGAGCACACCTCTTGATTAAATGCACTCAGCCCCCAAACATGCCAGGCAAATGGGGAAAAGAGAGGATTGGTGTGGAGAAGAGGGGCTTGCTACACAACTCCCAAAGGAGATCCGGGCCCTGCAGGACCTTATTTATTTTATTTTATTTTATTTTGTTTGTTTGTTTATTTATTTATTTCAAATTTCACCCTGAGCGTGTGGGCTCAGGGTGGATAACAACCTATTAAAACACAATAAAAATTCCATCTACATTAAAACATCATTAAAACAGCATCATTCATACAGCGGCAGCAATCAGAATTACAAATTTAAAAGCAGGACGGTGGACAGTCTTCACAGGGAGGGTTAGAAATTTATACACTCCTTTTTTCAGGCCGGCACAGGCCTAGCCTCAGCCATATGCCTGGCGGAACAACTCTGTCTTGCAGGCCCGGCGGAAGGATAGTAGGTCCTGCCAGGCCCTGATCTCAGCAGACAGAGCGTTCCACCAGGTGGGAGCCAGGACCGAAAAGGCCCTGGCTCTAGTCGAGGCTAGGCGGGCCTCCTTGGGGCCAGGGACCACCAACAGCTGTTTGTCCCCTGATCAGAGTGTCCTCTGGGGAATATATGGGGAGAGATGGTCCTGTAGATACGCTGGCCCCAGTCCACACAGGGCCTTATAGGCCAATACCAGAACCTTGAATCTGATCCGGTACTCCACTGGCAACCAATGCAACTCATGTAATATCGGTATTATATGCGCCTTATTTGATACTCTCATACTAACATGTGCCACTGCATTTTGTACCAGCTGTAATCTCCAGGTCAGGCTCAAGGGTGGCCCCCATGCAGAGCGAGTTCTACAGTTCCGCAGGGCCTGCAAGACAGAGATGTTCCACTGGGCCTTTGATTGGAAGCCAGCATTCCCCCCCCGCCCCCACAATCTGGCCATCATGCCCTCCTGTTGCTGCCTCCCCGGATTTATATCATGCCAGTGTCTGTGGTTCAGAGTGATTTTGCAGTAGCACCTGGACTTTTTTCATGTGTCAAGTGGTTATAATGTTTTTATTGTATGTTTTAATTGTATATTTTGTTGGAAGCTGTCCTGAGCCTGCTTGCTGGAAGGGTTGGGTATAAGCCGAGTAAAATAAAATAAATAAATAAAAATCAATCATTCAAAGGCTCCAATGAGACCCCTCTAGCCCACCAAGCTCAGCCCCAGAGCATGCCTCTTGCAGAAAATCCCATCCCCCTCACCACCCTTGTCCCTTTCCTCTGAGCGTGCTCTAATTTCTCAGCATCCCTCTTAAAAGGCGGTGCCCAGTGCTCCAGGCCCAGCGCTCCAGATAAGGCTGTGGCTGAAGGTCCCTCGGTGGGCATCACCGTTTTGTCACTGGGACAAGTCCCACATTCTGCCGTGACTCCACCGGCTCCCCCTTCTTCTTTGAGGCTTCACACACCCTCACAGGCAGACTATTCTTTACCCTGTGGTTTCCTCGTTGCACGGTCCCCCCCCCACCTCCAGCCATTGAGCCCAAATACACCAATCCCTGCGATCACAAACACCTTCCACTTCCTCTTGCTTTGCTTTGGAGCACGTCTCGTGTGGGGCTAAGAGAGGGGAGGGTGAAGAATCAAGGGCAACTCTCTACCATTAACTGTTTCCTAAATTACCTCAAAGACTATTTAGACTCCTGAGCCTGTATCTAGCCCCCTTCCTGCAGTATATACAGTATACAGTATAATAAGATAATATACAATACACAATATAATATAGTATATTTACTGTATGTATGTATATGATATAATACAGTATAATAAGATAATAAGCATAAAATGGTGTGTTCATAAATACAAGTTGTCTTGAAAATAATCGTGTCCAGGGCTTTTTTTTCTGGGGAAAGAGGTGGTGGAACTCAGTAAGTTGCCCTCGGAGAAAATAGTCACATGACTGGTGGCCCCACCCCCTGATCTCCAGACAGAGGGGAGTTGAGATTGCCCTCCGCGCCGCTGAGCGGAGCCACCAGCCGTGTGACCATTTTCAAGAGGTTCCGGAACTCCGTTCCCCCGCGTTCCCCCTGAAAAAAAGCCCTGATCATGTCTGAATACAAAGATCTGTTTTTAACTAATGGCATTGGTTTGGAATCAACTGGGCATTCCTTTCTGGACTGTGAGGAAGATGCTGCAATAGTAACTAAAATACTGATCATTGCCTATTAAACACCACGGCCCTTGGAAGCCTAATTGAAAGTTACAGACTGAAACTGAGTCAAATTGGAAGTGAAGGTACTAGAAGCTATCAGGTATTGGCATTTTTGAATTTCATAACACAAATTCTTGGAAGGAGTTTGTTATATATTGGGCTTTCATGAATAACAGTACCATTTTAGAGCAAGATCTGGGTCCAGTAGCATCTTAAAGACCAAGTAGATTTCCAAGGACTGAGCTTTCAAGAGGCAGAGTTCCCTTTGCTCTGACTCTCAAAAGCTCATACCCTGGAATCTAGTTAGTCTTTTAGGTGCTACTGGACCCCATTTTTTCTTCTGCTACTGCAGACCAATATGACTTCCCATCTGAAAGTATAATTTTAATAGCACTTAGAAGTTAGAGAATTACTGCCAACATTTGCCCCGGCACCTCAGGAGGAAAAATGCATGCTATCAGATTCTGTATAATGTTTTTCCAAGCTGAACAGATCTGGGCTTTGGGTAGATTCTCAATAATACCATGGAAAGGTATTATTCCCTCCTCATCCATACAGATGATTGTTATATGCAAACATAATAGCTACACAGGCAGTCCTGGATCGGATTTCTAGACTTGAGCAAACTTGAGTGAAAGACATGTTTATATGTACACTTATCTTGTTGGACCAGGGCAATGGTGGCATGTATCCTACCACTGTGCTCAGCAAAGTATGAAGTTTTCCTACGGGAAGATGAGCCCTTAAAGCTGAAGGATGGTTCATGCAGCTGGAGGAAGGCTTCCATTTTTCCTGAGCAGAGTAGCAGGCTCCATGGCAGTGTCTGGAATCGGAACAATTTCTATGGAATTTTCCCGTAGGTTAATCTCTCGTATCCTGGGGTGGTCTCCACCCATGTTCATGATGTTATAATCAATGAGAACATGTACACTTATAAGAATAAGGTCTCTGTTGAATTGCTCCCACCTGCCACTGAACAGTGACTCAGGGCTAAGCTACAAGCGACGAATTACACTTGAACAGCAAGTGAACAGACTCTCTGTATTCCTCCCAAAACTGTTCACTATGTGATCAAGTGGAGTGCAAGTGGAGCGCAAATGAACAGGGAGGAATACACGTGAGTCTGTTCACTTGCCGTTCAAGTGTCATTCATTGCTTGTAGCTTGGCTCTCAGTTTTTAAATGACCGCATCTCACTCTTGCATTCCAAGATGACCTTTGGAACAGCTTACAGAATAAGAAAACACAAAAGCAATAAGATAGAAAATTAAACAGTAGTTACTGCAATTAAAACAATATCAGTTTGCCAGGAAAACTCAGAAACGCACATACCCAAAATACGGCCTCCAGATGTAAAGCAAGTAAAAGTGCCGCTAAAATTTAATCCCCAAGTTACAATTAATATGAACTGCTAAAAGGCAGACAAAACTGGACCGGGCTCACCAAGGGCCTAAAAGGTCCAAAAGGCAAGGCCCAGTGAAAATGCTTGGAGAAGGAGTTCTGTGATCCGGACGCAGCGCCCTCAAATAAAGACCCAGCCCCGAGCAGTCACCCGCCTACCCTCCAAGGGAAGACATGGCTAAAGGAGGGCCTCTGGGATGACCTTGGCAGGAGAGCAGGTTCATCCCCAAACACTCAGAAGGTCTCTCTCAAAAATGGAGCAAAAGGGGGCTGTCGATCAAAGCAACGTTTGGAGAAACATAAGGGATGTCAGACAGCCAATCACTGAACAAGCAAACTGAGATGCAAAGATTATTTTAAAAGAAAAAAAAGCAAATGTCCCTTTCTCTCTCCAGTAAAACTGGCCCTGGAGCTTTAGCAGATTCATTTAGCAAGCAGAAGCCTGCAGCTCTAGTAAAATGTGTGTGGAAGCCAAGGAACACTCAGGGAGGCAGCCACAGGCCACACCGAACTGAAGGCCAACAACAGGCAGCTTTCTGTCACCAATGCAGACGTTTCAGGGAGAAGTTGGAGATGACTCTGTTCATTCATAAAACGAAACTGCATTCCTTCCATCGTACCTTATAAAGCCTTACTAACAGCATTTTTATCAGATTAGTTTGGTAAGTGCATTCTGGCATGGTATTGAAAAAGAAACTTGGCAGGAACCTATGAGGAGAAAAATAGTTATGCCAGCATAAGCCAAGACCCTTTTTATATTAATACACTAAAAGCAAGGCTGGCCAGACCCCAAGTGTTTGGTTACCCGTGTCCTTGGAAGCCAGATTTTAGTGCCTAGGAATGTACAGAAATCTAATCGTCAAGAACAACAGTAAAAAGGGAACTGTCCCGTTTCTTCCGTTTAAGGCGCTCTGGTTAAGTAAGCTGCGAAATCAAAAGCAGGAAGGAGTTTAAAATTTAACCGGGAGTGAGCTCGTCTCCAAAACCTACTTTGAATGACACCACTGAGGCCCTTTTGAAACACAAATGATTTCCTGATTATGAGGAACTGAAGTTTGTTACCGTCTATTATGAGGAACTGACAGTTTGGGCCATCGTTGTGATTCTAAAGATCACAATCTTTCCTGCCCTCAGTGCCTACTCCAAAGCGGCGAGGGGCAGCTTCATGCTGGTGGAGGAACTGAATTCTTCTATTCCTTTTGAAAATGTAATTATGAACCCTTTGTTAGCTTAAGTGGCAAGAAGTCAGCTTTGAAAAGCACGTGGCTCTTGTTGACTTTCGCTGCCCCACCGCCTTTCTACATTTAAAATTACAAGGGCAAGAGGGATATAATCAGAGGTTACCGGGAAGCCTTCTGGAGGCTGGAGAGAATGCTGATTTACCAGTTGAAATGTCAGAGTGGGCCTGGGGCTACCACAACGTTCTTACTAAAGGCCTGTTCACAGCTATTGTGTTCTCTCATTCCTGTAGTTTCCATCTGCTGCCCTCGGTGTCTTCCCAGAGGTCTGATCCAGACAAAATTGTACTGTTCAGTTCAATGAAATAGGGCCAAGGCCTCCGAAGCAGGGAATTGCTCTTTCTCTGGTTGTCAAAAGCAATTAGTTCCTGCTTTGAAGACAGATACTCTACCCAGTCCAACTGCACAGCAACCTATTCCACACCATTCTTGAGCAGGATATTTACTCTCCCGCTTACCTCCAAGCCAAAAGGATGGCTTCAGACTTTTTCGGACCAGTGGGAAGAAGTAGAAACATTTTCTTCAGTCAAGCCTTGATTTCAACTTTCATAAGATTTTGTATTCTTAACAAATAGATCAATTACTCAGGATATACTGTTTTCTTGACAGTGGTCTAACCCTATTTATAGTGTCTAGGCCACATGCAAAGAGTTGTCAATCAGTTAATCATTTCAAAAACCAAGAGTGGAGCGACAGTAAATGAGCAATTTTTGGAGAAAGCCCGTTCTTTTAAAGGGATTTATTCATCAAGTGCACCCACACAAACATTGTTAGTAAAA
The DNA here is from genome assembly GCF_028583425.1 of Eublepharis macularius. NCBI lineage: Eukaryota > Metazoa > Chordata > Lepidosauria > Squamata > Eublepharidae > Eublepharis > Eublepharis macularius. The sequence goes on along the minus strand of NC_072795.1, from coordinate 143,242,538 downwards.
CCTGCTATTAGGATTATTGTTTTCTCCAACGATTTGAGTTGTGCATGGGGGGGTCCAATGGGCAATCTGACCGAAGATTCAGAATGGATGGAAGATGCATCTCTAGAGCAGAAACAGACAATACGTGACCTCTGTGTGATGCATATGCTCTTCAAATTAGGGTTCAAGTCCCGAAAAGTAACTCTTGAGCCAATAGAAACTAGAGATGGGCACGAAGCGAATCATGACCCAAAAAAACACATGAACCAGGCTGGTTCGTGGTTCGCAAACCAGTGGTTCATGGAAGCTCATTTCCACGAACTTCCACGAACTGGTCTACTGATTTGTTTGGGTTGTATTAAAAGAGCAGTTTAAATGGCCATTTCCTCAGGGAAATGGCCATATAAACTTTTCCTGCCGCTTGCAAATGGCAGGTCCCTTTAAACTATCAGCTGGCAAGCAGCAGGGCGGGATCGCCCAAACCCCAGCCCCCAGCCACACACTTACCTTGCCCAGCCACCCTGCGGGCCCGCAGCATCCTCCCCCTCCTCCTGCGAGAGGCGAGAAGGCCGTTTTTGGCCTCTTCCACTGCATGTGGGCCTACGCAGCAGTGCAGGAGGCTGAAACCGGCCTTTCCTCCCCTCACGGGAGAAGGGGGAGGATGCTGCGCACCCGCAGGGTGGCTGGGCAAGGTAAGTGAGGAACAGGGGGTGGGGGTGGGGGCTGGGATTTGGGCAGTTTAATGGGCCCTGCCACTTGCAAGGCAGGAAAAGGCCCTTTAAACTGTCAAATGCTCCTTTCCCTACCACTGTTAAGTGGCCGGAAAAGCGCATTTAAACCTCACGAACCACGAACCACAAACTGGTTCGTAAACTTGCCCGAGGTTTGTGCCAGTTCATGGTTCCCACAAACCTCATGGTTCTTTTTTTGTGGTTCGTGCCCATCTCGAATAGAAACAGACTAGTGTGAGGAAGGGAACTGTGAACCACACTGAAATAAGCTAAATACACCCACCAGGCATTTTTCTATAGTGGTGAGGTAATCAGACTGGGATCGGGGAGACACTGCTGCAAATTCCCATCTGCCCACAAAACATGGGTCAATTATTGGAGGGCTGTACCAAGCAGGGAGCAAAAAACAAGAGGCAATGGCTGCAGTGGGGGAACTGATTTTATGTCAGAGCTTAGACACATTTCGTATATACTTGACTGGGGGATCTGACATAATACAAGAATAAATAAAAACCTTTAAAGCATTGCTTAAAAGGCACACTTTTAAAAGACAGGAAAAAACTGAGCACATGAAGAAAATAATCGACACAGGAGCTATTGCAGAGAAGCTAAACATCTCTCTCTCTCTATTATATATATTAGGCTCAGGGAATTTGTTCACAGATATGCTGCAGAGGCAGTTTGCATATTTATGTCGATGTATTATGTATTTATTTCAGATTCCCCTAATGAAGCATATGCAAAACACATTGGGGTCTCACAGCTGAATTAAAATTCATTCTCCCGTAGCACCAATTGTCTCTTCCTTTTTTGTTTTTGTTTTTGCGGCATGACATTAGACCAGTCGCTCTCCTTCAGCCTAAGAATGAAACGGAGGAGTGGAGAATGACAAACGCTGCCCTGAGCTCTGTGGATGAAGATCATAATAGACATCAGCACCGAGAAAGTCGGCAGGAATGGAAAATGAAGGGCAACAACAACGACAATTTCTTAAATATCAAGTTGCCATTTTTAAAAATTATAGTAATATAGCATCTTATGCTACATATATTAATATAGAATCAACCACCTATTTGAGATCTGCTTTTCTGATTTCATTTGTGCTTCCTTCCAACTATTCTGTTGAGTCCAACTTGCAAAACCATCTAATACATGCAATGGGGGGGGGGGAGTGAAGAGAACCAAGTGAAAAATTAATTGGCGGCAACCCTGATCGAAGGAGACTGCCTGCTTAAGCATTGCAGCCAGGTAATCTTTTTTCTTTTTGTCATCTACTTCAGCACACAAGTGAACAGAAACAGGCCAAAGTACAGAAGTATCCGAGCCAGGTGGGACTTCCTGAAAGGCAGATGCTGGGCTGAAAGGAAGGTGCTTGTGTGTGTACATGGAGGAAAGAGGTGCTGGTTTTTCCTAGCAGCTACATTCTTTCACACCACATAACAACAACAGCAACAACATTCGATTTATATACCACCTTTCTGGACAACTTAATGCCCACTCAGAGCAGTTTACAAAGTATGCTTATTATTATCCCCACAACAATCACCCTGTGAGATGGGTGGGGCTGAGAGAACTCTGAGAGAGCTGTGACTGACCCAAGGTCACCCAGCTGGCTTCAAGTGGAGGAGTGGGGAATCAAACCCGGCTCTCCCAATTAGAGTCCCATCTCTCTCTCTCTTTTTTTTTAATGATTTAAAAATGTATCACATACCATATAACAAATACAAAAATAGACACATGCAATTAAATTTTAAAAATTTCTTATGTAACATCCTAATAAGTAACATCCTAACATCCTAATAACCAAATTCCCCATTATCTAAACTTTAAGATCTATCTTCTTGGTCATTTAAATAGCGCACTACAGGAGCCCACATATCTTCGTACCCCTGAGGGGAGAAATTTATCTTAGTCTCAAAAAAAAAAGAGTTATTTGTAATTCTCCCCATAACATAATTGTACCGAAGTTTCTCTTGCCACAGCGAGATGGGAAGGGGGAGGTGATTTCCATCTAGCAGTGATTGTGAGTCTTGCAGTAACTACCAATAAGGAGACTGGATTCTTCTGCTGTTTAGAGACAGGAGAAAAGGGCCAAAGATGTAACAACAAAAACTCTGGGGTAAACAGTACTGCAAACGGTACTGCTATGTTCAGCAGTGGCTGAACATAGCCTAACTCAAACAGGACACAGTATCCTATTCCAGGACACTAAAATACTGGACAACACTTCCAACTACTTTGTCAGACTGCACAGGGAAGCCATTGAAATTCATAGTCATAAGCACAATTTCAACAGGAAAGAAGAGACTTTAAGAAAGAATAGAGCATGGTTTCCAGTCCTGAAAAACACCAGGCTAACAAAATACTCTACACCCTACAATAGCCCTGCAGAGAAGATTAGCATATCAAGCACCAATCCATATGCAAAAGAACCTCCTCAGGATACAGTGAAGCCTCCCTCCATTAGCATTCCACACCCTGGGAAACTCTCACAGGATGACTCAGCCCAACCCCACCTTCCAGAGTAGATATAAATGACCTGCCAACATCTTTTCCACACTATGACACTGAGAGATCTCTGTCTTTTGGTGCTACACCTCTGAAGATGCCAGTCACAGCTGCTGGCGAAACGTCAGGAACTACAATGCCAAGACCACGGCTATACAGCCCGGAAAATCTACAACAACCATCGTTCTCCGGCCATGAAAGCCTTCAACAATACATCGGTACTACAAAATTTAACACCCTTTCAAATTGCTCCGTCACCTCTTTCCAAAATGCTTGAATAACAGGACAAGACTACCAAGTGTGTAAATAAGAACCTATTTGATTACAGTTTTTCCAGCAAAATGGATAATAGGTTTTTGTTACTCAATTCTTTCCCCCCATCTCTGTTGATAGGACAGATCCCTGCTGGGTGAAAGGGGGCAGGCATTGCCACCTGTTCTGCTTCTCCCAACAGGGTGAAGCGGGGCAGGCATTTCCTCCTGCCCCGCAGCTGATCCTGGGCAGGTGAAGGGGGACGGGGACCGCCACCTGCTCTGCTCCTAATACCAGCTGGGTGAAGGCAGGGGGTGAGCATTGTCATCTACTCCCCTCTTGATCCCAGCTGGGTGAAGGCGCAGGGCAAGCATTGCTTCCTGCTCTGAGCCTGATCCCAGGTGGGTAAAGGGTGGGCTGACATTGCCATCTAGTCTGCGTCTGATCCTAGCTGGGTGAAGGCGGTGGGCGGTCATTGCCACCTGATCCGCTCCTGATCCCAGCTGGGTGATACAAGGTCCCAAGATGGGTTTAGAGAAGTAAATTGTACTACATGTCTTGGAGTCGAATATAATTGCCGTCTTTGAATGCTCTTGACAAAGATCTCACGAAACAGGAGTACAGCTAGCCCCCTGTTGAGTGTTCCTGGTGGTCGTGGTACCCTCCCCTGCATGCTCTGGGTCCCACTGTGGATTCTCCCGACCGGGAGGTGGTGGCCGTGCCGGCTCCTGTCATTGGGTTGGATCTGCAGTTGCTTTTTAACAAGGAAGAGAGAGTGTGCTCCAGTTGTGAATTTTCAATTCAATTAAGGACTTTTGGTGACTCTTGGACTTGCAGGCAGCTTCAGCTCTACTTTCTTTTGTATGAGGAATGTACATTTGTATACTATGTAAAATTGGCGTATGAATTGTGGATGTGAATGAAGCAATTGTTATTTCATGGTTGATTTATTAAGCACCGAGCCCTTTATACAAATAGAATCTTTTCGATAATTTGTTACTAGAGTATCCTTGTTCATTTAAGTTGCTGTACGGTGCCCTTTAAGAACGTTTAGGTCCTTAAGACCTTACTGCTGTAGGTTGTTATTTTCCCATGTGCAGTGCACTACGCGGTGTCCCCTCTATAATTATAGCCACTCCTGATGCCAGCTGGTTGAATGTGGGGGGCGGGCATTGCCATCGGCTCCACTCCTGATCCCAGCTGGGTGAAGGCAGGGGATGGGCATTGCCATCTGCTTTGCTCCTGATCCCAGCCAGGTGAAGGTGGAAGGCGGGCATTGCCACCTGCTCAGCTCCTGATCCCAGCTGAGTAAAGGTGGTGCGTGGGTATTGCCATCCGCCCCGCTCTGGATCCCAGCTGGGTGAAGGCAGGTGGCAGGCATTGCCTCCTGCTCTGTGCCTGATTTTGGCCTGGGCTTCCCACTACAGCATGCTCTCTGCATGTCTGGCTGCCTCATCTGGGCTTCCCTCCACAGAAGCACCCTCTGGAGGTGCACCAGGGTAGGAAGTGAGTTGTCTTGAATACGCTTAGCCTTTTACATAGTAGTATACTTTGGCACTATGGTTGTTTTAGTGTTTCTCTTCAGCTTTATTCTCATTTTTAGTATTAACAATTCATGGTCTGTATCACAATCAGTTCCTGGTCTTGCCTTAGTGAAAAGAACAGATTTTTCCATCTTCTGCTTCTGACTGTGTAATCTGTTTGTTTCCCGTATTGGCCATCGTGTGATTTCTTGTATACAATCATCCAACAGGTTCCCTGAAGCACGTGTTAGCAATGAACAAGTTGTTGCCTTCACAAAATTCCATGAATTGCTCACCTCCTTCATTTCATGATCCTGTTCCCCGCCACCATTCAATAGCCTGGCATGGGTGGAGGGGGGGCCTTTGCAATGTTAATTCCAGTGTGAAACCAGAAGTGACATCATCATTTGGGGGCAACGTTCTAGGATTCATCTAAAACTCTAGCTTTGGGTGAATCCTAGAACATCAGCCCAGCACAATGTTGCCATGTCCAGTTTCGTACTAGAAGTGGCATTGCGTGTCGACAGGACAGCCCGAACTCCTCTCTTGGGGTGGCTGCTACCGCTGGCAACCCTATAGAAGGGTCATGCCCTGCTGAGCTCTTGTTGCTGCTGAAAACTCAAAAGCACTTGCAGCTGCAATGGAGCTTCCTCATAAGGGTGTTCCCTGCAGGACCTACTTGTGCCCGTTCCCCCTACTTGTAAGAGTATTTTCCACCAGTAGTAGCTCTGTCACAACTGTGTAATGAGGAGATAATGATATATCTACCACCAATAGGGGGAAAGCCAGCAAAATGCCTACCGGTGTCTGTGTCAGGGGTTGGGGGTGGTGTTAGGCACGAGAGAAAACAGCACCACTTGTGGCACAGGAAGGTGCAGAAATCCACCCCTTCCCATCCACACGGATCCTCAAACTACTTTGAACAGAACTTTCAGGAAAGGCCAGGGCTTTTTTTCAGCTGGAACGTGGTGGAACGGAGTTCCGGAACCTCTTGAAAATGGTCACATGGCTGGTGGCCCCGCCCCCTGATCTCCAGACAGAGGGGAGTTTAGATTGCCCTCCATGCCGCTCGCAATCTAAGCTCCCCTCTGTCTGGAGATCAGGGGGCGGGGCCACCAGCCATGTGACCATTTTCTCTGAGGGCAACCCACTGAGTTCCACCACGTCTTTTCCCAGAAAAAAAGCCCTGGGAAAGATCATACCAAAGCAAATTTGGAGGAAGAGGCAGCAGGGCCGGGAAAAGCCCAGAGGGGAGAAATGCGGTAGTTTGGGATGGGGATGCAAAGTAAAACCTCCCTGTGGGTGTAACCTCCTCAGTCCACAGGTTTATGAATGAAATGTGGAGCTGCCCTGGCTTAAGATTTAAGTATGTTACTTGCAGACTGTATGCGGGCTTGTTAAGGGAAACATGAAAGACACAATCTTTCCCGCCTGCATAAAATATAGCATTGTATGCTCATTTGCACCTAACAACCAATTACATTATATGCAAGGGGGGGGGGAATCCATTTTGGAATCTGTGAATTTGCTCAAACCACTATAAGCATTCAACATCCTTACAGAAGAACGATCGTGGTAATTTCAAAATAAGGGCACTGATCATTTCGTGGAACACACTGTCTATGAGTATCAGTGCTAGAAATGAGCAACCCTCCTGCATTGAATTTTTCCTGATGGCTGGTGTGATAAAAAGGGGGTTCAACAGAATGGAAACGCTAGCCCAAGATGCATCTCACAGAGCAAAACCTGGCACGCCATACGGCTGCTTGTGGATAATTTTCATTTGGCACCCAGGGTCAATAAATGCTTTCTTGCTATTAAGCTCTCTCACACCAAAATAATTGAACTCTTAAGGTGAATGTTGAGGCTTAATGGATTGTCATATGACTTATTATACCCAACCAGGCACTGTTAAGGGTTTCATGTACTGTAACAATTGCTATTGATTTCCTCCAGTTTTGTGAGTCCCCAAAGTACTATGCAGACATAATTCTGCTCCTGTTTATTTGAAGAAGAAATGAATTGGACCTTTCGCATGGGTTTTCCTCAACTTGACTTCTACATTGCTTGCTGTATACCGTTCTGTGGCAAGTTCCCTTTGTCCTAAACCTGGGCTGAATTTAAAAACTTCTTAAAAAACACTCTCCTAATCAATAAATGCTAGTCATTCCAGACTCTTTACTTTCATGGGGAGCATTTTAACAGGCCAACACAGCCGTCTTCCTAGGGGGAGAAAATTACTTCCAGAAGCTGCTTTAACGGGATGCCATTAAAACTAATTTAGGCAGTGACTGGTCCAGAACACCGAGTGCTAGAATTAAATATGGAATACCCACGTTCTCATTGTAGTTTCTTTTTAAAAAAATTATCTATCATGTCTTGAGTCACCTCATCGACATTTTTATGGAGAGGTGTGGCAATATTCTCAATAAACAACTCGCCATTCAGTCCGGAACTGACTCAGGCGTTAAATCGCTCCTCACATCTCAAGCCTTCATCTCCTCATGTAAAACAGGCATAAATAAACCACCTGTCCCCTCAGGCTTTTGGAGGGAGGAACACCGTAATTATTGTAACTCTTCATACATTAAAGACTAATATGTAAAAATCAGCAGTAATTAGCAGACTTGGGGGGCTGATACTTATTTCAAAATAATTTAATTTTAAACACCTTCCTCCCTTCAAAGTCCATCATGTGAAGAAATGGCGGAGTGAGGAATATTCTCTCTCCCATACAGTTGTTGAACTTGGGGTCACTCCGTTAAATTGACTGGCAGTCAGTTCGGGATTGAAAAAGAAAGAACTCCTCCAGAGTGCAGTGACACATAACCTCGTGTGTGGAACCCATCACCATAAGAGGTGGCACTGACATCCATCTGAGATGGCTCTAAAGCAGAGGAGACAGATTCATGGTGGATGGGTCAATCAGCACCTATCAATCAAGCCTGTTGAGCACAACCTCATAGTCAGGTGCCATGCATGTCTGAGTACCCACTGCTGGGCATTCTCCGTTTTGCTGACTGCTTGGCAGGATGGCAGCGATATCACATGGGTCACTGCTGGAGACACTGGGTTGCACCACAGTAATTTTTGATGTCACATAATCCAGCATAGACAATTCCACGCTAGCTGGGCTGGGAGAAGGAGCACAGGAGGAGGCGGCTGGAGAGGTGAGTGCCTTTCCATGCCTTTCTTAAGCTGTGTGTGGTTGAGAAGGAGTCGGTGGCTTCGCTTGCAAAGGGAGTGGCTCTTCCCTTGTTTCTCTCTGTGTTTAGTGTTGCCAAGGGAGGAGGGCCTCTCTGCTTGGGAGTCATTGCTACCACCCCCTCTGCTGCTGCTATTGTGAAGCAGGGGCTGTGAGCCTTTCAAATGTAAAGTCTTCCTCCTTGCCAAAGGTGAACGCTCTTGGCCTGTGGCTCTTAGCCTGGAGATTAAGCCTGGGCACCCTGTAAGGTCCTCCCCCCTTACTTCCTTGTGTATATATTTTGTTGTGTTACCATCTTTGTTCTCAGAAAACATTAGGCCAGGTTTGGGGGGGCCAGGTTTCTTCGCGGGAAACAGATTCCAGGGAGAAAATCTATTCTGTATGGCATTTATAAGCAAGATTTTTGTTTGGAAGAAAATGATGATCACTGAAGGGCCATTTCCGATTACTTGCTAGGGGTGTGCCATGTTTGTGTTCCCCCCCCCCCAAGGACAAGAATGACTCTCATTCGTCACAAGTCCAAGCTGGTAGTGCTCTTGGAAGCGAAGGGCCTGGAGTAGAGTTGCCAGATCCCCCCAGGGCTAAAGCTGGCGGGCAGGGGGATTATTGCCCTCACACGCATGCTCTATGTGCGCTGTGGAATGATTCCGCGTTGCACTGGGAATGATGTCCATCCTGGCACAATGGGAAAGGATGCTCTCGAGGGTTCCTGGCCCATTCCTGCCCCCTTTTCCCTTGCTGGCCAGGTGAGAGGGGGAGGAGACTGGGAAAGTGGGGGATTCCTCCAGCCCCACCAGGGGAATGGGATCCCGAGCATGGAGAAGTGGATCAGGACCCTTCCAGAGATCAAAGAGGAGGGGAATTTCACCCACAGAAGCCTTCGGGACCTGCAAAGGGATGGGGAATGTGGCGAAGGGGACAATAAAACATAATATTTTCCTAATGAACCTACTCAGAGATCGACAAAAGGAGCCAGAAGGTGTACACCAAGACAGCCCTCAGCACCCTGGTGCCACTGGAGCTGAGAAATCGACTCCAGGCCCTTGCTGACATGACAGAAACACTGGCAGATGTATAACAAGAAGGACATGAGAGAACAAGCAGGGACAAACAAATAACATTAGAAGGAAAAAGAAAGTCTTGGTGACTGGTGACTCCCTGCTGAGGGTCATGGAGCATCATGTGTTCTGGCCTGACCCCATGGCCCAAGAGGTGTGTTGCTTGCCAGGGACGAAGATTAAGGATATCACAGGCCAGACAGCCAAGCTAGTTAAGCCAACAGGCCATTACCCATTTGTGATGGTCCATGTGGGAACAAATGACATGGCTGTGAAGACCACTGAAAACATTATAGCTGACTATAAAGTCCTCGAGAGGCAACTGAAAGCAATGGGGGGCACAGGTGATATTCTCTTCCATCCTGGCTGTCAGGAACAGAAGATTGTGGAGGTGAACCACTGGCTGCATTCATGGGAGTGATTTGGATTCAGGGACCAGGGACTAAGTTTTCCTGAAGATGGCCTGCCTGCATGCGATGGGCTTCACCTGCCAAGGACAGGGAAGGATGTGTTCAGAAGGGCCCTGGGGAGATTCATCGGGAGGGGAATGGAGACGACTGGCATAGAAATGCCAGGGAAGAGGGAGAGCAGAGGTCTACCTGGGCTGCTTCCACACACGTTCGATAATCCACTTTGAATACACTTTAGTGAAGATTTGAAACTGATTTTCCATGTGTGGAACAAAAAATCCACTTCTAAAGGATTATGAAAGTGCATTGAAATTGCATTATTCAACGTGTGTGGAAATGGCCATGGACAGGCCAGACCAAAGAAGGGGGGGTGCTGCAAGGCTTGCAGTGTGCTTATACACCAATGCCCAAAGCTCGGGTAATAAGGAGGAGGAACCTGATCTACTAATGCCGATGGAAAGATATGGCTTAGTAGGCATTACAGAGACTTGGTGGGATGACTCTCTGGACTGGAATTCAAGAGTGGGTGTGTATGAGGTATTCAAGAAGGCCCGGAAGTGTCATCCAGGAGGTGGGATGGTGCTGGAAAGGGCTTGCTTGGCAAGAAATACTGGCGGAGGAGAGTGACAGCCCAGTGACAAGCGACTTGGAGATGATAAGAGAGGAAAAGACGAGCAGTTTTGTGCTGGAGTTTGCAAGAGACTTCCTGAACAAGGAGATGAGGTAGAGTCTGCCCTCCATGGGGGAAAACTCTTCTTCGTAGGGTGGAGGAACGCTTCAAATTTTGGTGAGTGGAGTAGTAGCATACAGGTCTATCACAGCTGCTGGAGCCCAGGGAAGCTGTCTGTAGGCTGCCACCACTCTGGTACAGGTTTCCTAAAGAAGGGCCCAGAGCACCCAACCAACACCTTTCGTTGACTCTTTCCCAGTAGGTTTGATTTATTACATGACCAAATGAGGCATGAGGACCCAGGCAGAATAATAAAGAACTTTATTTAAAAGGTTTATTAATAACTGGTTCTCAAACTTTGTAGATTAAAGAGAATAGTAAAGGTTGGTGAACAAACAAAACTAAAATACCCTAATGTGTCTAACTACACTTTCCTTAACTGTCTCCTGGTGACTGTCCTCCAACTCTCTCACCCCTTCTGGATGAGGGATCCCTCCGTCCGCAGCAGCCAACCGGCATCACTGCTCCCCGGGAGTGAACCCCCCTCCCCCTGTGGTGAGGCCTTTTATCTCTTCTCTCAGGCACCATCCCCCTATTTTCCTAATGGTGCAAATTTTCCCTCCAAATCTCCTCTTACCCAATCACAGGGGCCAAAGGGAACCTGGGAAATGTAGGCCTTGCAGTAACTCTAGTGCAGGCTTCCCCAGAGCCACTAGGCCTCACTAGGCCCAGGCTCATAACAAGGTCCAAACCCCCAACACATACAGCTCAGGGAGAAGGCCCACCGAGGAGGCCCAATGCAACTATCTTTAAAGTCACCATATCAAAGGGAAAAAGTCATCCAGTATTCTTCATATTCGCAAAGGTTTCAGTAAAACAAAAAAGGACAGCAATTATAAAAGGAGAGGCAATTCAGGGGCAGCAAATTACATTCAGCTTTGTTACTGTTATCCTGTCTTGCAGAGTGTTTGGATTGACACATCAATTTGGGACCACTTTATCTGGAATCTATATGTCTCTTTGGTCGGATTGTTTTGTGGAGACATATGCTGGGTGCTAGATTTGCTTTGGCTCCCCCACCTCATTCTGTCACCAATTTATTTGCACTGTCTTTTAAATTTCAAAAGGAATGAGAGACCTCCTGCCAAAAAAGACAGCAGTTAGAGAGAAAGTCATCAACTGATCACTTCTATGCCCCAATGCCATTTATTATTTATTTACTTAATGTATACCCTCACTTTTATCCCCAATGGGGAACCAAAGGGGCTTGCTTACTTCTCCTCTCCTCCATTTTATCCGCACAACAACCCTGTGAGGTAGATTAGCTGAGAGTGTGTGACTGGCTGAAGGTCATCCAGTGAGCTTCCATGATAGCGCAGGGACTCAAATCTGGGCCTCCCGTATCCATTTAGGACTGGATTCCTTAAGCGACTGGTTTCTTTCCAGTCATTGATGGTGGGATCTTACCTGCTATCTATGCAGGCCCAAATAAGAAATGGTCCTTCAGTACCTTTTCAAGAGATGTTTCATAGGGTGAAGCTACAAGTGACAAATGACACTTGAACGGCAAGTGTATTTCTTCCTGTTCACTTGCCCTCCACTAAATCCACTTGCTGTTCAAGTGTCATTCGTCACTTGTAGCTTGGCCCACAGTAGGCTTGATTTACTGGGATAGCTGGAGCGCTGGTAAGCCCACCTCCTGCCCGCCTGGAAGGTCACGGAAGAGACGATACAGCAGCTGCCTGCAGACATCCAACTGGGCCTGCCTCCCTCTCAGCCCTCCGGACCCTTGAGGGCCATGGCTGGAGCAGGAAGACATGGCTTGAAAAGCAGCAGACATCGCTGTGTTGACCGGTCCAAAACAGAAGACCAGTGTCCTAATTTTTATTATGTCTAGTTACAAAAAAGTGACCGTTAAGGTGTGTGTGTGTGTGTGAGAGAGAGAGAGAGAGAGAGAGAGAGAGGTCATCACGTGGGGCAGGCGTGCTGCCAGCGGAGCAGCGGTGGCGCCGGCGGCTGGGAGGCTGCCGGCGCCACTTGCCTGCCCCGCTGAGGGGGCGGCTAGCTTGCCGCACGCTCCCTGTCCTGCGGGGCAGGCGAACGGCATGGGCGGCCTCCCAGCCCTCCGTGCTACTCGCTTGCCCAGCAGGACACAGGGAGCACGCGGCAAGCTGCCCACCCCCCCAGCCAGGCAGGCAAGTGGCGCGGGTGGCCTCCCAGCTCTCCGTGCCATTTGCCTGCCCGACTGAGGGGGCGGCCAGCTTGCCGCGCACTCCCTGTGTCCTGCTGGGCAAGTGAATGGCACGGGCAGCTGCTCAGCTGCCTGCGCTGCCGCCAGCGCGCTCCCGGCGGCTGGCAGCTGCACCCAGTGCCCCCTCTTTAGCAGCACCAGGGGCAGACTACCCCCCCTGCCCCCCCTCTATCCAGCCCTGCAACATTGTTACAAGGTGTTAAAAAGAAATTAAGCATTACAAATATCCTCAAAACATACTTTAAAAATATAGTCTTAAAATCCAAGAGCAGGCTTTTAAAACTTCTTGAGATCTTCCTCTGAAATCTCTTTGCTCTTTCTCTCGAAACTCTGTCTTTGGATATTTTAACAGCCATTGTCCTCTTACTTTGAAGCCTGACACAATTTACACATGACACAATTTTCTCTCCTGAGAGCAATTTTCATTTTCAGGACAATTCAGGCTAGAGATCCACACTTTCATTTTAAAGAACCTGGAATGAAATACTTCTGAATCTCTTCAGAAGCTTTTCTTTTTATTCTTTCAAGAGGCCGGTGGTCTCAACAACAGAAACAAGTTTCTAAAGCTTAAGTCTCCCTGTTTTATTTCCTGAAGTGATCCCAGCCCCCCACTCCCCTAAATAATCCCCCCTCCTTTAAAAAAAAGTAACAGATCAATCATATGGCAGCCGAGTAGAATATTATTTTGCAGACAAAAGAAAAACCTAGTCTTTGCCCGACTTTTTCTTTGTTGGTAACGAAATTACACTTCCTTAAGATGTCACAGAGCCCTGTGTTGCCATGCCTTTAATCACATCGTTTGTAATCCTACAGATAATAATCCAGTCTCTGAGGTGTCTCTGGTTTAATGTAAGATATTGGAAAAGAATATGAATGACTGCTGCAGCGATTTCATGCTGAATTTGCGACAGTCTAGAATACCGGGATGGGTGGTTGGGGAGAAATAAGAGGAGAAATGTTGACTTTGGGCACATACGATATGGTATCTTTCATCCAGAAAATAACGCTTGTAATATGTTCACAGACTCCACCCGAAGCTCTGTAGTAATGAGTCATGAAACAAAATAATGAAGACTGAAAATGGGTCCTGTTCAAATTACATTTGAAATAAGCTTCTTGCCTCAGATAGCTGGGAGGGTAGCAAAGGAAGAAGTAAATGTTAATCTAAGGTTATAGTGAAATTTGTAGAAAGGTGACATTTGTTAATCACATTTACTACAGCTATTAGAAAAGAGGAGTGCTTTTGGTAGCGACGCCCCCAAAAACAGCACGTTTGGCAACTGAAACCAATGACAAAGGGCTGGTCAATACAATCGTTTGCTTGCATGAGAAATTATGACTAGAGATGTGCACAAAAAAAAAATCAGGGTTATTCATATGTGGGTTTCAGGAATCCCCCCCCCCCCCAAATCCAGGATCCCTGAAATTCAGATCAGATTCTCTACTATGATTTAGCAAGATCAGAGAATCCCAAATTTATTTGGCCATTATTCCCATGAGGAAACACACCCCGGGGGTGGGGAGTGGGGTTTGATGGGGCCGTTTTTCAAGAGAACTCCACCACATTTCCAGGAAGCCTCCTCCTGACTCTTCTCTAAAGACCCCCCAAGTTTCAGGAAGATTAAACCCTGAGATCTAATTCTAGGGCCCCTGAACAAGGTGCCCCAACCACTTTGCATGGTTTCCTACATAGGAAGCAATTCCAAGCTGGTTCTCAGGCAGAAACAGGTCTAAGGCACACTGCTAGCTCAGCCCACTGAAAGCCCAACAGAACAAAAATGAACTAAGGGAATGGACTCCCCCCCCCCCCCCAACCCGGAACCAAAGTGAAGCGAGAGGACCAACATCAAATCAGAGAATAATGTAGAACCCGCAAATTTCATCCAAGCCAAACTGAAGCAAGGGACACTGTTGCAACTCAGCCCAACAGAAGCCGCGTCACGCACAGAAGCCAAGCAGAACAATCAGCAAATAAACGAATAGCAACTGTCTACAACACTAACACCGAAGTTCAAGTGTACAATTCAGCAAAAGCCAAAGCACCTGCTGCCACCCACATCAGCAAACGCAGTTTTTAAAAGGTTAACTGTAAAAAAAAACCTTGTCCCTTCCCACCCTATCCCTCCTAGGACAACCCTTTTCCCAAAAAGACCGGAAAAAACCAGCGAGTCTATGATTCTCAAAACAGTTCCTCTAGCAGGCAGCACAGGTCCCTTAGCAGAGCAACAGTAGACAGGCAGCAAATCCACTGGTAAATCCCTACTCAAAGGCAAAGAGAAGTGAGAAGGCCAGGCAAGAGAGCCAGCAGCGCTTCAGCAGCAGTCTCTCTCCAAGACCAGACTACTCAAAACGGAGGCTGCTCTGCGTCAAATCTGTTTTTTTAAAAACTTCCTTTCAGACAATTTGAAATGGGTTCTCAGGAGCGTCCCATCAGCAAGACAGGAAGTGCTCCTGTACAGACTGGCCACTCCCTCCCCTCTCCCCCCTCCCCTCCCCATCCTGGAAGAAAATAAGAGAGAAGACAGGGGAACACCCAGCCAAGAGGCTGGAGACGGGTTTCCTGGATTAACCAGGTTTTATCTGGGGTCTTGATACGGGTTCTCAGAGCAGATTAAGGATTCTCTAATTTAATCCAGGAAAGCTGGATTTAGCCGGATTGGCATAAATCTGTTTTTTCTCCCTAAGTTCCTGGACCCAGACCACACACCCCTAATTCTGACCATTCTTAGACACACACTTGCATGGACGATCTGAATGTGTAAACTACTGTTGTGACAAGCTGAAACTTCTGTGATCATGCTCAGATTTTTCCAGCTGCCATCATACCCAGGATGGCACTTTTCATATCCTGGTGCTAATAATAATCCTATTATATAAAAGGCTAACCATGTTCCAGACAACTCACTACTTACCCTAGTGCACCTACAGAGGGCGCTGCTGCAGAGATAAGCACAGGAGAGGCACGCCACGGCAGGAAGCTCAGGCCGGGATCGGGAGCGGAGCAGGAGGCAATACTCAACCCCTGCCTTCACTCAGCTGGGATCAGGAGCAGAGCAGAGGGCAATGCCCACCCTCCAATTTCACCCAGCTGGGATCAGGAGCAGAGCAGAGGGCAATGCCTGCCCCCGCCATCACCTGGCCATGATCAGGCATGGAGCAGGACGAAATGCCCACTCTCCCCTTCACCCATCCAGGATCAGTAGCAGAGCAGGCAGCAATGCCCACCCCCCTTTCACCCAGCAGGGATCAGACACAGAGCAGGCAGCAATGCCCGCCCTCCTTCATCCGGACGGAATCAGGCATAGAACAGGAGGCAATGGCCACCCCCCTCCTTCACCTGGCTGGGATCACACACAAAGTAGGAGGCATTGCCAACCCCTCTTCACCCGGCCAGGATCAGGAGCAGAGTAGGTGGAAATGCCCCCCCCCACACACAAACACCTCATCCCATCAGGATCAGATGCAGAACAGGCAGCAATGCCCACCCCATTCACCCAGATGGAATCAGGTGCAGAGCAGGAGGCAACGCCCGCCCCCTGCCTTCACTTGGCTGGGATCAGGCACAAAGCAGGCGGCAATGCCCAACCCCTCTTCACCCAGCCAGGATCAGGAGCAGAGCAGGCGGCAATGCCTACCCACCCGCCTTCACCCTCCCTACCCTTTCTAGAGCCCGTTGTATTTTTCCCCACAACGAGCTTTGTTACTAGTGATGATGATGATGATGGTGATGATGATGATGGTGATGATGATGCGTCTTTAACTTGGCCTAAGTGGCAACAGCCAAAACAATGACCCACCCCCAAAAAACATTTATTTTCTGAGCAGATACTAAAAGGGTCAGCAAGCTCTGTCCAAGGACTCATGTGAACTTGGAGGAGATGCAGGGCCGGCGTGCCTATTAAGGCCAGGTAGGCGGTGGCCGCAGGCGCGGGGTGCCAGAGGGAGCGCCGGAGGAGGCGCGGTGGGCGGGAGCGTGCACCACAAAGCACCAGCCTCCTATCCCTCCCACCCCGCGCCGCCGCCGCTGCCAGCACAAGCCCCCGGCCAGGCGCAGCCACCGTGGGCCGGCATCTGCGGCGGCGCAGGCAACCGAGCAGGAGAGCTCGGAGGCCGCCTGCCGCAGCTATTGGGCCGGCGGCGGCGCGTGCGCTCCCATGATGATGTCACGTGTGACGTCATCACGCAGGCCAGTGCGTGTGCGGGGGCGCCCGGCCGGCTGGCCGCGAGCGTGGCAGACCCTTGCGCCACCCCTGAGGAGATGGCCCTTCCCAGGCGAGAGGAGGAGAGTAAATGTACTTGCAGGCATACACGTGTACCATGAGAAAGACGAAACATCCGCTTGAGTTTTGAGATCCAGAGGAGTCAGCCCTGTTAGTCTGTAGTTGCAAAATAGTAAAGAGTCCAGTAGCACCTTTAAGGCTAACCAACTTATTAGCAGCATAAGCTTTCGAGAACCACAGCTCTCTTCGTCAGATGCAGTTTTGAGAGACACAGAGATCTGTGCACTGGCCTGTTGTGCAGGACCTCGCTGTGGGGGGCCAGATGTGGGGTAGCAGGCGTGAGGCTGTCCTTTCTTCTTGTACTCTGCTTGCATTTGTGTACACAAAGCAAATGTAGCCCAGTGAACAGAACTAGCAGGAGATGGCGAAGAATCATAGCTGAGGAACGCTGCCCTTCAGACTTCTCTCTGTTCAGGAATACGTGGCACATATAACAATAAATTTTACAACAAGGATACAGTTTCAGGATGTCTAGGGCCGCTTTCTTGAGCTGTAAAACACTCTCACCGACATTTATAATCTTGATGGGCAGGTACAGAAAGGAAACACAGGAACAATGCCCTGGCATTTATGTTTAGACAGCCAAGAAAGAATCCACAACCACAGCCTGTGTTTGATTGTATGATTGAAAATCAAAGCGATTGTGTGTTTCTACTCTTCTAGTTAAAACTATAGCAGGAAGAAATTATCTTATATAGGCTGCCATAAAATTAGATTTTAAAATGGACCTGTACAGCTGTGGCATGTGAAATGCTAAGACTTAGATGAGAGCCAGTGTAGTAGAGTGGCATGAGTCGGGCACTAGGGCCCAGGGCAGCCAAAGCTGAAACCCCCTCTGCCATGGAAGCTTGCTGGGTGACCTCAGGCCAGCCAATATCTCGCAGCCTAACCTACCTGTGAGAATGAAACGGGGACATAGGAAGCTGCTTGGAAGAAGGGTGGGGCCTCTTAGTGTTCGTGTACGGGCACGAGAGGCAATATGTATCCACACACACACCCCGTTAGAGATTTAGCTTCATGAAGATAGGGCTGACACACACACACACACCAATAATATCTTTAAAGGGATCCCCCAAAGAGAAATAAGGACAAAACAAAGAGAATTGTTTCTGGACAGAGTATTTCTGATCTTCTGGACAAATGGACAAGGGAAATCTGTAACATATGTAAACTGTCAAAATCAGATTATATTTACAAATTCTGGACCTTGGGGACTAGGGTGACCCACTTATTTCTGTCTTTGCCATTGGATTGAACCAAGAGCACATTTCCTATGAGGAATGACTAGAGAGGCTTTGCAGTTTGAGAAAAAAGAAGACCAATTGGTAGCATAATCGAGGGTTATAAGGTTACACGGGGGGAGGAGAAAGATGGACGGAAAGAACTTTTTCTCCCTCTCCAATAAGACTAGAATTGGGGAGCAAACAATGAAGCTGAGGGGCAACAGATTCAGAATGGCAAGAAAACAAGTTCTTATTTGCTTAACAAGTAACGACATTGTGGAATTCACTGCCAGTGGGCCGAATTAAAACTGAACTCCAGATGACAGAGGTCACTTCCCCTGGAGAAAATGGCTGCCCCGAGGGGTGGACTGTATATGGCATTATATCCTGGTCATGTCCCTCCCCTCTCCAAACCCTGCCCTCTCTAGGCCCCCCCCAAAAAAAAATTCTCCAGGAATTTTACAACCTAAAGCTGGCAACCCTAAGGGAAGGCCTTGAACTCTGTGCCCTGTTTGTTGACTCTCCAGGCCACTGTGTGAAAAAGGAAGCTTGACCACGTGTTTGATCCAGCAGGGTACTAGTTAGTGTGCGTGTGCGCGTGTGTGTGTGTGAGAGAGAGAGAGACTTCGTAGGTATTGACGGCTTTAGCTTAGGGGCTCCCAGAACAGAACACCTCCTTCCTATCCGAAAACTGCACAGCCTCCAGCCAGGCCATTCTTTGCCAATATGCTGCTACATATGTGGGCAGTAGAGATGGGCACGGACCGGCATTTGCCTACGGACCGGGGTTCATGGGCTTCCACGGACCACGGTCCACGAACTTTTAATGGACCGGGCCCAGTTCGAGAACTGGTTCGAGTCAGAAAAGGCCTTGGTTTTCCCACAGATTTTCACTTGAGTTGACTTTCCCCACCAAAGGTTATCATGTAATGCTCCTCGATTATCACTTTTCCAAAGAGACAAACAACAACTTCCCCTCCCCTATTCTGACTGACCCTTACCCACCCTTGAGGGAAGGAGAGAGACTTGTGCTCCTGTCCAGGAGAGGTGGCTGCCCACAAAACCCACCTACATGGGGCTGCTTCAACAAGAGATGCCCTCCCCGGGGGCGGGGAGACCAACTCTCCATGATGGGAAATGAATGGATGTACTTGAGTGAAAGCCAACTCCGCAACAGGATCATGTAGCAATTCAAAGGCCCCTTGCTGGAATGGAAGGCACGGGATGGATGGAAAGGATGTCTTCCACACCTTGAGGGAAGGAAACTTATGCTACCCTGTTCAGAGGGAGCCTCTTTGGGCAGTGGACAACGAGTCCCACCTTAGTGACGTGGTGTGTCAGCTTGCTTGCTATCAAGCAAGCTGACCTGGGCCACTGTCCTACTTCTCACTGGACTTTGGGGATTGACCCTCAGAGGGGCCCTTGCGCTCGCAAGAGCAGGATGGTCGCCGACGAAACCCACTTCACTGAACGTGATGCAGTCCATCAAGGAAGCTCATCATGTGCCATAGACTGTTTTGTCAGCATACAAATCATATCAAGAAAAAGAGGAGGTACTTAGAAGGTGCCAGGGACAGGGCTTGTCGTCGGGAGGAGGATAATATATGTTTGTAAAGCTCAGTCATCATGTGCCTTACACTGTTTCGTCAATATACAAATACAAATCCACTATTTAGGGAGTGAGAAAGGCTTAGAAAGAAGTGAAGCAGACAGAGCCCCCCAAAACCTGCTGCCAGTGGTTCTAGGGTGGGTATTTCACAGAGGCCAGTAGCAGTCTTCCCCCTGCACCTCAAAAGCAGGCTGGAAATATCCCCCCAAGTCACCCACTATTTAGGGAGTGAAAAAGGCTTAGAAAGAAGTGAAGCAGACAGAGCCCCCCAAAACCTGCTGCCGGTCATCAGAGAGTGGGTGTTTCACAGAGCCTAATAGCACTCTCCCTCCGCTTGCATCTCATCAGCAGCCAAGAAAGAACGTGGGGGAAAGAAGGCAAGAACTCAGGCAGACAACGCCCAAAGCTGCCTTGCACCCACTGTGGGTCTGTGAGTGGGTGGGGTCAGAGCACAATAGAACCCACTGGCAACCCAGAAGAAAGGAAGAGATTTGGGGGGGGGCAGGGGGGATTAAGTCCGAGAAGAACCCAAGGACTCGAAAAACGCAGAAAGAAAACAGAGTAACCCGATAGTGCGGTAAAAGGATTTTTTTAAAAGTGCTCTCAAGAAAACTAGAATAGAAAGGAGGAGAAAAAAATTAAACAGGAATGGAGAAAAGAGTAAGCTCTCTTGCAACTGAAGCCCCAAAGCCCCAAGGCACAAGCTGCGCTCTCACAAAAAATAACCCTTCCCCACAGCAAGCAGTCGCTAAGCTAACTTGCGTCCCCGCACCAGCAAAATGGAGCGGAGCTTCGCACACTTTGTCTTTTATGCAGAAAGGCTGGTGATCTCTGTTTGGCTGACAGAGCTGCCAATCAAGGTTTCCTGGGCTAAGATTGGTGTGTTCCAAACGGGGAAGGTGGCTCCACACCACTGCTGAGGAAATCGTTTGAGCGGGAATCCTGGCATGACAGGCCAACGGACACACGGACAGAAAGCCCCGATGTTCGGCAGCTTCATGAGAAAAACACGCGCCCATGGCCCGCGTGTCCGCGAAGGACAAACTGGGTAAGATCGTGACGAAATTAGGTCCATTATGCGGACTGTGCCCATCTCTAGTGGGCACATCCAGGCATTAAACGCTGCTATCTGGCCATACATCAAACCCTGGCCACCTCTTTTTGCAACCCTTTTTTTTTAAATCGGTCTCAGTTTAAAGCAGTTTACCGCAAGGTCTGAATGAAGCAAAACACGACAACCACTGCCTTACACTTTGCCCTTATAATGGCAAGGAAAAAAGCAAAAGCACAGGATGACCCCGGATCAGCAGGACAAGAAGGAAACCAGCATCTGACTTCCCTTATTTCTTATCCTTTTCATACATGTTTACTTGGATATCCTTCTGAAACCTTCTCTTAGGCTTGTCTGCCTTAGGCTGGAATCTCATGTTGCTGACACGGTTTTTAAAGAGTCAGTGAATAGTAACCAGCAAAATAAGAACTGGAGCCAGGAACAGCCTCCTCTCATTCATGAACAAACTGAAATACTGAAGACAATTTGGTGCCCAGCAGAAAATCCAAGTGCCACAGATTTCCTGCCTGGGTACTCAAATGTCTTCATGATTTCAGTTCAGAGGTAGGCATTTTGTATAAATCCCTGTAGAAATCACAGGGATAGTTCCCGGCAGCTTTTTCAATCAATCTCACTTCACTCCCCTCTTTATTACAGCCCTGGTCCCTCATGGATTTTGTGTCCGTATAGATCACATGATCCTCAATGTAATGATTTGCTGTTTGTTTTCTCAAACCTTGCTACACCGTTGCTTTTGGACCTTCAATTCAGCAATTCCTCATGTGACCTTAAACGTATATACCTCAGGAGGGCTCCGGTCACATCCAACACTGTTTTTATTTCCATTCACACAGAGCTTCAGGCGTTCTCTACTTTCCCCAGACTTTTACCTCAAGAACACATTCCCTTTTGTGTTTGTCTTACCTGTATATTGCTGCCTCCCTGACGTACTCAGAAAGTTTTCACTGACACCAAAGGCCCCTTTACTCTCCCAGCGGGAGGAGAGGAAGCGGTACTCACCATCTTTAAGAAGTTCTACACGATGATGTCACTTCCGGCAATGATGTCATCGGATAGGCTGTGAAAATGCTTTGTGTGGGAGCATTCCCATTCCCAGTATGATGACATCACTCCTGGAAGTGACGTCATCATGCCCTGCTGGAAGAGCACCCCCTGCGGGCTTCCTCAGGAGGTATTTTGCCTCCCAGGCCCATTCCCCATGCCTTTCCCTCCCACCAGCCAGATGAGTGGTGGTGGGAGGCAGAGGCTGTGAACAGGGGATCCCCCTCCCCCCCAGGGCACTGGCAGCCCTATTTTAGTCTTAGACCTCCTCAGTGTAACTGATAATACAGGAAAGCTTGTTAAAGATTCCCCCCTCCTCCGCTTGAAGCCAGCTGGGTGACCTTGGGTCAGTCACAGCTCTCTCAGAGCTCTCTCAGCCCCACCCACCTCACAGGGTGATCGTTGTTGTGGGGATGTACTTTGTAAACCGCTCTGAGTGGGTGTTAAGTTGTCCTGAAGGGTAGAATACAATTTGAATGTTATTACTATTATAAGATGATAGTTCAGCTGAACGATCAGCACCAGATTGTGTTTGTAAGGTTAAAAATGATCTTTTTTTGTTCTTACCCAAAAGTAGAATTTATTTATAAGTACATAACCATGATGGTTGCAGAGTTTTGGTAAGCATATTGGTTTTAGAATAGTAATTAAGCTTGGCTTTTTGTACAAATAATTAGCTCTTCTTAAAGGTATATTCACAGATTCAGTCACACAGACTGATTTTCCACACAGATCTTCACTAGAAGAATAAACTTTCTTCTCATCCACAAAGACATAGATTCACTCAGGCCTTTCCACACAGCTTGCCTGACATAGATAACAACGACATTTGATTTATATACTGCCCTTCAAGATGACTTAACGCCCACTCAGAGTGGTTTACAAAGTATATTATTATTATCCCCATAACAATCACCCTGTGAGGTGGGTGGGGCTGACAGAGCTCTGAGAGGGCTGTGACTGACCCAAGGTCACCCAGCCGGCTTCAGGAGGAGGAGGGGGGAATCAAACCCGGCTCTCCATATTAGAGTCCTGCCGCTCATAACCACTACACCAAATTGGGTAGTAGAATCCTCTAAAGTATACACAGATTAACCCAGGCAATTTAACTACATAGTGTGCCTGACTCAGACAGAATTAGGCTCTCAGGCTTCCACACAGTTTGCTCAATTTGGCCAGAATCCTGTATCTGAGACACCCAAAGACTGATTTAACCAGAATCTCCTGGCTGGTTAACTTTCAGAAACACCCAGACTCTCCTTCAGGTCCCACAGATTGCCTTACTCAACTAGAGTTAGCTCTCAGGCTTCCACATAGTTTGGCTGCTTTAGCTGGAATCTTTTCTCTGAGGGCCAAGCTACAAGTGACGAATGACACTTGAACAGCAAGTGGATTGAGTGGAGGGCAAGTGAACAGGGAGAAATACACTTGCCATTCAAATGTCATTCGTCACTTATAGCTTGGCCCTGAGACACCCAACGACTGACTCAGGCTCGCACACAGACTAATTCTCTCATGCTCATACAGTTTCACTGAACTCTGCAGAATGAACACTTCCTCTCAGCACACTGACTAAAAACTACAGTTCACTCCACTCCCTCGGGTACAGCTACCGTCAAATCGGATCACACTCCATTCACCCATTCAGCTCTCACCCTTCTTTCCTCAGAGGCCTGTATTTAAATTCACAATAACAATTTTTTAAAACCCCACCTTAGCAAGCAGAAATAAAATCTTAAACACTTAGATGCAAAAGATTACACTTCACATAGCTTTCTGTGCAGTCAATAATCATCGGAGAACCCCTCCACCTTTTGTTCACAGTGGAAATCCTGGTTAGGAAAAATCAGCAAAATTTAATAAGAGATGAGCGTGTAATTCCACTTCCTGAACATTCAAACAGCGATGTTAAGAATGTAACAGATGATAAAGACTAAATAGAAACTCCATCAAAACACTCAGCTTAAGAAACGCCATCAAAACACTCAGAGATGTTTTCAGCAAAAGCATGGAGTTGAACTCCAACTTTCTGACCCTCGGGCCAGCCTTTTGCTATTATCTCATTTCCACCCAAGTGTCGAAATTGAGATTTAGCTGAGCAAAAATGGATCCAGTAGCCTGCAACCTTTTTTCATCATTCTGCAATCAGAAAACTCACCATTTAGATGCTTGCTATAAATGGAGCCTGCCATCCTCTAAGCTTATCTCAGTGTCTTAAGCCAAGCCAGGATTTCAAGGGTGAAATCCAATTCTTTGCAGAGTGATCCACCTAATGCCAGAGAAGCTGCTGCCGAAATTGAAGCGGCTCCCCTTATTTAATGCTGTGGGAAGCAGAGACTTCTCGTAGGAGCAAAGGCTCCTTTCTTCTAGGCATGCTAAGCAAGTCTGCTCAGAATCCTTCTTTAGGCCTCTTAAGTGGGGCTTTAAGTGCTCTTAGAATTGCTCTGGAAGAGTGCTGCACTAATGGTGGTAAACGCTGGGAGCAAAGAAACCTGAGGAAGGTGCCCCCACAAGCAGCAACACCAATTCAAAATAACAAGCATCCATATATCAACTTCTGATCTTGGTCCCACCAGCATGAGGCTCAAGGCAACTGGGTACAGAAAGGCCCCAGCCTTACAGAAAAACATGAAATCTATAAAGAGAACCAGTTTGGTGTAGTGGTTAAGAGCGCGGGACTCTAATCTGGAGAACCGGGTTTGATTCCCCACTCTTCCACTTGAATCAAGTTGGGTGACCTGGGGTCAGCCTCAGCTCTCTCAGAGCTCTCTCAGAGCTCTCTCACCTCACAGGGTGATTAATGTTATGGGGATAATAATGACATACTTAGTAAAACACTCTGTTAAGTTGTCCTGAAGGGCGGTATATAAATCAAATGTTGTTGTTGTTGTTATTCGAATTATCTGAAGCACAATCAACAATAAGCAGAGGTCACCTGTTATTTTTGATTGGCCTTACTAAGCTGATACAAGTTTCCACCAGAGACCTAAGTATCAACCAGATATCGGCATAATATGTACGCTGTTCCAAGTAGCACCGTCTTTTGCAGTTCTGTAGCTGTTATGTCAGAAAGTTGCAGTTTTTCCATATGAATTGCAAAGTTTTTCGAGATGCTTCCAAGTGCCCCGATGACAAGGGGGACGACTGTTGCATTCTCCTTCCATAGTTGGGTGGTTTCTATTGCCAGATCTCTATATTTAATCATTTTTTCTTGTTCTTTTTTTCTGACGTTGGCATCCCCAGGAATTGCAATGTCGATTATCCAGACTTTTTTATTTTCCACGACTGTTATGTCTGGTGTATTATTGTTCAAGGTGCCGATCAATTTGAATTCTGAAATCCTACAAGATCTTGACTTGTTCATTTTCTAGCACCTTTTCCACCTAATATTCCCATTAATTCTTTGATACTGGCAAGTTATACTTTTTACACAATGACCAATGAATCAGCTTTGCGACCCTGTCATGTCTAGCTTTGTAGTCCGCCTGTGCAAATTTGGTGCATTCAGAGATAAGGTGGGACACAGTTTCATCTTTTTCCTAGCAAAGTCGACATTTTGGATTTTCACTGATTTTCTGAATTTTGGCTTTCATAACATTCGTTTGCAATGCTTGTTCTTGTGCTGCGAAGATCAGACCTTCAGTTTCTTTCTTGATTGTAGCCATCTTCAACCATGCCCAAATTAGGCTGTTGTCACTTTTTCCTTCAATATTTTTTAGATGTTGCCCATGTAAGGGTTTCTTCTTCCAGCCATTTAATCTATTCTCAAACTTTTTCTTCTTGTATGCAGCCTTTGTTTCAGTTGTTTTTAATATGTTCTCTGTTTTCACAGCCTGAAGTAATTTTTCTGTACTTCTACTGATGTGTTGTTGTTGTTGTTGTTATGTAAATGAAATGTATGGAGGTTTAACCCCCGTGGTGCAGAGTGGTAAGCTGCAGCCCAAGCTCTGCTAATGACCTGAGTTCGATCCTGGCAGAAGCCGGGTTCAGGTAGCCAACTCAAGGTTGACCTTCCATCCTTCTGAGGTCGGTAAAATGAGTACCCAGTTTCCTGGGGGTAAAGTGTAGATGACTGGGGAAGGCAATGGCAAACCGCCCCGTAACAAAAAGTCTGCCAAGAAAACATCATGATGCGACATCCCCCCATGGGTCAGTAATGACTCGGTGCTTGCACAGGGGACTACCTTTACCTTTACTTTAACCGCCGCCCCCCCCCCACGCCAGGTCCTAGAGGCAATGGGATGTATCCAATGCCTTCATGTAGCTTTCCTCCAGCGTAAAAGGCTTCCCATCCAATGGAAGAACTACTTAAGCTTCAGATAGGCTAAAAAGAAAGGAGGGGTAGAAATGTTTCAATTAGTTAAAAAAAAATTTCTCAATGGAGTGAATAGATTCACCTCACTGTTTGCAACTTAAAGGAATAAATGGCAATTAAGATCTTGTGACATTACATTCAGTGTGAGATCTTGGGTTGCCAACCTCCAGGCTGGGCCTAGAAATCTCCCAGAATTGTAGCTGATTTCCAGACTACAAAGATCAGTTCCCCTGGAGAAAAAGGCAGCTTTGGGTGCTGGATCATATGGCATTACACCACGGTAAGGCCCCCTCCCTGCTCAGACGGCATCCTCCCCAGACTCCACTCCTAAATATCCAGAAATTTCTCAACCCAAACTTGGCAACTCTACAACATAGCCCAGGCTTCTATTCCTCAGTGTGAGGCAAGGAGGCAGGTAGAGTGGTCAGGACACCCGTAGCTAGAGTTGCCAGTCCCAATGCTGGGGGGCGGGAGATCCCCTGCTCCACAATCTACACCCTACCCCAGCTTTCCTGACTGGCAGGGGTGTCAGGGGCCCAGATAGGGCCCGAATTAGCCTGGAATGGGCCTGAATCGGCCCAGATTGGCCTGGAACGGGCTGCTATGGAGTGTGGGAGTGCTCCAGCATGCCACAGCAGCCCATTCCAGGCCAATCCAGGCCCAGTCCATGCCAATTCAGGCTCAATGCCCTACAGTGGCCTGTCCCAGGCTGATTTGGACCCAGAGAGCTCCCAGGGGCAACCACAGCCTGCATGATGATGTCACTTCCCAGAATCGGCCTGATCTGGCCCCTCGCAGAGCATGGGAGCGCTCCTGGGGACAGCACGGCCCACGTGATCACATCACTTCCCGGGGAAGATGAGCTGCTGCCTGGGGCCCATGAAAATCGTGGAATATTTATTTACTTGTTTCTGTTGGTTCCTGTTGCAGAACAGCATGGTCACGCTCTTCGGCAATGCACCACTTGTTCTTTAAATTAGTCCTCCAAGTCATGGGGTTGGGGGGCAGGGGTAGAATTGAAGTGAGTTTAATTTTTATTTTGTTCCTGCATTGCACTTTGTTCTGTTGCACTTCCACAGAAAGACAAGGGAAAAAATTAAGTACTTTCATTGCGAGGAATCCATTTTTTTTTTAAAGATAGCCTTTGAAATCCTAATGGAATAAACTTGTTTGTTGTACGAAGACTGGCTGAAATCCTCATTTCTTGTTCAAAGACAGGTAGAGAGGATGAGAAATCAAGGCATAACGGAATCACGGAATAACACTGGAGCAAAAAGGAAGGAACCTGCCGAGCTGTACGTATTCCACCCGCAAAACCACCTTGCCGATTGCATGATTTTAAAAAAATGTGGTGGTTGCGGGGGGGGGAGCAGGAAACCTTCCTTCCTCAAGGGCCAGGGCAGGTTTCCCCTCCCTGTGACTTTGACCTGCAGGACAAGCTTATTACAGCTTGTCCTTTTTGCACTAGTGAGGCAAAGGGAAGCCAAAGAGCCCTTCATGCCACCTGGATACTGATATAGAGACCATAATCAAAAAGAGCCCAGTAGCACCTTTAAGACTAACCCATTTTATTGTAGCATAAGCTTTCGAGAATCGTTATGCTACAATAAAATTGGTTAGTCTTAAAGGTGCTACTGGACTCTTTTTGATTTTGCTACTACAGACTAACACGGCTGACTCCTCTGGATCAGAGACCATAATATGCACAGAAAAGAGGTTAGGCCACTGTCATCTTAAAGATGCTCACAAAAGGCAATTATACTTTCCACACACTAGCAACAAAGGCTGTCGATGGTAATTAACGTTCCAAAAAGTGTCAATAGTGATGTGTGTGGTGGGGGAGGGCAGAAGATCAAGGGACGTGTCCTGGCCAAAAAAAATCTCAAAAAATGCTGGGATGAGCGAAGAGGGAGGTTCCAGTTCCCCCCTCCCACTGGGAGGGTAAGGGAACCTGATAACCCTCAGCTACTGGCTCTGCCAACATGTGATATTGTATGACCTGTCTGATTGCTGTCTCTTTGTCTGCAAGACACACACAGACAGACACACACACATCCGTACCACTCTATGGGCATGATCCAGCTACAGGTTCCTGCACAGGAGTGACATCAATAAGGTTTCCTAGTAGACTGTGCCATATTCTTTTTCTAAAAAAATGAAACAGTCATTGGCATTATGCACTGGAGGCACCTGGCCCAGTGCCTCCGCTTTCTTTTCGTTTCTTTTTAAAAGTCAAGTTACTTCCCTTTTGAAGAAAAAAGATGGGGGGGGGATACCCAATGGAACCTTTTGGGATATAAAATTAACTGGAAGAAACCAACAGCAATGTTAGTTGCTGTCCTGGACTGAGGAGCAGGTGCGCAACAAAACCATAATACATTGTGGAAAAGAGAAAACACAGTTTCTAAACATTTGGGGGGAAATGTATGTGGGCAAATACCTATTGACACTTCATGAAGTGGGGGCATGACTTCAATAAACTTGCCCCTCTCATCTATGATCATGACAAAAACCAAAATAAATTATGTGAAATGGAAAGTGTTGTGGAACAAAACTGAGCAGCAGAAGAAAAATTATGCAAGCTTGCTCCATTTGCAAAACATGTACAAATCAGAATAAACCATGAATGCACAAACATTTCATTTTCTTTCTTACTCATGCATCCATCCTGACTATAGTCTTCAATACAGAAGATACAAAGCTGGCAAACAAAGGCCCTTCCGTGTACTATTGATTGCAGAGGGCGCGATCTAGACACAGACTTAACATTCGCATTGATATCAATAGGACTTGAGTACGAAATGCTGGCTGGGAAACACAATAAATATTTAAGAACAATCTGCATTTCAAGCAGAAAAAGTGCCCTGCTGTCTGCCAAGAGTCACATTGTTATCATTCACCAACTTTACATAAGGGGGGGGGGGCAGAGATTTTTTTTTTTTTTTGCAGGCTCAGAATGACCCAGCCTCTGCCATTCATGTGGTTCAATAATCCCCTCAATCTGTACAACAGACATTGCTTCCTAAATCATACTATAAATAGTGCAGGCAGATCTTTAGCCAAGAGAATGACATTACAAAACTTAACAGGAAGCCAGGACCGTGAGGTCACCGGTGCCACAAGGACAGCCAGATTGACCAGAAGACACGGATCGGAAGGCCGCATTCAATGCAGGCCGACAGCTCTCAGCCGCAGGCCCAGAGAGGGGGCGCCACCTGAAGGGGCAAAGGTAGGCTAAGCAAAGATTTAATCCACATACGGACATTCTACTCTCAGGAAAAAACATTTGCCGTTATCATGGGAGGAGAAATTCATACCAGATTAGAGGCAAGCCACGGAGGCTGGGAGATCAAAGAGGGATGGTGGACCAGATGGACGATTTCCAAGTTTTGCATGTCGCAATATTTCAATTGTTATAAACTTGGGCCTTGTTTCAGTCTGCTATTTTAAATGTTTACTGTCTGAGTAGTTGCCTCCTACCTCTGAAGGTAGTCAGGGCGTTTTACCAGGCTGTACTGGTAGCTCTCATTGAGAGGTCAACCATGGACTTGCTGGAAGGTCCAAATACAGGCAGATGTGCAAACCGAAGTTTGCTTCTTCCCACAAAATAGGATTCCAAACTTCCTGGTCTACGGGGGAGACACAAGGTGAGGTTTGGCCTGGTACTTGCCTTCTTACATCAAACAAAGACTGGTCTAAGGCTTCCCAGGGAATATGCAAAGTGTCAAGAAAGTGGAAAGAGAGAGAATTTTCCTTCCTTTCCCATAATAACAGACCTCGTGAAACTGATTGGCAGTAGATTTACATGTTTATTGAGAATATTTATATGCCTGTCTTTTCCCCAAGCATCTCAGGACCCAAATCTCAGGACCTTCAAGACAGGCAAAGGGAGCAGCAATTCACACAACAGGCAGTTCACTTGTGGAACTCACTGCTCTAAGATGTGGCAAAGCCGTTGGTTTAGATTTTAGAGGGAATTGGGCAGATTTATGGAGGGCTCTAATCTGGAGAACCAAGTTTGATTCCTGAAGCCAGCCGGGTGACCTTGGATCAATCACAGCTCTCTCGGAGCTCTCTCAGCCCCACCCACCTCACAGGGTGATTGTCGTGAGCATAATAACAGTGCACTTCGTAAACCGCTCTGAGTGGGTATTAAGTTCCTGAAGGGCGGTATATAAATGGAATGTTGTTGTTGTTGCTGCTAGGTCCCCTTACCCACCTTGCGGAAGTGGGGGGGGGGAATGCTTATCATACTGCTGCTCTCAGTAAGCTCCTCAGGCAAGCAATTTGCGTAAGCACAGCCCCACACTGGCATGGTGACATCACTTCTGGGAAGTGACATCATCGTGCAAGGCTGGGGAGCATGTGCACGCTATGCAGCAGGCCAATTTGGGGCCCAAACTGGCCTGCTGCAACACGCAGGAGCACTCTTGGGTCAGTGTGATGACATCAGTGACATCAGTGACATCGTGGCGCTGGCCCCCTGGGAGAACACCCACCACCACCACCGGATCCCTACTTTGACCAGGCACTTGTCTCAAAATGGGAGGCACCTATTCACACATCAAATGATTTCCCTCTCAGGGCCAAGCTACACATGATGAATGACACTTGAACAGCAAGTGTATTTCTCCCTGTTCACTTGCCCTCCACTCAATCCACTTGCCGTTCAAGTGTCATTCGTCATGTGTAGCTTGGCCCTCATTCTTTCTCTCTTACTCCCCCCCCCCCGGCAGCATCCCTACACTTACTGATTTCTCTTTCAAATGCTGGAAAGTAAAATCTGTATGCAACAGTAGGGAAATAAGAATCCCATCATTTTGGGCACATCTATGCTCCGATAACGGCTTCAGCAATCACCCTTTGTCCCCTGGGAATTCTGGAAAATGTAATTCTATCACAGGAGCTGTAACTCCCAACAAAGACTCTCAGCACCTTTGCCGGACTATGATTTCTGGGAATCTTGGGGGTGGTGGTAAACCAATATACAAACAAATGCTTTATACTGCAGATAATTCTATCATCTGCCTCTATGATGTGTTTTCTTCTGCAACGTGCAGGGCATTATTGGTGGGATTTCCTCCATTTTATTTGCTCAAAACCTTTTGAAATCTGACTAGGCTGAGGAGCAAAACGAGAGGTGGGGAAACCATTCGCCAATTATAACTAGGGCCAAATTCCTTGCTCTAAGACATCCCAAATCCTCAGAGGCCACTTCTGTAGAAGTAAGGGAATCAATAGGACCCTAAAAATAAAACTGAATATTGAATAAATGGGAGGGGGACATATGACAAGTTCATGGCTACAGGCAAGGCGGGTACAAAGACATAAAGCATAAAAAGCACACCTATTCCACAGATCCAACGCCGTCATATAGTGAAAGCAACAGAGGAAGTTGGTGGAGAAAATTTTCCAGACAGCAGCAGACATTGCCTGCTAAGCATCAGTTTGGTGCTGCTATCAATTTCCATTCAAACTTTCCTCTCTCTACTACCACAATATCATGACTTTTGCTTTGCAGCCCGTTTGTGTTCAAAGTCTCAAGAAAGAGAGCTTTATTCTGACACTACTGAGATCCCTTTTTGTCAGCACGGATGTTCAGCCACAAGATACACCCGATTCTCAACAGCCTTCTTTGCTAAGAGACCTGGAAGGCTTACAAGCCTCCTTGCTGCCCTGATGTAGGTCACCACGGAGCTGCTGTAGGTTTTGAGTTTTTTATTGCACTTGGGAGACTTTTACCCCCAGAAATAGTGGACACTTTATCCCTGGCGAGCTTTTCCTCTGCTGACATATATGTGCCTATACTTTATGTCGCAGTTATTTCTCAGTGTAGTAGTCCATTACACCTTCTCTGTGGTGCTGACTGTAGGAATACATTTCTCGGAAGATTTAAGAGCCAGCTTCCTGCCTTTGAAGGAAAGATCACTCAGCGTTGTTTCCGCCAGTTCCTCTTGACAGCCTCTAACTCGCACACATGCCTATTAGCCCCGGCTAAGGATGCCAATATGTCCCCCTCCCCTCGTAGAGTCCCTGTGCCCCCCACAACAGCCCAATTTGTAGCCTTTGCACAGGTTTAGATTTTCCAAGCACATTGAAGTGGCCAGAGCATACCTGCTAAACAGCTGCATGATGTGGGAGGGTTGATAAACATTTCTAGGCCCACTTCTTCATTCTCAATCCCACTCTTGAAGAAAATAAGTCAGCAACTGCCACCAGGGTCGAATCCACATCCACCCCCATTACCCGCATGTTTATCGGATATCTTCCGTTTGCCTCCGATCCGTGATTTTTTCCTCTTCGTTCACATTCCTGCTTCCAATCCGTCTTTCTCGCGCGTCCCTCCGGTCACACGGCCGCTCGAAAACCGCTTTTTTGGGCGGGACCTTTTTTCCCGCCCATTTTTTTTATTTTTTTGAGCGCTCTTTTCCGTTATTTCGATCTTGCCTTATAAAGAAACATCATTGAAGATAATGATGCCTCTCTTTCCCCCACTGACAGCACTGATGGCTCTCTCCCGTTTCTTTTTTGAAAATTTGGAAGCATGTGGGAAGCTTTCGTGGGCATTTCCTATGCAGGACAGTTCAGTGCCCGAATTTTACTGAAGTTTCACTTCCTTGGAGTGTCATTATTTCGATATTTCGTAATTTCGATATTACAGTAATATAAAATAAAAAAAATAAAAAACAGTTAAAAAGGAAGTTTCACGAGTCCGTTCTGAGGGTGGATTCACCCCAAAATGATTTTTCAAACTACCAGATTTGATTCAGAAACAGCATAATCAATAAATCCAATGCTATGAAGTCAAAAACAGTCTTTTGCAGACTACGGAGCACTTGCAAGTTGAATCAGCCAATAGGAACTCTCGGAACGGCCGGAGAGACAGGAAGGGGGGGTGGTTTTTAAAAAAACCACGTAAATTGCGCATTGGCCCGTTCACGGCCACCGTGAAACTCCCGTTGAAAACCTGTGACCACATATTTGGGAGAAATGCGAATGAAATGCGTCTGTTTAATGAGGTAATGTGACCGGCACTTGGGATTGCGTGGGGAATGCGGGGAACATGCGACTTAGAATGAGTAATGTGGATTTGCCCTAGGTCTGGTACTCAAAATAAATTTTAATTCTATAGACTGGGAAACATATTTTCATACTTGGAGAGTGAGATGTAGCATGACAGTTAAAAAATGCACAACTCGGACTCCAGTTTATTGAACCATCAGAATTCAGCATATGCTAGCAAAAGTGAAAACTTATTAATACAGCACCTATACATGTATAGGACATGTGATATAGGTATATATGATAAAGCATGACACACAGAGACACACCCTGCTGCCAAAGAGAAGAAGACAAAATATATAAAGGGCAGGTTCCCGCTACAAAAAGTTTACACTAGAAATCATCATGCATAAATCAAATAGAAATAATCAAATATTTTGTAAAAAAAGGTCGGGGCACAGTAGGGTTGCCAGCCTCCAGGTGGTAGCTGGAGATCTCCCGGAATTACAACTGATCTCCAGGGAACAGAGATCAGTTCCCCTGGAGAAAACGGCCGCTCTGGAGGGTGAACTCTATGGAATTATACCCCAATGAAGCTGCTCCCCTCCCCAAACCCCACCCTTTCCAGGCTCACCCCCCCCCCAAATCTCCAGGAATTTCCCAACCTGGACCTGGCAACCTTAGTGTACAGTGATAAAACAAGAGCCTAGTCTCTGAAATTGTCATCATTGTGAACACAAGCAAATTAGCACAGAGGTTGTAATCTATATCATTTTATGTGCTAATACAGAAAAATACATTTTTACATAACTACATCCAACAATCAGTGTATTTCCCCCAAAATCTCTTTTCACAAACTTACTTTTTCCTTAAACAAACATCAAACTTTTGTATAATCCATCAATGTCAATTTCCAGAATGTGTTCTAACCACTGCTCTGGGAGTCTCTGCTGTGTGGACTGCTGCCTGCCTCGGCGGCCTGAGCGGCTGTTGCTTGTGTTCTGTTTTTGGTGGGTGGTTTAATGTTTGTTGACTTTTTATTGCTGTAGCTGCGGGGAGGCAGATTGTTTTTTGCTTATCGGTGTTTGCAGTTTATATTTAAAGTGTTGTTCCATCGTTGTTGCAGCCTGGTTGTTGTTATTACCCATAGTGGAGGTTTAGAGTACTCGTTGGGTTGTTCAAAGGAAAATTTCCTATTGCTAGTTTTTAATAACGTTTAACATAGGAGAGGTGTAGAGTCCTTTTTAAAAATCAAAATTAAATTTCAACAGAGTTCCCCCCTGAACAGGCTTGTGATAGGCAATTAAGAAGAGGGCAGGTGTTGTTGTCAAATTAATAAATAGCAGTATAGCTGAAGTGTAAAAAAAATTAATTAGGCTGCTGCTAACCTTGCAGGCCAAGTGGCTTAGAAAGACAGTATCTGTAGACCGACCTTGTCTATTGTGGGTTCCAAGAAGGGAGTTGCTTGATTTTGGAAGAGGAATTAAGCTTCTTTGCTAGTGTAGTTAGAAAACATAATATTAGCTAAATAAATAGTTTACAGGCCTTGATGTGCCTGTAAAGGCTACTGACTCAGTCAACCACTGCAAGGACATGATGTTGAGCTTCTCCTTTTGACTCTTCCATACCCCACCCTTCCTTTAAGGAGAAGGCCATCACGGTTTCTGCCGTCTGCTACACTATCATCTTGCTGTCTGGTTGTTTACCTTACTGACTGCCTTTTCCTGTCCACTCTCTTCCCATCTGCAGGCATGAGCAGTGATACCAGAGGGAACAAGGAAGGTAATCCAACCGAGTGAAAACAGGCATTTACAGCTACCTGCGCCTGCAATAGCCACTGAAAACGATGACCTCAACAGATGTATGGAGGCTTCTGTACACTTGATGCCTCATTAAGAGGTTTGACAGC